>NC_134519.1:2272500-2920000 GCF_027942865.1 Odontesthes bonariensis
AAGGTTCAACTTTCAGGTTAATTAAAAGCAAAGTGAGTCACTCCTCATCTCTTCTTACACCAGGCTGTGTTCCAAAACCGCATACTACTCCTACTACTCCTACTAACTTTAACTTTTTTTAAGTTCCCGGATGCGTACTAGATTCTCTGAAATGTTGGGTATGCATCATGAGGTTACTACTCATACTCAAACTACCCAAGATGCAACGTAACGTGACGTCACCGATCGTCATTTACTGTCAAAACGGCAGTTTCAAGCTAGCTACAACGAGGGTAGGTTCACTTCCTGTTTTCAAAACAAAAGCACCAATTGTATGGTAATGGCTTTCCCTATGATAAAAGGCAACGGGTATTTTATTTTGTGAAAATAACAGGAAGTGCGTTGCTCACTGCGGCTAGCTTTAGTAGCGCCGAATTTGTGGGAACAAAATGGTAAACAGCCGGTATTTTGTCAGGTTTTCAACACGTTGGGGATCTAAACGACTACTTTCTCACCTGAAAATGTTTCAAATGTTGCTAAAGTTTACAGAGTTTAGAGCTTAAGAGAAATCAGCTTCAGGCCGGCTGATTTCAGCTCGGGCAGGAGCGAAATGCATTGTGGGTAAAAGCTCTGCATACTGTCTGATCGATGAGTATGTAGTATGCGGTATGCAGTATGTAGTATGCAGTATGGAAGTATGTAGTATGTAGTATGCAGTATGTAGTATGCAGTATGTAGTATGCAGTATGGAAGTATGTAGTATGTAGTATGCAGTATGTAGTATGCAGTATGTAGTATGCAGTATGGAAGTATGTAGTATGTAGTATGGAAGTATGTAGTATGTAGTATGTAGTATGTAGTATGCAGTATGTAGTATGCAGTATGTAGTATGCAGTATGCAGTATGGAAGTATGCAGTATGTAGTATGCAGTATGTAGTATGCAGTATGCAGTATGTAGTATGTAGTATGCAGTATGTAGTATGCAGTATGTAGTATGTAGTATGTAGTATGCAGTATGCAGTATGTAGTATGCAGTATGTAGTATGCAGTATGCAGTATGTAGTATGCAGTATGTAGTATGCAGTATGTAGTATGTAGTATGCAGTATGTAGTATGTAGTATGCAGTATGTAGTATGCAGTATGCAGTATGTAGTATGCAGTATGTAGTATGCAGTATGCAGTATGTAGTATGCAGTATGCAGTATGTAGTATGTAGTATGCAGTATGTAGTATGCAGTATGTAGTATGTAGTATGTAGTATGCAGTATGCAGTATGTAGTATGCAGTATGTAGTATGCAGTATGTAGTATGCAGTATGCAGTATGCAGTATGTAGTATGTAGTATGCAGTATGTAGTATGCAGTATGTAGTATGCAGTATGTAGTATGCAGTATGTAGTATGTAGTATGTAGTATGCAGTATGTAGTATGCAGTATGCAGTATGTAGTATGCAGTATGTAGTATGCAGTATGTAGTATGCAGTATGCAGTATGTAGTATGCAGTATGTAGTATGCAGTATGTAGTATGTAGTATGCAGTATGTAGTATGCAGTATGTAGTATGTAGTATGCAGTATGTAGTATGCAGTATGCAGAATGTAGTATGCAGTTTGGAACACAGCCCAGGAGTTACTGGCCAGGTTCTATGTGGACACAGCACTGGTTCATCCCTTGAGTTAGGAGCCTTTTTCCTGCCTGAATGGTTCACAGCTCAGAGTTAAGTGGCTGAACAAAGAAAAAACACATTCCTCTGAAGATGCTCAGGTACAAGGACTGGACTGAAGATGAGGGAAGAAGCAGAAAATGTCCAAAGAGAAACTCTGAGAGAGCTTCAGGAAGCTGCAGAACTGCTGATCAGGACACTTTAAAGGTTCCAGGAAGGCAGAAACTCTGGTTCAGGACTCTGGGTCCTTGAAGCCTTCTTCAGTCATAATTTCAACAACATTCAGTTTCTGTAAAGTCTGAGTTTAAAGCAGCCGGCCGGTCGTCTGATCATCAGATCTGTTCCAGACTAACATCGGTTTAAGAGAAACTTTAAACTAAGTGTGAACTGCACAGTTGATCCATTTAAAGCCCTGAATCAGATGAGCAGCGAGTGGTTTTGACCCGACAGCAGCAGAGAACTAAAGAAACGTCCCGACCCGAACAGGTGAGGAAGCCACAGGAAGTTTGGAGGCAGCAGCCCAACAAGTCAAAATCAGCCCAAAGAAGCTCAAAGGAATGAAAAGGTGAGGCTGAAGCTTCGCTGGGTGCTGCAGCTGCCCGAGCAGCCGACCTTTATTCTGACGGGGTGAACAGGAAGCTCCGGTTCAGAGGGAGGGGGGTGAGGGGGGGTGGGGGTCTGCAGCCAAACTGAAATAAAACCAGCTGAGAGCGCGACACGTAGCACACCTGCAGCACACCTGGAGCACACCTGCAGCACACCTGGAGCACACCTGCAGCACACCTGCAGCACACCTGCAGCACACCTGCAGCACACCTGCAGCACACCTGCAGCACACCTGCAGCCCCCCCGGGGGTCCAACACCAAGTCAGGCTCATGTCAATCGAGTTAAATCCAGCAGACTGCTGGAGGCGGAGCTCACAGCACATCTGGATCAGGTGAGCAGGTCAGGGTACTAAAGTATAATCCGTTTTTCTGTCAAAACGAAAAAACGGAAACAGCCGTCCTTTTTCCATTTTTCGTTTTAATACAAAAACGGATTTTGCTGTCTTCATTAAAAAAAAAAAGAAAAGAAAAACGGAAAAAACAAAATCAAATAACAGCCCAAATTTGTTTTTTGGAAATTACTTTTTTAACTATCAAAATAACCACTAAAAGAAACCATTGACAATTATGAACAAAAAAAAAGGAAAAGATTTTCAGACACGTCATCGTGTCTTTTAAGACGGAAACAGTCTCCTCAGTCCCTGTTATTGGGAAGCTCTTGGCCTCAAAGTCCCCAACGCGGCACTTTTTTTTGGCGCTGTTACACGTTACTTCCGCTTCCGGTCTGCCCGCCGTCACTTTCGTATGAAAGAAACGAAAAATTAAAAAAGTAATTTCCAAAAACCAAATTTGGGCCGTTATTTGATTTTGTTTTTTCGTTTTTTTTTAATGAAGACAACAAAATCCGTTTTTGGTTTAAAACGAAAAATGGAAAAAGGACGGCTGCTTCCGTTTTTTCATTTTGACAGAAAAGCGGATTATACTTTAGGACCCTGACCTGAGCACACATCTGGATCAGGTGTGCACACATCTGGATCAGGTGAGCTGAACAGGTGTGCACACATCTGGATCAGGTGAGCTGAACAGGTGTGCACACATCTGGATCAGGTGAGCTGAACAGGTGTGCACACATCTGGATCAGGTGGGCTGAACAGGTGTGCACACAGCTGGATCAGGTGGGCTGAACAGGTGTGCACACAGCTGGATCAGGTGGGCTGAACAGGTGTGCACACAGCTGGATCAGGTGGGCTGAACAGGTGTGCACACAGCTGGATCAGGTGGGCTGAACAGGTGTGCACACATCTGGATCAGGTGAGCTGAACAGGTGTGCACACAGCTGGATCAGGTGGGCTGAACAGGTGTGCACACATCTGGATCAGGTGGGCTGAACAGGTGTGAGGCGTGTCGGCGCTTCTTGTTGACGGTGTTTTGATCTAAAAAAAATAAAAAAAACAAAAAAAACAAAAAGGATAAAAACCAGCAGGAGGGGGCGGGGCTACAGTTACTTGCCTGATTGGTTTATTTCACATCCGTTACTGACCTGAAATCAGCGAAGAGACGATGAGAAGGATCAAACTAAAGCTGCAGCCGCTGATCAGGACTGATGCTCAAACATGTGACATCATCACGCCGCATAAAACCTGATTAAACCGCTCAAAGCGGCAGCTGCACCTCGTGGTGAAGGTGCAGCTGTGATGTTTCTGTACCTGAGCGTCGATGATCTTCTGTTTGGCTTCAATCACCGCCTGCATCTCAGCGTGGTCCCGCTTTAACTCCTCCTCCACCGCCATCAGCCTGCAGATACACGAGAGAACATTAAGAAAGAATCCTAACCCAAGGGAGGAACCAGCGTTCATCAGAACAGACAACTTAGTCTAGTGACCCAAAGTCACCAAATATAACAGAAAAAAACAAACAAACAAAAAATTAAAAAAAAAAAAACTAAAAACACACAAAAAATAAATAAATAAAACAAAAAAATAAAACACAAAAAACACAAAATAGAAGAGGAAAAAAAATAAAAACAAAACTGAAAAAACACAAAAAATAAATTAATTAAATAAAACACACACACAAAAAAATAAAAACACAAAAAACACAAAAATAAAATAGAAAAAAAATAAATACAACAAAACAAAAAAAAACACCAACTGAAACACAATAAACAAAATAAAAACTGAAAAAAAAACACAAAATATCAATAACTTGAATATCTGCAGCTGGAAACATCTGCAGATATTCACTTTAAAGCTGCTCAGAACTGAACTAACTCTGGTTCTGCCTCAGATTCTGGGTTTATGTTCATGTTGGAACATGTTTCAGTGAATCTCTGCAGCTGTTACCATGGAAACATCTGCAGATATTCACTTTAAAGCTGCTCAGAACTGAACTAACTCTGGTTCTGCCTCAGATTCTGGGTTTATGTTCATGTTGGAACATGTTTCAGTGAATCTCTGCAGCTGTTACCATGGAAACATCTGCAGATATTCACTTTAAAGCTGCTCAGAACTGAACTAACTCTGGTTCTGCCTCAGATTCTGGGTTTATGTTCATGTTGGAACATGTTTCAGTGAATCTCTGCAGCTGTTACCATGGAAACATCAGCAGATATTCACTTTAAAGCTGCTCAGAACTGAACTAACTCTGGTTCTGCCTCAGATTCTGGGTTTATGTTCATGTTGGAACATGTTTCAGTGAATCTCTGCAGCTGTTACCATGGAAACATCTGCAGATATTCACTTTAAAGCTGCTCAGAACTGAACTAACTCTGGTTCTGCCTCAGATTCTGGGTTTATGTTCATGTTGGAACATGTTTCAGTGAATCTCTGCAGCTGTTACCATGGAAACATCTGCAGATATTCATTTTAAAGCTGCTCAGAACTGAACTAACTCTGGTTCTGCCTCAGATTCTGGGTTTATGTTCATGTTGGAACATGTTTCAGTGAATCTCTGCAGCTGTTACCATGGAAACATCTGCAGATATTCACTTTAAAGCTGCTCAGAACTGAACTAACTCTGGTTCTGCCTCAGATTCTGGGTTTATGTTCATGTTGGAACATGTTTCAGTGAATCTCTGCAGCTGTTACCATGGAAACATCTGCAGATATTCACTTTAAAGCTGCTCAGAACTGAACTAACTCTGGTTCTGACTCAGATTCTGGGTTTATGTTCATGTTGGAACATGTTTCTGTGAATCTCTGCAGCTGTTACCATGGAAACATATTCACTTTAAAGCTGCTCAGAACTGAACTAACTCTGGTTCTGACTCAGATTCTGGGTTTATGTTCATGTTGGAACATGTTTCAGTGAATCTCTGCAGCTGTTACCATGGAAACATCTGCAGATATTCACTTTAAAGCTGCTCAGAACTGAACTAACTCTGGTTCTGCCTCAGATTCTGGGTTTATGTTCATGTTGGAACATGTTTCAGTGAATCTCTGCAGCTGTTACCATGGAAACATCAGCAGATATTCACTTTAAAGCTGCTCAGAACTGAACTAACTCTGGTTCTGACTCAGATTCTGGGTTTATGTTCATGTTGGAACATGTTTCAGTGACACTCTGCAGCTGTTACCATGGAAACATCTGCAGATATTCACTTTAAAGCTGCTCAGAACTGAACTAACTCTGGTTCTGACTCAGATTCTGGGTTTATGTTCATGTTGGAACATGTTTCAGTGAATCTCTGCAGCTGTTACCATGGAAACATCTGCAGATATTCACTTTAAAGCTGCTCAGAACTGAACTAACTCTGGTTCTGACTCAGATTCTGGGTTTATGTTCATGTTGGAACATGTTTCAGTGAATATCTGCAGCTGTTACCATGGAAACATCTGCAGATATTCACTTTAAAGCTGCTCAGAGCTGAACTAACTCTGGTTCTGCCTCAGATTCTGGGTTTATGTTCATGTTGGAACATGTTTCAGTGAATCTCTGCAGCTGTTACCATGGAAACATCTGCAGATATTCACTTTAAAGCTGCTCAGAACTGAACTAACTCTGGTTCTGCCTCAGATTCTGGGTTTATGTTCATGTTGGAACATGTTTCAGTGAATCTCTGCAGCTGTTACCATGGAAACATCTGCAGATATTCACTTTAAAGCTGCTCAGAACTGAACTAACTCTGGTTCTGACTCAGATTCTGGGTTTATGTTCATGTTGGAACATGTTTCAGTGAATCTCTGCAGCTGTTACCATGGAAACATCTGCAGATATTCACTTTAAAGCTGCTCAGAACTGAACTAACTCTGGTTCTGCCTCAGATTCTGGGTTTATGTTCATGTTGGAACATGTTTCAGTGAATCTCTGCAGCTGTTACCATGGAAACATCTGCAGATATTCACTTTAAAGCTGCTCAGAACTGAACTAACTCTGGTTCTGACTCAGATTCTGGGTTTATGTTCATGTTGGAACATGTTTCAGTGAATCTCTGCAGCTGTTACCATGGAAACATCTGCAGATATTCACTTTAAAGCTGCTCAGAACTGAACTAACTCTGGTTCTGCCTCAGATTCTGGGTTTATGTTCATGTTGGAACATGTTTCAGTGAATCTCTGCAGCTGTTACCATGGAAACATCTGCAGATATTCGCTTTAAAGCTGCTCAGAACTGAACTAACTCTGGTTCTGCCTCAGATTCTGGGTTTATGTTCATGTTGGAACATGTTTCAGTGAATCTCTGCAGCTGTTACCATGGAAACATCTGCAGATATTCACTTTAAAGCTGCTCAGAACTGAACTAACTCTGGTTCTGACTCAGATTCTGGGTTTATGTTCATGTTGGAACATGTTTCTGTGAATCTCTGCAGCTGTTACCATGGAAACATATTCACTTTAAAGCTGCTCAGAACTGAACTAACTCTGGTTCTGACTCAGATTCTGGGTTTATGTTCATGTTGGAACATGTTTCAGTGAATATCTGCAGCTGTTACCATGGAAACATCTGCAGATATTCACTTTAAAGCTGCTCAGAACTGAACTAACTCTGGTTCTGCCTCAGATTCTGGGTTTATGTTCATGTTGGAACATGTTTCAGTGAATCTCTGCAGCTGTTACCATGGAAACATCAGCAGATATTCACTTTAAAGCTGCTCAGAACTGAACTAACTCTGGTTCTGCCTCAGATTCTGGGTTTATGTTCATGTTGGAACATGTTTCAGTGAATCTCTGCAGCTGTTACCATGGAAACATCTGCAGATATTCACTTTAAAGCTGCTCAGAACTGAACTAACTCTGGTTCTGACTCAGATTCTGGGTTTATGTTCATGTTGGAACATGTTTCAGTGAATATCTGCAGCTGTTACCATGGAAACATCTGCAGATATTCACTTTAAAGCTGCTCACAACTGAACTAACTCTGGTTCTGCCTCAGATTCTGGGTTTATGTTCATGTTGGAACATGTTTCAGTGAATCTCTGCAGCTGTTACCATGGAAACATCTGCAGATATTCACTTTAAAGCTGCTCAGAACTGAACTAACTCTGGTTCTGCCTCAGATTCTGGGTTTATGTTCATGTTGGAACATGTTTCAGTGAATCTCTGCAGCTGTTACCATGGAAACATCTGCAGATATTCACTTTAAAGCTGCTCAGAACTGAACTAACTCTGGTTCTGACTCAGATTCTGGGTTTATGTTCATGTTGGAACATGTTTCAGTGAATCTCTGCAGCTGTTACCATGGAAACATCTGCAGATATTCACTTTAAAGCTGCTCAGAACTGAACTAACTCTGGTTCTGCCTCAGATTCTGGGTTTATGTTCATGTTGGAACATGTTTCAGTGAATCTCTGCAGCTGTTACCATGGAAACATCTGCAGATATTCACTTTAAAGCTGCTCAGAACTGAACTAACTCTGGTTCTGCCTCAGATTCTGGGTTTATGTTCATGTTGGAACATGTTTCAGTGAATCTCTGCAGCTGTTACCATGGAAACATCTGCAGATGTTCACTTTAAAGCTGCTCAGAACTGAACTAACTCTGGTTCTGCCTCAGATTCTGGGTTTATGTTCATGTTGGAACATGTTTCAGTGAATCTCTGCAGCTGTTACCATGGAAACATCTGCAGATATTCACTTTAAAGCTGCTCAGAACTGAACTAACTCTGGTTCTGCCTCAGATTCTGGGTTTATGTTCATGTTGGAACATGGAACCTGATCAGTTTCAGCAGGCGAACGTCTGAGGACCAGAGGAAGAACTCGTCCTGTTGGTGTTTGGTTTGTTTCAGATCCTTAATGACTCATCTGAGGCTACGTGCCCACGACAACGCTCTGAAGCATAAACGCAGATGTCCGTTTTTTTCCTCCACAATTTATCTGCGTTCTCACGAGCGTCTTGGGGGTGTATATCTGTCTACCCATGGGAACAGGGAAAACGTATAAAACTCACAGTTTGCCGATGTAGTATGCACGCCCGGACGTAGGTGGCAGTAGCAACAATACCTTTGGTATTGTTATATGAGTTATATTGTTATATATTAATAAATATGAGAAATGTCTGTTTTGTGGCTACTTCCTCCGCGTCAGTTGGAAGAAAATGGCGAAGCGCGGCGGCAACAACAGTACGCCTTCAAACTTTGTTTGGATAGATGATGAGGTCCAGTTGCTCCTGAACACGACACTGAACTACAAAGCCAGGAAGGCAGTGGATAACGTGGACTGGGAGAGTGTCCAAAATAAATATAGTGAGATATGGGAGTCGTTCATGGAGAACTACCCACTTAACGTGTGCAAAAAACGCACTTCTGCGTTTTGAACTGTTCCTACGGCGACGAGAGGTTGGAAAGTTTTCAAGATCTCCGCTCTGGAGGGCATTTGTGTTTTCTCCGTTTTGAACTCCTAAAAACGCCGTCGCCGTGTGCAAGATAGGCACATCTGTCCAAATGTTCTGCGTTTATCTGTCGTTACCGTTGTCGTGGGCATGTAGCCTAAATTGACCTTATTGATCTCATGTTTCCTGTTAGTTCCCAGCCTTCCTGTTCCTGACGTACCTGCAGATGATGCTCTTCATCTGGCTGTCCTTCTCCTCCTGCTGCCTCCTCAGTCGCTCCTCGCTGTCCTCCAGGCGGTTCTTGTACTCCAGCAGCAGCTTCTGCATCTGCTGCTCCTGAGCCAGCAGCCGCCGTTCGTACTCCTCCAGACGGCGTCCGGACACCCGCAGACGCTCCTTCAGGTGAGAGATCTCCAGCTCGTACTGCAGGAGACAGGAAGTCACACAGCTGTCACACACCTGTGAGCCTGTCACACACCTGTGAGTCTGTCACACAGCTGTCACACATCTGTCACACAGCTGTGAGCCTGTCACACACCTGTCACACACCTGTCACACACCTGTCACACACCTGCGAGCCTGTCACACACCTGTGAGCCTGTCACACACCTGTGAGCCTGTCACACACCTGTGAGCCTGTCACACACCTGTCACACACCTGTCACACACCTGTCACACACCTGCGAGCCTGTCACACACCTGCGAGCCTGTCACACACCTGTGAGCCTGTCACACACCTGTCACACACCTGTCACACACCTGTCACACACCTGTGAGTCTGTCACACACCTGTCACACACCTGCGAGCCTGTCACACACCTGTGAGTCTGTCACACACCTGTCACACACCTGTCACACACCTGTCACACACCTGCGAGCCTGTCACACACCTGCGAGCCTGTCACACACCTGTGAGCCTGTCACACACCTGTGAGCCTGTCACACACCTGTCACACACCTGTGAGTCTGTCACACACCTGTCACACACCTGTGAGCCTGTCACACACCTGTCACACACCTGTGAGTCTGTCACACACCTGTCACACACCTGTGAGCCTGTCACACACCTGTCACACACCTGTGAGCCTGTCACACACCTGTCACACACCTGTCACACACCTGTCACACACCTGTCACACACCTGTGAGCCTGTCACACACCTGTCACACACCTGTGAGCCTGTCACACACCTGTGAGCCTGTCACACACCTGTCACACACCTGTCACACACCTGTCACACACCTGTCACACACCTGTGAGCCTGTCACACACCTGTCACACACCTGCGAGCCTGTCACACACCTGCGAGCCTGTCACACACCTGTGAGCCTGTCACACACCTGTCACACACCTGTCACACACCTGTCACACACCTGTCACACACCTGTGAGTCTGTCACACACCTGTCACACACCTGCGAGCCTGTCACACACCTGTGAGTCTGTCACACACCTGTCACACACCTGTCACACACCTGTCACACACCTGCGAGCCTGTCACACACCTGTGAGCCTGTCACACACCTGTCACACACCTGTGAGTCTGTCACACACCTGTCACACACCTGTGAGCCTGTCACACACCTGTCACACACCTGTGAGTCTGTCACACACCTGTCACACACCTGTGAGCCTGTCACACACCTGTCACACACCTGTGAGCCTGTCACACACCTGTCACACACCTGTCACACACCTGTCACACACCTGTCACACACCTGTGAGCCTGTCACACACCTGTCACACACCTGTGAGCCTGTCACACACCTGTCACACACCTGTGAGCCTGTCACACACCTGTCACACACCTGTGAGCCTGTCACACACCTGTGAGTCTGTCACACACCTGTCACACATCTGTCACACACCTGTGAGCCTGTCACACACCTGTGAGCCTGTCACACACCTGTCACACACCTGTGAGCCTGTCACACACCTGTGAGCCTGTCACACACCTGTGAGCCTGTCACACACCTGTCACACACCTGTGAGCCTGTCACACACCTGTCACACACCTGTCCAGGTGAACGTTCTCACCTTCTCGGTGTTCCTGCCCTCCTCTCGGCCCCTCTCCGCCCCCCCATCCTCCTCGTACTGCCCGTTGTTCAGGACCCACGCCGCCGTCCTCTCCACTGGAGACATCGCCACCGTCTCCACCGGCGACGCCACCTGCACACAGACCAGTGACATCACCACGACCTCACCAGAAGCTCTGACACGCCAACCGTTCAGCTCTGCGTTACCTGCGGCGGCTGCTTGGCGACGCTACTCGGGGGCGGAGCCACATTCTCCACGGCGGGCTGCTGGCGGCTGGCGGGCGCCGGCTCGGTGTTGGCGCTGCTGCTGCTGCGCAGCGAGGCGCTGTGAGGTAGAGAGCGCGGCGTCCTGGCCCCGCCCCCTCCTCGGCTCTGCTGCTCCACCTTGATGATGTGGGCGGTGCCCGTCGTGGTGCTCTGACGGGGAATGGCGACCGCGGTGGCGGCGCCCAGCGGCAGGTCGGGCAGAGCGTGGCGGCGTGGCGTGGAACAGTCCTCGCTCTGCGCGCTGCGCCTGCTGCCCACCTCATCGAGGCTGCTGTTGGACGCCGCACGACCTTTGACCCCCACCTGGCTGCCAAAGTCGTCCGAGTTGCTGCGGCTGTTGTGCGAGCTCTCGGTGCTCAGGTTTTCGGAGCTGGAGTCCTGCCGCAGCGAGTGGGCGGAGCCTGCCCCCAGGCTGTGGGCGGGGTTACTCAGGTGGTAGACGGGGTTCTGGAAGGACAGCGGCTGCAGGCTGCGCTGCTGGCTGAGGGAGGCGTGCAGCGGCCGCCTGGCCTGCGGCGCGCTCTGCGGCGCTCCGTCTCTGGGCGGGGCTTTGGGCTGGTGCGGCGCCGGCTGCGGCGTCACAGGGTTGGAGTGCGGATAGGTCACGGGGGGCGGGAGGTGCCCGACGGAGGCCTGGGAGCCCACCCTGCTGAGGCGGGGCGGGGCCTCGTGGTGCGGCGGCGGCCCAGCGGCGCCGTGAAGACTCTGAGCGTCCTGCAAGTCGACCAACGAGATGCTGCGGCCGTTGGGCAGCGGGCCGCCGCCGCGCTCCTCCTGGTCCGAGAAGCTGCTGTGGGTGGAGGGATGCTGCAGCAGCAGGGGGCGCTGACCACGGGCGTAACCCTCCATCAGCTCGCCAACCGGAGACTGCAGGCTGCGCACCTCACTGCGGCTGCAGGAAGTGACACGCGCACAGCGTTTAGCGTCAAAGCGCCGCGCCGCCATGCTGTTGTACACAGTTTCTTTTCTTTTTTAAATTTGCAAATTTTTTTTGAGTACATACAGGTGAACAACCACAATTCCGTATTCAACAAACTATTGTGCCCACATTCTGTATCTGTATTGAAGCATTTTAACCTTTCTTTCCTTTATGTACTTCAACCTGCCCGAACACTTTCAATACCCGGCATTTACTGTTCGTTCTTCCAACCCGTCTCCTAATTTTCCTTCTTCTCATTTAAATTTACCTGCAAATTAACTATATACAATCGTTAGCCATGTAAGGGTTCCCTCCTGTCCCCGAGGTTTTATTCAACAACATCTGACCTCAATGGTGAAACAAAGTCCAACCAATTTTTCCAGTAATTCTTAAATTTGCCAGATTCTAATCTGATGGAACCTGATTAGGGCCACAATGCATCCATTCTATCCGCTCTTTTTTAATTATCTTAATTTTAGACAAATTTTATTCAATTCATTTTATTGCACTTATGGAAGGCTTTTAATGCCCTGCAGCACTTTTACCATTTCTGAATCGTGTTTTATGTTTTGTTGTTTTCATCCTGTTGTAAAGCACTTTGAATACCGGTTGGCTTTTGTAAAGTGCTATATAAATAAAGATTGATTGATTTTTCTGTTCACAGAGTTTCACAGGGAAAACGTTACCTGTCGGTCGGGTCCTCGAAGATCCGCTGCAACCCCGACGACACGCTGCCGCCGATGTTGTGGGCGGAGCTGTGGTCCTGGAAGCGCCGCAGCTGCTGCTGGACGGGCGTCGGGGCGCTCAGACACCGAGCGATGTCTCCCAGAATCCTCGGCAGCGGGCCCAGCTTGGCTACGGTGGCCTGCAGGAAGGAATTTTCACCCTGGGGTCGCCGTGTGTTCGTGTGTGTGTGTGGGCGGTTTGAACGGAAGCACCAGGATGCGGCGGCGGTGGGGAAGCAAAACCAAGATGGTGGCAGGAAGTGAACAGAAAGAGGAAGAGGAGGAGGAGGAAAAAAACATGAGGGAAACTTAATGGAAACAAAAACAACTAAGAACATCATGCTTCTACTGAACAGAACCACGACACAACAGAACCATGCTGAGCCCGAGCTCCGACAGGTGAGACAGGTGAGGGAGGCGGGGGGGAGGTCAGGCCATGCTGTGATGGTCAGCCACGCAGTGTTAATGAGGTTAGATGAACTCGCTTTACTGTCTCACACACACTGATCACTGATCAATAACCGGGGGACTCAGCAGGTGGAACCAGAACTGATCCACACACAATTTAAACAACCGTGTTATCAGTTAAAAACGTTCTCTAAAGATGGCGGGATTGTGGGTAATGTAGTTGTGAGCTGTTTTTAGGAACGAGTCCAAACAGATGTGACTAAACAGCACAGAAACAGCTGTTAACCGGAACAACTTTTAGAATAACTGATGTCTGAATGTTGCTGGAAATAAAGATTGATGAGAAGTGAATGCTGTCCGGGTCAGAGCTGCAGGTCCAACTCCAACAATCAGCTTCCTTCCGTTCTCTGCTAGCTTCCTTCTGTTCTCTGTTAGCTTCCTTCTGTTCTCCGCTAGCTTCCTTCTGTTCTCCGCTAGCTTCCTTCTGTTCTCTGTTAGCTTCCTTCTGTTCTCCGCTAGCGTCCTTCTGTTCTCCGCTAGCTTCCTTCTGTTCTCCGCTAGCTTCCTTCTGTTCTCCGCTAGCTTCCTTCTGTTCTCAGCTAGCTTCCTTCTGTTCTCCGCTAGCTTCCTTCTGTTCTCTGTTAGCTTCCTTCTGTTCTCCGCTAGCTTCCTTCTGTTCTCCGTTAGCTTCCTTCTGTTCTCCGCTAGCTTCCTTCTGTTCTCTGCTAGCTTCCTTCTGTTCTCTCCTAGCTTCCTTCTGTTCTCTGTTAGCTTCCTTCTGTTCTCTCCTAGCTTCCTTCTGTTCTCTCCTAGCTTCCTTCTGTTCTCTGCTAGCTTCCTTCTGTTCTCTGCTAGCTTCCTTCTGTTCTCTCCTAGCTTCCTTCTGTTCTCTGCTAGCTTCCTTCTGTTCTCTGCTAGCTTCCTTCTGTTCTCTGTTAGCTTCCTTCTGTTCTCCGCTAGCTTCCTTCTGTTCTCTGCTAGCTTCCTTCTGTTCTCTGCTAGCTTCCTTCTGTTCTCTGCTAGCTTCCTTCTGTTCTAGGCTAGCTTCCTTCTGCTATTTCAGAGAATCTAGTATGCATCCGGGAACTTCTTGCTTACTCAAACTCGCATACTAACTCAAAAAGTTAGTGGGAGTAGTAGGAGAAGTATGCGGTTTGGAACACAGACTTGGACAAAGTTGAACTTCTTTTGCTAATTTTTTGTTCCTAAAATCAAATCCAAATTTTTACTGCTGCAGATCAGAGTCACAGCATTCAGAAAACGTGCACTCTGTCAGTGGGTTACCACCTCACGCTCACACAGTGTTGGGTTTGCGTGTACCTTGTCGAGCTGAGAGACGACCTCCCACAGCAGAGCGTGCAGCACCGACAGCTCGCGGCCGAGGTCGATGTAGCCCTCAAAGCCCGGCGTGTTGGTCAGAGTCTCCGGGTTGGAGATCTCCGACAGGAAACGCATCATCCCCGCCCACTCGTGCTCCAGGAAGTCATTCATGAAGGCCATGTACTCCTCTTTGTTTCCAAACCTGCAGAGGAGGCGCAAAGGTCAAAGGTCAGAGGTCAGAGGTCAGCGTGGCGGCTGCTCGCCCGCAGTTACTCACTTGGTGAAGTTGGCGAGGTTCTGGATGACTTTGGCGATGAGCGTGAGCGTGCGGGACGTGCGGTCGTCGGGGTATTCCTGCATCAGGTTGAAGAGCGACGGCGACATGATGGCTGGGCAGAGGAAGCGCAGGAAGAGCGAGGCGCTGATCAGACGCTTGCTTATGTCCTGCGGGTGGCCGCGGGCGACGCACTGCTGCTTCCAGGCCGCAAACACCTCCTTCAGCTCCCGAGGAAACACGCTGCGGAGACCAGAAGGACCAGAAGGACGGATGGGACTCACCCACGTCTAAAGATGAAGCTTTGCTGCCACTTCTGGCCTTAAAGGGATAGTTCGCCTCTTTAAAGGTACAGTTCGCCTCTTTTGACATGAAGCTGTGTAACATCCCATATCAGCAACATCATTTCTGAACATCTTCTTACCCCCTGCTGCGTCCTGTGAGCAGAGTTCCAGCCTCGTTTTGGTGTTGATGAAGGTAGTCTGGCTAGTTGGCTGGGGTTTAAAAAATAAAGCGTTTTGCTTCTCAGAACAATATGCGTTCAACAGAGTAATACATTTGCATCACAAAATGGTTCTCCAGGAAAAAGTCAGACATTTCCTTTCCTTTCGTTTTGTTTCCTTTCCCTGCTGTGCAGACCGAAGTGCAGAGCGAGCAGTCCCCTGCTTCCGAGCAGCAAACAACAGGCGCGGCAGCAGGCAGTGATACGAAGGGAGAGAAAATAGCACCAAGAGATTGTGAGGTCTGACTTTTTCCTGGAGAACCATTTTGTGATGCAAATGTATTACTCTGTTGAACGCATATTGTTCTGAGAAGCAAAACGCTTTATTTTTTAAACCCCAGCCAACTAGCCAGACTACCTTCATCAACACCAAAACGAGGCTGGAACTCTGCTCACAGGACGCAGCAGGGGGTAAGAAGATGTTCAGAAATGATGTTGCTGATATGGGATGTTACACAGCTTCATGTCAGAAGAGGCGAACTGTCCCTTTAAGGGGTCGAAACTCTGCAACATTCAAACTGTGGAAACTCTAACAGTGTTGTTCGAGTTTCCACAGATCGGCAGATCCGGACCCCAGAATGATAAAACCTCTTTAAACTGACACCTTAAAGTAATACAAAGACACTTTGAATCACGATGAGTGTGTTTTGTTGCATCTGTTTGTGAATGTGAGCGTGCACGTGTGCGTGCGCTGCAGTCATACCAGTAGGAGTTGATGATCTTGCAGAAAGCGAGCTCGCAGCACATTTTCAGGTTACTCTGATGTTCGGCCAGATCGCTGCCGGAGCATCGACACGGATCCACCTCGCAGTTCTCGTCCGACTCGTACAAAGCTTTGATGAACTCGCCTGCAGACGCACAGAGAACGTTAGAACGTTACACCAGAACGTTATATAAGGACTTTACATCAGAACGTTACATCTGAACGTTACACCTGAACGTTACACCAGGACGTTACACCAGAACGTTACACCAGAACGTTACATCAGAACGTTACATCTGAACGTTACACCTGAACGTTACACCAGGACGTTACACCAGAACGTTACACCAGAACGTTACACCAGAACGTTACACCAGAACGTTACACCAGAGCGTTACACCAGGACGTTACACCAGAGCGTTACACCAGAACGTTACACCAGGACGTTACACCAGGACGTTACACCAGAGCGTTACACCAGGACGTTACACCAGGACGTTACACCAGGACGTTACACCAGAGCGTTACACCAGAACGTTACACCAGAACGTTACACCAGAGCGTTACACCAGAACGTTACACCAGAACGTTACACCAGAGCGTTACACCAGAGCGTTACACCAGAGCGTTACACCAGGACGTTACACCAGGACGTTACACCAGAACGTTACACCAGAGCTTTACACCAGAACGTTACACCAGAGCGTTACACCAGAATGTTACATTCGAACGTTACACCAGAACGTTACACCAGAGCGTTACACCAGAACGTTACACCAGAACGTTACACCAGAGCGTTACACCAGAATGTTACATTCGAACGTTACACCAGAACGTTACACCAGAGCGTTACACCAGAACGTTACACCAGAACGTTACACCAGAGCGTTACACCAGAACGTTACACCAGAGCGTTACATCAGAACTTTACATCTGAACGTTACACCTGAACGTTACACCAGAGCGTTACACCAGAGCGTTACACCAGAACGTTACACCAGAACGTTACACCAGAGCGTTACACCAGAACGTTACACCAGAACGTTACACCAGAGCGTTACATCAGAACTTTACATCTGAACGTTACACCTGAACGTTACACCAGAGCGTTACACCAGGACGTTACACCAGGACGTTACACCAGGACGTTACACCAGAGCTTTACACCAGAACGTTACACCAGAGCGTTACACCAGAGCGTTACACCAGAGCGTTACATCAGAACTTTACATCTGAACGTTACACCAGAACGTTACAGCTGAACGTTATATAAGGACTTTACATCAGAACGTTACATCAGAACGTTACACCAGAACGTTACACCAGAACGTTACACCAGAATGTTACATTCGAACGTTACACCAGAACGTTACACCAGAGCGTTACACCAGAACGTTACACCAGAACGTTACACCAGAGCGTTACATCAGAACTTTACATCTGAACGTTACACCAGAACGTTACAGCTGAACGTTATATAAGGACTTTACATCAGAACGTTACATCAGAACGTTACACCAGAACGTTACACCAGAACGTTACACCAGAATGTTACATTCGAACGTTACACCAGAACGTTACACCAGAGCGTTACACCAGAACGTTACACCAGAACGTTACACCAGAGCGTTACATCAGAACTTTACATCTGAACGTTACACCAGAACGTTACAGCTGAACGTTATATAAGGACTTTACATCAGAACGTTACATCAGAACGTTACACCAGAACGTTACACCAGAACGTTACATCAGAACTCCCGACTGATGTCAGGACAGCTGAGTCGCTGCCCATCTTTGGCCGCAGGCTGCAAAATATCTCTGCAGGAAACACTACCCTGATCTGCCCTCTGAGGACATCACCTGTTTCGTCCCAGCTCCTAACGCACTTATTTGTTTCCTAAATTGTCTTCCTATGTGTCTCGGTACCTAACTTACTTACTCACTCTAGCACTAGTTTTGCTCTTAGCTGTTTGGTTTTGGAAGGAAATGCACTTATGATTTCTTGTGACCTGAAGTTCTTTTGCCTACCGATGTGGAACACACTGATTGTAAGTCGCTTTGGATAAAAGCGTCTGAAAAATGACCGTAATGTAATGTAATGTAACCGAGGCCGACGGCACTGTAATGGTTAAGTGATGAATCACTGAATATTTGATAAGATCTGAAAACACCACAGCAGCTCAACACGTGCAGCAACAGAGGAAAAGGCACCAAGATTCTGCAGGATCGGAGCTATTTTCAGACACGAGGCCATAAATAGATTCATGAGGGTGAAAATATTCTGAAGCGGAGCCAATAATAGCATGAAAGTGATGAAAGGCCTCAGTGTGCAGAACCCATGTTTGTGACGACAGTCGTCATGTTAGCACTCAGTTATTTTCAGCTTCTTTCTTCTTATCGAGTCTCTGAAACGCTTCAGAACGCTCAAACTCAGCAGATAAAGATGATGAGGCAGCATCATCTTCATCAGAAACCAGGAGGCGTGCACGAGGCTCACCCAGCGCGTCGTGCAGGTACTTCTGGCCCACCAGCTTCAGGTACTCCTCGATGGCTTTGGTGGCCAGCGTGTTCTCCCTGAAGATCAGGACGTCGTGGTCGGCACATCGATCCACCTCCGACATCACCAGGTCTGTCAGGAAGTCCTGAACACGAGGAGGAAGAGGAGGAGGAGGAAGAGGAGGAGGAGGAAAAGGAGGAGGAAGAGGAAGAGGAGGAGGAAGAAGAGGAGGAAGAAGAGGAGGAGGAAGAAGAGGAAGAAGAGCAGAAGGAAGAAGACGAGGAAGAGGGGGAAGAAGAGGAAGAAGAGGAAGAGGAAGAGGTCTTGTTTTAAAGGCGTAAATGTAACACTGTGCTGAATTATGTTGTTTAAAGCATCAAATATCACACTTAGCACATCTGTGATCATCAGACTTAGATCTGAATCCATTGGACTTTTTTAAGGATCCCGGTTTATATCTAATGGAATATTTCATCATTCGGAGTCAGTTTTGGCCATGAAATTAAATTTTTTTTTTATCAACTCTAGCTGCTGTTTAATAAGTGAAGGTTCGTCGTTAGCTTGTTTCCATCCAAACATGTGAAAATCTGCTTAAAAAAACCATGAAACTACTGCTGAATGTTTACAGGGAGATGCATCTGGATGACCAGCAGGTGGCGCCAGATCTCCAGCACACGAGGGTTAGAGCTCAGACGCAGGAACATCAAACATGAGCACAGCGGCTGAGTTCATCAGTTCTTACAGCCGCTGGCTAAGCTAGCCGCTAAGCTAGCCGCTGATCCTCACCTTGGCCCTGCCGGTGCTCTGCAGGATGTGCACCAGCGCGCACGCCATCTCCTCCTTGTTCTTGACGCTGATGACGGGCTCCAGCACCGAGCACAGCATGGTGTAGCTGTTGGTGACGAACTCGGCGAACTCCTTGTACTGCTCCATGGGCAGGATGGAGATGGTCTGGAAGCGCGACTTGATGCGGATCGACGGCCCGCCTCCTTTGGCCTTGCTGGTGGTCGGCGTGCTGACCGGGTACCACTTCTCCACGAACTGCCGGCCCGTTACGCCCGACACCGGGATGTTGACCAGCCCCACGTAGTTGTTCTTGTCCTTCTTCTTCTTCTTGTCCACGTCGCGGTAGATGTGCACGGTGACGCTGTGCACGGCGGGCAGGCTGGAGAAGTCGAAGTACTCGCCCCAGAACAGGCTGTCGTGGCGGGTCTTGCTGGTGGTCCGGGCGTACAGGACGTCGTCCAGACACAGCTCGCAGAAGTACTTCTTCTTGGGCGGCAGGTCTTTGGCCTCGATGATCCACAGCCGCAGCATGTTCTCGGCCCGCCGGCAGTTGTCCTGCAAACACAAGCACAGGCGTCAGCGTCTGAGGCAGACCGACACGAAGACCGTTTCCAGGACAGGGTTCTCATGTCTGAGCTCCAGGACCAGCTGGTTCTGTTCAGAGAAACCCGTTTGGGACTGTAAGGTGCAGAGGACCGCTGACGGTAAAGCCCGGGCTCATTTCATCCGTCACCTACGAGCCTGGACTGACTTCTAAGTTCCAGCTGACCCAGAGTGGAACTGATCCGATCAGCCACCGCTCTCAGAACCCGTTTACCTGCTCTGGAACGTGAGCACGACCGACTCTGACGCTGCATTTTTTATTTTTTTTTTAAATCAATGTCTTTTTGTTAAGTTTTTTTCCTTTTATGCATTTATACAGTTTGTGAATACAAAGAAGTATTTATCTGGCACAGACATAAAATAATATACAGAAAATGAATCCCTACAGAGTAATCCCATTGAGCCCACCCAGGTCACTGCCCAGTAGGACGCACTACATTCCTATCCCTGACAGAAACGGAGCACATTTTAATAAAATAAATTAATCTGGAGGATTATTGTATATTTTGAAATGAGTTAAGAAAGGACCTCCATGTTTTTTCAAATTTTCCAGTTGAGTGTTGAAGAGAGCATCTAATTCTTTCATAGTTCATTCAGTCACATAACCACTTGACGCTGCATATTTAAACTGCAGAGTCATAAACGGCTGCTGCTGGCGTTTAAAGGGACAGTTCGCCTCTTTTGACATGAAGCTGTATGACATCCCATATCAGCAGCATCATTTGTGAACATCTTCTTACCCCCTGCTGCGTCCTGTGAGCAGAGTTCCAGCCTCGTTTTGGTGCTGATGAAGGTAGTCCGGCTAGTTGGCTGGGGTTTAAAAAATAAAGCCTTTTGCTTCTCAGAACAATATGCGTTCAACAGAGTAATACATTTGCATCACAAAATGGTTCTCCAGGAAAAAGTCAGACCTCACAATCTCTTGGCCCTATTTTCTCTCCCTTCATATCACTGCCTGCTGCCGCCTGCCGACAGCCGCGCCTGTTACGGTGTTTGCTGCTCGGTCTGCACAGCAGGTAAAGGAAAGAAAAGGAAACGAAAGGAAAGGAAAGGTCCGACTTTTTCCTGGAGAACCATTTTGTGATGCAAATGTATTACTCTGTTGAACGCATATTGTTCTGAGAAGCAAAACGCTTTATTTTTTAAACCCCAGCCAACTAGCCGGACTACCTTCATCAACACCAAAACGAGGCTGGAACTCTGCTCACAGGACGCAGCAGGGGGTAAGAAGATGTTCAGAAATGATGCTGCTGATATGGGATGTCATACAGCTTCATGTCAGAAGAGGCGAACTGTCAGAAGAAGAATCTTTTCCCGCAACATGAAGCAGCAGGAGGCAGAAATGAAGCAGCAGGAGGCAGAAATGAAGCAGCAGGAGGCAGAAATGAAGCAGCAGGAGGTAGAAATGAAGCAGCAGGAGGCAGAAATGAAGCAGCAGGAGGTAGAAATGAAGCAGCAGGAGGTAGAAATGAAGCAGCAGGAGGTAGAAATGAAGCAGCAGGAGGCAGAAATGAAGCAGCAGGAGGCAGAAATGAAGCAGCAGGAGGCAGAAATGAAGCAGCAGGAGGCAGAAATGAAGCAGGAGGAGGCAGAGAGCCCAGAGTCTCACCTTGTTGGGCTGAATGGTCCTCCGCAGGTTCTCCATCCACTTGTCTCTCTCCGAGGCCGACGTGCAGCTGAAGCACTTGCTGCCGCCCGAGTACGTCACCTGGCAGGTGAGACGGACACGATGAGTCAGCAGATTAATCCGCTTCGCTCAGTGAGACTTTAAGCTAAAATCAGTCAGAGCTGGTTTGGGAGGATCTAAAACGTTTTAACCCTTTAACCCTTTGTGCGGTCTTAACATTGTGTTTACTCTCTTTGTCCTACGGGTCAGAAATGAGCCGCCCTACCAAAGCCCCAAAATAAAGCAACTAAATATAATTTTAAATCCAAAATCTATTTTGTATGATGAAACCAGCTGTTATTTATCTATTCAACTCAGCTCAATACATTTTTTATCATGTATTTTTTGTTACACAATACAGAAAGACAATCAGCAGCTTTCAGGATTACACTTTTTTTTTTTTTTACTGTCAGTTGGACCAACAGTTTTCTTGTTTTCTCAGTTTTCTTTTACATAATAAAGATTTATTATCGCTATTATATAAATGTGAAGTAATTACTTCAGAATGAATTATACTGAAAGGGAACTTAAATGTTTTTATAATGGAGGGTAAGAAGCACCAGCTTTAAGATTATTACCTGGCAGAAACTTCCTGTGCTGCCTTTAAGAGTTTTTCTCTGGAAACAGTTCCCGGAGTTATTCTGTTTATATGTTCTGTGCTCAGGCTCCTCAAAGTGGGCAAAGTTCCTTTTCTTTCCTTTCCTTTCCTTTCGTTTTCCTTTCTTTCCTTTTGTTTCCTTTTGTTTTCCTTTCTTTCCTTTTGTTTCCTTTTCTTTCCTTTCCTTTTGTTTCCTTTTCTGGAGTTTAAATGCTTTTATAATTCACGGGTCAGAAATGACCCATAAGACCATCTTTGTACCCTAGTGGTGTACAGCCCACATGGAAACATAAACAAAAATAAAGTGTGACTTTTTCTAATGATGGGGTCCCTTTAGGAAAAGTCATAAAAAGATAGTTTAAGGTATTTTTTCTACAGCTAAACATGGTGGTGGGGCACTTTGGACCAACAGGAGGGTTACTCTGACAGTAAGCTGACTTTCAGTTTACTTTAATGCAAACCGCCATAAATCATAAATCATAAAATGTAAAAATGTAATAAACAGATCACAGATGTGAGCCATGTGGTGGTAAAATCGATAAATTAACTGGATTAAAATATCGTGCCGACTTTTTAAAGAAGTTTCAGACTAATCACAGAATAAGTAAAAACTTCAACTAAAATCAACATCTCATGAAAACAAATAACTAAGAATACCAAGTTTGTTCTTAGTCCTTTTATTTTATTTTAGTTAGAAAAAAAATCTGAAATTAGGCTAAACCCTTAAACGTAATGTTACAATTTTATATAATGCATGTACTTTGACCCCGTATAACATTTAATGACAAGGTGACCGAGTTTGTTTGTCTGTTTTGTTTTGTTATCTCAGTTTTTGTAATTGGTTTTGTATTTATTTGTTTTCTTATTTGTCTTCCTGTGTATTTTTGAATTGAATGTGTGTCTGTGTTTGTATTGCCTGCAAGTTTGATAAAGGCAATAAAGTTTAAAAAAAAAAAATAAATCTTTTAGTTTCACAAAACATTGTTAAGAAATAAATCAAAGAACAAATTCAGTTTAAAAAGTGTTTTTTTTAAACTGCAGGTGAGATGCAGTTTGGGCCATTTTAGTAAAAAGTTGTACTTTCAGCCATTAAAACCTAAGGCTTTGTTAAAAGTAAGTCTCATAAAACCCGCAGGACAACAGAAAGGGTTAAACGGCTGATAGACTGCGGGCTGAATGAGCGTGAGGAGGAGCCTCAGGGCAGCCTGAACTCGTCCCGTTCTGTACGCCGCGCTCACCTCGAAGCAGAAGTCCTGCCCCAGGATGCTGCTGTGCAGCGGCTTGATGAACACGTCCTCCTCCATGCTCAGGTCCAGCGCCTCCACCGCGCTGCCCGGGCTCAGCAGGGACTCCTGGGAGCTCGACTCCTTCAGCTTGGGAAGCCCGCGAGACCTGAAACAGGAAGGAAACCAACCGATCAGCTGGTGGTCCTCCGGCAGGGCGCGCCACCAGCTGACAGAACACCGTGACATCACCGTGACATCACCGTGACATCAGCGACCCTCCTCCAGCTGCCGGCTGCGGGTTCCCCAGAGCATCGACCCTCCAGCAGCTCCGATCAGCCGGACGAGACGCCGCCGTCAGCTCCCCGTAAACAAGGTGCTGGGACGGCCAATCGCACGACGCCCTCGGGATGCGCCACGGCAACCGCCTCTGCTGGGAGGGCGAGCGCTAGGCAGCAGCGTGACGGAGCGTTTAACTACAGACCTGCCTCAGGAGGGACGCTAATGAGGAGGCTGAAGCTGGGCCAGTTCTTCGGTTTAAGAGCTGAAGCTCAGGAGCAGATCGACGGGCCCAGCCTCCATTTTACACCACCAGCCGTCCTTAGAGGTTCTGGGTTCTGTCTGAGGTTCTGTCTGAGGTTCTGTCTGAGGTTCTGTCTGAGGTTCGGGCTGAGGTTCGGGCTGAGGTTCTGGGTGAACCTCTGCCAGAACCCAAAACCTCATACAGAACCTCAGAAATGAACAAACCCCTCTAAATGTCCGTCTCTGAGCGTGTGTGAGTGTAATCCTGCTGCCGTTAAACCTGGATTAGCAGCAGACACACCGACCAATCAGAGCCGGAAGAACCACCTTTCACTTTCACCACAAAGCATGAAGGGGACGCCGGTCACCGGTCGGATGCAGATAAAAAGAGTTCAGCTTTAGTTTGAAGCGGCCTGAACCTCGGGGCTCTGAGCCGTCCGTCCTGAGTCAGAGCGAGCAGCCGACTGAGTGTGAGAGGCGTTATCCTCCCGCTGGCTGCACACTCTGATGATGAGCAGAAGTCTGGCTCAGAACCACGGAAACTGGGCCCAGATCTGCTCACATTCACAGTTCCTCCTTCAGAGGACTGAAAATGTTCATTTATTGAACCTTTACTCCTAATTCCCATCATTTAGCACTAAAAAAAAAAAGGCTGTGTGCTTTTCTGCTGACTCACTCTGGGGATAATTATATATTTATATATAAATCTGTGATAAAACACTGGCCAAAAATATAAAGACAACACTTTGGTTTTTGCTCAAAGATCTAAAACAGTTTCTCTCAAAAGAGAAGGGAGCACTTCTCCTTCGGCCAGATAACCAGGTTAGGGTGCTGAGAGCAGGATCATTGCACAGGTGTGCCTCAGGGGCCCAACAACAACAACAACAACAACAACAACAACAGCAAAACAGAACAACAAAACAACAAAAAAAAAAGAAACAGAACAAAAAACAAAACAAAAACAAAACAGAACAAAAAAACAAAAAACAGGTTTCATCCAGCTCTTTGTCCTTTTGTCGTTTTAAATCCGAAATGGTTCCAGACCTCAGACTTAAGTTGGGGTTTTACCTGCGTCGGCCATCTTGTGCGCTTGAATGAGAAGCGGACGTAAACGCGCCGC
This sequence comes from Odontesthes bonariensis, assembly GCF_027942865.1. Lineage (NCBI taxonomy): Eukaryota > Metazoa > Chordata > Actinopteri > Atheriniformes > Atherinopsidae > Odontesthes > Odontesthes bonariensis. The sequence goes on from NC_134519.1 coordinate 2,297,625, forward strand.
TGTTGCATTACGCACGAGACCACCGGGGTAAACTTCATGGGGGGAAAAATGGATCTCATGCCCAACAAATTGCTTTTGTAAAATTTAAAATGAAACCGATCCAGAACGGATTGTTTCTGTGATGCATGCGAGCCAAAGGGAGGCGGCCTCACCTGTCGGGGTCAGCGGGCCGGAGCGACGGCAGCCTGAAGCTGGTGTTTCTGTCCAGTTTGGTTTGACTCTTCGTCCTCTTGATGGAGCCTTTGAGACGTTTGCTGAAGAATCCCTGAAAGACAGAGCAGAGGGGGGTGAGCCCCAGGGACCAGCTGGAGAGCCAGGTTAGAGATGCAGAGAGAGGCTGCGTTTATCCTGCCGGTGTCCGTGGAAGAGTGATGTCAGTAGACCTCTAACCGACATCACAGTCCAGCCGCCTTCCTAACCCACCATCATCCTCATCGGACTCGTCAGACTTTCAGCAGCCACATCAAAGCTGTCACCAAGGCAGCTTTTACACTGGAAAAAATGCCCCTCCAAAAATAAGTAAAAAAACAACAAATAAAAGACGTTTTTGCTTGAAATAAGCAAAAAATCTGCCAATGGAACTAGTGAAAATGGGCTTGTCAAGATTTCTTGAAATAAAATGTGATATTTGGGACTTTTGAGTTAAAAGTGATCTTGAAATTAGCTTAAAAACCTCTTCAAATGTAACAAAAAAGCTTGTTTCATATGATATGTGACTCAAAACAATTTGTTTTCAAGACTTTTTCATTTAACAAGATATTCCAGATGTATTGTATTAAAACAAGTCCCTATATCTGGCTGAGATGGTGCTTGTTAGGCAGTTGTGTCTTATATCAAGTGTAATGAGATATTTTGACTAGAAATGAGACAAATATACTTGGTAAGACTTTGATTTTTGCCAGTGCAACACCTCAGAAACATCAGCAGAATTAAAGGTTTCCAGGAGAAACTCCTCCATGCATTCATCTCCAGTAGACTCCATTACTGTAATGCTCTTTTAACTGGACTTCCCACAAAGAGCATTAAACATCTGCAGCTCATCCAGAACGCTGCTGCTGGAGTTTTAACCCGGACTAAGAGATCTGAACACATCACAGCAGCTTTAAAATCTTTACTCTGGCTTCCAGTCAGTCACAGAATAGATTTTAAAAGCCTGCTGATGGTTTACATCTGTGATCTGTTCAGAGAATATAAAGCCAGCAGAGCTCTTAGATCCAAGGACTCAGGTCAGCTGGTCCAGTCCAGAGTCCAGACTAAACATGGAGAAGCAGCATTTAGCTGTTATGCTGCAAACAAGTGGAACAAACTGCCAGTGGAGATTAAACTTTCACCAAATGGAGACATTTTTAAATCCAGGTTAAAGACATTTCTGTTCTCATGTGTCTATGCATGAAATCTGCACGATATCTCTGAACTTATCTGGACTGTTGCTGGTTTTAAATCATTTAAATGATTTTATTTGTTTCTCTTTATATTATTTTATGTATATTTAATGCTTCTTCCACTCCCTGCTGCAATGCTTTTATTTTATGTAAAGCACTCTGAATTGTTTGTACATGAAATGTGCTACAAATAAATTTGATTTGATTACATCATCGGGCTTTTAAAGCTGACAGTGAGCAGCAGGAAGTACTCGCCTCTTTAACAGCTCATCACCGGAGCTCCTTTTCCTCTCAGAATATCTGAATGTTCGCTTGAATCTCAGACTTTTCCTCCACGTTTTCACCATTCTGCAGATTTCTGAGCAGTTTTTCCAGCTTTTTGTTTTAGAGTTACTCGTTGCTGTAGCAACCGGCTGAAATAAAAGGGCAGATGAGCCGATCTGACTCTTTAGAAACAGGTGAGTAGTAGAATTAAATGCAAGACGCTTCTTAGCAAAAAAGAGAAGGGAGGGTTGAATTTACCTAACTTAAGAAATGACTATTGGGCAGCACAACTCAGAGCCTTAATCATGTGGATCACTAAAGAGAAAGATTCGATATGGGTGGATATGGAGCAAAATGCATGTCAAAATGTTTCTTTAGAATCACTCCTCCCATTTTTGAATGAAGGGGCTCGGAAGAGACTCGGGATGAGTAACGAATGGATGAAGGGAACAATGAAAACTTGGTCAGCAGCACGAAAGAACCTGAAACTGTCGAACTCTGTAAGCAGGGCTGCTAAAATAGCAAAGAACCCAGACTTTGTACCATCTGTCATGGATTCGGGATTTAAAGGGACACTATGTAATTTCTTCCCCCATCTAGTGGTGCAATTTTATTTTGCAAAGTCGAATGAATTTGCTCTCCAGCGCCTCACGTTTTCAAATGTGCGTTGCAACTTCTTGAACTACGGCAAGCGGAATGTGTCAAGATTCAAGAAGCTATAGCTTCAGACTCAAGGTCCATACAAACAAAAAGAAATCAAGACACACAGTACAAAGGATTATATAACACACATACAACAACACTATAAATACAGATGACAGATAACATGTCAGATAACAGAAGTTGACATAGCCTTTGGTGTGCAAACAATGCAATTAGTCATATTCTGGGAGTTACCGGAAGTGACGTCGACGCAGCGTTAGCATTAGCCTGCGTTAGCAATAGGAGCATTAGCAGCGGTAAATAAACTCCCGGTAAACTTACAAACTTTCTAATGCCTCGTTTTGTGAGTTAAGAGCCTATGTGTACTACGGCAGAAGTTTGGTAACAACCAATGCATTATTAGTGGGATAATTTACGAGATAAAATCTATTTAGCATTTTTTTTTTTTTAAACTTTATTAGTAAATCAACAAAATAACAGTTTACAAATGTGAGCATAACGCCAAAAAGAGGATATCCAGGGGGAGCATAGGAATAATAATAAAAAGAAGAAGATGATGCACTTACAAAAAGAAAGCTAATGAACACAAAGACATATGTGCCAAGGAATAAAATCTATTTAGCATTAGCGGCTGTAATAAGCCATTTGGCGGAAATGACGTCACAATGACGTCATTTCTGCTTGTAGGCCTGGTGGGGAAATCGCGATTCGAAGTGCTTTATGTCCCTCTCGGCACTTCGTCGTTTTTCATAGAGCAGAAGGACATGGCAGCCTCCATAGAGCTTACCTGCTCTATGTAGATACAGACAAGTTATTCTTCACTCAGGAGGATAAGTGAGATTTTTGACAGAGATCATTTTACACCAATGAGGACTAATTTATGAATGAATATGTTGATTTGAGCTAATAAATGACTTAATTTATTACATAGTGTCCCTTTAACAAATGGGCTGACAAAGGACTAATATATATTGGCCAAATGTTCCAGGGACAAAAAAAGGGATTATATCAAAAATATATAAAGCAATACAACATGAATCCGAGGATAACAACTTGGATATTAAAGAAAAATGGGAGCTGGAAGCAAACATCATAATAACAGAAGAAGAATGGGAGGAAACATTTAAAGAGGGACATAAACTAACGAATAGCCCAACATGGAGGGAATTTGACTGGAAAGTTAAGATGCGTTACTTTTACACCACATTTATTACATCAAAATACAACTGATCTGTGCTGCAGGGAGTGTGGAACGGTGGGTGACTCCACCCATATATTCTGGGATTGCCCCAAAATGCAGGATTTCTGGAAGAACATTCAGAAGGAGATTAAACTGATTTTGGGTATTGAGTTCCCTCTGGAACCAGCACTTTACATCTTAGGTATAATTCCCGACGATATGACGGATAAGAATTCTAAATATTTACTGAGAATCCTGCTGCTGATAGCAAAAAAGACAATAACAGCTTCCTGGTTGAAACCGCGGCCTCCAAGCATAACGCAATGGAGAGACAGGGTAAAAAATGTGTTTACCATGGAGAAAATCACAGCAAGACTACAGCTGAAGACAAACCTGTTTGATAAGAGATGGTCATTAATAAGGCCTGAACTCTAATCGCCTCCACTTTTATTTTATCTTATTTATTTTATTAATATAGCAGGGTACTTTCTTCCCTTTTTCTTTCTTTACTTTTGAATTGGTGTTGTTGTTTTCTCTCTTATTTGTAAAGTACTAAGACTTGGTGGTATTGTTTTTTGGTTGTCGAATATGAAAGTATGACGTATTAAGTACGAGAACACTGACTGATAATTACAAAGATCTAGTCAATGAGAGGTTAGGGAACGGAAAAGACTTTCAAAGGACTATAAACTATCTGTATGTAACGCACATCTGCTATGTTGTTGAATTTGTGTTTGTATGTATGAATGTGTCAAATAAAAAATAAAAAAGAAACAGGTGAGTAATTCAGCCGCCGTTTGCTGCGACGCTCAGTGACGCTCAGCAGGTTTCCTGCTGCTTTCAGGGCACCAGCGCCAGCTCCAGGATCCGGTCGGCGCCGGCTGCCCCGCTGACACCGATGAGTCACGTCTCAGATAAACTGATCAAACCCTTCAGCCATCAGGTGGTTTGTCACTGCAGAAGCTCAGAGCCGAGCAGAGAAGCCGAGCGGCCTCGTTTCCTGAGATATTAATACCCTCAAACACCCCCCTCCCTGACAAACTGCCCCCAGGCTCAAAGGCTCCCATTGATGCATCAGAATCCAGAGACTCCAAACCCCTCGCAGACCGGCTGGAGTCTGCGTCGGTTCGCCGACCGAGATCACCAACGACAGACAGAACAACAGCACAAACTCTCAGCTCTGCTTCACACCACAACGACGGAGGCCCTAAAGCTTCATCTGGCTCCAACTTTCTACCAGAAAACTCAAGGAACTCATAAAAGAGACTTCTTCCAACAGGAACTAAAGAAAAAGACTCTTACACTGTTCCAAACGACTGGTTTAAAGCTTAAAGAGGCTGATTTAAATAATCACTGCCCTGGACTTGTGCTTACTGCTGGCAAAAAGAGTCTCATGGAGGAGTACCAGTAAACCAAAAATCATCAACTGGGTTAAGGAAATATCCACAACTTTACCCATGGAGAAGATAACTTACATTATAAAAGGGAAAATATCACCATTTCAAAACATTTGGGGTCCTTTTATAGAATATATGGAGAGTGTAGATTTAAGTAATGTGGGTAACGAAGACGAAGAGCCGTAGTTGTTGGTAGTCTGTGATCTATTTTCTTTTGATATTTGATTTTTTTTATTCTGTATGGATTGTACATCTGAATCTGTATTTTTGAACCATAAAGGCACAATAGCAAAAATAATATGGGCTTATTCTTTACAAGATAGAGAAACGTTTATTGTTCTGGTTTCTTTTCTTTTCCTTTTGTTTTTGTACTTGTACTAAGTGTTGCTCTATATTATCTCATAAATATTTGACTTGTAAGGAAGGACAATTTGAATGTTGGATAATAACTTTGCCCCTGATGTCTCCTTGGACATGAGAGCGCTCTTATTTCTGAATATATGTGTGTTTTGGAAACATGTTGAAAACTCAATAAAGAGAATGTTGGGAAAAAAGAAAAAAGGCTGATTTTCCAGACTGGAATGTGAGTCGGGACATTCGGTCTTTCAGTCCAGCTGCTGATTGTTCATGAATCGGTTCAGTTTTAAACTCAAAGATCTGAAACCGGACTTCAACTCATCCACAAAAAGACTTGGAAATTCACAAAAGCCATGAATTAGCTTCGATCTGCAGCTCACAATCCTTCACCTGGGCTCCTGAACAGACTCGAAAGTCTCTGACTTGGTCTCGTCATTCTAAGAAGTCAGACTCGACTTGGACCTGTTCATCTTATATCTATGATTTGAATTGGACTCCCCACAGGTCACCTGAAAACACAAGATTTTACTTTCAAGCCTTTGTTTGGACAAGTCCTCTAAAGACTCGACTTGTGACTCGGCTAAACTTAAAGACCTCTCGGACTTGGACTAATCCTCACAATCCTCCTAATTTTCCTTCCAAAAACCAAACAAGAAGACTCGGGTGAATCGGTCCGCTGCTCCAAAGACTTCAGACCCGACATATCCCAATAAACTCCCCGAAACACCCGAGGACTGGCACGAACGGGCGGACGACACAGTGAAGAGAGACTCAGGAGCCGACTCGACCCTTTGCTTTGACTAGTTTCCTACAGCTCTAAGACTTGTCCGGGACGAGTCCTGCACAGACTGAGCCGCTTCAGCTCAAAGCGCCGCAGGAAGCCTTTACAGCAGGTGTTCAGCCATGTTTGGAGTCCTGACAGCTGAAGATGAAATGTTTTTAGACGCACGCTTCGCCTGAGTGCCGGTTAAAAATAGTCCATCTCGGGCTCCTTTGTTGATGCTCCTCAGCAGAAGGGATGCAGCGGCACGCCGAACACTTCCAGTAGTCGCCGGGCCTCAGCTCTACGCGCTAATAACTCGGGTTCACAGGTCTCATTACATACATGACAAGTCTGGTTCTTTTAGTCTGGTACAGAGTGAATTCACCTAGGCCAAGGCCCCCCAAACAGTGTCAGCTTCTGGCCCCCTCTGCAAACCACAGACGATGCTACAACATATGTAAAGAAACATCAACTTTTAGAAGGTATTTTCCTTCTTTTCTTCACGGACAGCAGCTCGCTGTGTGAATGCAGCCTGACTAAATGCTCCTCTTTACGTCTGAAGAAGTCTGCCGCATGTTTTTGTATCAGGTGACGCTGAAGTTTCGAAGGTTTTGAACACTCATCTGAGGGTCTCCAGACAGAGGACGCTGTAAAGCCAAACTTAATGTACGCTGCCTCATACTCTCTGATTTTAGTCGGCCAGTTCTTTCAGTCTCTTCCAAGTCAGAAATCTCTCCATGTTGGCTAAGCTAGCTACATGCTAGCTTGAGGAGCAGAGCAGCTTGAGAACAGGCGCAAACCGCCAGGTCTACCATGTTTTGACTGGCAGCCAATCAGAAACACGAGCATGGCAAATAACATTTCCATATGATATATTATTATAAATTGTATTTTACAATACTGATTAAAAAAATTTGACTATTTTTTATAATGTTGTTTAAAAAAAACTGTATTTTCTATTTTTTTATTATCTTCCCTCCAATTTTCTGAGGCCCCCCAGGGGGCCGCGGCCCCCACTTTGGAAACCACTGACCATGGACTGAAAGGAGCCACGGCGAGCTGTACAGCGCACAGCTGATCTGCTCACAGTAAAAATGTGTCGGAGCCAGTCGCAAGCTTGAATAATAGAAATAATTCTGCCCACCCTGACTGCTGCTGCAGCTGAGACGGGCCAAACCATGAAAAACCAGCGCTGGACCGGTCCCCCCAAACGGCCCAGACTACAGTTTGCTCTCATCTCTATTGATTTTTGAGAAGAAATAAAGTTAAAAACAGCATGTATGAGGACAAAATAGTTAAACTACGCATCAGGATCGGAAACAACCCCTTTAGTTCTCTAAGGAACCCAGACTTAGTCTGGCCTAAGACTAGATTCTCAGACCTTTAAAGACCTCAAACCAGACTCCACTAAAGAACAGAACCAGAACAGAATCCGGCCTAGTCTTTCTAAGACTTGAAACTAAACCTGAACTCCAAGTCTGAAGACAGGGGACTAGACTGAAACAAGGCTTTTAAAGACCCTAAACTAAAACTACCATCTACAGACCCAAGACTCCAGTTGGTACGGTCCTTTAAAGACCCGGGAAAAGAGTTAGACTCGTCTAACAAAGACCAGCGATTAGACTCGAGTTACTCCTATAAAGTCCTGCGACTACACTTGCATCAAAGAACAGTCTTGGACACGTCTTCTAAAGAACCCAGATTTAACCCGGCCCGGTCCAACACCAGAGTCGGATTAGCCGTTCTGACCTGAGACTAGACTTGGACTAAATATCTGGGACTCTGCACTTTAAAGACCAAAACCTAAAACTGCACTTGTCCTCTACAGAACCAAGACTAGACCTGGAACGAGACAAAAAACCAGAAACAGACTCCGACTCGTCCAGTAAAGACCAGAGACTAGAGTGAGTATTACTCCAAAGAGCTTCGACCGGACCAGACGAGCCTGAGACGAGTCCTCTAAGGAGCTCAGAACAGATTTAGACTTTTAAAACTGGAAAATAATAAAGTTAGGAGTCTGCTGACGGGTCAGTGGAGGCTCAGAGGTGAAGACGCTTCGTGGTCACGGCGGTTACTCACCGGCACTTTGAAAGGAGACGAGTTTGGATTGTCCACCGCGACGCTCTTGTCAGAACTCCCCAAACCAGAGATGCTCCTCCTCCTCGGAGATCGCTCCGAAGACACTTCTGTCGACACAAAGAGAGACAAGCGGTTAATGGAGATCAAAGCGGCCTCTTCCTCCCCATCATCACCATCATCATCATCATCAGCCTGTGAGCTGTCGCTCTGAGCCGGACGGCCGAGGCTGAGCGATGACATTCAGACACGGTGGAGGACAAACTGTCTGTTGGCTGATGGACGGACGGATGCTGAACATCCATCGATCGGTTTCAGAAAATGGAGCTCAGCACATTTTACGACCCGACCTCCAGCGCGCGGCGAGCTCCGGATCGCAGAACGTTTGGCTGCTTTCAAAGACCAGAACCGACCGTCACGGCTTCTACTGAACGAAAGCAGCTGCAGACAGCGAACATCTCATCTGCCAATCACTTTCTGCTGGACGCCAATCAATCACACAAAGGTCCCAAAGACCCTTTTGACTCATGATGTCAGTTCTATCTGTTGCTAACTGGATGCTAACTCGATGCTAACAGGTCCATTTAGCTTAAACTGCAGGATCAGGAGGCTGCTGGAAGAAAAGAACAATGGCCCGTAAGTTCTGGTGCTTTGGGTTCGACCCAGAATGAAGACTTTAAAGAGCCCAGACTCTTTGGTCTTAAAGATCCGACTGTGCCAGCGTCAGCTCACAGTCAGATTCTGACGGTTTACGGAACCGTCCCACATCGCCTTTAAATGAACAGAATCAAACACTGAAGCCCACTTTGAAGGCTGGAACTGAAGCAGCTGAGCTCAGATAAGATCCGGTTCAGCTGCTCGACACCAGAATCAACAGTCCCGGGTCGATGTGGAGCCGTCCAATCAGCAGCCAGCGGAGTCAACACGATGTTTACGTGCCATGAGAACATGTGGAGACGTCCTGCGGTCAGCAGGACGCGGCCGGCCGGCGGCGCCGCAGCATGCAGCAGCGTTCGGGTCCGGATCAGGTTCCATCCGCATGCAGCGCCGCAGCCGAGCAAACTTTCATGCACACACACACACACACACACACACACACACACACCAACAGCCCCGATGGTGGAGGAGGAGCGGCGAGGACGTCTCCGTGGGGACCGTCTCCGCGGGGACCGTCTCCGTGGGGACCGTCCTCGCCGCGGACACAAAGTTAGGGCAACATGCGGCAGGAAGCCCGGAGCGGCGGCTCGGTCACATGACGGAAACATACAGACGGTACCTCGGTCGCAGCTGTTCCCCATCATCTGAGGAGAGGACGCACACGCACACACGGGGTCAGACGGGATTGGCCGAAGCAGCCGCCACCTGTCAGCCAATGAGGAGAAGCTCAAACATCCGTCTGCGTCCCATCAACATCCTCTCCGGCTTCCCCCGACCGGCCTCTCCCTCCTCACCGCCGCATCCTCTCTCTCTCCACTCAGCTGTAACTCTAAACCTCGATCTGCCTCCCTCTCCTCCTCTCAGAGGTTTCACTGCATTTATTCAATCAATCCTCCTCCTCCTCCTCTTCTTCTCCTCTCTGCAGCTGCTCATTCGCAGCCTCCCTCCCTCCCTCCCTCCCTCCCTCCCCCGAGCTGCATGTCGCCGCTCTCACGATAATCACTGAATAAGTTTCCTCTCAGCCGGCTGATGTGGGACACAACTCTGGAGGCTGCAGCTATTACTGTGTGTCACAGCGTGCACGTGTGTGCACGTGTGTGCACGTGTGTGCACGTGTGTCCTGGAGCAGAACCAGCACACACACAAAGTGATTTCTGAAGACTTGGTTTCAGGATCAGGGTTAAGGTGAGAAGCTGGGAAAGTGTGATCCAGATCACTGTGATTATTCACAGATTATTCTGATTACTCAATGATTATTCACTGATTATTCACAGATTATTCAATGATTATTTACTGATTACTCACAGATTATTCAATGATCATTCATTGATTATTCTGTGATTATTCACTGATTATTCTGTGATTATTCACTGATTCTTCTCTGATTATTCACTGATTACTCTCTGATTCTTCTCACTGATTATTCTCTGATTATTCTGTGATTCTTTGATTATTCACTGATTCTTCTTTGATTATTCACTGATTATTCTCTGATTCTTCTGTGATTATTCTGTGATTATTCTCTGATTACTCACTGATTACTCACTGATTCTACTCTGATTATTCTCTGATTACTCACTGATTATACTCAGATTATTCACTGATTACTCACTGATTATTCACTGATTATTCTGTGATTATTCTCTGATTACTCACTGATTCTTCTCTGATTCTTCACACTGATTATTCTCTGATTATTCACACTGATTATTCAATGATTATTCTCTGATTACTCACTGATTGTTCTCTGATTTTATTCCACTTTAATGCGAACATAACTATCCTGATAATGGTCAGACTTTACCCTCTGATAAGAGCATCTTAAGTCTTAGTTTATTAGTTGGGACGTCTTCATTAAACCAAAGCAGTTGTTTGTTCGCGTCCCTCCAGTTTAGCTACAACAGTATTTGTGTGAGCGAGTCCTCACGGCGCTAGTAGAACCGCGGTAAGCTAGCTCCTCCCACATTACGTGCATCAGACTTTGACGTACACGACGCGATTTTTCAAGCGATTTCAAAGTTGTCAGTAGCAGATGCTAGCAGAGAACAGAGGGAAGCTAGCAGAGAAGGAAGCTAGCAGAGAACAGAAGAATGCTAGTAGAGAACAGAAGGAAGTTAGCAGAGAACAGAAGGAAGCTAGCAGAGAACAGGAGGAAGCTAACTGAGAACAGAAGGAAGCTAGCAGAGAACAGAAGGAAGCTAGCAAAGAACTGAAGGAAGCTAGCAGAGAACAGAAGGAAGCTAGCAGAGAACAGAAGGAAGCTAGCAGAGAACAGAGGGAAGCTAGAAGAGAACAGAGGGAAGCTAGCAGAAAATAGAAGGAAGCTAGCAGAGAACAGAGGGAAGCTAGGAGAAAACAAAAGGAAGCTAGCAGAGAACAGAGGGAAGCTAGAAGAGAACAGAGGGAAGCTAGCAGAAAACAAAAGGAAGCTAGCAGAGAACAGACGGAAGCTAGCAGAGAACAGAAGGAAGCTAGGAGAGAACAGAAGGAAGCTTGCAGAGAGCAGGAGGGAAGCTAGCAGAGAACAGAGGGAAGCTAGCAGAGAACAGAAGGAAGCTAGCAGAGAACAGAAGGAAGCTAGCAGAGAACAGAGGGAAGCTAGCAGAGAACAGAAGGAAGCTAGCAGAGAACAGAAGGAAGCTAGCAGAGAACAGAGGGAAGCTAGCAGAAAACAGAAGGAAGCTAGCAGAGAACAGAGGGAAGCTAGCAGAAAACAGAAGGAAGCTAGCAGAGAACAGAAGGAAGCTAGCGGAGAACAGAAGGAAGCTAGCAGAGAGCAGAAGGAAGCTAGCAGAGAGCAGGAGGGAAGCTAGCAGAGAGCAGGAAGGAAGCTAGCAGAGAACAGAAGGACGCTAGCAGAGAACAGAAGGAAGCTAGCAGAGAGCAGGAGGGAAGCTAGCAGAGAACAGAAGGACGCTAGCAGAGAACAGAAGGAAGCTAGCAGAGAGCAGAAGGACGCTAGCAGAGAACAGAAGGAAGCAAGCAGAGAGCAGAAGGACGCTAGCAGAGAACAGAAGGACGCTAGCAGAGAACAGAAGGAAGCTAGCAGAGAACAGAAGGAAGCTAGCAGAGAACAGAAGGAAGCAAGCAGAGAACAGAAGGAAGCAAGCAGAGAACAGAAGGAAGCAAGCAGAGAACAGAAGGAAGCAAGCAGAGAACAGAAGGAAACCGAGGCAACTCGAGGACAAATAGTGGCTAATTTCTGTTGAAATGTCACCAGAACTACCCGATCTTTTAAAAAAAATATTCCAATATGACACAATATAACCTGCTGTTATTTCACTCTCTGTTTCTGAGTCACTGTGTTGTCTGATAACAGACAAAAAAATAGGAAATAAGAGGCTTTATTAGGATTTCAGCTGCATTAAAATACAGTTTATGAAAGCAGAGAAGTAGGAGAGAAGCTAACAGATGTTAGCACAGATGGATGTTAGCTTGAAAGCTAATAGCTGCTGTTCTATAATCCTGTTATCAGTGTCAGGAGGACGAATGTTTGGAGATAAATATGTTTTTTTTATCCCTGAATGTGGCATTACATAAAAGCTGGAATGAGCACATCAGTGGATCTCCAGGACAAATCTCTTCATGAAGCCCAGAACTCTGAACATGTGGGGAAACAGATATAAAACCAGTCCTGATGGACTAGCTGGATGTCAGGGGATGTAACTAACCAGCAGCTCTGATCAGCAGAGAGCAGCTCAGGTTTTCATCCTCATCCTGCCGCTGCTAACGAGATATCGATCCGAGGAGGCTGGGCGGATCCAGCAGAGCATTGGGCCTGACCTTCACAGACCGGGTCACAGTCGGCGGGACAGACTGGAGACCGGCAGACACGAGTCTGGACCACAGAGGCGACGCTGTTAAATGTCCGACTCCAGTTTCTGCTCATCCTGATCTGGCTTTAAAGATCGAGTCCTCGTGCAGGCGGAGGAAAAAACCACATCAGCTCAGTGTGCACCGAGAGGCTCGGACTAATTCCTGGATGTGTTTTCTGTTCCTGACGGGACGAGTTCCAGGCTGGCAGCTGAAAGATTCGCTCACGTGTCGGTTTCACGGACTCGTGGGAAAATGCTGCTAAAAATAAACGGGAGCGGCCGAGCTCAGAGAGGATGTTATCAGGTGTCCAAAACTCATCCATCAGTCAGAAAAACCCTGAAAGGCCTCATCCATCAAAAGAGAGGAAACACAGAACCTCAGGGGCCATGATGGGTTATTCACACTCACTCACCGAAAGGATCGGATTATTGGCTAAATTACAATCAGACTAAGTTATTAAGTACATGTAGACACATTAAAGGGACAGTTCGCCTCTTTTGACATGAAGCTGTGTAACATCCCATATCAGCAACATCATTTCTGAACATCTTCTTACCCCCTGCTGCGTCCTGTGAGCAGAGTTCCAGCCTCGTTTTGGTGTTGATGAAGGTAGTCCGGCTAGTTGGCTGGGGTTTAAAAAATAAAGCGTCTTGCTTCTCAAAACAATATGCGTTCAACAGAGTAATACATTTGCATCACAAAATTATTCTCCAGGAAAAAGTCAGACCTCACATCTCTTGGCCCTATTTTCTCTCCCTTCGTATCACTGCCTGTTAGGGCTGCACAATATATCAAATTTTAATCACGATAACGATATTGGCTTCCCGCGATCAAATTCGCGTGATCGAGCGATATTTAAAGATATATCCGTCCATAGAACGCTCCATATTAAAGGTGTTTTCAAACATCCTCCGCTTTAACCCTCTCTGGTGTTTTTTAAAGCCACTCTAAGCGCTCCGTAAACCACTGTCTGATCACATGCCTCCATGAGCCAATCAGAGCTGCTCCCTGCACCGCGCAGTTTAGTTTCTAGATGTAGACACTAGTTACAGAGGACAAAGTAACGTGGCGAACACACCACAGCAGGTAGCAGTCGGTCTTATGAGCTATAAACAATCTTAACAGAGAAAACCAAAAATGTCTAACGTGGCCGAGGCCGAGGCCGAGGACCGGATCGTCATCCGTTGTGTGGAAGCATTTTGGGTTCGAGGCGAGTGACACAACACAAGAAAAGGTGATGTGCAAAGAGTGCCGTACGGTTGTGTTGGCGCCACGAAGCAACACAACGAACAATATGGATACGGATCTTTAATATGGATGTGAAAGCCTATGTGACAATAAAATTTGTTTTGGTTAAAATCAACAAATAATCGTGATAATTAATCGTGATAATCATTTTGGCCATTATCGTGCAGCCCTACTGCCTGCTGTGCAGACCGAGCAGCAAACACCGAAACAGGCGCGGCTGTCGCTAGGTGGCTAATCGCAGTGATATGAAAACGCTTTATTTTTTAAACCCCAGCCAACTAGCCGGACTACCTTCATCAACACCAAAACGAGGCTGGAACTCTGCTCACAGGACGCAGCAGGGGGTAAGAAGATGTTCAGAAATGATGTTGCTGATATGGGATGTTACACAGCTTCATGTCAGAAGAGGCGAACTGTCCCTTTAAATCTGACTAAGAACTGGATCGGATGGGATTCAGACCCCGAGATAACTGGGCTGAAAGTCACTCTAAACCTGCTTGTAGACGCTGAAGCTCGTGGTGAATCAGACTTTGCGTTCTGCGCATGCTCCAGATGTTTTCCCGGGGTCGTGACCCGGAAGTCAAAGGAGACGATATTCCTGTTGTTGTCGCCGTCAGAAAGAAACAAACAACGCGATGGAGAATGCTCCGTTGGGCATCGAGTTTGTGCAACAAGCAGCTCATCACAGAGCAAATGTAGAGGGACGTAGCTTCATCTGGCTCTGCGTTCTCCATCTTTCTCCAATGCCTGAGTTTGTTGTTGTTGTTGGTGGTGCAGAGGTCAACAGGAAGTGGCTCTATTAGCAACAGCTGGAATGGGTACAGCGCCACCTATCATACCGGGGTATGACACGCTTTGTGCCTCTGATCCCATTCATTCACCGCCAGATATCCAAGGAGAATTACCCTTAATAACTCAGTCTGATTGTAATTTAGCCAATAATCCGATCCTTTCGGTGCCATGTGACCCCACTGAGTGGAAACTACGAGTCGGATTAAAGAAAACGTAAAACTGTGAGCAGCAGAACCTTGTTCTGAACACACTGACGTATTTCTGTGAATCTTCTGTGTATCATATTGTTTTTATGGCAGGTTAAAGAGGCCCCTCACCTCACATATAATGGGAGTGAACTGGGGTTTGAATGGGTGCACGTTTAGGCATTAAAGTGGTTTATGGCAGAATTTAGTGACATCACTGAGCTGAAAAAAATCTCCCAGACATAATCTAATTTAAATCTGGATTCTGCAAAAAAAAAAATATATATATATATTTTTGAAAATTAAATAAAAAGGCATCGATTAAGCCATTAATTTAAGATTCTGGCGGTTTCGGTGCTCCATAATCAACAAAGACACCATTAAACTGCAGAATCAGTGACCTTCAGGTGTTACAGGTTCGTTTCTGCAGGCTTTACAACACACCTGAGAAGAAATACTGCCCCCCCCCCCACACTGTTAGACCGCACCTGCCCCCTGTGGCAGTCTGACCTTTGACCCCGGGTGTGGTGGAGCTCTGACACGGCCAGACGAGGCTGAATGAGAGAGTGATGTCAGACAGCAGAGCAGGAATGCTGGGAACGCCACCTTTGTGTGCAGGTGGGCGTGTCCGTCTGCTGCGCCGGGCGACCTCAGACAGGCGAGAGAAAAAGGTGCGGCCCGGAACCTGCTGCCTAATCTTACCCACTCGATCCCACGGTCTGGTCCAGTAAAAAAAAAAAACGTATTCCACAATATTTATATATATATTTATAATATTTTCTCAGAACTGAAGCTTTTTACCACCTGGTGGAATACGTGGAGATTTAAGAACAAAATATATTCAGACTTCTGACAACTTAAATGTGAGAATTGAATATTTTTGGGGGAAATGTGGGAAAAGTTTGAAGAATTGAGAATAAAAAATGTTTTAAATGAACTTTCTTTCATTTGAATTTAATTCATTTTGGCTGCTTCTTCACTAAAGTTTAGTTATTGATTAGTTATTGATTCCAGCTGCTGTCTCATGCGTGGACCCCCGGCAGACTCAGGCGGATCCAGATGTTGGTCCAGGTGTGGCACAGGATGAGCAGCTTTGTTCCTCAGGTGTTCCTGTGGATTTACTGTCAGTCGGGAAGTTTGTGAACCTCCTGAAGGGGAGCAGAGTCCAAGCCAAACTGGTTTATTTGGTCTCATTGTGCTCCGAGTGTTCAGCTTTCACAACAAATATTCAAAGAATTTCTTTTCACTGAATGAAACTGGCTGTTTGAGGAGCCGCCGCCTCTCCTCACATTCCTCTGAATCTATTAACATCTCTGCCTCCAGTTGGAGCTGCCGGGATCACAACTCTGATTCAGACGGATCTGATCTAATCTGAACAATAAAGTTTGTTTCTAAAGAAAGAAACGGCATTTTCATGCAGATGAATATTCTCTCTGAATGCGACAGTCCTGTTCGGCGTTCAAAGGAACCTTTATTGCCCCCCCACAGACAGCTGGATACAGCTTTTCCACACGTATGAATCTGTGAGCAGTGCATACACATAAAGGGTTTGGGATAAAAGTGGGAAAAACATGCGGGAAAAGTGTGAGGATTAAAGAGTCCAATGAAAGGTAAACAACAACAATCCTTCACTGTTAAAAAGGTCAATGGATGCAGAGACGAACAAACTGCCTGTCGGTACTTTATCTGCGAGCTGACGGGAGAAGCTCAAAAAGGTGATTTAGGTCAGATGATATTGTTAAAATTGGCTTTGTTCGTAGACATTATGACTGTATTCTCCCTGACCTAAAGTGATCCAGGATGGAGACATGACCTTAACTGAGACTGACCCAGACAAAACAAGGAACCCTGAGAATCCAGGTGCGAAAAGCACACACACATTATTTGGGTTACTCAGAGACATTATTTGGCTTATGACGAAGAACCTACTCATATCCAATCATATTTGATTAATAAGGGATCCAACGTGTGAAACAATGACACATATAAATACATATAAATACATAATGTAACCGGAAATCGAGGCTCTGTCTGACGGATTCCTGCGAGAGTTCTGTCATACCGAGTCCAGCGCTGAAATACTTCATTTGTTGCCAGAAACAAAGGCTTCATTTTCACTTGAGATTACTCCGGTCTGTTCTTGAGCTTTCAATTAAAGAATCGAATCTAACAATATGGACTGAACTCTGTTCAGAACTCTGGTCTCTTATGAAGATGCTTCTGAGTCATAGACAGAGACTCATAGTGACTCTGGTAACCTGACCCGGGGACCATGGTGATGCAACCAGGTAAGAACCTGAAGGTACCTCCATAAGCCTGGAGTCCTGATCCAAAGCGCAGACACCGGGTAACAGATCTGATCCTTTCTCACACCGGGTGTGAACAGGTGGCCTTAAAGCCGTCCACATGTGGTCGGTGATGATGCTGGGCCATCCAGCTGCTGGACCAATCAGCTGCTGAGAGATCTCTGACATCAGCAGCTCCATCCGACCTGGGAACAGCCGGAGCCACGACTGCCGTAACACGAATCCCACGAAGCCAATCACAGCAGACACCATCAGCGTAGTCTGCTGCGATTGGCCGAGCAGCTTCTCATGTGACCTGTGACGTCATCACTGTCCTGTGACACAATGAAGCAACACGAGAAGACGACTGCAACAATTTCCTGTCATGAGCCGCATTCGGACAGAGCAGTTCTGATAGCTGCCCTTCTCCAGGGGAACTGTTTCAGTCTGCATTCCCACATGAGTCGGACCTGATGGGGACTGATGCGGCGCAGCCGTCTGCGACAGCGACGTGTTACTTTAGCGCCACATTCAACAACAAAACAGAACAAAACAAAACCCGGTAAAAGTAAGGAGAGAAGAAGAAAACAGCACCAAGAAGCTAATATGGAGAGCGGGGAGGCCACCGTGTTCATGGTCTGCATGATGGTGATATTAATCATGGACGATCACATCAGGCGTCTAACATGGAGGCTGGAAGAGCTCACAGAGAGAGTCAGGAGACAAAGGATGGAGCGCAGGCCGTACTTCTTGGTTTCATGAAGGAAGGAGAGCAGAGCGCCGCAGACAAAGGAGACCACGTGGAGGTTTAACTTATTAAACACGCTAAGGTTGTGTCCGTGTCGTATGAGGAAACATTTCAGCCTGACAACATGACAAGGGGCGGAGCTACCGACCACCAAGGGGCGGGGCTACCGACCACCAAGGGGCGGGGCTACCGACCACCAAGGGGCGGAGCTACCAGCCACAAAGGGGCGGAGCTACCAGCCACCAAGGGGCGGAGCTACCGACCACCAAGGGGCGGAGCTACCAGCCACTAAGGGCAGGAGCTACCGACCACCAAGGGGCGGGGCTACCGACCACCAAGGGGCGGGGCTACCAACCACCAAACAACCCCGAGGGCCGCGGTCCCTGGTTCCCGAGGGCCGCGGCCCCTGGTTCCCGAGGGCCGCGGCCCCTGGTTCCCGAGGGCCGCGGTCCCTAGTTACCGAGCGCCGAGGTCCCTAGTTCCCGAGCGCCGAGGTCCCTAGTTCCCGAGGGCCGCGGTCCCTAGTTCCCGAGGGCCGCGGTCCCTAGTTCCCGAGGGCCGCGGTCCCTAGTTCCCGAGGGCCGCGGTCCCTAGTTACCGAGCGCCGAGGTCCCTAGTTCCCGAGCGCCGAGGTCCCTAGTTCCCGAGGGCCGCGGTCCCTAGTTCCCGAGCGCCGAGGTCCCTAGTTCCCGAGGGCCGCGGTCCCTAGTTCCCGAGCGCCGAGGTCCCTAGTTCCCGAGCGCCGAGGTCCCTAGTTCCCGAGGGCCGCGGTCCCTAGTTCCCGAGCGCCGAGGTCCCTAGTTCCCGAGCGCCGAGGTCCCTAGTTCCCGAGCGCCGAGGTCCCTAGTTCCCGAGGGCCGCGGTCCCTAGTTCCCGAGCGCCGAGGTCCCTAGTTCCCGAGGGCCGCGGTCCCTAGTTCCCGAGCGCCGAGGTCCCTAGTTCCCGAGGGCCGCGGTCCCTAGTTCCCGAGGGCCGCGGTCCCTAGTTCCCGAGGGCCGCGGTCCCTAGTTCCTGTATGTGCGAATAAACGTCCCCGTTCCTGAAAAGGTTACAGGAACTGCAGAAGGTTCCTACAGTGGGAATGTGGCTTATCAGAGACGTTTTTCTTAAACACATTTATATAAAATACACCAAAATATGTCCCGACCCAGAGTCCCTGCCTTCCTGGAACCTTTAAAGTGTCCTGATCAGCAGTTCTGCAGCTTCCTGAAGCTCTCTCTGAGTTTCTCTTTGGACATTTTCTGCTTCTTCCCTCATCTTCAGTCCTTGTACCTGAGCATCTTCAGAGGAATGTGTTTTCTCTTTGTTAAGCCACTGAACTCTGAGCTATGAACCATTCAGGCAGGAAAAAGGCTCCTAACTCAAGGGATGAACCAGTGTTGTGTCCACATTTTAAACTGGATCTTTAGGCACTTTGTTCCCAGCAGCCTGTCACAGAGACACATCATTTGTTCCCATTTCTTTAGCTGCATCTGTGAAAAACAGCTTCATAGTTTCAACTTTTTTGTATATTTACGTTTAAAACTGCTTTCAGTTACCAAAAGAGTCAAATTAATATAAGAAATCCAGTTTAAAAAAATCCTAATCCCAAAATAATGAACGTTATCACGTCTAAAAGTAGGAAAAAAACAGACAATAATAAGAATGATATGTTATTCAACATCAAGAAAAAGTAAATAAGATTCAATTTAAAGCTTAAAAAAGGAATATAAGATATAATCTAATCACTTATTATGGAACAATTAATATAAATGAAATGATTAAACTGCTTTATGCCACCAGAAATGAATAATCTAGAAGCTCTTTGTGGGTTTTAGGCTGGAATTAAGATTTGTTCCCATTTCTTTAGCTGCATGTGTGAAAAACAGCAAAGATAACACAGTGTGACAGACAGAAAACAGGATTTCTGCAGCAACAAGGTGATTCCCAAAGAGCTGTTAGCTGAAAACTTGGCATATCTCAGCACGCGTGTCCCTAAAACATCTATCTGCAGGTAAAAGGTTCAGGAGGATGAAAAGCTGGGAGGTTAAAGTGTAATTTCTGTCCTCCTGGTGGGGGAGGGTCTGACTGAGCATGTGCAGAGTGGAAGCTCAGCTCGGTTCTGATTGGAGGAATCAGAGTTTAAACTAATCAGAGAAGTTAACATCTTCATCCTGCCTGAGGACACGTTTCCTCTCATCAGTGTCACGGTTCAGATGGAAAGCTGGGCAGAGTTTCAGGTTCCACTTCACGCCAAACTAACGTTAAACACACGGAAATTACGGAGGAAAACAGCCGGAATCTGTTCTGATCAACACGATCGATCGGTGCTCGCTCTGCGGCTCACACAAAGAATAACTCAACTTTAAAGCTCGGACGGCCGGACACGGAGAACAGGAGCAGCAGGTCCCTGCTGGCAGGCGGACGCTCCGCCGCTTCACGCCGTGTTTTCACCAGCCGCGAAGCCGGAGGAGCGAGCGCCGAGCCGGGCAGCGAGCTGGCCGGCCGCCGGTGTCCGAACACCGGGGAGAAGCTGCAGGAGGAGCCGCAGGAGGAGCCGACTCACCCAGAAAGTCCATCAGAGGAGCGCCGGAGTCCTCCGAGAGAGAGCAACTCTCATTCAGTCCGAGCGGGTGCACGCTGTCAGCCTCACGCACACTTCCGTCCACCCCTTCACAATAAAGCTCCTGCATTCTGAGCGCAGCCTTCAAACTAAAGCTTCAGGCTTTCTCATCCGGTTATTCTGCCGGAAATGTGTCTGATGGACGCTTCATTTAGTTAAATACTTTAGGTTAAAGCTGCAGTCTGCAGGATTTGTTGTTGTCATACGTAAAGTCCTACTTTTTGGCATTTTAAGAGTTTACATGATCTATCAGAACGCTTGAAGTTGAAAACGGTGACCTCCGTAGTCGCAAAATGCAAGAAATGCTTATTTTTTAACCGAAAACTAAAAAGTTATTCAACTTCCTGTCCCGCCCCATCAAAACACATGAGAACTCGTGCACGTAGACGTGCACGCCAGATGCGCCTACACGACTCCTCATTCATCAACTCACCTGTCATTTGCGATCATGGAAGACACAGTAAGTAGACAAGCCCGTAATGAAGTTCAATAGTCCAGATAAATAAGCGTGGGGACGAGCCTACCTTGTATCGCGCGTGCACAATCGGTGATTGACAGGCAGCAGAGCCCAGCTCGTAACCTGATTGGTTACCTTTTACCGGTCCGGTCTGCAATTTTGTAAACAAACCTGCTGGCTTTGGAGGGACCTAGCGGGACATATAGGGGACCTAGAGAACTCATTTTTTTTTTGTATTGGGGTATTTAATGTACTACTTTCAGAATCCCCGGACAGTTCCAGGCATTATGCTTGAAAAAGAGTTGCAGACTGCAGCTTTAAGTCAACATGAACTCAAACTCTTTGTGGCTTTACGCTGTGAAGCCGACCCATTCATGACAATAAAGCGGAATTAATGCAGAATTAATGCAGAATTTATGCAGAAGGAATGCGAAATGAATGCAGACTTAATTCAGAATTAATGAGAAATTAATGCAGAAATTAAAGCAGAATGAATGCAGAATTAAAGCAGAATTAAAGCAGAATTAAAGCAGAATGAATGCAGAATAAATGCAGAATGAATGCAGAATTAAAGCAGAATTAAAGCAGAATGAATGCAGAACTAAAGCAGAATTAAAGCAGAATTAAAGCAGAATGAATGCAGAACTAAAGCAGAATTAAAGCAGAATTAAAGCAGAATGAATGCAGAACTAAAGCAGAATTAAAGCAGAATTAAAGCAGAATTAAAGCAGAATGAATGCAGCTTTAAGCTCAGAAGAGTCTTAAATGAAATAAATGAAACTAGAGTTTAACTCGACTCAAACCTCCGAATTTAACAAGAAAAAGATAAAAGTGCAGACAGACAGAAGTCCATAAAGTAGTTAAATATAGTTCTACACTTTTAATTACATTAACTTCACGGCAGCTGATTGATGTCAGTTTAATCATCCTGATCAATAACAGGTGGCGTTTTATTCTGAGTCCTCCACCAGCTGCTGAACTCTCCTTCAAACCTCACATCATGATTTTATTTTGAAGGAGCGCCTGCAGCCCGATGTGTGGATTTATTGTGGCGGGGCTGACAGGAATGCAGCCCGACCACAGCTGCAAGTCATCCACAGACCAAAACAACAACAGGACACAAACAGAAACAGGTTTCACGGCAGGACAAGTGTGAAGAATCCACATTCAGACCAAGTCCAACAGAAGCAGAACTTCCGTTAACTTCAGACTATGAACCGCAGTTTTCTGCGATTCCATCAGCGACACATCGAACACAACAGCGTCCGAAACCGTCTGAAACTGTCCGAAAGGAAAGGTTCCCAGGAACGGTTCTGAGGAAAGGTTCCCAGGAAAGGTTCCTTCAGAGGAAACAGTTTGCCCACGGATGGAGTCCGATGTCAGCTGATGGTGCGGTCCGTTTCAGGCAGTAAAATCTCACTGACTGCACCTTTTACTCCAAACCCTCGCGCTGCTTCCCACAGGTCAGCGGCGGGCTGTGGACGCCAGCACCTCGAGGCGAAGGAAACGCCACAGCGAGGGGAGGAAGGCGGAGCCTGGAACATGTAATTAGGCTGTAAAATTACAGCCGAGCGTTCCCTCACTGCTGACACATCTCACGTCAACACGCAATTACATTCAGACTGAAAACACAAGATTAACCACCAGAAAGCTGCTGCGAGGCGCATAATCTGCCACCAGAGCCCAGAACCTGCCCAATAAACCAGCAGACCGGCCCAGTATAAAGCCAGCAGACCGGCCCAGTATAAAGCAGACTGGCCCAGTTTAAAGCCAGCAGACCGGCCCAGTATAAAGCCAGCAGACCGGCCCAGTATAAAGCCAGCAGACCGGCCCAGTATAAAGCCAGCAGACCGGCCCAGTATAAAGCCAGCAGACCGGCCCAGTATAAAGCCAGCAGACCGGCCCAGTATAACCAGTATAAAGCAGACCGGCCCAGTTTAAAGCCAGCAGACCGGCCCAGTATAAAGCAGACCGGCCCAGTTTAAAGCCAGCAGACCGGCCCAGTATAAAGCCAGCAGACCGGCCCAGTATAAAGCCAGCAGACCGGCCCAGTATAACCAGTATAAAGCAGACCGGCCCAGTTTAAAGCCAGCAGACCGGCCCAGTATAAAGCAGACCGGCCCAGTTTAAAGCCAGCAGACCGGCCCAGTATAAAGCCAGCAGACCGGCCCAGTATAACCAGTATAAAGCAGACCGGCCCAGTATAAAGCAGACCGGCCCAGTATAACCAGTATAAAGCAGACCGGCCCAGTATAAAGCCAGCAGACCGGCCCAGTATAACCAGTATAAAGCAGACCGGCCCAGTATAAAGCCAGCAGACCGGCCCAGTATAAAACCAGCAGACCGGCCCAGTATAACCAGTATAAAGCAGACCGGCCCAGTATAAAGCCAGCAGACCGGCCCAGTATAAAGCCAGCAGACCGGCCCAGTATAAAACCAGCAGACCGGCCCAGTATAACCAGTATAAAGCAGACCGGCCCAGTATAACCAGTATAAAGCCAGCAGACCGGCCCAGTATAAAGCCAGCAGACCGGCCCAGTATAACCAGTATAAAGCAGACCGGCCCAGTATAACCAGTATAAAGCCAGCAGACCGGCCCAGTATAAAACCAGCAGACCGGCCCAGTATAACCAGTATAAAGCAGACCGGCCCAGTATAACCAGTATAAAGCAGACCGGCCCAGTATAACCAGTATAAAGCCAGCAGACCGGCCCAGTATAAAGCCAGCAGACCGGCCCAGTATAACCAGTATAAAGCAGACCGGCCCAGTATAAAGCAGACCGGCCCAGTATAACCAGTATAAAGCAGACCGGCCCAGTATAAAGCCAGCAGACCGGCCCAGTATAAAGCCAGCAGACCTGCCCAGTTTAAAGCAGACCGGCCCAGTATAAAGCCAGCAGACCGGCCCAGTATAAAGCAGACCGGCCCAGTTTAAAGCCAGCAGACCGGCCCAGTTTAAAGCCAGCAGACCGGCCCAGTATAACCAGTATAAAGCAGACCGGCCCAGTTTAAAGCCAGCAGACCGGCCCAGTATAACCAGTATAAAGCAGACCGGCCCAGTTTAAAGCCAGCAGACCGGCCCAGTTTAAAGCCAGCAGACCGGCCCAGTTTAAAGCAGACCGGCCCAGTATAAAGCCAGCAGACCGGCCCAGTATAAAGCCAGCAGACCTGCCCAGTTTAAAGCAGACCGGCCCAGTATAAAGCCAGCAGACCTGCCCAGTATAAAGCAGACCGGCCCAGTTTAAAGCCAGCAGACCGGCCCAGTTTAAAGCCAGCAGACCGGCCCAGTTTAAAGCAGACCGGCCCAGTATAAAGCCAGCAGACCGGCCCAGTTTAAAGCAGACCGGCCCAGTATAAAGCCAGCAGACCGCCCCAGTTTAAAGCAGACCGGCCCAGTATAAAGCCAGCAGACCGGCCCAGTTTAAAGCAGACCGGCCCAGTATAAAGCAGACCGGCCCAGTATAAAGCCAGCAGACCGGCCCAGTATAAAGCCAGCAGACCTGCCCAGTTTAAAGCAGACCGGCCCAGTATAAAGCCAGCAGACCGGCCCAGTATAACCAGTATAAAGCAGACCGGCCCAGTATAACCAGTATAAAGCCAGCAGACCGGCCCAGTATAACCAGTATAAAGCAGACCGGCCCAGTATAACCAGTATAAAGCCAGCAGACCGGCCCAGTATAAAGCCAGCAGACCGGCCCAGTATAACCAGTATAAAGCAGACCGGCCCAGTATAACCAGTATAAAGCAGACCGGCCCAGTATAACCAGTATAAAGCAGACCGGCCCAGTATAACCAGTATAAAGCAGACCGGCCCAGTATAACCAGTATAAAGCCAGCAGACCGGCCCAGTATAACCAGTATAAAGCCAGCAGACCGGCCCAGTATAAAGCCAGCAGACCGGCCCAGTATAAAGCCAGCAGACTGGCCCAGTTTAAAGCAGACCGGCCCAGTATAAAGCCAGCAGACTGGCCCAGTTTAAAGCAGACCGGCCCAGTATAAAGCCAGCAGACCGGCCCAGTATAACCAGTATAACCGCAGCATGAACCCAGTTAAACTGGCTGTGGGCCTGTTTGTGTGGCCAGATTAACATATAAATAACCCCCCCCCCGGCTGGGGGCTGAGGGGATTAGGGAGGTCAGGGAATGAAAGAGCTCCTCTGTGGCAGCACGGGACTCCCTGACCGATCAGACCTCCAACGGATCGATGGACCCATCAATGAAAGTGAAGTCTGGAGGCTCTGAGCGTCCCTTCGTCCCGTCCCAGATCCGGTTTGGTCCGGCACAGCCGGGTCCGGACCCCTGCGGCTCTGAGTGGGAATCCCCTCTGCTCAGGCATCCCACAGGGGGGCCGGCAGGGTCAGTCCACCTCCTTCAGCCGGACGGGGGGCCGGGGGGCCGGACACTGGACGCTTTGTCCTCAGACATTCCCTCTCAGAGCCGACGTTCCCACACTGAGCTGCTAAATTACAGGCTGCGCCTGAGCGCCTCATTATGTCAGCAAAGACATCCACCTGCCAGAGGACACGTCAGAGGACACGTCAGAGGACACGTCAGACACCAGAGGACACGCCAGACACCAGAGGACACGTCAGAGGACACGTCAGACACCAGAGGACACGTCAGAGGACACGTCAGACACCAGAGGACACGTCAGACACCAGAGGACACGTCAGAGGACACGTCAGACACCAGAGGACACGTCAGAGGACACGTCAGACACCAGAGGACACGTCAGACACCAGAGGACACGTCAGAGGACACGTCAGACACCAGAGGACACGTCAGACACCAGAGGACACGTCAGAGGACACGTCAGACACCAGAGGACACGTCAGAGGACACGTCAGACACCAGAGGACACGTCAGACACCAGAGGACACGTCAGAGGACACGTCAGACACCAGAGGACACGCCAGACACCAGAGGACACGTCAGAGGACACGTCAGACACCAGAGGACACGTCAGAGGACACGTCAGACACCAGAGGACACGCCAGAGGACACGCCAGACACCAGAGGACACGTCAGACACCAGAGGACACGTCAGACACCAGAGGACATGTCAGAGGACACGTCAGAGACGTCCTCCCAGGCAGCAGATTGGGTTTGTTCCAACCGTCAGAACATGTGTGGATGTTCAAATAATGAGTGACGGGTCTCTTTCTGTTTCCCTCCAACACTTAATGTCTTAAAGTGATCAATACTTCTCCAGCTTTCTGAAGGTGGTCATTACTGTGAAAAACAGCAAAGATAACACAGTGTGACAGACAGAAAACAGGATTTCTGCAGCAACAAGGTGATTCCCAAAGAGCTGTTAGCTGAAAACTTGGCATATCTCAGCATGCTGTGCAGTGTGTCCTTAAAACATTTGAGGAAACTGGACAAGTGGAGGACAGAAGAAGAAGTGTCAGGCCTAAAGAACTATCTCCAGCAGATGAACAGGATCTGAAAGTGATGTCCTTAAGAAAGAGGAAAAAATCCAGCAAAGCCCTGACACAGGAGCTGAGAGATGCATCTGGACCTTCAGCTGATCCATCTGCTGTTGGCCCAAGCCTCATCAGAAATGGGCTCCATGGAAGGGTGGCACAAAGCGTAACTCAGCCATAAAGCATAACACAAACTTCATTCAAAGTTTATATGTGACAGGAGACTCTCGGCTTTAACTGAACCACAGGGTTTGTTGATACATTATACAGCTTTGACACAACGACAGTTTACGTTTTAGGTAGACTACATCTCAGCTGAGGTGTCTCTCCCACTCTACTTCTTACTCTAAATTCAATACTGCACCAATTCCTCGAACAAATGTCTCTCATGTTCAAAATATCTGCCCGATCTGGACAAATTTTACTTCAAAACGTAGGCATTTTTGTCCTCTTTCACACAAAGTGACACTCATTGAGCTCTGCCACACATATTTCTTACAAATTGCCTGTGAGCCCAGAGATCGCCTCTCCATTTCCATTATAAAGGCCTAAAGTCATCAAATTCAGGTGAAAAATTATTTTAAAACTGCCATAAAAAATGAGCCGCACATAGTAGCCGAATGAAAATTACACCGCTGGCTTCTGCCGTCTCTTGGGGCGCTGACGGTTCAAGAATTATTCGGATCCGACTTTTACTTTTCGAACAGCGACCGTTTGTTCGAGACAGTCGAGTACAGTCAAAATTATAGTGTAATTTTAAGAAGCCATAGTGTGCGTACATGTCAGAGACACAGACGAGCCGCACCTGCTCCTGTTACCGGGGCAACGCCTTGTTAGCCTGCTCTGTTCTAATTTTCTAAATTCCAAAGAAGAGCTTTGGGATGTCCTTCAAGAAGCCTGGAGAACTATTCCTGAAGACTCCTTAAAGAAAGGACAGAAAGCTCGTCTGAGAGGGTTCAGGCTGTGCTGGAGGAGAAAGGAGCTCAGAGCAGATATTCACTTTAAAGCTGCTCAGAACTGAACTAACTCTGGTTCTGACTCAGATTCTGGGTTAATGTTCATGTTGGAACATGTTTCAGTGAATCTCTGCAGCTGTTACCATGGAAACATCTGCAGATATTCACTTTAAAGCTGCTCAGAACTGAACTAACTCTGGTTCTGCCTCAGATTCTGGGTTTATGTTCATGTTGGAACATGTTTCAGTGAATCTCTGCAGATGTTACCATGGAAACATCTGCAGATATTCACTTTAAAGCTGCTCAGAACTGAACTAACTCTGGTTCTGCCTCAGATTCTGGGTTTATGTTCATGTTGGAACATGTTTCAGTGAATCTCTGCAGCTGTTACCATGGAAACATCAGCAGATATTCACTTTAAAGCTGCTCAGAACTGAACTAACTCTGGTTCTGCCTCAGATTCTGGGTTTATGTTCATGTTGGAACATGTTTCAGTGAATCTCTGCAGCTGTTACCATGGAAACATCTGCAGATATTCACTTTAAAGCTGCTCAGAACTGAACTAACTCTGGTTCTGCCTCAGATTCTGGGTTTATGTTCATGTTGGAACATGTTTCAGTGAATCTCTGCAGCTGTTACCATGGAAACATCTGCAGATATTCACTTTAAAGCTGCTCAGAACTGAACTAACTCTGGTTCTGCCTCAGATTCTGGGTTTATGTTCATGTTGGAACATGTTTCAGTGAATCTCTGCAGCTGTTACCATGGAAACATCTGCAGATATTCACTTTAAAGCTGCTCAGAGCTGAACTAACTCTGGTTCTGCCTCAGATTCTGGGTTTATGTTCATGTTGGAACATGTTTCAGTGGAAATGCTGCTTCCTGTTTTTATATAAAACATAAAGAAATGAGGCTGATCAGGAGCTCTGACTGAACTGTAATCAGAGTGAAAACCTAAAACTTTGATTTGAAGCAGCAGCTTTTATCTTTATCTGGAATAACTTCAGGCTGTAATGTTAAACACAGAGACAGAAACCTCTCTAATCCTCATCAGTAATCCGGCCCGTTACGTAACCGCTGCTTACCCAGCACGGTGGCGCCCTCTGGCTGGAACTCGGGGAACTGTCCCTCCGAGGGGACGCTGACGGTCCTGCGGAGGCTCCGGGCCCTGGAGGAGTCGGCGGGGGAGTCCTGAGGCTCGGCGGCAGCCTGAAGGGAGGAGAGGGGAGGACGGGGGAGGTTAGTGTGAGCATTGTGAGCAGAAAGGGGACGGAAAGGAGACAGAAAGGGGACAGAAAGGAGACAGAAAGGAGACAGAAAGGGGACAGAAAGGGGACAGAAAGGAGACAGAAAGGAGACAGAAAGGAGACAGAAAGGAGACAGAAAGGAGACAGAAAGGGGACAGAAAGGAGACAGAAAGGAGACAGAAAGGAGACAGAAAGGGGGCAGAAAGGAGACAGAAAGGAGACAGAAAGGGGGCAGAAAGGAGACAGAAAGGAGACAGAAAGGAGACAGAAAGGAGACAGAAAGGGGGCAGAAAGGAGACAGAAAGGAGACAGAAAGGAGACAGAAAGGAGACAGAAAGGGGGCAGAAAGGAGACAGAAAGGAGACAGAAAGGGGACAGAAAGGGGGCAGAAAGGGGGCAGAAAGGAGACAGAAAGGAGACAGAAAGTGGACAGAAAGGAGACAGAAAGGAGACAGAAAGGGGGCAGAAAGGAGACAGAAAGGAGACAGAAAGGAGACAGAAAGGAGACAGAAAGGGGGCAGAAAGGAGACAGAAAGGAGACAGAAAGGGGACAGAAAGGAGACAGAAAGGGGACAGAAAGGAGACAGAAAGGGGACAGAAACAGAAAGGGGACAGAAAGGAGACAGAAAGGAGACAGAAAGGAGACAGAAAGGAGACAGAAAGGAGACAGAAAGGAGACAGAAAGGGGACAGAAACAGAAAGGGGACAGAAAGGAGACAGAAAGGGGACAGAAAGGAGACAGAAAGGGGACAGAAAGGAGACAGAAGGGGGGCAGAAAGGAGACAGAAAGGAGACAGAAAGGAGACAGAAAGGGGACAGAAAGGAGACAGAAAGGAGACAGAAAGGGGACAGAAAGGAGACAGAAAGGGGACAGAAAGGAGACAGAAAGGGGACAGAAAGGAGACAGAAAGGGGGCAGAAAGGAGACAGAAAGGAGACAGAAAGGAGACAGAAAGGGGCCCACCTCGTCGTCCTTGTTGAGCAGGATGAGCTGGCTGTCCGTCAGGATGCAGAACTTCCTGTCCCAGGCGGCGCCGGCGGCGTACGGACTCTGACCGCAGGAGAAGCGGTGGGCCGGAGGACCCTTCACATCTGAGCAGAAGGAAAACACGCCGTCAACAGGCTGCAAACATCAAGGCTGGAATTCAACAAGTCATCTGAGACACGGTGAAAATCACCCAGAAAAAAACGAGTTTAAATCAGTTTGAATCAGATTATTAAACGAGTTTAAAATGATTTTAAACGAGTTTAAATCAGATTATTAAACGAGTTTAAATCAGATTATTAAACAAGTTTAAATCAGATTATTAAATTAGTTTAAATCAGATTATTAAACGAGTTTAAATCAGATTATTAAATGAGTTTAAATCAGATTATTCAATGAGTTTAAATCAGATTATTAAATGAGTTTAAATCAGATTATTAAACGAGTTTGAATCAGATTATTAAATTAGTTTGAATCAGATTATTAAATTAGTTTAAATCAGATTATTAAACGAGTTTGAATCAGATTATTAAATTAGTTTGAATCAGATTATTAAATTAGTTTAAATCAGATTATTAAATCAGTTTGAATCAGATTATTAAACGAGTTTAAAATGATTTTAAACGAGTTTAAATCAGATTATTAAACGAGTTTAAATCAGATTATTAAACAAGTTTAAATCAGATTATTAAATTAGTTTAAATCAGATTATTAAACGAGTTTAAATCAGATTATTAAATTAGTTTGAATCAGATTATTAAATGAGTTTAAATCAGATTATTAAATTAGTTTTAATCAGATTATTAAATCAGTTTAAATCAGATTATTATTAATATATAACATATAAAATCTAATATAGTTATGATTGAAGTCTCTGAATCAGATTTTCAGCGTTTCCACACTTCAACACCTTCTGTGAACCGAGGCCGAACCAAGAACCGAGGCCGAACCAAGAACCGAGGCCGAACCGAGAACCGAGGCCGAACCGAGAACCGAGGCCGAACCGAGAACCGAGGCCGAACCAAGAACCGAGGCCGAACCGAGAACCGAGGCCCGAACCGAGAACCGAGCCTGAACCGAGAACCGAGGCCGAACCAAGAACCGAGGCCGAACCAAGAACCGAGGCCGAACCGAGAACCGAGAACCGAGGCCGAACCA
Source organism: Odontesthes bonariensis (assembly GCF_027942865.1). Taxonomy (NCBI): domain Eukaryota; kingdom Metazoa; phylum Chordata; class Actinopteri; order Atheriniformes; family Atherinopsidae; genus Odontesthes; species Odontesthes bonariensis. The sequence goes on from NC_134519.1 coordinate 2,328,267, forward strand.
AGAACCGAGGCCCGAACCGAGAACCGAGCCTGAACCGAGAACCGAGGCCGAACCAAGAACCGAGGCCGAACCGAGAACCGAGGCCGAACCGAGAACCGAGGCCCGAACCGAGAACCGAGGCCGAACCAAGAACCGAGGCCGAACCGAGAACCGAGGCCGAACCGAGGCCCAAACCGAGAACCGAGGCCCGAACCGAGAACCGAACCGAGGCCCGAACCGAGAACCAAGAACAGAGGCCCGAACCGAGAACCGAGGCCCCAACTGAGAACAGAGAACCGAACCGAGAACCGAGGCCCCAACTGAGAACAGAGAACCGAGCCTGAACCAAGAACCGAGGCCGAACCGAGAACCGAGGCCCGAACCGAGAACCGAGGCCCGAACCGAGGCCGAACCGAGAACCGAGGCCGAACCAAGAACCAAGGCCCGAACCGAGGCCCGAACCGAGAACCGAGAACCGACCGAGGCCCTGACCAAGAACCGAGAACCGAGGCCCACAAACTAAAGCAGATACCAGAAACACAAACAGAGTCAGCAGGGAAGGATTTTATAGAGTTAAAGTAAGTAACGGGTGGAATCTGTTCGTGTCGGAGATCTTTTCTGACGTAACATCCTTTAACACTGGAAACTGGATGATGTTCTGACGGTTCTGAATGATTAAAGGCCCGATTGGGTCTCTGTAGCATTAAACCGGAGTTCTGGAAGAACAACGATTGGAACGGGAGGAGAAAGAATCTTAGTGGCCGTACTGAAGATTAGTCCCGTTATTATCCGGGTGAAAAGGGAGATAAAGAAGGAAAACGCACACAGAACCGAGGTCAGGTCTGACGCAGGACTCAGTGTTCAGGACTCTTTTTGGACGATTCTGCTCTGAACCACCTGCTTTGAGCGTGTTTCTGGGTTTCCGCTCGGTCCCGTCTGACCCGGTCCCGGCTGACCCGGTCCCGTCTGACCCGGTCCCGGCTGACCCGGTCCCGGCTGACCCGGTCCCGGCGGCAGCTTCTCCAGCTCTTTCCAAACAGCGGACAGCTGAGGATCTACGCTTTCAGCAGGTTCTTTCTGGCTGCTAAAGCCCCCCCAGAAACCCCCCTGCACACCTGCTGCAGGTCAGAGGTTAAAGTTATCCAACGAGCCGCCTGAGGTCCGTTCGGTGCTGCTCAACATCCTCTGAACCGAACCACGAGGAGGACGGTGCAGACGGCCGAGGCGCTGATGCCACCTTTGATGTCCAGCTGGTATTTCTGCTGAACGCCTTCACGCTCTTCAAAGCGACAGTTTGAATCTTAGACCCGACAGACCTGTGCAGAGACTGAGGAGCTCCTGGAGGACGAGGAACAGGCGGAGGCTTCCTGAAAGGTGATCAGAGACTGAGGAGCTCCTGGAGGACGAGGAACAGGCTGAGGCTTCCTGAAAGGTGATGAACCTGGACCGGCTCGTGCTGAAAGTTATCCCGAAGTGGTAGCGTAAGAGTTCTGTGAGTCGTTAAAACTGAAAACGGTTTAATGGTTTAAACATTCTGGGTACCTCGGGAGGTCAGAGTACCCCTGGAGGTCAGGGTACCGAGGCCCCAACAGAGAACCGAGGCCCGAGGCCTGAACCGAGGCCCCAACCGAGGCCTGGACCGAGAACTGAGGCCCCAACCGAGAACCGGACCGAGAACCGAGGCCCCAACCGAGGCCCCGACCGAGAACCGAGGCCCCAACCGAGAACCGAGGCCCCAACGGAGACCCGAGGCCCCAACCGAGACCCGGACCGAGAACCAAGGCCCCAACCGAGAACCGGACCGAGAACCGAGGCCCCAACCGAGGCCCCGACCGAGAACCGAGGCCCGAGGCCTGGAGGTCAGAGTACCCCTGGAGGTCAGGGTACCCCTGGAGGTCAGAGTACCCCTGGAGGTCAGAGTACCCCTGGAGGTCAGAGTACTTCTGGAGGTCGGGGCACCCCTGGAGGTCAGGGTACCCCTGGAGGTCGGAGTACTTCTGGAGGTCGGGGTACCCCTGGAGGTCAGGGTACTCCTGGAGGTCAGAGTACTTCTGGAGGTCAGGGTACCCCTGGAGGTCAGGGTACCTCTGGAGATCGGGTTACCCCTGGAGGTCAGAGGACCCCTGGGGGTCAGGGTACCCCTGGAGGTCAGGGTACCCCTGGAGGTCAGAGTACCCCTGGAGGTCAGAGTACTCCTGGAGGTCAGGGTACCCCTGGAGGTCAGAGTACTCCTGGAGGTCAGGGTACCTCTGGAGGTCGGGGTACCCCTGGAGGTCAGAGTACCCCTGGAGGTCAGGGTACCCCTGGAGGTCAGAGTACCCCTGGAGGTCAGAGTACTCCTGGAGGTCAGGGTACCCCTGGAGGTCAGAGTACTCCTGGAGGTCAGGGTACCTCTGGAGGTCGGGGTACCCCTGGAGGTCAGAGTACCCCTGGAGGTCAGGGTACCCCTGGAGGTCGGGGTACCTGTGCTTGATTACAGATGCTAACAACAAAGAATGCGTGCATCTCATCGGTGTACAGTGTGTCCGCTGTAAAAGCGAATTAGCTTCCGACATTTCACGTTTTCACGCACAAATTGTGGCTAATTTCTGCTTTTTGATCTTTTAATAAACATTCTTTTGCTTCTTTATTTCTTTTCCCATAACGGTGAACATGGCTTCCACCTGCGGGGTCCGGGAGGAGGTCTCAGGCGTCCGTGAGAAGAGAAACTCGACTCCGACCAAACCCCCAGAGGGAATGTGTGAGAGTCGGGTGAGTCCGCCACCTGTCCACGCACACACGTGCACGCACACGTGCACACTAGCTGCTCAGCATGCCTGTGATGCTTGTGAGGCGGCACATGCTCTCAGAGTCGTGTTTGTTTGTGTTTACATGAAATGTGATCAGTTTCCGACCGTCACAGCCACAGGGAACCTGCAGCTCTTATTTAAAGACTTATCTGGTCTTTCCCACCAGAACCAGAACGGAACCAGAACAGAACTATGCTTCAGCTGCGGTACAACCTGCCACAACCAAAAGCTGTGAACCACCCCGACCTTCAGACAGCAGCTGACCTCTGTGCCCAGAGTTCAGCTTTGAAGGCAGCGGCGCCTCCTCTCAGGAAAACACCGAAAACCCAGAAGAAATGCATTTCGCTCCTGCCCGAGCCGAAATCAGCCGGCCTGAAGCTGATTTCTCTTAAGCTCTAAACTCTGTAAACTTTAGCAACATTTGAAACATTTTCAGGAGAGAAAGTAGTCGTTTAGATCCCCAACGTGTTGAAAACCTGACAAAATACCGGCTGTTTACAATTTTGTTCCCACGAATTCGGCGCTACTAAAGCTAGCCGCAGTGAGCAACGCACTTCCTGTTATTTTCACAAAATAAAATACCCGTTGCCTTTTATCATAGGGAAAGCCATTACCATACAATTGGTGCTTTTGTTTTGAAAACAGGAAGTGAACCTACCCTCGTTGTAGCTAGCTTGAAACTGCCGTTTTGACAGGAAATGACGATCGGCGACGTCACGTTTTGTTGCATCTTGGGTAGTTTGAGTATGAGTAGTAACCTCATGATGCATACCCAACATTTAGGAGAATCTAGTATGCATCCGGGAACTTCTCACTTACTCAAACTCGCATACTAACTCAGAAAGTTAGTATGAGTAGTAGGAGAAGTATGCGGTTTCGAACACAGCCTACCTAAAATGTCTCATTTCTACCCCAGACTTTTCTTCCTTCACCTAATGATGTCATTATGAAACATGTTTCCATCACCTCTGCCTGTTGGTCATTTCTGACCAATCAGAGTGGAGGAGTCCTTAAAGAGACGGGCGCTGCGGATCAGAGGAATAACCAGGACAACATATCTGACAACTGGAACAACTGTCCAACACGTCCACGCTGGCACGGAAATATTCTCACCACTGACCTGCGTCTGAGTTTGTGTCGGGTTGGAAACTGAAACCAGTTCCAATAAGAACTGCTCAGAAAACAGCGGGTACAAGTAGAAATAAATAGTTTCTGTTCTCCTTGTTAATTCCTGAATGCACCCAGGAAGGTCCTGAATGAGAGCCAATTATTAGCTGGTCTCATGAATGATGAAGGAATCCTCCCCGTCAGGACCTGTGACTCATGTGAAGAAGTTTCCCTTCGATAAAAAACTCTTCAGATTAGAAATATTTTTGGACTTTCTTTGGAATTGAAACTAGAAACTGATGAGTGTGCAATGTCAGAGTTTTGAAGTTTAGTGGCAAAAAAGTAGAGGTGCACCGAAATGAAAATTTGTGGCCGAAACCGAATAATAATTAATCACTTGGCCGAATACCGAAACCGAATATTACAGTTCAGTTAAGTTATCAAAAGTTAGATTGTTCACCATTTTTAAATATTGCTTAAATCTACGCCTTACAATAAATGTTTAGACATGTTTTTCAAAGAAAATAAATGTTTATTTGAAATCTTCAAAAGTTATTACTAATAACTATAACTACTAACTAGAGATAAGTTTCATTAATTCCCATTTTCAATTCATTCTGGGTTTTTTTTCATTCATTTCATACAACAAAAAATACAACATATTATAAAAGCGTTCCAACACAAAAATGTAAAAACATGCAATATAACAAATTATCTGAGTGTCCTTTTTGGCATAGAGTCTAGGTAGCCTGCTCCTTCAGGAACAGTGGCAGCATTTTTTGTAGTTTGTGTGTTTTGCCTTTAAGTGATATTTTAGACTGAAACTACTACGGTGAGAAGACAATTCAACTTGGCTGTAAATGCAGGAGTTTTTATTTTTAATTTATTTTGAAATACATGCTTTTACGTGGAAACAAGTAAAACAGGAAGTAGCGCCGGTTAGCTCCGAGAGCTTCACACAGAGACCGAGGAGCACCTGTAGCGTGATGTTAGCTGCTAGTTTATCTTTATTTTATTCCTCCATGCTTGGTGGTGTTTGCTGTAACTGTGTGAATGTGATGCAGAGGAGAAGTGGAAGTTAAAGAATCCTAGTTCTGACCGTGCAGATTGCCCCTGGGGAATGACTCTGCCGTTGGTTGAGAAGCAGCTAAAGTGGCCAGTATTACTTTGATTATTTATTGGTACCAGCGACAATGCTAGGAATGCTATTTCTTTAATGATTACAACAACTAATGTTGTATTTTATTTTGTTTACTTGAACATTTAATTATACGGTGTTGATGTGGCGTTAATAAACATCTGTGAAAAGAATCGGAGTCTCGCATTGAATCAATGGGCGGCATATTGGCAGAGTTTACAGATGAGTTTGGTTCTGTCGACTCCGCCGTCTGGAAGTGGATGATTTTGCGTCGCCACTATTCGGCCTCCGATTCGGCCACTCATTTGTCTTTCGGCCGAAAGCCGAATGTGTTTTTTTTTTTGCGTTTTCGGCCGCATATTTTCGGTTGCCGAATATTCGGTGCACCTCTACAAAAAAAGGTTTATGTGTTATTAGTCGCTGTCGGGGCGATTGACACACGTTATAGATCAGTGGGTGCGCGTGCATAAAGGTCAGCTGTAATCATCGTGATTTCGTTGACAAACATATTTTTTTGACCTAAATATATTCTGAGAAATAATGTGAAATTTGAGCAATGACGAGTACACTAGTATGTTGTCCGGTATGTTGCTTAAAAAAATAGTAAGCTCAATAGTTTCTGTTTAAAATAAGGTGTTTCATCCGTCCCGCATGTGTGGTTCAACCATCCCGACTAGGCGGAGCGGGGTGAAGTTGGTTTTATATTCGACATTCGCCTATTTTCCAGCTTTGTAATTGTAATAGCGTCACGAAAACCGCACCAATTTGCCTCAGGATGGTATTAATTTGTACCGAAAACTAAGACTAACATACCACAGGCTTTATCAGCTCACCAAAGTAAGCCTGAAAGATCAGAGTAACCGCGCCGAATATACTTCTAAGTGAACTACGGCAGCCGGAGCGCTTAGGGACCGTCGCAAAAGTGCAACGCCTTTTTTTGTTCTCACTGGATATTCAACCAATGAACACCAAACCACTTCTAATGGGTTTGTGAACTCACTATAAAGCTTTCACAGCCTTTTAGTTTCCAGAAAAATCATTTTAGGTAGAACATTTACTCAGTGTGCATAGTTAATTCCATTTTAGATTTTTATTTTGTAATAGCTCTCTTGTTTTTAAAGATAAACACCAAACCACTTCTGATGTGTTCCTGAACTCATTGTGTACTTCCCACACCCTTTGTTATCAAGGAAAACCTTTTCAAGTTTCTCAAAAAGGCATAAGTCCTCACTGTATATGATCCATTCATATTTTTCATGAAGTTTAGTTTTAACCTGTAAATATTTTCTATTACATTTGTTATCATTGGGTTTTAATGACAAGATGAGGTTTCCTCATAAGCCCACAAGGGTTTCTGACATCTCCAGCACACATTCCTTTTTTTTAATTTGTTGTGTTTTATTGTGTATTTTTTTTGTTATATTTGAATGAATGTGTGCAAATCAATCAAATAAAATAAAATCTGCAGTCGCACAAATTTACGCCGCGTGAATTCACCCCCCCCCCCCCCCCATAGTTTCCAAAAATTCTGTGTGAAACACTGCTCATAAACACCCTTTCAACCATCCCAGAGTCATGTGTTCAGTCACTGGTTCTGGATCTGGTTCTGTTGCTTAAAGCGGAGTTCACCTCCACCAGAGGTGCTGAAGGGTTAACAGCTTCCAGCACTCACACGGGACAACAGAGGCGGCTTTGTCTGGCGACCTGCATGCAGCAGGCAGGTCGCCATCATAGCAACCGGTAAACACAGCAGCTGTCCTCCAATCACAGCGCAGTGACATCACATCAGCGCTTTATCAAGATGGGACCATTCAACAGGAAGACTGGGGGGGTGGTGAGTACAGAGAGGGGTGTGTCACCCAGACACCAACGCACACACACACTCATTAACGTGTGAAACAAGCTCCTGGATCCCGTTTAAAAGCAGCTTTAAAGGGATTTTAGCACCAGCACACACACAACTTCACCCTGTGTGGTTCTGTGTGGTTCTGGACGCGTTTCTTCACTAAAATTGGGACCGATTTGTGAGTTTTGGCTCAGTTTACTCAACTTCTCTGACTGTCCGTCTGTCTGATGGAGAATAAAACAAGAAGCAGCACTTCTTAAGAACAACGTCTGAATTAAGGTGTCTCACATGAGCCAGCATTGAACTGCATATCTGCAGAATAAAGCCAGCTTTAAGTGCCATATTAAGGTGTATTTCAAAGAGCCGGGTAGTGCTGGTCACCAGAAATGAGCCACTGTTTGTCCAACACAATCAAGCTGCTCCAACCGCAGTGAAGAAGAAGCTCAGATTTGACCGGATGTGAAACAGATTTAATTTTCTGGAATCCCAAACAGATTCGAGTTGCTGGAAGAATCGTCTCAGTCCTCATTCAAACTGCAGCAGCTGATGGTCATTTCATCGAGAAGCTGCAAAAATCACAGCAAAGACGTCCAAAGATCAAGACTAAGGTTCATATTCAGGGCGGAAATCACACGTTGCGTTCACACCTGAACATGCGGGCAGAGTCGGGTCGAAGCCACCTGAAAGCAGACTTCAAATCTTCCACCAAAAGTAAAACAGACCACAAAATTCATCTGAAAGAGGAGCTGAAGTGACTGATAGTTAGGGATGGGAGTTGAGAACCGGTTCCCAGTGTTTCAATTCCTTGGAATCGTTTGGCGATTTTGCAAACGATTCCCTTTTATCGATTCCAGTGGGCGCGAATGACGTCACCACGCAGCGTTGCGTGGCGAGTCCAGCGCAGCCAGCAGCCAACAGTAAACATGGCGCCCAAGCGGTACAAACGCTCCAAAGTTTGGTTACACATCCCTAAAAAAGACGACAACAGGGCAACTTGCAAAGTGAATATTTCACCAAAGGGAGGAAATACTACCAACATGCAATAACTATGAATGAATGATTAACGTCGGTGAATCTGAACCCAGCAACGTTAGCAACATTAGCATGTCCTCGGCTAACACTGCAGGTAACTAACTAACTAACAAACACTGCCTATCATGTTAGCTCCATTTGCCTGATTGTAAAAGCTGCTGTTAGTAACGGTTAAGGTTAAATGAATGCCTTCTCAGGCATTACATTTAGATGAAATCATGAGAGACAGAGCCTGACTGGCTCAGAGCCAGAGGCTGGTGGTACTACCCCCAGTTCACCTCTACCTCCAGCTTCTCCTTTCACCAGAGCAGGAAGAGTTAAATTACCCAGGCCAGGATAGACCAATGTGGACCTCACCGTTGTTGGGTTTGTGAGGTCATGACTCGTGTTACTTCTAAACTGAACAAAGTTGATGCTAATCGACCGGTTTGTTGCCCTTTTTCTCCAAATGAGAATCGATAAGGGAACCGACAAAGAACCGAATCGCTAAGCAGAATCGAAAATGGAATCGTAAAAATCTTATCAATTCCCATCCCTAGTGATAGTCCTTCAGTGATCCGTCAGACCTGCAGGGTTCTGTTGCATCTCAGAAGCATCTCAGAGCAGATTCATCCACATTCTCTTATTTATTCGTTAATTTTTCCAAACCACAAAGTGAAGCTTTTATGTTGACTTGGTGATCTCCGGCTCAACTAAACACACAGATTCCTCGGCTGATGCGCCTCATTCAGGTTTTGACTCAGAAATGGGACCTTTTTGTTGGCGTTTTCCTTTATTTTAGAAATTCCAAGTCTTCGTTTGTTGATGTAAGCATCAATAGAAGTGTACAAATTCAACAGTTCCTACAACTTAACTTAATAAAAAGCGGCTGTGATGAACAGAGAGAGAATAACGGCTGAAAAACGAGCTCATCGAAGGGAAAGCTGCAGCTTAGAAAAGCAAAAGCAAATGTTAGTTTCCTCTAAAAGGTGGAAAATGACGGTGAAGAGCAAACAAGTGCACGCTGACTCATAACCACAGACCCATGGTCAAAATGAATATCTATAAGTGTACATGTGACGTCAGCTCGTGTGTTCTCAGCTCCACAACGCTTTGAGTTCCCTTTCATTTGTTTCTGGGGAAATTCGGAACAAAACATGAGTCGGAACTGTCGTTAAAGTGCAAACGTGAGTCTAAATATGTGTTTGCTGCCACCTCTGCAGGCTGTTAACACAGAGGAGCTTCATCACCTTCATCAGAGGCGTCAAACAGGCCGAGGAAGAGGAAATTACAGCAATTAACCGACGGGAGCCCAACAGTTTGTGTCAGCTGAGAAACTATCATCAGGTCCATGTGATAAAGTGTCTGTTCACTCCTGCGTTGCATCTCTGAGCAGGGCGAGGCGGATGTGTGAAAGTGATAAATGCTCCACGCGCACATCGTTTTATCTGATGGTGATAAAGCTCCTGATCAGAAACCTGCTGAAGCAGCACCAGTTGGTGAAATTCACTCCGCTCAGGCCGAAAATGTTTGACTGCTGGTGAAATAAACCAAACTGTACGATGATGACACTCAGTTTTACCTGATGGGTCATTAATTAAAACCTAATCAGCAGCTTAACTGACAAGAGAAGGTTTCAAGTCACAGGCCTTCATGGGCTGTTCTCAACAAACAACACCACAAAGCATCAAGACTGTAACTGCTTTAAATCCGTCACAAACAACAACAAACAAACAACAACAAACAACACCACAAAGCATCAAGACTGTAACTGCTTTAAATCTGTCACAAACAACAACAAACAAACAACAACAACCAACACAAACAAACAACAAAAAACACCACAAAGCATCAAGATTGCTGTGGTACTTAACTTTAGAGTTCTTCAGAATTTGACCCAGAGGCAGCATGTATAGAATGAACAGAAGGGGTCCAAGAACTGACCCCTGAGGAACTCCACATGTCATAGCCATAATTATCGGTATCGGCCCTGAAAAAAACATATAAGTCGGGCCCTAATTCAGAAGGTCGGATTCGGATTGAACCGACCCGTACCGTTCTGAACCGACCCGTACCGGACTGAACCGACCCGTACCGGACTGAACTGACCCGTACCGTTCTGAACCGACCCGTACCGCTCTGAACCGACCCGTACCGGACTGAACCGACCCGTACCGTTCTGAACCGACCCGTACCGGACTGAACCGACCCGTACCGGACTGAACTGACCCGTACCGTTCTGAACCGACCCGTACCGTTCTGAACCGACCCGTACCGCTCTGAACCGACCCGTACCGTTCTGAACCGACCCGTACCGGACTGCATAGTGGAAACGAGGCTTTAGATGCTTCCAGACTGTTGAACTTCTACAAATTAAACACGGCGAAACACCAGAAACACACATTTAGGACCTCAGACCAGAAGAAATCTGGACCAGACGAGTTCTGACGTAAACCAGCCCTAACACAAAAAGAATAAATCGACCGATGAACACCGTCACCAATCAGCCCAACTGGTCCTGAAAGCATCGTCAAGTGAAAGAAGAGTTCTGATTGGAGCAGAAAACATCAATCCCATTGATGCGTCTGACAGCAGGAGCCGGCACTTTCCCACCAGAGCCCGAAAGGTCAATGAGCCGGGGCCCCCTTTGTCCCTGCCGGGGCCCCCTTTGTCCCCGCCGGGAACCCCTTTGTTCCTGCCGGGGCTTTGTTGTGGGGCAACAATTTACATACAAAAGCAGGACACACACGCCTTCTTCTATCTCTGTGAGGACCCTCATGCATCCCTGGGGACTTTACCCCGGCTGCAGGCCGGCGGTCGGATACTGGAAGGCACGGTGGTGGAGGGCTGATGGTCTGGGCTGGTTCTGCAGCCACAGGACCTGGGCACCTTGCAGCCATTAGCCCCTTTCACACTGAGGAAGAACCCGCGTTTAATTCTCGAATTTAGCGTGTCCGCTGTTCCTTTCACACTGACGATCCGGGCTGGGGTGTCAACTCGACTCGCCATTCGACCCGCGTCGGACCCTAGTCTTTTTGCCGAGCCGAATTTGATGTGAAAGCAATTGACGCGGGATGGACGTGGGCGTGGCGTGACGCGAGGAGTTTGTGTTCAGAGCCATGACAGCTAAACGTCTTCATCGATTGCGTCGAACGCTGTTGGCGTTCTTCTGCTTCAAATTGTCGATGGATTACCTCAACTTGGACATTATAGTGCTCTTGTATTCTCCGCATATGTTCTTCGGCGGCATCCCACGTTGTGACCATCCACACCCCGTAAAATAACATCTCCATGAACTGCATATTCAATTGCGTGACCGAACAAACAGCCAGAAACAAAAACAAGTCCTCAAGGTGTCCCGCCATCGTTGGTTTGAAAAATTTGATGCAGACAGGTGTATTTAGGCTTACCTCCGACGCATGGCTTGTGCCTACGTCATTGTGCACGCTCAGCATTTTATGTGTTTCGTGTGACGCTCTGCCACTAGGCCACGCCCCCTGAACTTGGCTTCAGGCGGCACGGGTCACCTAACAAGTCAAGCGTTCACATTGCTCGATGCGGGATGAAGTGGCAATTTGGACCCGCGATGGTAGCGGATCTCAGTGTGAAAACAGCTATTGAGTCCACCATGAACTCTGGATACCAAAGTGTTCTAGAGTCGGATGTGAGGCCGTCTCCCCCAACATGTGATAACCGATGGCCCGGCGCCGACCCTCCTCTCGCATGAGCACTTTTCCCACAAACCACCGGCGCAGAGAGATCCCACTAAACCTTTTCCCACACCCTTGATGGCGCTCCAGGCTTTTATTTTGTAAAAGTCTGTTGCTCTCAGGCTTTTATTTTGTAAAAGTCTGCTGCTGTCTGCTGTGGAACAGGAAAAGAAAGTAATCGGCGGATCCACCAAACATGGAGAAGGGTACGGAACTTTTACTCGGCCATTTTCATGTTAAAGTTCTTCCAGACGGCGGAGTCGACAGAACCAAAGTCATCTGTAAACGCTGCCAATATGCCGCCCACTGATTGGATGCGAGACTCCGGTTCTTCTCACAGATGTTTATTAACGCCACATCAACACCGTAGAACTAAATGTTCGAGTAAACAAAGTAAAAGACAACATTAGTTGTTGTAATCATTAAAGAAATAGCATTCTTAGCATTGTCGCTGGTACCAATAAATAATCAAAGTAATACTGGCCACTTTAGCTGCTTCTCACCCATTTGTTTTCTTTAACTTCCACTTCTCCTCTGCATCACATTCACACAGTTACAGCAAACACCACGAAGCATGGAGGAATAAAATAAAGATAAACTAGCAGGTAGCATCACCGCTACAGGTGTGAAGCTCACGGAGCTAACCGGCGCTACTTCCTGTTTTACTTGTTTCAACATAAAAGCACGTATTTCAAAATAGATAAAAAAAAAACCTCCTGCATTTACAGCCAAGTTGAATTGTCTTCTCAGCGTAGTAGTTCCAGTCTAAAATATCACTTAAAGGCAAAACACACAACTGATAGCAGCAAGTCATTCAAGGAAACAGACAGTGGAGCGAGGCTTCTACATAAAAACTACAGAAAGATGCTGATGTTAAAAGTGTGTTTGCACAACAAATGTTATGGCACTTTCATTCATATGGCAGCACATTTAAAATAAAGCTAAATGCTAAAAGCTATACGCTACTTTTGGATTCATTTTTGGATTCTGCGTACAAATGAGATTAATCGTGATTAATCAGGGAAATCATGTGATTAATTAGAAATACACATGCACTTTTTTGCACGTGAACATTTGTGATGATGTTTTTTAGGGTTTTCAGAGTAAAAACTGCCAATGACTCGTCCTGTTCGAACTCTCATCCAATGAAAAGCTCTCCTTTCATTTTTAAAACACAGCAGACAGTGGTAGGTGGAGCGTGCTCAGGCCACCGGAGCGGACCAATCAGAGCAGACTAAGCACATCTCTGCTGAAAGCATTTCAGTCGCCAACACAACATGAAATATTTAGGCTTTCTAAGGAAAGAAGCCAGCAGCAGGGCTAATTTAAGAAGAACGAAGAAGGAAAGAGATCCAGACCAACATGAACAACAACAACACCACAAACCCGGCTCCTCAGCTCAGTCGAGCTGTGAGTGAACGGGTTAAAAATTACTTTAAAAAGACTGGGTTATGACCTGGGTTATGACCTGGGTTATGACCTGGTTATGACCTGGATTATGACCTGGATTATGACCTGGATTATGACCTGGGTTATGACCTGGGTTATGACCTGGGTTATGACCTGGGTTATGACCTGGATTATGACCTGGGTTATGACCTGGATTATGACCTGGGTTATGACCTGGATTATGACCTGGGTTATGATCTGGATTATGACCTGGGTTATGACCTGGATTATGACCTGGGTTATGACCTGGATTATGACCTGGGTTATGATCTGGATTATGACCTGGGTTATGACCTGGGTTATGACCTGGATTATGACCTGGGTTATGATCTGGGTTATGACCTGGATTATGACCTGGATTATGACCTGGGTTATGATCTGGGTTATGACCTGGGTTATGACCTGGATTATGACCTGGATTATGACCTGGATTATGACCTGGGTTATGACCTGGGTTATGACCTGGGTTATGACCTGGATTATGACCTGGGTTATGACCTGGATTATGACCTGGGTTATGACCTGGGTTATGACCTGGGTTATGACCTGGATTATGACCTGGATTATGACCTGGGTTATGACCTGGATTATGACCTGGGTTATGACCTGGGTTATGACCTGGGTTATGACCTGGATTATGACCTGGATTATGACCTGGGTTATGACCTGGATTATGACCTGGGTTATGACCTGGATTATGACCTGGGTTATGACCTGGGTTATGACCTGGGTTATGACCTGGATTATGACCTGGGTTATGACCTGGATTATGACCTGGGTTATGACCTGGGTTATGACCTGGGTTATGATCTGGGTTATGACCTGGGTTATGACCTGGGTTATGACCTGGGTTATGACCTGGATTATGACCTGGGTTATGACCTGGATTATGACCTGGGTTATGACCTGGGTTATGATCTGGGTTATGACCTGGGTTATGACCTGGGTTATGACCTGGGTTATGATCTGGGTTATGACCTGGGTTATGACCTGGGTTATGACCTGGATTATGACCTGGGTTATGACCTGGGTTATGACCTGGATTATGACCTGGGTTATGATCTGGGTTATGACCTGGGTTATGACCTGGGTTATGACCTGGATTATGACCTGGGTTATGATCTGGGTTATGACCTGGGTTATGACCTGGATTATGACCTGGGTTATGACCTGGGTTATGACCTGGGTTATGACCTGGGTTATGATCTGGGTTATGACCTGGGTTATGACCTGGATTATGACCTGGGTTATGACCTGGGTTATGACCTGGATTATGACCTGGGTTATGACCTGGGTTATGACCTGGGTTATGATCTGGGTTATGACCTGGGTTATGACCTGGATTATGACCTGGATTATGACCTGGGTTATGATCTGGGTTATGACCTGGGTTATGACCTGGGTTATGACCTGGATTATGACCTGGGTTATGACCTGGATTATGACCTGGGTTATGATCTGGGTTATGACCTGGGTTATGACCTGGGTTATGACCTGGATTATGACCTGGGTTATGACCTGGGTTATAATTTGGATTATGACCTGGGTTATGACCTGGATTATGACCTGGGTTATGACCTGGGTTATGACCTGGGTTATAATTTGGATTATGACCTGGGTTATGACCTGGATTATGACCTGGGTTATGACCTGGGTTATGACCTGGGTTATAATTTGGGTTATGATCTGGGTTATGACCTGGGTTATGACCTGGGTTATAATCTGGGTTATGATCTGGGTTATGACCTGGGTTATGACCTGGGTTATGACCTGGGTTATAATTTGGATTATGACCTGGGTTATGACCTGGATTATGACCTGGGTTATGACCTGGATTATGACCTGGGTTATAATCTGGGTTATGATCTGGGTTATGACCTGGGTTATGACCTGGGTTATAATCTGGGTTATGATCTGGGTTATGACCTGGATTATGACCTGGGTTATGACCTGGGTTATGACCTGGGTTATAATCTGGGTTATGATCTGGGTTATGACCTGGATTATGATCTGGGTTATGATCTGGGTTATGACCTGGGTTATGACCTGGGTTATAATCTGGGTTATAATCTGGGTTATGATCTGGGTTATGACCTGGGTTATGACCTGGGTTATGACCTGGGTTATAATTTGGATTATGACCTGGGTTATGACCTGGATTATGACCTGGGTTATGACCTGGATTATGACCTGGGTTATAATCTGGGTTATGATCTGGGTTATGACCTGGGTTATGACCTGGGTTATAATCTGGGTTATGACCTGGGTTATGACCTGGATTATGACCTGGGTTATAATCTGGGTTATGATCTGGGTTATGACCTGGGTTATGACCTGGGTTATAATCTGGGTTATGATCTGGGTTATGACCTGGGTTATGATCTGGGATTTAATCTAAAGAGAAGGATTTAGTGTCGACTTTGTCTTCATTTGGTTTTCTGACTTTTGTTCATCCCGATATAAACTTGAACAGAATCTACATGTCATCAGATTACCAGCGTTACCTTCAGGTAAAGGAAAGACCTGAGCCCCCCCGAGCCCACCTGAGCTCCCCTGAATGGGAGTACATTGTGATTGGCTGTAGTAGCCATAGTAACCGTAACTAGGCGCTGTGCGTTGGAGAGTTTTTTTTCGGTGATCGGCAGCAGTACAGAAAACTAGTAAAAATTGTTCTGTAGGATATGTGTATATACATACACTACACATATATATATATATATATATATATATACACACATATACATACAGTCTAGGTAAATAAGACAAATACACACACTGAAAAATTAGCTTAAAGAACCTTTCTGTCTATCTATCTATCCGAGCCAATCACAATGTACTCCCGTTCAAGCGTGCCGCCATATTTTGTGACGTGTTGAGCAGACGACGGAAGCCGAGCCGATCTGGTACCCAGACCGGTTCCAGTCCCGCATTGGAC
Source organism: Odontesthes bonariensis (assembly GCF_027942865.1). Taxonomy (NCBI): domain Eukaryota; kingdom Metazoa; phylum Chordata; class Actinopteri; order Atheriniformes; family Atherinopsidae; genus Odontesthes; species Odontesthes bonariensis. Next base: position 2,344,231 of record NC_134519.1, read on the forward strand.
GGCCCTTTGCTGCATGTTGTTCCCCCTCTCTCTGTTCCATGCTTCCTGTCTCCCTTCAACTGTCCATTAAAGGCATAAAAGGCACACACACACACAGCTCAGCTGTCCTACCGGACTCTGCTCGCTCAGGTTCTGGTTCTGCTGGTTCTGCTGGTTCTGCTGGTTCTGCTGGTTCTGCTGGTTCTGCTGGCTCAGGTTCTGGTTCTGCTGGTTCTGCTGGCTCACGTCTCCGGACTCTGCTGATCCGGCGTGACAGCGAGTTGATGAAGCCGCTGACGGTCGGCGCTCTGCGCTCCGCCTCTGACCCGACCTTCCCGAGCCTCTCGGCGCCGGCGCCGGGCTCGGACAGGGACCGGAGGAAGGGGAGGATCCCGCGCAGAGAGCCGGCCCTGGCCTGGCCTTCAGGGGCCCGATCCCGGCTCGGGTCCGGCGGACGTCGGAGGTGAGGACGCTCCGGGCGGCGCTCTCCGCCTGCGGGCGCCAGGCGAGCAGATGTCCTCCACTTGTTTGGGGTCAGCGGCTGCTCGGGAGCCGGCTGGGGGCCCCGCCTCCTCCAGGGCTTTCTGTAATGCTGCCAGCGCTGCTGGGGACCCTGAGCGGGGCTTTCGCGGCCTTCGGGGGATGTTCCACCTCCACTCATGGTCACACGGCGTCCTCCGGGCGGCGGCGAGCAGACGGAGGCCGACGCAGCTGTGCTCCGGCAGGCTTCTGAAGCGAGCTCGATGGCGGCCGCTCTTCAGCTCGTCCTCATGCTGCCGTCTCGCTGTTGCTCAACAGGCTGCGATCGGCTTCCTGGGAGGAAGTCGAGCGTCAGATGGAGACAGGCCGGCCAATCGGGTCGCAGCAGGCTGTGGTTTCCCGTGTGGAAACCGAAACCGTTCTCAGTTCAGTTCCTGCTGCGTGTGCGACGCTGACGATCGGGGTCACATGACACCGCAGACGGAAAAAAGTCTGAGTCCGACCTCAAACCGTTTTCACCCGAAATATATAAAAACCCGTTTCTGTTCTCAGAAGTCTGAGACAGAAACACGAAACAGAGAAAATCTGAGCACGTTTTCACCTTTCGGCAGAAAAACCTGCCGATTAAAGAAGATTTATTATGTGATTATTAGATGATATACAAGGTCACCTGTGTGCAGGGATGTCCCGATCCAGGTTTTTGCACTTCCGATCCGATACCGATACCGGCCTATCCAAGCATGTATTAAAGTTTAAAGTTATTTAGCCTACTAACTTAGTTGTCAGACTCATATTGAAAAGGGTTTTCCTGTTTATTCAGGGATAAACACAAAATTGACAAAATTATAAATAACAAACAGAAATGGCATCAGTTAACAGTAAAAAGTGCAAATAATACTGTAAACTGTATTAAAAAAGCAAATCACACAAACAACCTGAGTAGAAAATAGTCCATTAACTCAGCATCCGTACTCTGCTCTTGAACAAGTGTAAACCAAGGCTTTTAAAAAAAAAAATCAGTGCAAATAGTATTGTGAACTATTTAAAAACAAAAATGACTCCCCAATCTCCTCCACACTTTGCACTCCACCTCTTCATCTGTTTCGTCTTTTAGGGTAAAATAATCCCACACAGCAGACATTTTTACCGGTAACTTGGCCGTCTTAATGGTTAGGACACCTGTGGGTTAGGAGATGCTAATGCTCGTGTGTTAATGGTGTGCTGGAAAATGGGGACCGGATAATAGGGAACAACACAGAAAAAAGTGGAATGGATTATTTAAATCGGTGCGCTGGAAAACACGGACCGGACATTTTCCATGCCGGCCGATACGCATTTTTTTTGCAAATATCGGATCGGGACAAGCCTACCTGTGTGATATGAGATTGCTGCTGCTTGTGCTTTTTTTGTTTGTGTGTTTGTTCTCTGCTTGTTTGTTTGTGTGTTTGTTCTCTGCTTGTTTGTTTGTGTGTTTGTTCTCTGCTTGTTTGTTTGTGTGTTTGTTCTCTGCTTGTTTGTTTGTTTGTTTGTTCTCTGCTTGTTTGTTTGTTTGTATGTTTGTTCTCTGCTTGTTTGTTTGTTTGTTCTCTGCTTGTTTGTTTGTTTGTGTGTTTGTTCTCTGCTTGTTTGTTTTCCGCTTGTTTGTTCTCTGTTTGTTTGTTTGTTTCTGTGTTTGTTCTCTGCTTGTTTGTTTGTTTGTTCTCTGCTTGTTTGTTTGTTTGTTCTCTGCTTGTTTGTTTGTTTGTGTGTTTGTTCTCTGCTTGTTTGTTTTCCGCTTGTTTGTTCTCTGTTTGTTTGTTTGTTTCTGTGTTTGTTCTCTGCTTGTTTGTTTGTTTGTGTGTTTGTTTGTTCTCCGCTTGTTTGTTTGTGTGTGTGTTTGTTCTCTGCTTGTTTGTTTGTTTGTTCTCTGCTTTTTTGTTTGTGTGTGTGTTTGTTCTCTGCTTGTTTGTGTGTTTGTGTGTTTGTTCTCTGCTTGTTTGTTTTCCGCTTGTTTGTTTGTTCTCTGCTTGTTTGTTTTCCGCTTGTTTGTTTGTTCTCTGCTTGTTTGTTTGTTTGTTCTCTGCTTGTTTGTTTGTTTGTGTGTTTGTTCTCTACTTGTTTGTTTGTTTGTGTGTTTGTTCTCTGCTTGTTTGTTTGTTTCTGTGTTTGTTCTCCGCTTGTTTGTTTGTTTGTGTGTTTGTTCTCCGCTTGTTTGTTTGTGTGTTTGTTCTCTGCTTGTTTGTTTGTTTATGTGTTATCTGCTTGTTTGTTCTCCGCTTGTTTGTTTGTTTGTTTGTGTGTTTGTTCTCTGCTTGTTTGTTCTCCGCTTGTTTGTTTGTGTGTTTGTTCTCTGCTTGTTTGTTTGTTTGTTTGTGTGTTTGTTCTCTGCTTGTGTGTTTGTTCTCTGCTTGTTTGTTCTCCACTTGTTTGTTTGTTTGTGTGTTTGTTCTCTGCTTGTTTGTTTGTTTGTTCTCTGCTTGTTTGTTTGTCTGTTTGTGTGTTTGTTCTCCGCTTGTTTGTTTTTTTGTTTGTGTGTTTGTTCTCCGCTTGTTTGTTTGTTTGTGTGTTTGTTCTCTGTTTGTTTGTCTGTTTGTGTGTTTGTTCTCCGCTTGTTTGTTTTTTTGTTTGTGTGTTTGTTTTCCGCTTGTTTGTTTGTTTGTGTGTTTGTTCTCTGCTTGTTTGTTTGTTTGTTCTCTGCTTGTTTGTTTGTTTGTTCTCTGCTTGTTTGTTTGTCTGTTTGTGTGTTTGTTCTCCGCTTGTTTGTTTTTTTGTTTGTGTGTTTGTTCTCCGCTTGTTTGTTTGTTTGTGTGTTTGTTCTCTGCTTGTCTGCTTCCAGGTGATTCTAAGGCTGGATTCCCCACAAAAGCCGTGAATTGTCTTCAGTTTTGTTTTTACAGGTGTAGCAGCTGGTTTTCTGATTTTTCATTGTTTTTTATGTTTGTCTCTTCATGTTTCTGTTCCTTTTTTTCTCTTCTTCGCTCTCCCTCTCTCTCTGTCCCCCGGTCCGGTTCGGCACTATCATCACATCATGTTAAATATTGTAACAAAAATAAATAAATAAAAATGAGGAGTTGATGGGCATCAAGGGAAGCTTTACATTCATAAAGCTTCCCTTGGCATAGCAAATGTGTTTAGCATAAACGGTATTCAGATTACAATTCTGCTGCCAAGGGTTAAAAAAAAAAGAAGAAGATTTATTGAAGAAAATCACTGACTTCGTCTTCTGAACCAAACTTCAGGCACTTTGATGATAATTTCTGGCTCCTAAAGAAAGTTTAGGTTTGTTTCTGGCTGTGATCAAACGCTCTAATACAGGTTTCCTTAACCCTCTGGGGTCGGAGCCCATTTTACCTCTGTACTGTACCATCGACAGGAGATCTGAATCATTCAAGGTCTCATCCGTTTTACAGGTAAATCTTCACAGAACAGACCAGAACCTCCAAAACACTTTGTTTAAAGGCTCATTTACGATTCAGCAAACAGCATGAAATATTAAATATCAGAGCGCCTCCCAGTCCCCCCAGTAAACCCTCTCCTGGGGGGCTCTTAAAGCCACTCTGCTCCTGACCCACATATCAGCGTTTATTGGATAACCGAGCGGCTGGTGTCCAGAACCACGCTGCATCTAGGTCAGAGATAAGACCCCGAAAGATAAGCCGAGGAGTCCCGGACCGAGCCAAGTCCTCCAGGAGCTGCCGGTGGGGGGGGGGCGGAGTCCAAAAGGACCCGAGAGGAAGCGCCAGCACTGCTGCTGTTTGTCTGTCAGGTCTGGATAAGATTTAGAATAACGGCGCGCTGCTCCTTTAAATTCGTTAGCTTTCTGAGCAGGGATTTCACTCTGAAACACAAGATGTTCTGCTGATGAACGGCTTTAAACGGGGCGCCGTGCCCGCTGCCCTCAGCCGTCCCACCACCACAGCTCTCAGGTCCGGGTTATTCCACGTCCCCGGGTTTCCTGACCCCGGTGACTCGGCTCTTTCTGTCCAGGTGGAACTGACACTCAGGACTGATTCTACCTCTGATACAGACGCCACGGTCGCTCAGAGCATCGGCCGAGGCCGGCAGCAGGACAGGTGCGAACAGCTGGCGATACGTCAACAACACATAGAAAAGAAATATAATAAAAAGGTCAAAGGTCGTTACAGCAGCTACCGTCTAACGATGGCTGTGTTCCAAACCGCATACTACATACTGCATACTTCCATACTACATACTGCATACTTCCAGCTTACTGGCAGCTCTTTCATGCTCTTACTATTTTCTTAGCGGTGGCGGAGTAATATCAACGAACATCCAGTACAAAATGTCAAATAAAACACGTCAGAAGCAACTTTTCGCCACGAAATTTGATATGGATTACCAGTGCACACCAGTAACCACTCCGGTGAGTTGATTATTATTATAAAATTAGGCAAATACCGGAGACAGCAGTAAACATCAAAAAAGCGGTGAGGGGGGTTCTAAAACATTGCAGACGACTCAGAAAAGAGGCTTAATGTTGAAAATACCGCAGTTCCCCTTTAAGTTGTGTTTCAAATCAGGTATGAGGGCTAACTTCTGTTTTTACATTAAACACAGAAGCAAACGTCCGTCTGACGGGAACTGCGCTGAAAGGATCTGCCACCAGACGCTTCCGTTTATGTGGTCACGTTCTGGTTCCTGTTCGGTTACTCTGAATCGTCATAAATAAGTGAAATGATCCACAGGTGGAGAACTTTACCTGTCCTCCCAGCCCGAGTCTGACCCGAAACATGGAATCTCATTGATTTCCTGGCTTTGGCCCAGACAGGAGAGGCTGCAAACATTCCAGCCGGTGAAACTCACTGAGAGGAAACGACACAGGAGCAGAAACAGGGAAGGAAGTTCGTCAGGTGGAAACCAGACCAGAGGACACGGAACATAGAGCCTTTAAAGCCGATTAAAACTCCTCAGATTCATTCAGAGGATGTAATGTCCGTTTCTGATCTGAGGCCGTCCCCCACACGCCTGAAAACATTCTTACTGCCTAACAAGTTTAAAACAATTGCCCCTCGCAGTCTGGAAACAGAAATGAGGCCACAGCCAACGCTGTTACACTCCAAACAGAAAATTCAACCGACTGTGAGGAAGAAAAGGAAAACCAGCAGGAAGCTGCAGCACAGAGGAACTGAAGTCTCCTCCTTAAGATTTCCTTTAAGAGTCTTTAAGATGTTAAACTTCAGGAATTCTTTACAACGAGCCTCACAAAGGCCTCAACAAGCAATTTGGGGGAAAGGATGCCTTTATTGGAGGAAACAGCAGCCACGAACAGGCTCTTTTTCTCGCCGCTCAATTCATTTTTAAAGTCAGAGATCGTTCATCTAAGTTGCACCGCGGGCCGTCTTTCATCGTTCAAGGTTCATCGTAATCTTTATTGTCGCCCTCATTTAGTGTCCAGCAGCAGTAACAGTCATTCCACGTGCACACATCCTTCCATCAGACATGAAAAACACACAAATACAGGCGCGTGATAAAAGCAGTAAAATATGCGGGAAAAGTGCGAGATTAGAAACAACATGAAAAAAACACAACTACAGGCGCGTGATAAAAGCAGCAAAATACGCGGGAAAAGTGCGAGATTAGAAACAACATGATGAGAATCATAAAACATGATGTAAAATATAAAAATAGATAATCACTGAGAGTTCGGGAAGCCTCGTGCACACTGCTGAAGGTGACCTCTCAATTAATTATCAGCTCATTTTGATGGATTGGTTCGGCTCCTTTGCCACAATCATTTGGTGAAAATAAATCTCTACCTGCAGGTTTACTGCAGCGTGGCAGAGTTTATGATGACGAAATAAGGAAGTTAACCCCCCAGAGCAGAGTGTTTATCTGATTTTACAGATTTACGATCCGTGTTTACAGTCGGCCTACTTTCTGCAGCTGTAACTTAAGCTAATGATCGCTCTGAGGTTTGATGCTTCCACTCACTTATTGATGAGCCAATTCATACCAACAAGTCCACTGTGTGTCTGCACCGCAGTGAAGCTCAGGCTGAACATCCAGGAAGCGAAGAAGGAGGCGTGCTCCATGACCGGAGCATGAACCAATAGGAAAACAAAAGAAATAGGTTGTTTTATTTGCTTTCTACGGACATTTCCGTACAATAAATCTGTCACGTGACAACAGTGACAGAAATAAGACGTGCGAGTCCATGGAAACTGTCGAGTTTTAGCACTTTATTTTCCAAAAACTGGAGGTGTTCATCAGAGCTAAACAGAAACCATCAAAGTTTTGGGTTTCATTCTTAATTGGTGTGTTCCTGAGCAGAAATATGAACCCCTCCGTGTTCTTTTAGTGAAATACGGAGAAGTTTCAGCCTGTTATGGTCACAGTCTGTAAAAATGCTGAACTGTCCCTTTAAATGTGTTGACAGATTTACACGACTTCCACTTCAGAGTCAAACCGCTGCTGGTGATGATGTAACTGATGAGGTCACAGCTCCACATGCATGGCCCCCCCCTCCTCCTCGGTTGTGCTGTGTGCCGTCCATCGGATCAGCAGGAAGTTAGAGGGGTAGGAAAGTGGTGGTGATGCTTCATCGGGCGCCCCTTTGTCCACTTCTCCTCCTCATCCTCCCGGACACCAAGAGAAGAGCCTGCAGCTAAAAATAATCTGCAACTATAAAAAGAGCCATAAATCCCCTGCTGGATACCAGCGGAGGGAGGGGCCCGGCCCTCAGGAATCCTGGATCAGAGCGCCTGCTGGGGGCCGCCGGCCGGCCACCCGGCCGACCCTGAACTGGGTCCGATCGATCAGAATTACCGAGTCTTTAACACCCGAGTCATCATCACTGCAGCTGCTTACTAGGGGTGGGCGAAAAAAATCGATTCATGTACATGTCGCGATTTTTTTTAATGGGATGATTTTAAAAATCGATTTTTCTCCCCAGAATCGATTATATTACGTCATATCCGTGTAAAGAAAAACTTAATCAATTCATCACATTAAGTTATGTTAAAACTAGCCCACATTTGTGCTGTGTGGACATTTGAATTCATTTTGTAACTGTAAAAAAATGTTGTACATGTTAAGTACCTCTTTTTGTCTGAGTTGAAATAAATGTCAGCTGCTGGAATGACTGACACAGACTGATGTGCATCGTTTATGGGAACGACATTCATTCTAGAAGTGTACGATTCAACTTGTTTGGTTTTTTTAAGGAGGAAGAAAATTGCAATTACTGATTACATCGAATCGCAATACTTGTAGAAATCGCAATTATCAAGAACCGTGATACAAATTGAATCGTGACCAAAGCATATCGTCCCAGCCCTACTGCTTACCATCAGTATGTTTACACTGAAGTAATCAGATTACTTCCTGTTGTCCGCAGGACGCGGACATCTCATAAACACAAACACGGGTTGGTTTCCTTTAATCAGGTTCAGGGAGGAAGCTTCTCCATCCGGTTCAGTCTGAGACGATGAACACGTTTTTAGTCATTTTGGATCTGAAAAAGCACCAGGCTGTGATTTATCCTGCCTCCGACTCTCTGACAAATAAAACACGCCAGTTACGTCCAATCGAGGCGGTGATCAGGCCGTGTTTTTCCACTGGTGTCCTGAAATAGAAAGCTGCTTATTTCTGTCTGAAGGAGCTGTTTGTCTCAGAGGGGAAATCCTGTCTCAACGCCCCCATCCTGATAACATGCAGCCGGTGAGGAACTTTCCATTTCCTCCCCGATCGGCCTTCATTGTCCCGACGAGCAGATGAACGGCCGGCTGCAAACACCAAGCCACCGTCCACATCTGTCTCCAACATCTGGAGCTTCCACACCATGAACTTACAGACACGATTCCATTTCCTTCCAAGCAGCCAGACTTTATGGAAACTTCTAAAGTTGTCTTCAGCAACAGAAACATCTTCAGAGGAATGTGTTTTTTCTTTGTTAAGCCACTTAACTCTGAGCTATGAACCATTCAGGCAGGAAAAAGGCTCCTAACTCAAGGGATGAACCAGTGTTGTGTCCACATTTTAAACTGGATCTTTAGGCACTTTGTTCCCAGCAGCCTGTCGCAGAGACGCATCATTTGTTCCCATTTCTTTAGCTGCATCTGTGAAAAACAGCTTCATAGTTTCAACTATATATCAGATATATATGTTATATATTATATAATATTATATATATTTCGGGAGTCGGGAGGAAGTAGGATAAAAACTTTTGTTCACTTTCATCCGAACGTGGGGAAATTAGTTTCTTTAAGTTTGTCCGAAGAAAGAAAACCAGAACTTTCTTTGATAAACTCATCCCGTCTGAACTTTAAGGTGACGGTCCGATTATAAAAAGCCGTCTCGGACCAGATTATCGTTGGCTGAGAAGGTCAAAGTTATACTTTTTTTAATCACACAGACAGAAACATCTGACTTTATTAATCACATCTGACCAGAAGCAGAAGGTTTCCTGCTCTTTTCATCTCCTGACCGACGGCTTCGGGGCTCATCCGTCTCTACTGAGGCTGAAGAGAAACAACATATGTTCTCGTGTTCCTCTGATCCGACTTAACCTCAGAGCGGCGGCCGCTCGCACCCAGCCGGGCGGCGAGGGGGGGAAAAGAGGGCGAATCATGAGTTAAAGCCTCTGTGAGCAGTCAGCTTTAATAGGCTTACAGAGCCACCTTTCTCTGGATAATTCACTTTGTCGATGCTTTCAATGAGCCGCCACACAGGCGGCTTAAAACAGATTCGCTCTGTCCCACAGATGCAGGAGGAAGACCTTTACACTCACTGTAAAAGCTGGAAAATGTCCTGAAATCTGCTGCTGATACTGATCAATAACTTCTGATGAAACAGCTAGGCTAACCGTTTCCCTCTGCTTACAGTTTTCAGGCTAAGTTGGGTCACAGCTGAGACAGCAGATGAGTTTCTTCCAAACTTATTTAACAACAATGAGTTTTTTCTCAGCGAATCGAGATCTAAAACGATCCCCAAACAATCGAAAACCATCCCAGTTTCTGCCTTCATCTCTTAAAAAGTCTGTAAAAAGGTGCACAAAACTTTTATTTTAAAAATAATCAAAACCGGGCAAAATGTTGCATCAGACAAACTCAAACTCCCTGAAACCGAATGTGGTGAAGAAAAAGGAAATATTTTTTCAAATATATTCATTTTTTTAAATATTTATTTATTTATTTGTTTGTTGTTTTAAGTTAAGATTAAAATAAATAAATCAATTGAAATTTTTATGAAAATCAAAAAACGAGTTTGACAGAATATTGTTTTTATTTTTCATAGATTATATCGAGAGGACGGGGATTTCAACCCGCTGCCTCGTAACAGTGGAACGGGTCGACTACAGCACTAAAGATAAAGATAAATTTCCCCCAACAACCTCCTGGAAATATCTGAAAGCTTCATGAATCACCTGAGGATCGAGTGCTTTGACCTTCAATCAACTATCAACAGCTGTCTATCTTTAGGGGTTCAAGGTCGACACGGTCGTAATGACGCGGGAAAAGTTTGATGATAAAGATTCTAGTAAAATTGTAAAGTTGTAAAATACACCAAAAACAATGATCTATCATCCAATTTGTTTCTCATCTCTTGGTTACCTTGTTAGGCTTCCTTATCCATAAAAATATTGGTGTTTAATATTTTTGGTGTGGGCCACTGTGCCTTGTTTTTGTCAGTATACCCCTCAATTTCAATAAAAAAAATGGGTTAGGGTAGGGTTACCCTAACCCTAAAACAAGGCAAAATGAGAATCCCTTAAAGCTCACATGATTGGGAGAGGAGCTGGCTGACAGTGAACTTGTGATTTCAGTTTTGGCTCTAAATATTGCTTTATAACCTTATTTTTATAACACAAAGGTCTTAATTTCAACTAGAGCATTTTATAATTTAGTGAAAACAATTAGTTTTGTTTTATTTTGTTGAAATAGAGCTTCCTGACAAAGTCACAAAGCCTTGATGCAATAAACTAATTTATATGGTTATTTTATGCATTTAAATCCTAAAAACGGGTCGGTGCCGACCCTAACACAAGACGAAGGCTAACTGCGACCTCCAGCAGCAGCGTTTACCTGAACGCTGTCACAATATCACGTTCAGTTTACAGACGCACGGCGGAACCAAACACAACAACAACCTGAAATCACGAGGAGAGCGTTTCCTCCTGATCAGCTCATCGTTCGTGGTTAAATCTGAGCTCTAACTGGAGCTCATTTCTCAGCCGAAATAAGATCAAAGAGAAGATGATGAGCTCATGCTCAACCTGCTGCTGAACGGCTGACCCCCCCCCGCTGACTCACACACAGAAACGTCCACATGGCGACACAAACATTCCTGCTCAGTGAGGTGAACCTGAGAGCAGCGCGGCTGCAGCCATTGTTGGACGTGTTGGAGGCGTGCGAGGGTCCGATGCCAGAGCCGGAGTCCTGCCGGGTGAGATCACCGGCACAAACCGGCCGCTGACATCACAGGGAGGGGGAGGGGGAGGGGGGAGGGGGGGGGGAGCAAACATCCTGACTCGGCCCTGTTTCCACGGATACCAGCGACACATTCAAAACACGTGGGGAAATCAGCCGCTGCAGGTTGTAAGCGTTCCAGAGTGAGTCTGCCGGTGTGAATCTAAACGAAACCGCTTCATTTTCTCATTGTGGCATTTTTGAGAGTATTAAAGGAACAGTTCGCCTCTTCTGACATGAAGCTGTGTAACATCCCATATCAGCAACATCATTTCTGAACATCTTCTTCCCCCCTGCTGCGTCCTGTGAGCAGAGTTCCAGCCTCGTTTTGGTGCTGATGAAGGTAGTCCGGCTAGTTGGCTGGGGTTTAAAAAATAAAGCGTCTTGCTTCTCAAAACAATATGCGTTCAACAGAGTAATACATTTGCATCACAAAATGGTTCTCCAGGAAAAAGTCAGACCTCACAATCTCTTGGCCCTACTTTCTCTCCCTTCATATGCGTTCAGCCACCTAGCGATAGCTGCACCTGTTACGGTGTTTGCTGCTCGGTCTGCACCGGTCTGCACAGCACATAAACAAAAGAAAAGGAAAAGAGAAGTAAAGGAAACGAAAGGAAACAAAAGGGAAAGAAAGGAAAGGAAAGGTCTGACTTTTTCCTGGAGAACGATTTTGTGATGCAAATGTATTACTCTGTTGAACGCATATTGTTCTGAGAAGCAAAACGCTTTATTTTTTAAACCCCAGCCAACTAGCCGGACTACCTTCATCAACACCAAAACGAGGCTGGAACTCTGCTCACAGGACGCAGCAGGGGGTAAGAAGATGTTCAGAAATGATGCTGCTGATATGGGATGTCACACAGCTTCATGTCAGAAGAGGCGAACTGTACCTTTAAGATTCAACGACCACCCACAATACGCCCAACACTTTGGGGTCGTGTCTGGAGTTCAGGCAAAAGTGGGAACTAACAGATCGTTTTACTGATGAACTCAACATTCAGTTTCAGAAAGCCGTCAGTTCAGAGCAGAAACACCACAAAACCAGAGGTTCAGAGGTTCAAACCATCTGCTGACTTCAGATGAAATAAAACTTCATTTTAAAAGCATTTGCCCCCCCGCTTTAACTCCAAGGTCTCCGGATCCTTCAGACTTTAATATGAGCAACTGAATGAAAAGTTTTCTCTCTGAGAGCCACATTTTTCCAAGGTGCTGTGAACGCCTCAACCTGAGACAGCTGGGATGTCCAAACACCTGCAGTCGTGATGACCTCTGACCTCTGACCTCCACCGCCACACATCAGCATCTCACCAGTGGAACGCCGTCCCAATGACAGGCGACAGGAAATGAGGTGAAGAGTGTAAAATAATGCACATTTAAGCCTGAAAATGAACCCAATAAGAGCTTAGATTTGAATGTTTTTACCCCGTTAAAAGCCCTGAAAACGAGCCGGTTACAGACGTTTAACGGCTAAAAGCCCTGAAAACGAGCCGGTTACAGACATTTAACGGTTAAAAGCCCTGAAAACAAGCCGGTTACAGACGTTTAACGGCTAAAAGCCCTGAAAACGAGCCGGTTACATACGTTTAACGGCTAAAAGCCCTGAAAACGAGCCGGTTACATACGTTTAACGGTTAAAAGCCCTGAAAACAAGCCGGTTACAGACGTTTAACGGCTAAAAGCCCTGAAAACGAGCCGGTTACATACGTTTAACGGCTAAAAGCCCTGAAAACGAGCCGGTTACATACGTTTAACGGTTAAAAGCCCTAAAAACGAGCCTTTTACAGACGTTTAACGGTTAAAAGCCCTGAAAACGAGCCGGTTACAGACGTTTAACGGCTAAAAGCCCTGAAAACGAGCCGGTTACATACGTTTAACGGCTAAAAGCCCTGAAAACGAGCCTTTTACAGACGTTTAACGGTTAAAAGCCCTGAAAACGAGCCGGTTACAGACGTTTAACGGCTAAAAGCCCTGAAAACGAGCCGGTTACATACGTTTAACGGTTAAAAGCCCTGAAAACAAGCCGGTTACAGACGTTTAACGGCTAAAAGCCCTAAAAACGAGCCTTTTACAGACGTTTAACGGTTAAAAGCCCTGAAAACAAGCCGGTTACAGACGTTTAACGGCTAAAAGCCCTAAAAACGAGCCTTTTACAGACGTTTAACGGCTAAAAGCCCTAAAAACGAGCCTTTTACAGACGTTTAACGGTTAAAAGCCCTGAAAACAAGCCGGTTACAGACGTTTAACGGCTAAAAGCCCTGAAAACGAGCGGTTACAGACGTTTAACGGTTAAAAGCCCTGAAAACGAGCCGGTTACAGACGTTTAACGGTTAAAAGCCCTGAAAACGAGCCTTTTACAGACGTTTAACGGCTAAAAGCCCTGAAAACGAGCCGGTTACATACGTTTAACGGTTAAAAGCCCTGAAAACGAGCCGGTTACAGACGTTTAACGGCTAAAAGCCCTGAAAACGAGCCTTTTACAGACGTTTAACGGCTAAAAGCCCTGAAAACGAGCCTTTTACAGACGTTTAACGGTTAAAAGCCCTGAAAACGAGCCGGTTACAGACGTTTAACGGTTAAAAGCCCTGAAAACGAGCCTTTTACAGACGTTTAACGGTTAAAAGCCCTGAAAACGAGCCGGTTACAGACGTTTACCGGCTAAAAGCCCTGAAAACGAGCCGCTTACAGACGTTTAACGGCTAAAAGCCGGTTGAAAACTAACTTTTTTACACATCTTTGTGGCACCTCTGCTGAACACCTGAAACCCTGAACATTAGTTTTCAGATGGAGGAAGTTTGGAATGAGATGGAAGGGTCCCTCTGGGGGAACTGGACCCGGTTCGGTGGACTGAGTGGCTCCAGTCATGAGAAAAGTTGAAAAGTTAAACTTTGGGTTTAAGGGAACCAGCTGCCCTGAGGCTGCTCTGAGGCTGACCTCTGACCTTTCTGGACGGAACCAGACTGGAAGAGAAGGGGTCCCCAGCCAGTGTGGGTACAGGGCAGGCTGACAGCAGCAGACACCCGGAGACCCCCCCCGGCTCCGGTTCCCTCCCCGGGGTGACCTCGGCCTCGGCCCGCGGCTGTTACCTGCTGACCCTGAAACTTGAGGCTGCTGGACCGACCTGCCCCCCGGGTGTGTGTTTTTCTTACCGTAAACTCGGAGCCATCCCTGCAGCTGGGACACCGTGTCCACCAGGATCCGGTCCACCAGGGGGTCCAGGAGGCTCAGTCCGCCGTGCAGAGGCTCCACGCCGCCGGCCACCGAGTCCGTCTCCATATCCAAACGTGAAGAAAAAAAACTTGTTCTGTCCAACAGAAGCCCTCCAGAAGAGTTGGTTAAGCCGGTTTATGAGAGTTTAAGTGTTCAGAAAGCGTTAAAAGTGGCGGGATAATCCGTCCCGGGAGAGTTTGGTGGCTGTGACCGTCCGGTGGCTCCCAGCAGGCCGTTAGCTGCGGCGGCCGGCGGCGGCGGTCCGGCAGCCCGGCTGGCTCCGCCTCATTGTTCCGCTGTCCCAGGTTAGCCGAAGCGGGCGCTAAACTTCCCCAAAACCCGGTCCAGGAGTAAGCGGGAAGCCCTCTCCCTCCCACCCTGTGAAACGTGCGGCCAGAAGCCGCCGCTGGAAGCCGTGTGAGCCGCTGGAAGGGAGCGGGGGCAGGCGGCGGTCGGTGAGTCTCCGGCGGGCTGCCCTCTCTGCTGCCGCCGCTGCTCGGGCACGAGCATGACCGGGCGCGCCTCCGCGTGTCACAGCCGCGGGAGCGCGCGGGGAAGTCCGGGTGAAGGACGGAGGAGGAGCTGAAGGCGGCGGCTGAACCCGAGGCCATGTTTTCCACGCAGTGAGTCAGCGTGGGTCACACAAGGGTCCACTTTCACAGCAAGATGATTTCACCTTTATGAATTTTCAATGACCAAATAAAGTTTTAACAAATCATAAAATGTGTTTTAAAGACTCTGTACCCTCTTCAGAATAATTCCATCCAGATTTGAGCAGTCTAACAATTGTAGTTTCCATACAGGACCCAGTTTAGGGTGATCAACATGCAAAAAAAGCAGTAAAATGGCCCTGTTCTGCATTTTCACAAATCAGAAAAAGGTTTCACAAATTCCAAACAAGGCTTTAATCAATCTAAAAACCCTTTCGAATAATTCTATCCAGATTTGAGCAGTCTAACTATTGTAGTTTCCATACAGGACCTAGTTTAGGGTGATCAAAATGCAGTGAAATGGCCCTTTATGCCCATCCATTTAATTTGCAAAATCAGAGGCCAACTTCAGCGTGGTGTCTCTGGGCTTGATGCCCCCCCACACACACACATTTAAAATCACTGCTCCACCCCTGGGTCCTCCTGAGACTCTTCTCAGCATTTAGCTGTTATGCTGCAAACAAGTGGAACAAACTGCCAGTGGAGATTAAACTTTCACCAAATGGAGACATTTTTAAATCCAGGTTAAAGACATTTCTGTTCTCATGTGTCTATGCATGAAATCTGCACGATATCTTTTAATTTATCTGGGCTGTTGCTGGTTTTTAAATTAATTTAAATGATTTTATTTGTTTCTCTTTATATTCTTTTATATATTTTTAATGCTTCTTCCACTCCCTGCTGCAATGCTTTTATTTTATGTAAAGCACTTTGAACTGTTTGTACATGAAATGTTTTATACAAATAAATTTGATTTGATTTGATTCTCACCAACAGCAACCTGAGAGTCCAGCTACAGCCAGAAGGACACACAGAGACCAGAACCAGGACCAAGACAAGGTGTTCACTGACGGAAAGAGAGACAGAAACTCAGAATCAGAATGTCTTTATTGTCATTATACATGGTACAACGAAATTTAAAGCCACCAAAAACAGTGCAAAGAGTGCGAACATAAAAATATTAAAAATATATAAGTAATGTAAAAAAAGGGAAGGGTGTAAGATGCACAGTTTTTTTTTGTTGTTGTTATGTAATAAAATAAATAAAATATGGTATTAGTGGTAATAGATAAAATAAGGTGTTAGTAGATTCAAGTATATAGATATATTGCACACAACAGTGTTTGGCCATAATTGTTTAATATTGCACATTATTTATTTATTTGTTTATTTGTTTATTTAGTCATTTATTATTATTATTAGTTAGTAGTAGTATTTTTTACTAGAATTGGTATTATTATTGTTGTTTTATTGTTGTTAATACAATCATTGTAAATATTTTTTTTAAATGTTGAGCTACTTGACAAATTTGAATTTCCCCCATTGGGGGGTGAATAAAGTATTTTTCTATTTTCTATTCTTCCATGAACAGGGATTGTCCAAAGGGATGATCAGTGTGTGTCAGAGTTTAGACTGGTTATGGCTTTAGGGAAAAAGCTGTTTTTGAGTCTGCTTGTCCTTGTCCTGATGTTCCTGTAGCGCCGCCCTGAGGCCAACAGGTCAAACAGGGCAGAGCCAGGGTGGGAGCTGTCTTTGGAGGTTGCCTTGGCTCTGCTGAGGCAGTGGGAGGTGTAAATGTCCATCAGGGAGGGGAGAGGGCGGCCGATGATCTTCTGTGCTGCCTTGACGACTCTCTGGATCAGGATGAGGCAAAATATCCAGAAATACTCTGACAGTCATCACAGAATTAACCACAAAGTGTCCATAAAGAGACCAAAAACAGCCATAAATACTCATCCCATGTCCATAAAAACAGGAAGAAGCTGCAGTTCACAGAGTCTGAACATGAAAACATTTAAACAAGAGTTAATGTCCAAGAGCCACAGGGGTGTGTTTGGGCCCTGAAACCCCAAACCAGCAGAAGAGCCAGAGGTGAGGGAAGGTTTGACCCTCTTTGCATCAGCTGGGTCTGAAAATCAGCCAGAACCTTATATAATAATAACTCGGGCTGGGCAACGATTAAAATGTTTAATCTAATTAATCACATGATTTCCCTGATTAATCACGATTAATCGCATTTGTACGCAGAATCCAAAAATGAATCCAAAAGTAGCGTATAGCTTTTAGCATTTAGCTTTATTTTAAATGTGCTGCCATATGAATGAAAGTGCCATAACATTTGTTGTGCAAACACACTTTTAACATCAGCATCTTTCTGTAGTTTTTATGTAGAAGCCTCGCTCCACTGTCTGTTTCCTTGAATGACTTGCTGCTATCAGTTGTGTGTTTTGCCTTTAAGTGATATTTTAGACTGGAACTACTACGCTGAGAAGACAATTCAACTTGGCTGTAAATGCAGGAGTTTTTTTTTATTTTTATTTATTTTGAAATACGGGCTTTTATGTTGAAACAAGTAAAACAGGAAGTAGCGCCGGTTAGCTCCGTGAGCTTCACACCTGTAGAGGTGATGTTACCTGCTAGTTTATCTTTATTTTATTCCTCCATGCTTCGTGGTGTGTTTGCTGTAACTGTGTGAATGTGATGCAGAGGAGAAGTGGAAGTTAAAGAAAACAAATGGGTGAGAAGCAGCTAAAGTGGCCAGTATTACTTTGATTATTTATTGGTACCAGCGACAATGCTAAGAATGCTATTTCTTTAATGATTACAACAACTAATGTTGTCTTTTACTTTGTTTACTCAAACATTTAGTTCTACGGTGTTGATGTGGCGTTAATAAACATCTGTGAAAAGAAACAGAGTCTCGCATCCAATCAATGGGCGGCATATTGGCAGCGTTTACAGATGACTTTGGTTCTGTCGACTCCGCCGTCTGGAAGAACTTTAAAATGAAAATGGCCGAGTAAAAGTTCCGTACCCTTCTCCATGTTTGATGGATCCGCCAATTACTTTCTTTTCCGGTTCCGCAGCAGACAGCAACAGACTTTTACAAAATAAAAGCCTGTGAGCAACAGACTTACAATAATAAAATAAACTAGAAAATTTCTGAAGAAATTTTGATGGGTGCCAATCTACTGCCCGCCCTATTAACAAACCCTTTAGTTCAGTTAAAGTTGAGAGTCTCATGTCACATATAAACTTTGAATGACGTCTCTGTGATGTTGTATGGCTGAGTTATGAGGCCTCCAAAATAGGGCAGTTTTTGGCATTTTTGGCTCGTTAAGTGCTTTTCAATCGATTTTCCCATTGAATGTTGAGCCTCTGCGTGGCCCAAATTTCATAAGACAAGTCTGCTGAAGACAGCTATGTCATTTTTATCAAGGTCCTGTTTAAAATACAGATTTTATGGCATTTTCAAAGTGGCCTCGGTAAGTTCTTTTCAACCGATTTTCCCATTGCATTTTGCGCCTTTGCCAGTCCCAAAATGGAGAAGACATGTCTGCTGTAGACACTTACATAATTTTTATCAAGGTCCTTTTTAAAATACAGCTTTTATGGCATTTTCAAAATGCATTTTGGGGCTCGTTAAGTGCTTTTCAATCGATTTTCCCATTGAATTTTGCACCTCTGCGAGTCCCAAAATGGAGAAGACATGTCTGCTGTAGACAGTTATGTCATTTTTATCAAGGTCCTCTTTAAAATACAGATTTTATGGCATTTTCAAAATGGCCTCGGTAAGTTCTTTTCAATGCATTTTCCCATTGCATTGTGGGTATTTTCAAACTTCCCCTCACTATCAGTTTAAAGGGGAAAAGCAGATCAGATTCATGACATTAAGCTGTTATAACAGGGCATCCATCTTGGCTCTGCCCTCATAAGCAGTCTCAGAACAGAGCAGGCTAACAAGGCGTTGCCCCCGTAACAGGAGCAGGTGCGGGCTCCTAATGCGTTGCTACGGAGACAGAACCAGCTGCGGCTCGTCTGTGTTAGACAGAGAGCAAACTGACATATGTGCACACACTATGGCTTCTTAAAATTAGACTATAATTTTGACTACACTCGACTGTCTCGAACAAACGGTCGCTGTTCGAAAAGTAAAAGTCGTATCCGAATAATTCTTGAACCGTCAGCGCCCCAAGAGACGGCAGAAGCCAGCGGTGTCATTTTTATTCGGCTACTATGTGTGGCTCATTTGTTATGGCAGTTTTAAAATAATATTTCACCTGAATTTGATGATATTAGGCCTTTATAATGGAAATGGAGAGGCGACCTCTTGGCTCAGAGGCAATTTGTAAGAAATATGTGTGGCAGAGCTCAATGAGTGTCACTTTGTGTGAAAGAGGACAAAAATGCCTACGTTTTGAAGTAAAATTTGTCCAGATCGGGTAGATATTTTGGACATGAGAGACATTTGTTCAAGGAATTGGTGCAGTATCTATTTTTGAGTGAGAAACAGAGTGGGAGAGACACCTGAGCTGAGATGTAGTCTACCTAAAACGTAAACTGCCGTTGTGTCAAAGCTGTATGATGTATCAACAAACCCTTTGGTTCAGTTAAAGCCGAGAGTCTCCTGTCATATAAAAACTTTGAGTGAGGTCTGTGTTATGGTTTATGGCTGAGTTATAAGGCCTCTAAAAGAGGCTTTAACTCATAGTTAACTCTGAGTAAAAGACTCTCTAAAAGACATAAAATGACTGAATTGTGTATGTAAACAAATTTATGTTATTATAACAAGTATGTTTTTCTATTCTTTTACTCATCATAACTGGTGTTTGTCAATTAATCTTATTAATCAATGCCAAGTGTATCAGATCACTGAGAGGAAACCTCTGTCAGTCTGATGTGGTTCCTCTGTGACCAGCAGAGGGCAGCAGAACAACCACTATCAGGAGGAATGAGTAGTAACCTCAACTTCCTGTGATTTAGCTAAAAGAAAAACACGTTCAAAGGACAAAATGAGAGCAGCAGAAAGTTAATTGTGGCTTTAAACAGGTTTTGTGCAGTAAAGTGCAATAAACTCATAAATATATTCGTACTTTACACTCATCTGGTGCCAAAAGTCTGTAAATAATCACGTCTGAACCTGAAGGAGGAAACAAATGCTGAAAAAAAGGTGCAGCAGGAGGCGGAGCAACACTGGAAAGACCAGTTTCATCTCATTTCCCTGAAATGAAAGTTGAAGTCTGTCAGAGTGACGGCAGAGCTGCAGTCGAGACAAACCTCTGTGTTTCTGTCAGAAGAGAAATAAACTGAGTTCATCTGTTCTTTCTCAACCACTGAGTCAAACACTGGTGAGTACAGCTGATAATATTTACTGTGTTTCAACAACCAGCATTAACACAAAACTCAGAGCTTCCACCAAACAGGAAGCTTCACTCCTGACTGACTCTCATCAGGACAGATTCAACTTTAGGATCATTTGGAAGCTTTAGGATTGTAGATATTGTCTTCATTAGTGTAAAAATCTGTTTTTTCTCTCTCTGACTCTTGTCCTCAGAGTGCAGACATGTCTGCTGGCAGCAACCTGCGATCTGAGGATCAGTTTCTGTGCTCCATCTGTCTGGATGTGTTCACAGATCCAGTCAGCACACGTTGTGGACACAACTTCTGCAAAAGCTGCATCACTCAACACTGGGATGCTAATGTTCTGTACGACTGTCCCATGTGCAAAGAGAACTTCAGCACTCGACCTCAGCTGAGAGTCAACACTTTGTTCTCTGAGCTGGTTGCTGAGTTCAGACGTGAAGCTCAGCAGAAAGCCAGCAGCAGCAGCTCAGAGCAACAAGCTGCCAGACCAGGAGAAGTTCCCTGTGACGTCTGCACTGGAACCAAACTGAAGGCCCTGAAGTCCTGCCTGCTGTGTTTGGCCTCCTACTGTGAGACTCACCTGGAGCCTCATCTGACAGCTTCAGGTCTGAAAAGACACCAGCTGACGGAGCCGGTGGAGAACCTGGAGGACAGGATGTGTAAGCAGCACGATAAACCTCTGGAGCTGTTCTGTAAGACCGACCAGACATGCGTCTGCATGCTCTGCTCTGTTTTAGACCACAAGACTCATGAGTTTGTTCCTCTGAGAGAAGAATATGAAGGAAAGAAGGCAGAGCTGGGGAGGACAGAGGCTGAAATCCAGCAGATGATCCAGAAGAGACGACTGAAGATTCAGGAGGTCAAAGAGTCGGTGAAGATCAGCGAAGATGCTGCAGACAGAGAGAAAGCAGAAGGTGTTCAGGTCTTCACTGCTCTGAAGGAGTCTGCTGAGAGAGGCCTGAAGGAGCTGATAAAGGAGATCCAAGACAAACAGGAAACTACTGAGAAACAGGCTGAAGGCTTCATCAAAGATCTGGAACAGGAGATCTCTGAGCTGATGAAGAGGAGCTCTGAGGTGGAGCAGCTCTCACGCTCTGAAGACCACCTCCACCTCCTCCAAAGCTTCTCCTCCCTGAAAGCTGCTCCACCCACCAAGGACTGGACAGAGGTCAGCGTCCGTCCATCATCATATGAGGGGACTGTGGTGAGGGCTGTGGCTCAGCTGCAGGAGACACTCAGTGAAATGATGAAGAAGCTGTTTGAGGCTGAGCTGAAGAGGCTCCAGCAGGATGCAGTGGATGTTACTCTGGATCCTGATACAGCTCATCCTGCACTCATGCTGTCTGAGGATGGAAAACAAGTTCGTAATACTGATGTGAGGAAGGATCTTCCAGATAATCCAGAGAGATTTTCTTATTGTGTTAATGTTTTAGGAAATCAGAGTTTCTCTTCAGGCAGATTTTACTTTGAGGTTCAGGTTAAAGGAAAAACTGACTGGGATGTAGGAGTGGCCAGAGAGTCGATCAACAGGAAGGGACAAATTACACTGAGACCTCAGAACGGTTTCTGGACTGTAAGGTTGAGAAATGGAAAAGAGTACAAAGCTGCTGCTGGTCCTGCAGTCCGTCTCAGTCTTCAGTCTGTTCCTGAGAAGGTGGGGGTGTTTGTGGATTATGAGCAGGGTCTGGTCTCCTTTTATGATGCTGATGCTGCAGCTCTGATCTACTCCTTTACTGGCTGCTGCTTCACTCACAAACTCCACCCGTTCTTTAGTCCCAGTCTGAATCATGGTGGTAAAAACTCAGCTCCTCTGATCATCTGTTCTGTCAATCAAAGTTTAGGTCTGGCTGTCTCTGCAGATGAAGTCCTGCTAGTGGAGTGATGAGGTTGTAAATGTCCTCAGCAACAAGTCAGCAGTTCAGTTCACAGCTGGATTATTTGCTGCAGGTCCTTCCACTTCGGTCTTTCTCCACATTTCTTCTTTCTCTTCACTGTCGCTGTCAGATCAATAAAAGTGATCCTTTTCCTTTATGATTGGTTATTGTGGATGTTGTATTTTCACCTTTTACTCGTGGATTTAATCTTTAATGTGGCCCATTATTGGTTCTGGTCCAGAAACCGAACAGTTCAGAAATCATTGAAAGCCTGATTTTACCATGAGAAGTGTGATGATGATGATGATGATGATGATGATGATGATGAGAATGATGATGATGATGATGATGATGTTGAAGATTGAGAAATAAAAAGCTGAATCAAGTGAAAGTGTCAGTTAAGTTTGTGATGTCACAGCCTTTAAGTTAGCACGCCACCTACAGGCCTGCTGCTGCTTCTACACCTGCTGTGGACGTTTGTGACTGTGAGAAACTGTTGGAAAGCTCAGATTATTCTGATTAAAATCAGGTGAAACATTTTTTTTTCAAATGTGTTTATTTGGTTTTTCTTTAAAGAACAATGAGAGCAATGCAAATGTAAAACGTAAAAACTAGACATTTGCACACTCACATACACAGAAACACACACCCACACGCACAAAAAATTAATAATAAAAAAATAAACAAAAATTAATTAAATGAAAGGTACAAACAGTGATACAGGTAGTAGATAGTATGGGAGTTTCTTACACCAGTTTCAGTTCAAAGTGGAGGCAGTGGATGTCAGTCTAGCGCCAAAAAAAATTGAGGACCTCCAACCAATTCTAGAAAGGATGACCACATATCATCAAACACAGAGTACTTCCTTTCATTGAGTAAGTATTTTTTCCATTGGCAAAACTTGTACTATATTCTGTTAGCCCGATTCTTTTATTGGAAGCCCAAGAACAAGCTGGAGAAGTCTTAAGTTAAACAAAGTATTTATTGGTGGTCACATGTGGAGTTTAGCCGTGCTGAACTCGGAGAGACAGAGCCCTCGCAGGGCCTCCATCAGAGAGAGCCCCGATATCCGGACACATTTCATATTTATGTCCACCTTTATCTCACAGAGGTTGTACCTACACTTGACAAAGTATCATTGAACATTTACTAGTGATGTGAGCAGGCCATCCACCGTCTTTGTCGTGTTCTTTGGATGTGATAAGCGATGTGTGTGTGTGTGTGTGTGTGTGTGTGTGTGTGTGTGTTGTTTCAGGCGTGCATCTACTGTACCAGACCTATCTGACATACATTTCATTTGTATGAGCAGAGTGTAACGTACAGACTAGGAACATAGATTATTTAGTGAACTACAGAATATGAATACATAAAGTTTAAGAATAAAGCCAATTTATAACATTCCCCCTGTTGGCATGATTTCATCATGTCAATTAAAATGAGGTCGGAGTGTCATATTCTGTATTGTGTCACCCCTGTTAGCGGCAGCCAACCTAGCAGGGCCCCAAACTGCAAGTCTGCGGCCACTTTAAGGTGCAGCACAACCAGAGAGGAGATTTATTTGTCATCATTATGTAAGCGTCTATGTGTAAGCTGTTCTTCTTTGCGTTTATCAGCAGCAAGCAAGTCTTCATTGCACAGGCATGTGGAAATAATAAATATACTAAACAATTCTAATGCCTTAGCAAAAAAAACTTTTCTATCAGGAGTATTCCATCATTTTTCTCGGAACAGAACCTCTTTCCGAGAGAGTTAGACTTTCATAACTCACTGATTTTAACTCTGCAAATGAGCACATTTCTTAAAAACTATAAGTGTCCCGCCTCTACGTGTGTGCAAGGACTACATGTATAAATATTTCTTGATATTATTCTGTGTGTATGTGGCCCCGAACCCATCTTCTGTGTGGAAAACTATATGTGGTTTGAGCAGTGTCAAGGCCCTGCTCACCCATAAGTACCATCACACCACACAACAATAATTAACGAAGCTACACAATTTCTGACATCTTGAAACTCAAACAGTGCATAAGGCGATTAACATTACCAGCAGGCTCGTCCACCGTTCGCAGCGAATAGGAGCGAAAACCCGATGGCTGAACCAGGAAAAATTCTCCTCTGGCCCCATTTCCACTGGGCGACCGACCACCTCATTACCTTTCAGTGCCTAAGGTCCCGCTCCAAACCGCCGAGTCACCCCACTGGCAGTGGATATAAGCCCCTTTCACACTGCGATCCGCTACCTTAGCGGGTCCAAATTGCACCTTCGACCCGCGTCGAGCAATGTGAACGCTTGGCGTGTCAGGGTGACCCGTGTCGCCTGAAGCCGAGTTCAGGGGGCGTTGCCTAGTGGCAGAGCGTCACACGAAACACATAAAATGCTGGGCGTGTACTATGACATAGGCACAAGCCATGCGTCGGAGGTAGGGTTAAACACACCTGTCTGCATCAAATTTTTCAAACAAACGATGGCGGGACACCTTGAGAACTCATTTTTGCAATGCAGTTCATGGAGATGTTACTTTACGGTGCGTCTTGCTGCGTGGGAAACCGTGCTCTCCCATCTTTCTCGCCAGCCCTTCCAGCAGAGGTCCATCCTTCACCGTCCCCGAAATGTGGCGGTAAATAACGTCCTCTGCTCGGAGGCTGAGGAGCTCGCGGACCTCCTTGTCTCCCCAGTTGGCCATCTTCAATAATGTCTCCAACTTGATGTAGGCTAAAACAGAGTAAAACTTGTCCTCACCTGTCGCTGTTGTTCTGAATCAGCTGTCCATTCTGTCTTTTAAACTCCTCACGCCACGCCCACGTCCGACCCGCGTCGATTGTGTTCACATCAAACTCGGCTCGGCAAAAAGACTAGGGTCCGACGCGGGTCGAAAGGCGAGTCGAGTTGACGCGGCAGCCCGGGTCGGCAGTGTGAACACAACAGCGGACACGCTAAATTCGCGAATTAAACGCGGGTTATTCGGCAGTGTGAAAGGGGCTACTGTCATGATTGGCAATTTATACACTTAAAATTATTGCGAATTTACTAAATGATTAAACGAAAAGCATTATGGCACAAAACACAAAACAATACAGAACATTTAACCATGACATGTACTGACAATTTATTTTTAGGTGAATATTTTTATGATGACCATACGCCGAGTCGTGTGGTCTCTTCTGGTCCAATCCTGTCCCTGCTTGGTGCTCGGTTCTCCTCATGGCTGAACATCAGTTCAGCATTCTGATCCGGACCTAATCTTGGAAGGAGATGGATCTTTACCATCCCTCTCCCTAACTAATCTGCTTTTAGGACAATTCAGGAGAGAATTCAGATGTGTTATGTTGACGGTGGTTGAAGATTGTGTGCTTGTTCAACCATCATCTTGGCATGATGGGCACGGCCTTCCAGAATTTCAGATGGACTCCTTGTCCGTCACTTGGGTGTGAGTCCTGTAGCGGTTCTGAATCTGTGGATTAATAATTAGTAGGAGAACAAATTGTGCAGCACACCAGAGCAATTTGTCATTTGCCCTGTTTTTTTTATTTTTATACTCAGGACATGTCTTTCTGACAGGTTCAATCCTAGTGCCCAATTCATCATTTTTTTCTTATGTCCCCCAAACCAAAACCAAAACAACCAAATAAAATAAAATTAAATTAAATTAAATTAATTAAATAAATAAATAAATCAATAAAATAAAATAAAATAATATAATATAAAAGAACCCACAACAACTGGCCAGTTGATATAACCCTTGTGTGCTCATATAACTCAATGCTGTGCAGCATTACTGCAGAATTCAGGACCATCAATTTCCTTTTGCTGTGGAAAAAACTTCAAATCATTTAGAGAACACATCACCACAGAGACACAACATATAACAAAGACAAAAGAAGACAAAAACACACACAGAATTTTGTTGGGAAAACTTGAGAAGTAATGAATTGCCGAACTGCTCCGCTGCAGTTTCTGCTCCTGTGTTGCTCTCTGCTGCAGGACAGAAATGTTTGTGGTCAGATCTCATCCTGGGAGCAGCACAGCATCAAGAAAGCAGACATTTCTTCTCAAAGACTCACTGATTTACCTGTTTAGGATAAATATTGTCTGTCCTCTCTTAATTCAGCTCAGAGTCTTAAGATAAAATTTCAGCATAATCAGTTTATTTCTCACTTGTTACTTGCTACTAAATGTTCTTTAATTCTTCCCAGTGGCTGTTTGGTGATGCTGAGCCGTCCACAGACAGTTCAGGATCAGCATCTAGTGTTTCTGCTCCAGTTGAATCAGAAACACTTCATGTGGTACCAACAGTGTGACATCAGAGCTGTTTCCAACATCACGTGATACCAGAACATGTTTCCATACAGATTAGAATTAACAACATTAACAATCATTTTATTTGTTTGCTTATCTTACTTCATCCTTTATTTTTTATCTCTGAGGTGAGCCTTGTGGCCTTGTGCTGCTGTGTGTGTGTGTGTGTGTGTGTGTGTGTGTGTGTGTGTGTGTGTGCGTGGCTGTGTGTGTGTGTGTGTGTTTGTGTGTGCTTGGCTGTGTGTATGTGTGTGTGTGTGTGAGTGTGTGTGAGTGTGTGTGTGTGTGGGAGTGTGTGTGTGTGTGTGTGTGTGTGTGTGTGTGTGTGTGTGTGTGAGTGTGTGTGTGTGAGTGTGTGTGAGTGTGTGTGTGTGTGTGTGTGTGTGTGTGTGAGTGTGTGTGTGTGTGTGTGTGTGTGTGTGTGTGTGTGTGTGTGTGCGTGGCTGTGTGTGTGTGTGTGTGTGTGTGTGTGTGTGTGTGTGCGTGGCTGTGTGTGTGTGTGTGTGTGTGTGTGTGTGAGTGTGTGTGTGTGTGTGTGTGTGTGTGTGTGTGTGTGTGTGTGTGTGTGTGTGTGAGTGTGTGTGTGTGTGTGTGTGTGTGTGTGTGTGTGTGTGTGTGTGTGTGTGAGTGTGCGTGTGTGTGTGTGTGTGTGTGTGTGTGTGGCCTTGGGTTTCACTGCTTTGTTTTATCTGCTTCTATCTTGTAAAGCACTTTGTGCAACATTTTCTTGGATGAGAAGTGCTATATAAATAAAGTCTGATTGATTGATGGATTTAGTGCACCAGATTAAAAACTTTGTGGTCATCTCTAATGGAACGTCTTCTGATGAACCAACACACCTGATTAACACTGTTCTCACAGAACATTTCATTCATCCCATTCATATCCTTTTTCTTTCAGCCACATGTTATGACTGAGCGCAGATCGAATTGAACCATACCATCCTGTTTCTCATTGAATTGCAATTGAAGTGGATTGATGCCATTTTGCTGAGATCCTTTAGCCAGCTGGTGTGGAGTGGTGGGAGAGAGAGATGTAGCTGCAGCTACCTCGTATGATCCCGTCCACAGAGGAGAGGACCAGTTACGTTTGCTGACTTTCTTTAGGACCCAGTTTCCTACTTCCACAGGTGAAGTATGGCGGTCCTGTTCCTTAGTGAGCATTTCTGTAACCTGTTGAGATATACTCATCACCGTGTTATTCAGTTGTTTCACTTATTCACATGAGTTTTCATACTGTGGTAGAACAGGGGTGAGCCTGTTGGTGCAGTAGTAAATGGACAGAGTCTTTTCTCCCTGCCCAGGCCTCATGTGGGACAACCTGACAACATTCATGGTGGCATCTGGAGTAAATCTCAGGTTAATTAACATCAGGGAGAGCTTCAGCCCAAGTTAACTTTGTGTCTGCACAGAGTTTGTTGGGCCTTTTTGATGGTTCTTATTTGCTCTTTCCACTCGTCCTTGTGAAGCTGGGTGATAGACTTCACCGAGCTTATGTCCAGTTCCAAACATCTGTTCCACTTCTCTTAGTTCTTCATAAGAGAAGTGAGCACCATTGTCTGAACTTATCACTTCTGGTACCCCAAATATTGGAATAATTTCTCTTGTAAGCCATTTAATGACTTATTTCTCTTTTTCATTGTCTTGCCTTCCAGTTGGAGCAGCTGCTTCTTGAGTTGATGTAGGTGTTTAACAGGGCGCCGGCTGAGCTCACAAAAACTTTTCTTATAAACGGATTAATCTTCCTTTTCCAATCAGAGCGGCTCAGACCTCTAATTATTTTAACTGTTCTAAAATTCTCAGTTTGTTACTATGGTTGAGTGGCATCTCTTTAACTGTAAACAGAATTTTATTTCTATTTCACCCATTCTATCCAATGCTATACTGTTTAATTCACTTATCATTTATCTGCAGGGTTAGAAACTGCTAATCGTGTTGATATATTGTTTCTCTTGTACGGCTCTCTGGTCACTGTGGCTGTTTTTAACTGCGCCATAAAAACAAAACTTATCTTGTCTTGTTATGAATCAGTCTCACTGCAGCTGTAGTTTTCCTCTTTAAGAAAGCTATTGGTGATATCTGACTCCTGTAGCGCCTTTTGTTGTGTTTTTGTTAATATCCTAATAATCTAACTTATTTTAAACCTCTCTATAAAGCACTTTGCTGCTTTGTTAAGAGAGCATTTTAATTGTTTCATAGATCTGCTGCAGTTAAATAGTTAAATGGTATATGGATATTGATAACTATTAACTCAGAATTGGTGAAAAGAGGCAGAGGAGAACTATTTAGATCAGCTAAATTTTTGGAGTTATGTTAATATGATCTCTAAAATAATAATGGCTAACCTTTACTGCTTTAAGATGATAACCGGCTGTTTGACCTCTGACTGTCTGGCCTTGCTGTTAAATCCTGATAGTTTAACATATGTCACATGGTCTGACTGTCTGATCTCAGTCCTGCTTCAGGTGGAAATCATAAAGTCTCACTTTGTAGAACATTTGTTTTGTTCCGACAGTTTTTCAATAAAAGGAGGAAATATTCTGAACGCTCTGCTTGTGTAAATCTTATTTCAGCAACAACTTGTATGAATGTCTTGTTTTAAACATTGTGTTCTTCCTGGATTTATTTTGGACATTTTATTGCTTCTTATCTCTTCACTGTGATTCTTGCATTGAAAAGCTTATCTTTCAGTTTCAGTTTATCTAAGTACTTTGGTATCTCTCCTAATCATATGCATGTTAAAATAAATAGATGAGGTAATAATAATTGCTCTAGTATAAAACTACACATCCATTATCATATGTAGTTCTTGTACTCTTAAAGTACCGGCCAATGATCACTCAGAGTCTGTAGATAAACGTATTGTTTGGACTGTCCTCGCTCTCAGGCTGAATGAGAAGAAGAAGCAGGATTGAGATGAGACAATCTTAGGGTGATAGTATTTTATGACAAAGAGAACAACTAATAAACTTAAATTGGGAACATTATGGAGCAGCTTGGAGGTTATCAGTTATCTGAAAAAGTGTTTGGAGCTTTTAATCTGTGTGATTCATTATTTCAGCTCATCTTTAGTTAGAAACTTTGCTCTCAGGCCAAGTTTCCAACTCTGTTGATCTTTTTCTTTTTCTCTTATAGGTATAAAAACAAAACAAAACAAAACAAAAAATGCTAATTTGATGCTAGGCTAATTTATCTTGTTGCTCTTAGTTGTGATTTTGCCACTTGTGCTTGCAGGGAAATTAATTCCTCTTTTTTGCATCTCTCTCGTCCAATCTACAAATCTATCAGTTCCCTTTTTTTCTTCTTCCTTTGGGACCTTTTTCTGCCATCTAGTCAAGGTGTCAAATAGTACCGACCCCAAAGAGCCGGGTTCACATGTTTTCCACTCATTGATCATTGTTTGTGACATATTTAGAAATTTTTACACGTGTTAGTCAGAATGGGTGAAGGGCTCAGTCAAGGCCGGCCCGTGGCATAGGCGGTATAAGCAAATGCTAAGGGCGCCGCACATCCAGGGGGTGCCAAAAATGGAGGAAAAAAAAAATAAAAATAAAAATAAAAAAAATAAAAAAATCCGCAGTTACGAGTAAAGGTTCTGACTGATACTCGGTGTGTCTCATCATTACAATTATGTCTTGATAAGAAAAGAATAAGCCCACATTAATTTAACTGCATAGCAAAGCCTACTAAGTAATAGTAGTAATAATACTAGGTGGGCGCCTATATTTCACCCCTCCCGACTATTCAGACTTTAGGCGCCTACCTGTTACGTGGTTGTGTTTTTTGATGGGTCAAACGCAACTAGACTGTGAACACGTCAACATGTCGAAACGTCCAAATAAAATGTCTGATGCCCAGGGGAGGAAAAAAAGAAAAGAAGAGGAGGAAAAACGCGACATCGTCTCAACGTCTCACTGGACTTGCCATCATAAGCATAAAACATGTGGTCTCAAATCAGTTGTCATATGATGATGTTGTGGAGGACTTTGCTGCAAGAAAAACCAGGAGAGTGAATCTGTAGAAGGTTGTGTGAGATTGAGGAGGTTGTGGTGTAGTTTAGTCATTATTTAGTAGTCATTCAAGTTAAGGCAGTAGTACCAAAAACACCACTAGAGATCTTTGTAAGATCATTTAAAAATTTTTTTTAAATCCTTGTTATTTTTTGTGCCTACTGGTTTCGTTCATATCTTATTTTGCACAGTGTCTTATTTATACTGTATTCTTAAGTTAATGTAATTTGTTTACACTTTTTATTTTGGGAATATTTAAATAAAAGAATGTTCAAGACAAAGCTATTCAGTGTCTTGTGAGCATATGTACACTAGCAGTGAAATGTAATGCGATACAAGGGGGCGCCACCTAAAATCTTGCCATGGCGCCAAAATGGTTAGGGCCAGGCCTGGGCTCAGTGCCCGAGTGGTAGGACTCGTTTCAAGAAGCTTCTACACAGGGTCTACAACTCCTGTGCGCTTGATCGCTGTTTTTTTTTCCCCAGTCCACACACTCGTTTTAATTCACCAATTTCTGAAACACCCGATCTTACTTCCCCCTTTTTCTATTCCAACCCCCCATATGCAAAACCACTTGAGATCTGTGTACTATCACAGTAAAATATCTTCAAACCGCGACCCACCCCACAGTTTCATGAAACATAACAAAGCGAGCCCTGTGTCCTTATGCCGTGTCCTTCTTATAAGGAAACACTTTATTTATTGACAGTCGAACCGCCGACGCGGACAGTTTTACGGACTCTTCCCATGAGGATATCAATTTAGAAGACAACCTCTCACAGGGTTTCTTTTATTTGTTCGAATTAAACCTATAGCAGGACACTCATGTTCTTTCCCTATCTGAGACTTACGGTGTGTTTAGACTGGAATTTTTCGCGCAACATGATTACATACAAAGTCAATGCAAAGACACGAATTCGCACGAGTTCAGAAAATCCAACTTTGGCGAAATATTCACGTCACGACAGCCTATCAGCGTTGAGATTCTGGACGACAGATGGACAGGCGCTCCGCAGCTGAAATGGAGTCTGGGTCAGTGACATCATCCGGTGGTGCACTCGGAGAATTTCACCGCCTTCTCCAGGAGTTGCGTCTGGATGACGGCCGCTTCCAGCGGTATTTCAGGCTCACCAGGACCCAGTTTGATGACCTGCTCGGGAGGATCGGTGCCGTGATCTCTCGGCAGGACACCAACTACAGGCGCTCCATTTCAGCTGAAATGGAGTGCCTGTGTCAGTGCGAAAATTTGCACCGCGTCCGGTCTGAACCGGTTTTTATACTTTACGTGTGACCATTCAATAAAACAAACAAACAGTAAATATATACTTTGATTTTTACTGATCAGAGGATATCTTAATTCAGACAACTTAATTTAGCTTGTCCAATGTGCAGAAATTTCACATGTATTCATATATAAGAGGTTTTCTGCTCACCTTTTTTTTTTTTCGGGCGCCTCGAATTGTCTGAACAAAGGGTCCCCCTCGATCGGCTCCGGCAGTCCTCCCTCGGAGTCAGCCAATCCGGGTGTCACGGCACCAACTGTTAGCCCGATTCTTTTATTGGAAGCCCAAGAACAAACTGGAGCATTCTTAAGTTAAACAAAGTATTTATTGGTGGTCACAAGTCAAGTATCAGCGCTGGACTTGGAGAGACAGAGTTTTCGCATGAAATCCGTCCGACCAAGTCCCGATATCCGGAAACATTTCATATTTATGTTCACCTTTATCTCAGAGGTTGTACCTACACTTGACAACTTATCATTGAACATTTTCTAGTAATGTGAGCAGGCCATCCACCGTCTTCGTCATGTTCTTTGGATGTGATAAGCGATGTGTGTGTGTGTGAGTGTTGTGTCAGGCGTGTATCTACTGCACCAGACCCATCTGTCCTAAGAGACACTTTATCTGACATAGTTATTTTATCCAGCTACGTCATCTTAAAGTCTTGGACATACATTTGCGTTGTATGAGCAGAGTGTACACATACAAACTAGGAACATAGATTGTTTACTGAACTACAGAATATGAATACATAAAGTCTAAGAATAAAGCCAATTTATAACACTATTTATATCAACAAAATACTGTAAAAAGCCACGGCTGTTTTCAAGGGCTTTATGAATAAAGTAGAGTTGAGTTGAGTTGAGTAACGTACAATAAACTCATAAATATATTCGCACTTTGAACTCATCTGGTGCCAAAAGTCTGTAAATAATCACGTCTGAACCTGAAGGAGAAAACAAATGCTGACAAAAAGGTGCAGCAGGAGGCGGAGCAACACTGGAAAAAACAGTTTAATCGTCATTTCCCTGAAATAAAAGTTGAAGTCTGTCACAGTGACGGCAGAGCTGCAGTCGAGACAAACCTCTGTGTTTCTGTCAGAAGAGAAATAAACTGAGTTCATCTGTTCTTTCTCAACCACTGAGTCAAACACTGGTGAGTACAGCTGATAATATTTACTTGTCACGCCCATGGGATTTCTCCCCATGTTTTTAGTTTGGTGTTTTATGTGTTAATCATGTCTTAGTTTTTAAGTCCATGTTTAGTTTTTAGTTTTGCCATGTTTTAGTTTTCCCTCATGCCTTAGTTTTCTAGTCTAAGTTCGGTATTTAGTTTCGCCATGTTTTCCTCATAGTTTCTATTGCTTTGCCATCACCTTCATTCACTTCACCTGTTTTTCCCCTCAGCTGCACTCACTCACCTATCACTCACTCAGTATTTAGTTTCCAGGTTTCCTTTAGGATTGTAGATATTTTTGTATTTTTATTCTAAATTTCTCTCATTTTTTTCATACAAAGGTCTCTTACGAACACGCCACGTCAGATTCAACAAATTAACTTGGGAAAAAGTGTGTAAACGACCTGTGTAAATGATGAATGCCACCAGTGCGTATTTAAGTGCACGTGCACGAGGATAGTAGCTGTGCATTCTCCACGCCCAAAATTACACCATATAACCAGTGGTGTAGTCTACGTTGAATGCAGGTATACGGCGTATACCCACCTCTTTTTTTGGGGGATTTCCGTATACCCGCCTAAGATGCTCCGTATACCCACTTAAAATTCACTTTTCAATATTTAGAATAGCACAGCCACGTTTCATCAACTACCACTTCTCATGGGATTATCGTCCATCGACTCTTTTGGGCTTTCACATGTGCGAGCCTACAACCAGCCAGTGAGTTACATGCTGTTTATAAAGTTGTTTTGTAACGTCCCCATGCCAGTAATGTGAGAACCATGCATATGGTTTTGATAGTAAGGCTTGTGACTTTATTGTCGGATGGTTTATAAAGTGGTGTGACGTTTCTGCTGTGTGCAAGTTGTTGTTTTACGTGGAAGGGTTAGCAGTTGCCCACATATTAGCCTCGCATGACATGCTGTGCGAACAGCGCGATCTCCACACAGGGACCGCAGATTTGCACCTCTCTGTGTCCTACTATCAGTATTTGACAACCCCTAGCAATGGAAACGCGCTTCAAATGCCCCTGAGTTCCCCTTTAAGCCAAGAAATGGGAAGTTATTACGAGTGCTGTTAATTCTGTGTCACTTTAGTTCGTAATGTCACCGAAATAAAGAAGAAATGGTTTGATATGAAAATGGCTTAGAAAAAAAAAAAGACGTCTCGCCATGGCCAGGCGCTCGATGACTGCAACTGAAGCCGTGCAATCAGCTGTTGCCTCATCATGATGGCTCTTTGATGGGGTGGTCCATGAGGGGGGTCTTCTGGCACCTTCTGGTCTAACTGAGCTGGTTCAGGTAGCAGGAGACCCTCATTCATGGCAGTATTGTGCAAATCTGGCATGCCTTCTCTGGGCTATAGAGCAGTTTGCCCCTCACTTTATGGAGACACACCCACCTGGCCTTCAGCTCACAGGTGCTTTGATGCTATATGTGTACAGTCTGTTGCTCCTATTATGATTGGCAGTCCAGCCACGGGATGAAAGTCCCTCTTAATTTGTACTTGTTGGACAGCGGTGTATGGGAATCTGATGTACCATGGGTGATAAACTGATGAGAGCTTTGATGACCAAGGGGAGTGTAGCGACCGGATGCTGATTGTTTTAGTTTTGACGTGTAGTTCGGGCAATAATCCAACGAAAATCCTTCCTTTTGGCTTGAAATAATACTTTGCTTTTAATTTCTTTATAAAGCCACAATACTTATAAATTTTACCATACAATAGACAGATATCACTTAAGCACAGTCGAAAACTGTTTGCTTCCCACTCATCAGCATCACCTGTGCCACACTGAGCACGCTGATTTAAACCCCCCGCCAACATCCGGTAAAGTTCAGTGCACCAAAGAGAAACTGCCGCCTTGTGGCTTGGCAGTGAAAATGTTCATAAATAAAACATGGCTCCTACAGGGAGCACACAACTCAAAGAGGACTGGGACACCCCCGATCAGTCTCCAATCTCCCTCTGAAAGGTTCCAGGGGCCAAAAATCCAAGGGTGGTGAGGACCTGGACATGTGGTGGAATTGGGTTTGATCGGCGTGTTTCTGTCTGGAGTTGTGGCTCTAGCAAGCTGCATATTTGCAGCAGCACAGTCCTTGGGAATCTAAATCGAGATGTCAGCCATTCGTCTGTCTACGCAGGACATCTACTCGGTCTCGGAACACACGCTCTCTTCCAAGAGCCTGACGCGCTAATCAGTGCATAATTTAATTTTAACAGAATAATGTCAGCATCATTATGGGGTATAATGTAGATATTTATTTATGTTTGCTTCAAAGTAATTAAATATACAATCCATTAGTCAAGCAAACTTGATTGGAAAACTCCCACGACAGGTCTGGATCACTCGTAAATTCTGTTCGTACCTGAAAGAGAACATAAAATACGAAAAGATTGGTGAATGCGCAAATTCTCTTAAATCACTCGTACGCACGACTTAAGAACAAATCTGTGTATACGGACGGTTGTTGCATGCATTGTCTTCATTTGTGTAAAAATTTGTTTTTTCTCTCTCTGACTCTTGTCCTCAGAGTGCAGACATGTCTGCTGGCAGCAACCTGCGATCTGAGGATCAGTTTCTGTGCTCCATCTGTCTGGATGTGTTCACCGATCCAGTCACCACACGTTGTGGACACAACTTCTGCAAAAGCTGCATCACTCAACACTGGGATGT
Organism: Odontesthes bonariensis; assembly: GCF_027942865.1. Classification (NCBI taxonomy): domain Eukaryota; kingdom Metazoa; phylum Chordata; class Actinopteri; order Atheriniformes; family Atherinopsidae; genus Odontesthes; species Odontesthes bonariensis. The sequence goes on from NC_134519.1 coordinate 2,379,470, forward strand.
TAATGTTCTGTACAAGTGTCCCATGTGCAAAGAGAACTTCAGCACTCGACCTCAGCTGAGAGTCAACACCTTCATCCGTGAGCTGGTTGCTGAGTTCAGACGTGAAGCTCAGCAGAAAGCCAGCAGCAGCAGCTCAGAGCAACAAGCTGCCAGACCAGGAGAAGTTCCCTGTGACGTCTGCACTGGAACCAAACTGAAGGCCCTGAAGTCCTGCCTGCTGTGTTTGGCCTCCTACTGTGAGACTCACCTGGAGCCTCATCTGACAGCTTCACGTCTGAAAAGACACCAGCTGACGGAGCCGGTGGAGAACCTGGAGGACAGGATGTGTAAGCAGCACGATAAACCTCTGGAGCTGTTCTGTAAGACCGACCAGACATGCGTCTGCTCGCTCTGCTCTGTTTTAGACCACAAGACTCATGAGTTTGTTCCTCTGAGAGAAGAATATGAAGGAAAGAAGGCAGAGCTGGGGAAGAAGGAGGCTGAAATCCAGCAGATGATCCAGAAGAGACGACTGAAGATTCAGGAGGTCAAAGAGTCGGTGAAGATCAGCGAAGATGCTGCAGACAGAGAGAAAGCAGAAGGTGTTCAGGTCTTCACTGCTCTGATGGAGTCTGCTGAGAGAGGCCTGAAGGAGCTGATAAAGGAGATCCAAGACAAACAGGAAACTACTGAGAAACAGGCTGAAGGCCTCATCAAAGATCTGGAACAGGAGATCTCTGAGCTGATGAAGAGGAGCTCTGAGGTGGAGCAGCTCTCACGCTCTGAAGACCACCTCCACCTCCTCCAAAGCTTCTCCTCCCTGAAAGCTGCTCCACTCACCAAGGACTGGACAGAGGTCAGCGTCCGTCCATCATCATATGAGGGGACTGTGGTGAGGGCTGTGGCTGAGCTGCAGGAGACACTCAGTGAAATGATGAAGAAGCTGTTTGCTGAGGCTGAGCTGAAGAGGCTCCAGCAGGATGCAGTGGATGTTACTCTGGATCCTGATACAGCTCATCCTCACCTCATGCTGTCTGAGGATGGAAAACAAGTTCATGATACTGATGTGGAGAAGGATCTTCTAGATAATCCAGAGAGATTTTCTCTGTGTGTTAATGTTTTAGGAAATCAGAGTTTCTCTTCAGGCAGATTTTACTTTGAGGTTCAGGTTAAAGGAAAATCTGCCTGGACTGTAGGGGTGGCCAGAGAGTCGATCAACAGGAAGGGACAAATCACAGTGAGTCCTCAGAACGGTTTCTGGACTGTAGGTCTGAGAAATGGAAATGAGTACAAAGCTCCTGCTGACCCTCCAGTCCGTCTCAGTCTTCAGTCTGTTCCTGAGAAGGTGGGGGTGTTTGTGGATTATGAGCAGGGTCTGGTCTCCTTTTATGATGCTGATGCTGCAGCTCTGATCTACTCCTTTACTGGCTGCTGCTTCACTCACAAACTCCACCCGTTCTTTAGTCCTGGTCTGAATTATGGTGGTAAAAACTCAGCTCCTCTGATCATCTGTCCTGTCAATCAAACTGTCTGATCTGTTCTGTAAAGAAGCTCCATGAACAGTGAATCTGCTTCTTCTAAAGTTTAGGTCTGGCTGTCTCTGCAGATGAAGTCCTACTAGTGGAGTGATGAGGTTGTAAATGTCCTCAGCAACAAGTCAGCAGTTCAGTTCACAGCTGGATTATTTGCTGCAGGTCCTTCCACTTCTTTCTCCACATTTCTTCTTTCTCTTCACTGTCGTTGTCAGATCAATAAAAGTTATCCTTTTCCTTTATGATTGGTTATCGTGGATGTTGTATTTTCACCTTTTACTCGTGGATTTAATCTTTAATGTGGCCCATTATTGGTTCTGGTCCAGAATCTGAACAGTTCAGAATTCATTGAAAGCCTGATTTTACCATGATGATGATGATGATGAAGAGTGTCTGTGACCCTTTGAGCAGAAGTGTGATGATGATGATGATGATGATGATGATGGTGAAGATTGAGAAATAAAAAGCTGAATCAAGTGAAAGTGTCAGTTAAGTTTGTGGACCTGGATCACCCCAGAAAACACTGCAGATGAAGTCCTACTAGTGGAGTGATGAGGTTGTAAATGTCCTCAGCAAGGCAAGGCAAGTCAAGGCAATTTTATCTATAGAGCACAATTCATACACAAGGCAATTCAAAGTGCTTCACAGCTACATAAAATCACAAGAAGGCAATAAAATCATTAAAAATAAATAAATAAAAAATAAATAAAAATAAAAAAATAAAAAATAATCAGTAATTAATTAATTTAAAAGTGAAGAGTGCAGATAAATTATTTTCAGGTGTCATATGCACAGCTAAATAGAACTGTTTTCAGCCTGGATTTAAACATTGTCAGAGTTGAGGCCTGTCTCACATCTTCTGGAAGACTGTTCCAGATGTTAGGAGCATAAAACTGAAACGCAGCCTCACCTTGTTTAGTCCTGACTCTGGGCCCCAGCAGGAGACCCCTCTCTGAGGTTCTCAGAGCCCGAGTTGGTTTATAGGGCTTTAACATGTCAGAGATGTACCTCGGCACTTGACCATGAAGAGACTTGTACACAAGCAGAGCTGTTTTAAAGTCTATTCTCTGAGCAACAGGAAGCCAGTGCAGAGATCTGAGCACTGGACTAATATGGTCGTATTTCCTGGTTCTGGTCAGGACTAGAGCAGCAGCGTTCTGGATGTACTGCAGCTGTCTTACAGCCCGTTTAGAGAGCCCAGTGAGCAGGCCGTTACAGCAGTCTAACCTGCTGGAGACAAACGCATGGATCAGTCTCTCTAAGTCTGGTTTAGACACTATTCCTGTGATTCTGGCAATGTTTTTTAGATGGTAAAAAGCTGCTGATGTTACTGATTTAATGTGGCTGTTAAAGTTCAGGTCTGAGTTCAATATTACCCCGAGATTTCTAACTTGATAGTTAGGTTTTAGAGAGAGAGTCTCAAGGTGACTGATAACACTTTCTCTTTGTTTCTGTGGGCCACAGTAAAAATGATTTCAGTTTTGTCTGAGTTTAGCTGGAGAAAATTGTTTTGCATCCACACACTGATCTGTTCAAGTCAGCAGTTCAGTTCACAGCTGGATTATTTGCCTTCCACTTCGGTCTTTCTCCACATTTCTTCTTTCTCTTCACTGTCGCTGTCAGATCAATAAAAGTGATCCTTTTCCTTTATGATTGGTTATCGTGGATGTTGTATTTTCACCTTTTACTCATGGATTTAATCTTTAATGTGGCCCATTATTGGTTCTGGTCCAGATTCTGAACAGTTCAGAAATCATTAAAAGCCTGATTTTTACCATGACTCTGATGTAGATGAATAGTGTCTGTGACCCTCTGAGCCGAAGTGTGATGATGATGATTGAGAAATAAAAAGCTGAATCAAATGAAAGTGTCAGTTAAGTTTGTGATGTCACAGCCTTTAAGTTAGCACGCCACCTACAGGTCTTCTGCTGCTTCTACACCTGCTTTGGAAGTTGGTGACTGTGAGAAACTGTTGAAAAGATCAGATTATTCTGATTAAAATCAGGTGAAACATTTTAACATAAAGACCCACAAAGTGTCCCACACAGCAGCTCACTTCAACGTGTCTGCTTTGAGGACGTGGGAAATGTCCACTTCTGAATCAATTGGGCAAAATTTATCACTCTCACAGTGTTTTTGTTCTAACCCCTAACCCTGTTGAGCCAAATGGCTGAGAAAACCAAACTGTCGGTGGCACATGTTACGTTCACAGGTAATCAGGTTAATACCGTGTAGAAGAGCTGTCAGACAAGTTGTTGTAGTTCCCACGGTTCCTGAAAGCATCATTTCAGCAGGCTGAAAGTGTAAAAAACAGGTGTTTTTTTCTCTCACCTCACACAGGTGAAAAGCCGTATTCTTGCAAAATATGTGGGAAAAGATTCAGTCTTAGTGGCAGTTTGTTGTGTCACATGAGAACTCACACAGGTGAAAAGCCGTATTCTTGTAAAGTAAATGAGAAGCATTTCAGTCAGTAAAAGTTCAGCTGATCATCTTAGAATACACACAGGTGAGAAATTGTATTCTTGCAAAATATGTGGGAAAAGATTCAGTGTAAGTAGCAGTTTGTTGCGTCACATGAGAATTCGCACAGGTGAAAAGCCGTTTTCTTGCAAAGTATGTGAGAAGCATTTCAGTCACAGTAAAAGTTTGGCTGATCATATTAGAAGACACACAGGTGAGAAGCCATATTTTTGCAAAGCATGTAAGAAAGGTTTCAGTCAACATTACGGTCTGTCGCGTCATATGAAGACTCACACAGGTGAGAAACCATAATCTTGTCAAACATGGGGAAAGATCTAGCCTGGCGACGCCATCCTACGTACTTCCGCCCAAAGATTTTGGCTCCGCACATAGTCTGGCCAAATGCCCCGACCTCGGTTCGCTCAGTGTTTTGCCAATCAGCAAACAGTTGCGAGTGGTGACGCAGAACTCACGCGCGGAGTCCATTGTAGTCCATGCAATTGTAGTTCAACCGCAGCGGAAATAAACATGGCGACGGAAGAAGATACGCTAAAAGCTATCCATGAAGTTGTCTCAACTCTGGAGAGCATTACACAATTAAAACAAGAGCAAGAGGAATGCCTCGTCAACTTTGTTAGTGGCAAAGATGTCGTAGCTCTCCTTCCAACTGGCTTTGGGAAAAGTTTGATTTATCAAATGGTACCGTTAGTACTGGAGAGACTGGGGAGACCGAATACAATAGCCATTGTCGTGTGCCCCCTTGTCGCACTTATGGAAGACCAGGTGAGAGAGGCCAGGAAACTTGGAGTACGTGCGGGTCAACTCGGTGTTGATGACGAGCAGCAGATCATTGCGGGACATTTCTCACTTGTTTTTGGTAGTCCCGAAGCGTGGCTCCTAAATTCGAAATGGCAAAGGATGCTCAACACACGGATTTATCAACAAAACCTTGTCGGTATTGTCGTGGACGAGGCTCATGTGACATACAAATGGTGAGTCTGCATAGCATGCACAGTGTTGTGGTTAACTGGAAAAAGTTTGATTATTAACGTTATTTGATTATTATTTAGATTGCAATTACATTGCTAAAATAATGAGTTGTGCCTTGTGTGTTGTAGCCTAGGTATAATGCTTGTATGTAGGGTAGGCTATGCACACGCACACACACACACACACTCACACTCATAGGGTGTGTACACATACATTCATGTAGGCCTATGCATGTGCAGTTTCTAGGCCTATATATGATCTAATCCATAAGTTACCATGAACATGAATTTCCCACTGAGGATACATTTTCTGTCTTACTCTTCCTCCCTCCCAGGGGTCAAGCTGCTAAAGGTGACAATCCATTTAGAGAGAGTTTTTCCAAACTGGGTGAGCTGAGATCCATCGCTAAAGCTGGTACGTTGAAATAAATGTTTCCCTGTCTTCTAATGTTGGGAAATATGTACTTGATATACTATTACAATGTCTTTGTAGGCCAGTAAGACTATGTTCCACCCCCACACTTTGCTTGTTCATTTGCATTCACTGTTCCTTGTTGATGGTTCCCTGCCCCCACCCTGTCAACCCTCTTGTAGCCCCCTTCTTACTGCATTTGTATTCTGTACTACAAATAGGCTGACACTAATGTCACTGGATTTTTTTCACCAGTAAACATATGCATGTGACAAATAAAACTCCTTGATTCCATGATTCCTCATTTAGTATGATAGTTATGATAATGGCAGTGTGTTAACTATGTTTATTTCTTTTGTACATTTTAGGTACCCCCTTTTTGGCACTGACCGCTTCTGCAGACATTCAGTCAAGAAGCCGGGTCACTAAAATTCTTCAAATGGACAATGCAATCCACATTATTGCAAGCCCCAACAAGACAAACATACGTCTCGGAATATGCCGGGTTCCTAGAGACGGAATTAACTGTCTAGACTGGATTGTTAGGTGTGTGGTAGATAAGGGAACAACTATGCAACCAGTGCTGATCTACTGCCCAACCATGCAGCTTGTAGGAAAGGTTTTTGGTTACCTAAAAGCTGAACTGCAAAGTCAGGCATGGGTAGATGGTGATCCAGACCGAAAAGCAGAGAACCTCCTCATTGGAATGTTCCACAGTAAGACACTGCAGAAATACAAGGACAGGGTTCTGTCCTCATTGAGAGGGGAAGGCAATTGTCGCGTGGTTGTGGCCACTACAGCTTTAGGTATGGGTCTGAATTTCCCTAATGTATCGCACATTGTGATGTTTGGGGCTCCAGGAGACTTAGAGACCATAGTGCAACAGGTGGGAAGGGCAGGGAGACAAGGTCAGCAAGCACATGCAATCCTTTATGACAACCGCCGGTACATAAATGTTGATAAAGAGGTCACACAACTCCTCACTGTCAAAAATTCCTGTGTTAGGAAATGCCTCTACACACATTTTGAAGAGGAACCAACCAATGTCAATCCAGGTCATCTCTGTTGTACTTTTTGTCACACTGTTTGTGCTTGTTCCTCTGGGATATGTACAGAGCCCACTCCATACTATGAGCAACAGTTAGAAAACAAACAAGTTAGCCTGAGATCCAGAACGGTGAATGACAAAGACAAATCTGCCATTGCTGATTTGCTGGATGAATACAGGGTTAAGTTGATTAACTCCTCTCCACACCTTGTCACCTCATTTGCAGCTTGCACCGGATTCAGCCAAGAGCTAGTGCATGCAGTGTTAAGTCATTGTGAACATATCTTTGACCTTGCCTACATCATGAACAATTTGCCTGTTTTCAGATTGGAACATGCTAAAGAAATTTTGAAAATCATTGCTGATGTTTTTGGTGATTTTGATCTAGATGTGCAATCTGGTTTGGTTGATCGTTTCTGTGAGCCAGACCTTTACTTTCGCAACTATTTTGATGATGACGACTTAAGTGATGCATCAAGAAGCCAGGTCAGCTCTGAATCTGACTACTGATTGTTGGTGAACAATGTACTTTTTTCCCTGTTTGTTTACCTTCTTGCTCTGCACATGTTAAGTGCTCACTTCAGATGTGGTGTTTCCTGTGGAAATTACATTACAACTACTTCATTGTAAATAATCTTGTAAATAAACAAACAATTCTACAAAAAAAATAATTCAATTTTTCCCTTGAATTGCATATAAAAAAAGGTGCAAGACATATCATAAAAAGGTGTTCTTTATTGTAATTATACATATTCTAAATAAATTGTCATTGGCAAAAGTTATTTAAAAAAACTATTTACAACCCTGAGCCGGTTTCACATAACAGCACCAATGGCTGAGTGCATGACAAGCTTGCATTGACAGTGCAGACACTGACCCTATGAACCAGGATGAAGGAATACTTTGTACTGCTAGTGCATAAATGTAAGGCAAATGGACATGGGAGTGCAAGAATAAAATAAATGGACCAACATTTGACAACAACATAAGATGTGCTGATAACATATGGAATGGTTATTTAAGAAAAAACTGTAGCAGTGCAAAGGTAATGCTGTGAATGATCAGCAGTAAGTATGTGCATAACAATAAATATTTCAAGCACTTCTATAAACAATGAACAGTGGGAGAGACAGATAAAACATTAATAAAAACAACAGTAAAAAGAAAGTACTGGTTTGTGTAATAATCAAAGGAATAAAGTGCATATGTACATAACATCAAACTATTTACATTCAGATATTTACATGAATATTTACATAGGGCATTGGCCTAGTTTTCCACCATAGCTGTGCGCTTCAGAGAGGAAGTGACCGAAACTCGTTGAGCTTTGAGCGCATCCATTGCCATAAGAAGTCAAACTTGACCTTGTCCAGAATGTTCCTGTCAAAGTTTGGGAAGGCTGTGAAATGTCTGCCTGGTTGCTTCCGGAACAGTTCTTCCCTCTTGAAGACATCTACCAAAGTTAAAATGTCCCTTGTGGCTTGAGCAGGGGCATGGCTGCCACTTGGGCGACTCACATTCAGCTCCCTGTCAGTGGTCTTCAGCAGCGAATTTATGACCCCAATTGACTTACTCACCCTGTCTGTGGTGTCCTCTGTCAAATTGGAGCCTTTGTTCCTCAAAAAGGATTTGAGGAAATTGTTGAGGTGCTCTAGGTGAATGTCAAGTGGGACATTGTTCCCCCTGCCACCTCTTCTGTTCCAGAAGCGGTTCCATGTGAGGCTATGAACCACCCGAGGAGACTGTGTCTCATTCAGTTGCACAGTTAATAGTAAAGTGCTGTAAGCATACTGTGAGTGGTTGTAGGTCTTGAAGATTAAAAGTGCCACCTTATACAACCGCATCAGGCGCTCACCATCTCCCTCTTTAATGGCATCTAGGAAGTCAGCCAGTAGAAGCCCAAACCATAGTCTGGCCTCTGTATGCTGCTTCTTACAGTCCAAACTGGTACTGGAAGAGGACTCCGCAACCGTGTCAGACGCATCAAGACCATGGACTTTGGCTTCATGGGTTGTTCGGGCCTTTTGGTACGTAAACTCCCTTTTGCAGCCAGGCTCACGACAAGGGAGCCGCTCCTTTTCTGCTGATGCGGCCCTGACAGCATTGGTGATCTTGGTCGACAGGTCGGTGATGTCTGTGGAGATGAACTCTGTGATGACATCTGCCACAGTATCATGAAGCCAAGTCCTCTTCAATTCCACTGAGCCAAGTTGAATGTTCTCAGGTATAAACCCTTCTGGAGTGGCTGAAACAGAGAGAAAAATGTTTAAGCATCATACATTTAGGGCATTAGTGCAGTAGATAGACATGAAAGAGGAGAGTAGAGTTTGTAGTTTAAATGAAAAAACTAAAAATAATAAAGAATAATTAGAAATACAAGAATTATGCTTTTACAAAAACGTTACAAACCTGTGGGATCCTCCAACTGCAAATGCTCCATCGCTGCCGCAAGGAATAGAGCTGTGGTGTCCATGCGCACAAATTCTTTATAAGCATTGTACGCTGGATGTGGTCCCTTTTTGGCATTGCTGCACCTGTAAATTAATGTCTGCATTAGTACAACAACATATGAAATGTTTGCCATTTTCATAATCACTAATATTTTTATCAGTTTGAGTGTCGCTCTGTTGGACGTGTTTGCATAAGGGAGAAAGTCTCCGATGTCAAAATGCCGGATCCACTTCTGATGGTTAGGCGGGGGTGGGTTGTGAAAGTCAACTTCATGGCTGCCTTGGAACCCTTCTCAAATGTTGTTCTCCCAGGAAATTGGATGGTGGTGGTGTCGTCTCCATGTGTCGTGCCCATGACCACCTTGGCCGAGAGATTCCCAGTGCCCATCACACCCCTCACACACGTGTGACCATAAATTGAATGCGATCCTGCTGAACTATTACTATTGTAAATTATAAACATGGATAATTGGTTATTGTACTCATTGGAACACAAGATACTGACCATATGAAATTAATCTGAAAGATACATAGACAAGGCAAGTGCTTTACCTTAAAAGATTCATGTTTGACACAAGTGTGCCATGGTCTTTGGCTGAAGTCTCTTTGAAGAATATTTTATGAAAAATCTGTAATACAAAATGTCAGAAATTGAAAAAAAATAGTATTCATAGTAATATAATTGCTAACAAGTCAGTGAATGCGAAACACACCTCAAAGAGATTTTTTACAGCGTGCCAATCCTCGAATTTCAGGAAAAGTCCTTCCAGGCGCTCTTCCACCGTTTCTCCTTCTGCAACATTTAGCTGGATGTTCCTGCTGTTAGCCTCTGTGAGCCGGTCACCCCCAACCAACACCTTCTCCAGGCCATCTGGTGTTCTGGGTGCATACCTACAGATGAGTTAGACAATGCAGCAAGTCAAACACAACCATACTATTTCTTTGGTATAGTTTAAGATTTAATTTTTGATGATTAACATGAAAGCTTTTCAGTCGAGGACTACATCAAATGCATGTATGGGACATGGGTCCAAATAATCACAAAGGCATCCCACTTACTCGTTCTGAAGGTGCCGTAGAACATCCATCAAGTCACTCGTTTGGTTCTCGTTCTTGAAGAGAAGACCTAGTGGGTACTTTTTTTCCCCCAAAAAAACAATACAAAAAAAAAGACATGTGACAAAAGCTCGAAATATGCCACTTACAGTATAATTGTGTGACAGCCTTACATTGTGATTTATCAAAAAATAATAAGCTTTATTTTAAGGAAAATATACTTACATGGGTTGAGGGCTTGGCCATTTCCTCAGAATATTGGTGTGGAATATGGTTTACAACTACACTGGCGAGGGGCTTGAATGCATCCAGGTAGTTTGTCAGCAGACGGCTTCCCAAAATCACAAACTCGCGGCGCATGTGTGCCTGGGTGTCTGGGCCTGGTAGTGACTTGGAAAGGTTGTAGTCTGACAAGCAGTACTCTGGTTTCTTGTTGTCCAGGTGAAGTGAAGGGACTCGGTCTACAACACACATATGATGAATCCAGTGTATTGATTTGTTCGTGTTTTTGGCAGACTGATGATGAGTGTGAATGAGAAAGTCCAGGTTATCAAAGATGATGGAGTATGTTTGAGGTAGGGGTGACTGTGGAAGAGGCGCAACACTCAAGCTTGCCATTTCATCATCTGAGAATGTGGTGAAAGTGAAATCTCTGGCATCACCAATATTGCTTTGGTCTTCAGTGAGGACTGGGACTTGGGACTCTGAGATGAAGAAATCTTCCAAGTCTCTTTTCAGTGATGAAACTGGAAGATTGCAGAGTTTAGCCATCTTTTTCTGCTTCGTCACTGCACTCTGGTGTACGGTTGATATTCCCAGTTTGGCCAAACGTGTAAATGCAGACTTTTTTGCCCCACCATACATCAGCACCATATAAACATAGTAGGACAATGCTGACAAACCTGGACATCTTCCCCTTAATGCTACTGATGCAGCAGTACAAATATGGGGTGCTGAGTCTTTGGCGATGGTGGAAATTATGCCCAGCAAGAAGGGGGACAGTCGCTTCAGATCATCATGAAGTGCTTTGAAAGAAAAATCCACCAGGTCAGTTGCCTCTGATCTCCACAGCATGAAATTGTTCTTCCTACTGCACAGGTTCTGACATTCTCCATCAATCACTTGCAGAACAGCTGATTTCACCTCCTCCATCAGGTCCTTATTTGCGGAAATCAGATGGGCAGCTCTTTGAAAATTTCTTTTGGCCAAGTTTTCAATGACTCCAGCAACATCTTCTTGGCACATGAATTTTCTCTCCTCATTCCCATATTTGATGAGGACCTAACAAGCAACAAAAACAAATTGTAAACATATACATAATAACATCAAAGTTGTAAGGGCCCTAAAATACTCTTTTCCTAGATACACAACTTCAAAGCTTTGTAATCACTGTGCAGGGACAATATTGCAATGATGTTTACATGGGCTGGTAGTAGACTATACTTCATACATATTCCCCGTTTACATGCAACAAGGAATAAAGTATTTTTTTTGTCACATACATGTGTTTATTGGTGTAAAAGAATCCAGTGAAATTAAGTCTGCTGTCAGCCTATTTGGGCAAAGTACAGAGCAGAAATGCAGGGGGAAGGGGGCTACAAGAGGGTTGGCTGGGTGGGGGAGGGGAACCACCAACACGAAGCACCCAAGAAGAAGAGTATAACTGGGACAAGGAAAACACTATGTAGCCTACAAAAGACACGGCTCAAAGTTCCGGAAAAACTATTCCAAACAAAGATGTAATCACTGACAATACACTAGCTCCTTTCGTGATTATTCTCATCTGAGAGGATTATAAAACCTGAATAACGTTACATTTGATAACCTTAGTTGACGTCACCCACCTCAGTCTCACTGGTCCGTGCTGGTGGCTCGGTCAATCGTCTTGCCTTTTTGGTCCGTGGGGTTTTTATTGGTGTGGCTCGGTCCCTCTTGTCTGTCGAAGACACGTCTCCTTCTTCGGATGTCTCCTGCTTCTTCCACTCGCAAAACTTGTCCATGTCCATCTTAAACTTTGTCACCCAAGCGAAGCATTTGCGACAAATGCGAAACGAGCGCAGATGATGGAATGCAATAGGTAACCCTAAGCTCGCAATTGTCGTGCATGTATCTGTGCTTGTCTCGTTTTGAAATAAAAGTTTGGAGTTTGTTATTATCCCTCTAACTTTCAAATTACCGTTACAAAATCGGCACATGTCATTGACATCCATTATCTTAAATAATGATTGCCTCCGCGATGTAAACAAAGTCGAGCCCAAGGTGGTTATTGTTGCAACCCGGCTTCTATGGCAACCCAGTATAATTAAAGCGGATGTGGGAAGCGTGATTCGCGAGCTAGAGCCTCGCGAGAGTAAGTATTAACCTCGGCGCATAACCTACGTCATTTCTAAACATTACTGATTGGTTAAGGGAACTCCAATGAATTTAAGTTGCTGAGTAAGGTCCCACCCTCCATGGAAACGGATTCCTCTTGGGTTATCCCAGACTGTTTGACGAAGTCAACAGTCGGCTTTCGCCCAGGCTAGGAAAGATCTGGCCTAAATACCCATTTGTTGCATCATGTGAGAACTCACACAGGTGACAAGTTGTATTCATGCAACACGTGAAAAATTGCTGGTTAAAAAGTTTCAGATTAACAGAACTGTTTAGACTTTTTACTGGAGTTTAAGTTTGTGTCACATTGAGCAAAATGTGTCCAATGAAATGAAAGATTTCACTCATAATAATGGCATATGGGTCCCAATACTCCATATCATTTCAATTACAAGTACATTTTTGTTGAATTGTTTTAATGTAAATTAAATGTATTTTGTCAGGATACATTTGGGTTTAAACCAACAGTTTATAGTTTGTTCTTGTGTTTCTCATGTGACTTCATATTTATTGATATAAAATTAAAAAAATGTTTCCGGTCACAAGATGTTTGTCTGTTTTTATTAAACTTAATTTTCAATAAATCATATACTGCGCAGGATTTGGGGATTGAGATCCTGTGTCCTGACTTTTTTCCCCGTGCGACATTGATAACAATATTTCATTTAGTGCTGGTTATTCAAACTAATGGATTATATCCATTTGTGTAACTATGGGCATCATCCGGCTAAGTGGTAGTATGGCATACTATAATCAGTACCTGCTGTTTCTTTCATCTCGTGTCAAATTCTGGCACTAAAGCTTTGCAAAGTGAAAATGTCCCCTCCGTAGTACTGCCACCTTAATGTGGTGGAGGGGTTTGAGTATCCCCATGATCCTGAGTGCTGTGTTGTCTGGGGCATTAGCTCCTGGTGGCAAATTGGCTTCAGGGGAGGGATCAGAATAGGAGTGATTCAAAGACCTCGATGGAGCGGCACCAGAAAACAACAATCAGCTTGCCTGGAAAAGGGATACCGTGGAACCCCCCTAGAGCAAGCCAGGGGGGGAGCTCACCGGCAAGTGCCTGGTGGCCGAGCCTTGGCTCCAGGGCCTCGGTCGGGCTCAGCCTGAAGAAGATTCAGGAAGCCACCTCCATGTGGGCCTACCACTCGCGGTGAGGAATTTCAAGGTCGGGTACAGTGTGAGCTGGTTGGCAGGTGAAGTTGGGGGCCTGGGTGAGCTGATCCCTGGTGTTGCAAACTTGCTGTAGGAACGTGAAACATGAACATGAACATGAATGTCACTTCGCTGGTGAGGAAAGAGCCTGAGGTGGAGCGGTACCAACTTGATATAGTTGGGCTCACCTCCACACAGAGGTGGTCAGGTGGTCTGCTGGTCAGATCTGGTAAGCCCAAACGGATAGTGAGAGGGAAGTCTGGTGGACACCTATGTTTGCGAGGTCTTTAAAGGGGAAATTTGACAACCCCTAGCAATGGAAACACGCTTCAAATGCCCCGGAGTTCCCCTTTAACTCGCACTTCTGGGAGAATTTTTCTCACACATTGGGGGACATGGAATCTGAATGGACCATGTTCAGGACCTCCATTGCGGATGTGGCTTCAAAGAGTGTTGGCCTGAAGGTTGTTGGTGCTTGTTGTGGAAAATTGTTAAAAGCCTCATAAATTGTGACTTTCAAAGACGGTGAATGTTGGTTTATAACAAAAACACTACCCCCTTATGAAGTCTAACATGGCACTGTGTTACAGGACCTTCCAACATTAAAGGCTTCAGGTGTCGGGATCTGCAGTTTCTATGTGTTGGTCAGCACTGCTCACTGATATATATATAGGGAATTATTCACTCAGTCTGGTCCATTTTTTCTTTAGCACAAGTTTTTTGTGTTTACCTTAAATCCAAATCTAGTATGTAAATATATGTAAAAAAAAATTATGTTATTTATTACAAGTATGTTTTTATTGTTTTTCTATTCTTTTACTTAGCATAACTAGTGTTTGTCAATTCATCTTATTAATCAATACCAAGGCCCAATCCCATTTCACCCCTTGGCCCTACTTCTTACCCCTTCCCCTCTGTTTTGCGCGTTCACGTGTAGGGGTAGGGGTGTCCCAATTCACCTTAAGACCGAGGGGTAGGGCTAGGGGAAGGGCTTTGTAGCCCTTCAAACGGAGGGGTTCGACCAGGCAGACTCCGTTCGAAGGGTGTATCAGATCACTGAGAGCCACTAATGAGGAAACATCGGTCAGTCTGATGTGGTTCCTCTCTGTGACCAGCAGAGGGAAGCAGAACAACCACTAAAAGGAGGAATGAACCGCAGTAACCTCAACTTCCTGTGATTCAGCTTAAAGAAAAATATGTTCAAAGGACAAAATGAGAGCAGCAGAAAGTTAATTGTGGCTTTGAACAGGTTTTGTGCAGTAAAGTGCAATAAACTCATAAATAAATTTGTACTTTAAACTCATCTGGTGCCAAAAGTCTGTAAATAATCACGTCTGAACCTGAAGGAGGAATGCTGAAAAAAGGTGCAGCAGGAGGCGGAGCAACACTGGAAAAAACAATTTAATCGTCATTTCCCTGAAATAAAAGTTGAAGTCTGTCAGAGTGACGGCAGAGCTGCAGTCGAGACAAACCTTTGTGTTTCTGTCTGAAGAGAAATAAACTGAGTTCATCTGTTCTTTCTCAACCACTGAGTCAAACACTGGTGAGTACAGCTGCTAGCCTAGCTAGCCACTGTTGTGAATAGGGCAGCTGACAACAGGGGAAAGACCATGTGAAAGATTGGAAAGACCGCTGGTGCTGCCATGGGCTAGCAATCCATGGTAGCAGTAGCGATGCCTCACAGCTTTGTTACAACCAGCATAAGCTACACTGTGTCACTGCATCAAACAGATCAGTGTGTGGATGCAGAGGTTGGTCTCACCTCACGGTTCGGCAGGGTACTTAAGCCTGTGTGTCGTCTTATCGAGTCCATGACACAACTTGAAGCCTTATTAGGGCTGGAACAAACCTCACATAATATTATTCGTGTATAATGTTGATCTTAATATGTATTGAGTGTTTTTATGGAAATATACATACGTAATATTTCTGATTCTATATTGTCATTTGAACACATGTTTGGCCTGTTTGTGTGGTGTATAAGGCACTTCATTTTGGTTATGGAGTATTTTGAGTTTTGCTGTGTGCTGAGTAGATCTCTGAATCTCCTATCCCTTTTTTATGGGAAGCTTATATTGCTTGTTGTGTACAATTTGTAATGTTGTATTTAGGCCAGTGATGCGAAATGTGTATTGTTATACTGCCAAGAATTTTGTGTAATTCTAGGGGGGTGAGTGTAACAAGGGTTAATTTGGCTTATGTATAATTCCACAAAATTATTGTTTTAATTGTTTTTATGATGTTTATAAGATTAGTCAGGTGGAACTTTTGTTTTCTTTTTCTGTTTCTGTACATTCTTTTATGGGGGAGTAACATTTGTGACAAAAGACACGGTCCCGCCAAAACTCTTCCTCTCTTTTGTGGTGTTCGGTGAGGAAAGGTTGGAAAATAAAAAGATCTTCGAAAGAGCAGCGGTGTGGTCTCCATAAACACAACGCTGAGGTTTCATATCGGTTACATATGGTACAATGGCGTCGCCCCGGGTGTGCCAGGGTGTGTTGGTGCCACCCAAAGAGACAGCTGGCACACCCAAAAAAAATCGCCTTCAGACGATGCGTTGCGACACCTGCACCTGCCAACCTGGCGAAGCGTTATTTCTGATTAAATAATAAATGCGTTCAATCGCCAAGCCACGCCGTCTTCCCCTTTAAACTGAGAGCTGGGTGGCCTTGTATGTTTCTTTTTCCCGTATAAGAGTAGCTTCCTGCCTGCTGTCTCCACTGAGGGAACTGGATGCAGCTCTACTCCTGGCACTTCCTGGTTGACACTCCTGCTCTGATTGGTTCTTCCTTCTTAATGACTCCATCAATCATTAAAGAGGCCTCCCTATTTAAACCTCCACTTCCTACCAGAAAGGTAACAATGAATACAGAAGGAACAGCATATTCTAGAACAATGGGGAATGGAGTGGGGTTTTAAGTTTTCTCTGCAAAAATCACAAATGATATACTTTACAAAGAAGAAGGTGTCAGAAACATATGAAATTTTGCTTTATGACCAGCCACTCAAAAGAGGAGATGGCTTCAAGTACCTAGGTCTTTGGTTGGACAATAAACTCACCTGGAAACGACATATTGAGTATGTAGAAACAAAATGCAAAAAGGTTCTGAACCTAATGCGTATGGTCTCTGGTCTCTGTTGGGGTGCAGATAGACAATCTTTACTCAATATCTATAAAGCGTTGATAAGGTCAAATATTGACTATGGTTGCATAGTTTATGGATCTGCCTGTAAAACATCCATCATGAAACTTGAAAGAGTACAATCAAGGGCCCTGAGAATAGCCCTGGGTGCCATTAAGACAACTCCCATCAGTGCCCTGCATGTGGAGGCAGAGGAAACTCCTATTCAGCTGCGTTTTAAAAAATTGGCTCTGACCTATTGGGTCAGATTACAGTGTAACACTGACAGTCCTGCCATGTCAGTGCTCAAAGACTGTTGGGAATATTATAAAGAAGGAAAGGGATTTGGTTGGACCATTGAAGAGACTGCAAGCGTGTTTGGTTTAAAAAGCCTTAAATTTAACTCTGCATTGGCTATGAGTAATGTACCCCCATGGATTCTTCCTGCCCCAGATGTTAACACAGAGCTACTGAAAGTGAAGGAAGACCACCCTGATGATAATGGATTTGCAATACATTGTAAAACTTATTTGAATTCTGCATTTTATGGGTACCTACAGATATTTACGGATGGCTCAAAAAACCCTCTAACTGGCCAATGTAGTATTGGAATCTATATACCTGAATTCCAAAAGACGTATGGATACCGACTGAATAACTTCTTATCCATATACTCAGTAGAACTAACTGCTATAATCACTGCATTGAGATGGATTGAAGAAGTCAAGCCTTTTAAATCAGTCATCTGCACAGATTCACTCTCAGTATCGCAAAGCTTTATCTCTGGAAATGCAGTAAGAGATGACTTGGTTATCGAAACGAGGCAGCTTTTAGCCCAACTCAGTAATCTGGGGCTCATTGTCCGATTTTGCTGGGTGCCAGCTCATAAGGGCCTCAAGGGTAACGAAACTGCAGATAAAGCTGCCAAGGACGCATTAGGTCTCCACTGTATCTTAATCCATGTTCTACTAGGAAAAGGGGAAGCTAAATCTCATATTAAGGCAGAAATTATGAATAGGTGGCAGGATGAATGGGAGTCAGACCCAAAAGGCAGGACATACTTTAATGTGCAACAGCAGGTTGGGGGGAGAAGAATCACATCAGTGGGGCTTGGAAGAAGGGAGGAAGTGGTATACACAAGGTTGAGATTGAGGCATGCTGGCATCAATGCCACATTACATGTGTTGGGTAAAACTGATGGGCTTTGCACTGAATGCCAGGTCAAAGAAGATGTAGAGCACATTCTTTTTCAATGCAGGAAACACACTGACCACAGGTCACGCTGGAGAGAACAGGGAGATGATGATATACAAAACATCTTGAAGGAAGAGGGAATGCAGGGCAATAGAATTGAAGGTCTTATGATGTACCTAAATAATGCAGAATTGATGAGCAGAATATAGGCTGTGTCACATTTCTTTCTTTATTTCTTTATTTTATTTTCTATTTTCATTTTGTTTTTTCTTGCCATGCCATGACTTGACCTGATCACATCACACACTCCTGTGCAGTAGGTGGCGATATACAAGTCTAAATTGTGAACCGCCATTAACTAAAAGAAGAAGAAGAAGAAGAAGAACAGAAAGGTAACTCAAATGTGTTCCTTTGTGTGAACAGCTTGCCTCTTTGCTGGGTGTCTGATCATTTGGATAGCTTTATTAGCTTTATTAGCTTGTGCTGGACATGCTATGTTCTGAAGGCTACTAGAACTTGTTTGTAGCTTGGTTGATTTTGAAGAGTCCTGTGTTATGGTTTTGTGTTATTTTGACTAAAACTGGTTTTGAAGCCTCTTGGATTGTTTGATTTTGTTTTGGGTTTTGTTTGGAGTTTTGAATTACTTCTCAAACTTTAAGATGTGATTATTTATTTTGGAGTTTCTGTTTTATTTAGGGTGTTGTTTTTAGACCCTCTTTTGGCTTGTGGATTGTCGTAGAGTTTCAGCTTTAATTCCACGAGAAAGAAAACTGAACAATAAACACTTAACTATTTTTACCTTTAAAACATCTGGGTATTTTTATTACTATTTTTATTCTATTTTTTATTTTCTTTAATGTTACTTCCCTACTGGCTGAGCTGGGCCCTAACAGCATCTAAATATTTTTGTCCTCTGCTGCTGAGCCCAATAGTTGTGTTCAGATGGTTAAACAGCTGTGTTGATCATGCGTAATGTGGATACGTTATGGCTCTGTGAGAGTGTATATTTCACTATGTTCCTCTCATTGGGCACGCAATGTCTGTGTTGTGTTTTTTTGAGAACACAAAGTGAGCTTTTTGTATTACTTTGTTATTCACTGATTTGAGCGCACGTCACACCTTTGAATGTTTAGACCTGCTGTGAAGGACTGTTGACTATTACTGATGAGAACGCGCACAACGTGTGGATATGTTTAGTGTTAATAATGTTGTATTTGAGAGAGACTTTTTTTTTCTTTAAATGTTTCTGGAGGTGTAACACGTTGAAAATAAATTTGGCACACCCAGTATATGCTGGTGCACACCCAATGTGGCCACGCCCATAGATATGTATAGAATGGCTAGATGTCTCATCCGCGTTGCTGGGCAACGGAGTCGAACGTCCGCAGATGGCCGCCATCTTACCACAGGCAGCTCTCTCGACGACAACATTGTGTTGATGGTGAAACATTCAAACATTCAAGACATAACTTGCTTAATTCTCAAACGTTTAGGTTATTATAAACATCAAAGTAGTAAGCTAATTATCACACTACAGACGAAGTCCATATTTATTTTTTTAAATAAAAACGTAAATATTTCATGTTTATTTGCCCCATGACTCAACTTTATTTATCCCTTGGGATGACTCCCTCAGGGAAATTCAAGTCCCCAGTAGCTCCAAACACACACATAGGATCTCTATAAATCTAAAATACAGTATAATATAGAATAATTAATATAATATATCATTAAAATATAATTAATATAGAATAATCTAAAACAAAGTGTGAAAAAGAATATAGGCTATACAAGATATACAAAGTAAAGAGAGTTAAATAAAATAAGTTATAGCACTATAGTTGAGTTATTGCCCATGTTGCACTACACTTGTGTTAATTACACATTGTATGCACATAGTCTGACCATAAATAGAAAAGATATTGCACAGTAGTGAATTATTGCACAGATGACCGAATAAATAACATATCGCACAGGGTCTTTTAGTATGTAAAATAGTGTAAAATCGTGGAGATTTCTGCGAGATAAGAGTAATAGCGTCAGAGCAGATCACTTACCGTAACTATGGTTACCTCAGGTTTGACTGTCTCCGGGACATCTCACCCTGTGGTAAGATGGCCGACTTGTGCGGACGTTCTAAACTCAGACGTAACACATCTAGCCATTCTATACATATCTATGGCCACGCCGGTGGTAAAGCTTTTATTGTGAAGTCCGACCGGAACTTCCGGCTCTCACCACGTCGCCCCGTGCGGAACATCCGGCCGTGCTTGTGTATTTTCAGCGTCCCGGAGCCAGAATGTCCAACCTGCAGCTGCTGAGGAGCCTGGTGGCGGAGAGGTTGGCGGCGGCGGCGGAGGAGATCCTGGGGCTGGTGGAGAGGGTGCTGGTGGAGCAGCAGGAGGAGCTGCTCCGGCAGTATCCCCCGGCCGAGGTGAAGCGGAGCCCGGCCGGAGAGCGGCCGCTGAGCCGCGGAGACGTCCACACAGGTCCGGTCCATCACGGTGACCGCTTCCGTGTAATTAGCCTTTAATCAGCTGGATTTTCGGTCTTCCCAGTTTTTGTGCTTTTAATCCGCGTTGTTCATGTCTCATTAACATCCATTTAATCTGTGTTTGGGGTTTTATTGGTTTCCATTCAGTTTGAACTCTCTAACTTCATGTTGTTGGTGCTACATCTGGTTCCCTTCTCAGTGCTTAAAACAGCTGCGAGAGCACAACAACAAACCCATCTTCACATTTCAGTCAGAGGAACATTTTCTGGAATAAAATCCAAAACCAGCTACAAAGTAAAGAGGAAAATGACTGGATTTAAAGGGACAGTTCGCCTCTTCTGACATGAAGCTGTGTAACATCCCATATCAGCAACATCATTTCTGAACATCTTCTTACCCCCTGCTGCGTCCTGTGAGCAGAGTTCCAGCCTCGTTTTGGTGTTGATGAAGGTAGTCCGGCTAGTTTTTTGTTTTTAAATTGATTTAAATAATTTTATTTGTTTCTCTTTATATTCTTTTATGTATTTTTAATGCTTCTTACACTCCCTGCTGCCATGCTTTTATTTTATGTGAAGCACTTTGAATTATTTTGACCATGAAATGTGCTACAAATAAATTTGACTTGACTAGTTGGCTGGGGTTTAAAAAATTAAACAATATGCGTTCAACAGAGTAATACATTTGCATCACAAAATGGTTCTCCAGGAAAAAGTCAGACCTCACAATCTCTTGGCCCTATTTTCTCTCCTGCTAGTGCCATGTATAAAATATATTTTATAAAAATATAATATTTTTATATTATTTTAATATATTAAAATAATAATTTAATATTATTTATTAAATTATAAATAACTAATAAATAATTTATTAAATAATTAATTAAATTCGTATCCCTGCCGACAGCCGCGCCTGTTACGGTGTTTGCTGCTCGGTCTGCACAGCAGGCAGTGATACGAAGGGAGAGAAAATAGCGCCAAGAGATTGTGAGGTCTGACTTTTTCCTGGAGAACCATTTTGTGATGCAAATGTATTACTCTGTTGAACGCATATTGTTCTGAGAAGCAAAACGCTTTATTTTTTAAACCCCAGCCAACTAGCCGGACTACCTTCATCAACACCAAAACGAGGCTGGAACTCTGCTCACAGGACGCAGCAGGGGGTAAGAAGATGTTCAGAAATGATGTTGCTGATATGGGATGTTATACAGCTTCATGTCAAAAGAGGCGAACTATCCCTTTAATGTTTAATTTAGTTATTTCTGCTGCTTCTTTTACTCAGTAATTCTTCTGCTGTTATTTACTCTGACGCTGTTTTCCTGTCGGCTCTGATGAAACCCTCAGTGCTGTCCCCGGCAGACGCCGCCCAGCATCCTGCCATCGTCAAAGAGGAAGAGGAGGGGGGGGGCGCTCCGCGGCTGCAGGATGAAAAGGATGAAGATCCTCGCGCAGCAGGAGACACCAAAGAGTTCAAGAGCGAGCAGCTTGACGTCCACTCTGAAGAGGCTGTAAAGGTGGAGCTGGAGGAAGACGAGGCCCAGCCCAGCACTTCCTCTGAGGGGGTGGAGGCTCCGCCCTCGGAGTCGGACCTTCCTGCCGCCGCTCAGAGCGAAGACGCCGCCGCCGGCAGCAGCTCCTCCATTTGCTGTAAGGTTTGTGGGATGATGTTCAGCTATCGCGGCTCCCTGAGGAACCACGCCGAGATCCACGCCGACGACGAGCGCTGCATGTGTGGCGTGTGCGGCGAGCTGCTGCCCGACAAGCAGAGCCTGCTGGAGCACCTGCAGACGCACCTGAAGATCCACGTCTGCAAGTTCTGTGGAAAAACCTTCCGGCGGCGCGTGGAGCTGGAGGTGCACACGCGCACCCACACCGGCGAGAAGCCGTTCGGCTGCCGAGTCTGCGGGAAGTGCTTCAGCCGCAAGAGCAACATGGAGATCCACATGAGGACGCACACCGGCGAGAAGCCGCACCGCTGCGACGTGTGCGGGAAGTGCTTCAACATCACCTCGTCCATGATTCGCCACCTCAGGACGCACTCCGGGGAGAAGCCCTACAGCTGCCGCGTCTGCTTCAAGGCCTTCGCCGCCAGCTCGGACATGAAGATCCACATGAGGACGCACACCGGCGAGAAGCCCTACTCCTGCCCTGTGTGCGGGAAGGCCTTCATGCTCAGCACGCCGCTCAAATACCACATGAAGCACCACACGGAGGATCGGCCATACTGCTGCAGCCGCTGCAACAGGAACTTCAGCGACGTCTACACGCTGCGGCGCCACATGAAGACGCAGGACTGCAAGAGAAAGACTTACATCCACATCTCAGCTCTGACCGAGCAGCAGAACTGAGGACAGGAAGTCAGAGCATCGTAACAGGAAGTCAGAGCATCGTAACCATAGATATGTATAGAATGCTTAGATGTCTCGTCCGTGTTGCTGGGCAACGGAGTCGAACGTCCGCAGATGGCCGCCATCTTACCACAGGCAGCTCTGTCGCCGACAACATTGTGTTGACGGTGAAACATTCAAGACATAACTTGCTTAATTCTCAAATGTTTAGGTTATTATAAACATCAAAGTAGTAAGCTAATTATCACACTACAGACGAAGTCCATATTTATTTTTTAAAATAAAAACGTAAATATTTCACGTTTATTTGCCCCATGACTCAACTTTATTTATCCCTTGGGATGACTCCCTCAGGGAAATTCAAGTCCCCAGTAGCTCCAAACACACACATAGGATCAGAGCTTCGTACAGGAAGTCAGAGCATCGTAACAGGAAGTCAGAGCATCGTAACAGGAAGTCAGAGCATCGTAACAGGAAGTCAGAGCATCGAACAGGAAGTCAGAGCATCGGACAGGAAGTCAGAGCATCGTAACAGGAAGTCAGAGCATCGAACAGGAAGTCAGAGCATCGGACAGGAAGTCAGAGCATTGTAACAGGAAGTCAGAGCATCGAACAGGAACTCAGAGCATCGGACAAGAAGTCAGAGCGTCAGACAGGAAGTCAGAGCATCGAACAGGAAGTCATCAGCAACAGGATGTGTGTGTTGGCAGACATTTTATTTATAAGAAGCCATATCACCACACCTGTCATCTCAAGGCACTTCAGACCAATTCAAGCCAATTAGAATCCAATTCATATTCACAATTCAATTAGAATCTAACGTGAATATGACAGAAATGTGCTTTCAGTGAACTGTTCCTCTGAGGCAGAACGACATCTTTAATTAAACTACAGTTTGCTTCACACTTTTATATTTTGTGTGTTTTCTGATGCAACCCCTCTAGCAGCGATTGAAAAATGGCCGACGGTAAAAACAAAGATCATAGGTGACGTTTAAAACCCTTCATCCAGGATGCTGGGTATCATCCTTCCCATTTCATTTGGTGAACAGATAGCATGCGGCTCTCTGAGGCTGACATTATCACGCAAACGTGTGGTGTAAAATATCTTCCCAACGTAAGAGGTAGCGACAGTATTGGGATGTTTCCAGTTGCCTCGGCTCATTAAAGGTAGGGTAGGAGATCTTGGATTTTGAGTCCAGCGAAGCTGCATTTTGAAAATACACAGGTCAAAAGTCCCAACCCTTTTCTTCAGATTCCCTTCCGAAGCCACGCCTCTAGAGTACATGAACGCGCAATGCTTGTTCACAAGCACGAAGGTGCACGAGCGCTGTTCTGACAGCAAGCATCGATCGTTGCCGTATTTAGTATTTAGTATATGCTAACTATACGTTTAATAATGCTAGGTGCTAGCCAAGCTGGCTCTAGTTTAGCTTCCTGCCAAGCTTCTGGACGCGTAATTCGTTCACGGAGCAGGGTACGCGCACAGGGGGAAGGAGGGGGAGGGAGGAGCAGATTACAGTTTTTCCTGGATTGTTCGTTCTAGATGCCACAAAAACTTTTCATTTTTGTGTCAAAACTTTTAATTAATTGGTTGCAATGGGGGCGTGAAGAGTATTTCAAGCAATATGTAAAAGAATGCTCCAGAAAAAGAACCCCTACCCCACCTTTAACTTCATGTTAGTGACCGTTGACGATGTGTTCAGTTTGTTTTGAGGGGGAATGCTGACCAGTTCAGGTGTTCTGCTAGGCAGGTAGCTCAAACAGATCTGAGGAAGAAGATGTTTCCATAAGTCAGGAATCTTTTCTGACGATGTCGTCCAAGTGGAAGGTCCGTAGTTCGGTCCGTGGGACTTCCTGGGTGCCGTGATCAGTTGAAACACTGCAGCCAGCTGTGTTGAAGAAGGTTGGTGATCCGTCTGATGGTTTAGGGGGACGGCCTTTCCAACGGTACCACCCACGAGGCTGTAGGACGTACGGTTCCTGAGATACACCCAAGTCAAGCCTATTTCAGGAGCTTTAAAGTACCTTAACTTGATGGAAAGGTCGTAGCCTCTTGGGACCACGTCTTTGGATGCTCAGGCGCTTCGAGGTTTGGGCAAAACACGCGTTTCAGCTCCTCATTTAAAGGGACAGTTCGCCTCTTTTGACATGAAGCTGTGTAACCTCCCATATCAGCAACATCATGTATGAACATCTTCTTACCCCCTGCTGCGTGCTGTGAGCAGAGTTCCAGCCTCGTTTTGGCGCTGATGAAGGTAGTCCGGCTAGTTGGCTGGGGTTTAAAAAATAAAGCGTTTTGCTTCTCAGAACAATATAACAGAGTAATACATTTGCATCACAAAATGGTTCTCCAGGAAAAAGTCAGACCTCGCAATCTCTTGGTGCTATTTTCTCTCCCTTCGTATCACTGCCTGCTGTGCAGACCGAGCAGCAAACACCGTAACAGGCGCGGCTGTCGGCAGGCGTCCTTTACATTAGGCTTCAATGAGCTGGTTACTTTCCTTTTCTTTTCTTTTGTTTTGTTTAGTTTTGTTTCCTTTCCTTTCCTTTCCTTTTGTTTTGTTTCGTTTCCTTTACTTTTGATTCCTTTCCTTCTCTTTCCTTTTGTTCGTTTTGTTTCGTTTTGTTTTGTTTCCTTTCCTTTCCTTTTGTTTCCTTCTCTTCTCTTTTCTTTACCTTTCCTCTTTCCTTTCCTTTCGTGTCCTTCTCTTTCCTTTCTTTACCTTTCCTTTCCTTTTATCACTGCCTGCTGTGCAGACCGAGCAGTCCCCTGCTTCCCAGCAGCAAACACCGTAACAGGTGCGGCTGTCAATGTAAGTATTGCTGAAATGGGATGTCAAACAGCGTCATGTCAAAAGAGGCAAACTGTCCCTTTAAGGTGTCCAAATTAAATTAAACTGAAGAAAAGCTCACTTCAGTTGTTACTTATGTGACCTTTCTGTTCAGGAAATATTGGATTTAAAAACCCAAATCCACGTGTGAACCCTCAAGCCAACCGTGTAACGTCCATGGTGCGAGTTCTGGGGAAATGAAACTGCTTCCAATGATCTGGTGGCAGCTCAACGCGTTGCAATCTGGGAGCTTCAAAGTAAGATGAGGGTTTATCTACTACTGTAGACAACAAAGCAAGGCTGCTCAATTTCTCCATTGATAAAATAATTTCACAACTCTACAACATAAAAATTCATAAAAACATGTAGAATATAGCATATACTTTGTTGTCTACAGTAGTAGATCAACCCTCATCTTACTTTGAAGCTCCCAGATCGAGGAAGTGACGTCGACGCAGCTTTAGCAGCAGAGAAGCTATTAGGCTTGTGTTGATAATAATAAACTCCTGGACTATGTACAAACTTCCAAATGCATCATTTTGTGAGTACAGACCACATATGTACTACTGTAGAAGTTTGGTGTCATGGCATGTGATTTTAGTGTGGTAATTTTGGCGATACTGCCAGGTTCCATTAGCGCTTGTACTAAGCTATTCGGGATAACACAGTAACTCAGCTGATGTTCAGCCAATATCGGAAAAACTTCGGGTGGGCTACTTGGCTGGATGTCACGGTTCAAATGACCCCAGGGTGAATCTACTCCGAATTATCACTTTTAAGACATTGGAAGGCATCAGAAATTCCACATGTGAAAGAATGGGTGTGTGCAATGACTGAAACTATATCCTATGAATGTATGCTTAGTAGATTGAGTGGTGACAGGGAGGAGGGGGTGACCCCCTGGGGCAGGTTTTGGAACTATATAAAGGTAAATAATGACCACCACTAGGACTCTGGTTTTCTTGTTTTGTTGTGCTTTCCCCACCTGTAATCCTGTAATACTGTACGCCTCAGCAGTCAGATATCATTATGTACTCACCTTGTCTTTGTGTGAGCTGCCTATTTTTGAGACAAATATGTGCAAAGTCAGTTATTAGAATTCATTCTTACTCATATACTACTTGTTCCTGTATAAAGAAACATGTTTAATTTGCCATGTACCAAGCCTAAGAAAAGTTCAATAAAAAAACTTGAATTAAAAAAATAAAATAAAACGGGTAACTGAACAGGTGTTCCTGATAAAGTGGCGGCTGAGTGTCTGTGGTGAACTGGACGTGGTAATAAATGAACAAATGACAGGAGTGTTCAGCCGCTCGTCCTGGAGCAGGACGCAGTCTCAAACATCTTAAATCCTGGAGATGCTTTTTAGCTTTTCTTCAGCCGGGTGTCGGATGAAACCACCACACACACACACAAACCAGCTCGTGTAGTAGTTTTTTTTATTATTGAAATGTTAAGTTTGGATTTACAGGCAGGCGAGAACAGACAAGGTCATTCAGGTCCTCACAGAGCTGAAGGATGCCGGAGGTCAAGGCGTCCTGCAGGCTGTGCAGCTCATCACCTACAACAACAGGTCACACTACACAGAAGTGGTACATTATAACTTAAAATACTGTTTATACATCATGTCTGCAGGAGCTGCACAGGCTGCAGGGAGGAAACTAAAACCAGGCGGGCCGACAGAGATGGACACTACGAGGACTTTCTGTCTTCCAGGGTCAGAGGAGACTAAAAAAAAGACACAACTGGGGTCTGTCTTGCTGGACTGGGATCAGTTTTTGTTTTCAGGACCTGATTTGATGAAACCCTGCTGCCATACCGACACGAGGAGACGCGACTGGTGTGGAATAAATCACGGAAACCCTCGGGCGGTTAAACTTCGCCTTAAGGCCTCTGCTCAGTGACGTGACTCATCCTGACTGATGACAGAAACTCAACACGAATATTCAGTTAGGTTGATTCAACTCCTGAAAACCCACAAAGAATCAATACAACAAACAAAAATAATGGCATCGCTATAAGGCAGCAGCACTGAGCCTTGTATACAAGCAAGCGTATATAATAATAACATACCACAGACGTTATCATAGATAGTTGGATATATTTCAGCTGGAGGTTTCAGTTGATTGATTGAGATCAAACGGAACACGGCTGTTTGCATGTTTCAGTTGTGATAAAATCAGCCAGTTCTGAATCATTTACGCATATATTTACACAAACTCCTCGCTCTATGTCATAATAATAAAAAAACATTCACACAAAAATATAACATTTGAAATAATTATTAGCACCAGTGTATCAGATAAAATTCTCGCTACGCAAAATGTACAAAGTTGCATAGTGTTGGATGAGCCTGGGAACAGGTGTTACCGCGTGGAGCAGCAACACAACCTCAGTCTGTAGTGTTCGGACGTCTGAACTCCAAGTGGTGTTTGAGTGAGCTGAGATTTTAACCTGTGGAGCAATGCAAGTGTGCGTGGCATCACGTGCACGCGCACCACGCCGGGACGTGGCGACAAGTGAGAAGATGACCTCACGAAACGTGGCGCAAAGTTAGAATCTTTTCCCGCATGTTTTGCATCGAACGCACCGAAGATAGAAACTTTCACCCATGAAACGCTGAGCTTGTTTCTACGTTGCAGGTAAAATGGATGCTGTCAGACTTTATCCTGCAAACACAGAAAACTTCCATCACATGGCTGAACTCCTCCCACTGAGCTGTTTAACTCGGGCTAAGAGAAAGGACCCCGACTTTAAGAATTCATACAAATGTGCACGAAGTCTGTGCACTGCACACAGATGGGATATTAGCAGCAGGGTTGCTAAAGGAAATTTAAAGCTAATTATTTAATTGCTGCTAATTAAAAAGCTCACGTGTCTCATTTCCATTGGCTGGTGGAGGTAAACGTCTCCCAAACTACGTTTAAGGGTCTCCAGGGAGTCTTTTCATCTGCTGTGATCATGTGTTCGTGAGAGCGAGGATTCGCCGTGCTGATCCTTCAGAAGAGGAAACAGCTGATTGCTCATTTATCATCAATCTAAACTAAAAAAGTAAAAGAAAATCTGTTTCTATTCTCTCTCACGAGGAAAATTTTATGGAAAATTTAGCTTTTTCTAACAAAATGTGTTCAAAAGTCAACATTAAGGTTACAAACTGAACATTGTAGAGTAGAACTCACATGGCAGGACTCCGGTTTTTACTTCTTTACGCCTCGTTTCCACCATAACTATGTCTGATTTATACACTGCGCCACCTAGTGTTCAATGTAGAGAAGTTCATATATTTGGAAAAGTGTTTTTCACTTCGGTGTTAAAACATTCACAAGAACAATAATATCACGATATCAACAGAAAACTTTATAAAATCTTTGTTTTTGTCTCGTTTTTAAGGAAAAAAAACAAGGGATGAGGAACTTAAATGGTTTTAATATTCTATCAGTGGAGATTATGATTATTATACTTAATAATATTAAAGATTATCAGCAATATTGGTGCATCACTTATTCCAGGCACTGAGCAGCGGCCACTCGTGCCGGTAGTTAAAAACATCTGTTAAATATCGTAAAGTTTAACCTGGTTGATCCAACAGCAAGAAGAAAGATCCTTCAGAAACATTATCAGCTCACATTTTCCCTTTTAACCGAGAAAATTCTGTGATGGTGACTCGATGAGAAAAGTTTCTAACGGCGGTTTTGCCTCCTGGATTCGTGGAATACGTGCACAGAATTACCGTGAAAGGGACGCTCAGAGAAAAGCTTAAAGGACGAATGAACCGGCGTGTGACGCTCCCCGTCAGCTCAGTGCCCCGATGACGGCGCGTTTTAGTGGAAATAAACTGAAGCTGGGATTTGCATTTGAAGACTTACGTATGAGGAAATGAGGCGTTGCTGCCGTCCACACGCCGTGTTGGTGCAGCAGGTCTGTTTCGCTTCACAGAGCTCATCTAATTTAGGACGACGGTCGACAGAAACACTGAGCAGTCGACATGTTTTTTGCGTTTTTTTTGGGGGCGAAACATAATTTTCTAAAGTTTCAACACGGGGGTGAAGGTTTTATCTCGTGCACTCAAAGGGTTTCTGGGACTTTGGTGGCCAGAGTTAATGTGACTTTACTCAACAACGCCACCTGCTGGTGGTGAAAATACTGTCGGCGAGGAGGAGTGAACAGTTTCTCTGCTGTTTGTGTTGGGGCGGAGCTTTAGGAGGAAGAGGGGCGGGGCTTTGGGAGGAAGAGGTGCGGCTCCTGAGCCGACTTCCTGTGCGGAGTTGCAGTCACGTGGGGTCTGTGGTTCTAGTGTTCTCCGAGGTCGTTGCACCTCGCCGCACAGCTTCTCTGTGCCGCCGAGTTCATTCTACCGAAACCACGTCTCCAAAAGACGGAGGACGAGACGCAGGAGCTGCTTCTCCCGGGTGAACATGGCTGAAATGTTGGCAAAGACGAGAATCTGAGCACGAAAGGTTGAAAAAAACTGTTTTGGTAAAAGTTGGCATGTTTGCCAGTGTTAGACGTGAGTGGGGGGAGGGAGGGCGTGGTAGGCGGAGGAGGGCGGGGCTAAGGCGTCTCCAGGGACGGCGTGTTGAAGCAGCCAACGGGTAGCGTGTCCTTGATGTTGTTGAGGTTGGCGATGTCGGCGCGGATCTCGCGGATCTGCCGGTCGTAGTCGCCGATCATCTCCTCCTGAGTGCGTGCCACGTCGTTCAGCTCCGCCAGCTTCTTGTCCAGCTCGCTGTCGGCCATCTTGCCTTTGGCCACCTTCAGCGACTCGTCGATCTGGTTCAGTTTGCTCAGGTCCACCTTGTCGATGTTTCCTGCAGACGAGACGAAGCACAGTTACCCGGGGAAGGCGGTTCTGGGAGGGCAGAGCTCCTCCTCCCTTCGCGCCGTTCTTACCCAGCTGGTCCATCAGAGACGTGATGATCTTCAGGACCGTCTTCACCGTGCTCTTGGCCTTGCGGGCGTTGTCCTCCGCCTCCTTGGCGTTATCCGATGCCTGCAGGACAACAGAAGGATAAACTTTATTAACAAGGCGCTGTGAACGGGTGAGGCAGAGCACGGGGGGGGGGGCTCGCACCATGGAGGCCATCATCATGTCGCGGTCGGCCTCGGCCTTCTTCTTCTCCAGTTCTTTCTCGGCGGTGCTCAGCTGACCCATCATGTCGCTGACCTCGGCGTCCAGCTTGTTGGTGTCCTGTAGCGCCTTCTCCGCGTCCTCCTTCGTCTTGGCGGAACCCTGCGAGGACACAAGTTTACTGGTGATGAAGAGGAGGAGGAGGAGCCCAGCGAGTACCCAGCAGGCCGTGGCTCTACCTTCTGCACGTTGCTGGCGATCCTCTCCGCCTCCTCCGCTTTGTCCTTGGCCTCCCGGGCGTCTGCGGCGGCGTTGCCGAGCGCCGCCTTCGCCTGCCTGGTCTTCTCATTGGCGGCAATGATTGTGGCGTTGATGGCGGGGATCTTCTTCATGGCCTCCTCAGCAGCGGTCTTGTTGTCATTGACCCTCCTGTCGAAGTCTGCAGGAAGTTAAGAACCCGAATGAAACATCTGCACACACTTTTTAAACTTCTGCAGATTAATAATTTCCTTCATTCATTCATTCCTTCCTTCCTTCGTTCATTCATTCCTTCGTTCCTTCATTCATTCGTTCATTCGTTCCTTCCTTTCTTCCTTCGTTCCTTCATTCATTCATACCTTCATTCGTTCACTCAATCATTCGTAAAATCCATGAAGAGAAAACTTCAGTTTATGACTCATTAAAGATGTTTGAAGGTATAAATTAAGGGTTTCATTTCCCCCTTAAAATGTTATTTGTTAGTAAAGATTAAATTTACTCGCAGATAGTTGAAAACTTTAAACGTAAAGAAAATGGCGACAGGTTAAGTTGAGGCTAACTCTGGGCTAATGAGCACAGTGGGGTAACCGGAAGCATTCAGGCACCTCGCAGGTCGTCCAGGATGTTCTCGGCCTCTCTGAAAGTGGACTGGCCCTTCTTGGCCGCCTCCTCGGCCTGAGCTTTGGCGGCGTCCGCTCGGGCCAGCAGCTGATCCGCGGTCTGGAGCAGAAAGGAATCATTGGGTTACATCGGGCGGTCTCATCGGGGAAAGCTTGGGAGCTCGGACGCGGACCTACCTGCTGCTCACTCTTGCCTTTCTCCAGCAGTTTGCGGACCTCCAGCTCTTTGGGCCGCAGGTCGTCGCGCAGGTCGTTGTACTCCTTCTCCGTCTTGTCGATCAGCTTGTCGAGGTCCGACGCCTCCTTCTTGATCTTACCGGCTTCGTCCTGAGAACAGACACAGCAACAACAGTCTGGGTCAGGGAAGGCGCTCACCAGCAGTCATGAGTTCTGACATCAGCGCATGCCGACAGCGGCGGGCACCTCCAGGGTCTTGGCATCGAACGACGGGAGGCTCGTCAGGTTGGCCACGATCTGCAGGGCTTTGTCTCCGGCCTCCTCAGCCTCGGCCTGAACCTTGTTGGCCTGTTTCTCCAGATTCTTGGCCAGCTCCTTGGCCTCGCTGTACCTGAGGCGACACATGACAGACGGTCAGGAGATCTGTCCTTCAGAGAGGATGGGCACAGATTCCCTTCCTCCTTCAAACGGACCCGGAACAGAACTGAAATGTTCTTACTTTTTTTTTTTTTTGTACTTTATCTTTATAGAAAGAAACAACATACAATATACATTAAACATAGAACAAACAGTTGGTCACCTCAGACATTATGCTGATGATACAAGTTTGTTCATACAGTAATGGCTCAGTGAGCATCTCTCGTGGCCACAAACACAATCCATTTTTCCCAGTATTGCGAATACTTATCGCTCCGTAGACTTAGTGAAAAGCTCATCCTTTCCATATTTTGAACATTTGTCACAACATCTATCCAGTCTGTCTCTGTCGGAGGTGAAGCCTGCAGCCATTTCCGGGTTACAGCTTTCTTGCTGGCTGCTAATAATATTTTTAAAAGATATTTGTCTCGCACCAGTAGATGGGGCGCAATATTGCCGAGATAGATTGTGGAAAAAGAGCAGTGAAATTCATCGGCAAAAAAATATTTTGGATTACCCGCATGATCTCTTGCCAGTATGGTGAATGTTCTTACTTTTTGTTCAGCTCCTGATACCTTCATTCATTCATTCCTTTCTTCCTTCATTCATTCATTCCTTTCTTCCTTCATTCATACATTCGTTCATTCGTTCCTTCCTTCCTTCCTTCCTTCCTTCCTTCCTTCCTTCCTTCCTTCCTTCCTTCCTTCCTTCCTTCCTTCCTTCATAAAATCCATGAACAGAAAACTTCAGTTTTTGACTCATTAACTCATTGGCTGCCAAAGACGTCTATTGACGTCAATTGCGTTTTTTAACGGAGCGGGCTGGGGAACAATCTAGCGGAGTTTGTCACTAAATCTTAGGCTTGTAAACACTAAACAGAGAATTTACTGGCAAAATTACCCGCAAGGTGGCAGCAGTGCCACTTTGCACAAAAAAAAGCTTGTTTTCTCCATTTTTTTGGTCAAAAACAGCTGTTTTTGGTGAAACCAACCTATGTTCTACTGTCTATTACTAAAGGACTGAAAATGGTAGAAACAAACTTTTTTTTCCTGATGAAAGAAGAGAGTCTACTCTTTCTTTTGGTAATTTCGGTGTGTACATAGTCATAAGACACACTTTTCTGTGGGTCTTGGAAAATCAGTCAAATTACTGTAAAACACTTGGCAGTATGGGTCTCTCTGCACTGAAAATGGCTGGCAGCCAATGAGTTAAAGATGTTTGAAGGTATAAATTAAGGGTTTCATTTCCCCCTTAAAATGTTATTTATTAGTAAAGATTAAATTTACTCGCAGATAGTTGAAGTGAATATTTTGCATCTTTTCTTGGAGACTTGAATGCTTTTCGCCCATAAATCCGTGGGACCAACAGGAGACTTCACAAAGCAGCTAATTCAGTGACATAAAATAGAAAAATGTCATTTAATCCTCTTTAAACGTAAAGAAAATGGCGACGGGTTTAGTTGAGGCTAACACTGGGCTAATGAGCACATTGGGGTAACCGGAAGCATTCAGGCACCTCGCAGGTCGTCCAGGATGTTCTCGGCCTCTCTGAAAGTGGACTTTATAGCCAAAAATATTTTGGATTACCCGCATGATGTCTTGCCAGTACGGTTGATGTTCTTACTTTTTGTTCAGCTCCTCAAGCTCTTTGCTTGTGTTGCTCTGTCCGTCCAGAGCCTTCAGCAGCAGGTTGTAAGCTTTGGTTGACGTGTCGTTGGCATCTTTGGCGATCTTCTCAATCTGGTCGGCGTCCATCTTGTGCCTGCAGAGAACAAAGCAGCGTCAGACTTCAGCGGCTGA
Organism: Odontesthes bonariensis; assembly: GCF_027942865.1. Taxonomy (NCBI): domain Eukaryota; kingdom Metazoa; phylum Chordata; class Actinopteri; order Atheriniformes; family Atherinopsidae; genus Odontesthes; species Odontesthes bonariensis. The sequence continues at coordinate 2,413,250 of NC_134519.1, forward strand.
CCTGAAAGGTGCCGGAGCCGTTGGTGGCGGGCGGCTTCTGCGGCGGTCTTACTTGTCGGCGAGGTTTCGCGCCTCTTCGGCCAGCAGCGTCATGTTGTTGGGCTCCCCGGTGCCGCCGGGCGGTTTGATGTCCTGCGGGTGACATCATCATGAGCTCAGTTGACGCGCCCTTCAGGAATGTGGGAGTTTAGGACAACCGGACTCACCACTTTGCTGATGGCGTCCTTGGCCTTATCCAGCTCCTGCCGGGCCCGGTCGATCAGGCTTTCGGCGTCCTGGACTCTGGTGCGGGCGCGATCGGCCTGGGAGTTGGTGTCGTCCACGGTGTTCCGGATGTTCTGCAGGCGGTTCCACTGGGTGGTCAGGGTGTTGTTGATGGTGCTGAGCCGGTCCAGCAGGCCTCGGTCCAGATCTACAGGCCACAGCAGCTCGTCATCAAACTGAAAATCTGTTCACCATCTATGTGTATTGCATCTTCACGCACACACACGCACACACACTCACACACATTCATTAGCCCAGTAGCATGCTCGCTAAGCAGTTGTTGTGTTGTCCTGTGGTTTAAGGTCATCTGTATCCACAGTTGTATTATATGAGATTGCTGCTGCTTGTGTTTTTTGTTTGTGAGTTTGTTCTCTGCTTACAGGTGCTCCTGGTGCCTCTAAGGCTGGATTCCCCACAAAAGCCGTGAATTGTCTTCAGTTTTGTTTTTACAGGTGTAGCAGCTGGTTGTCTGATTTTTCATTGTTTTTTATGTTTGTCTCTTCATGTTTCTGTTCCTTTTTCTTTCCCTTCTTCGCTCTCCCTCTCTGTCCCCCGGTCCGGTTCGGCACTATCACATCATGTTAAGTATTGTAACAAAAATAAATAAATAAAAATGAGAAGTTGATGGGCATCAAGGGGAGCTCTACATTCATAAAGCTTCCCTTGGCATAGCAAATGTGTTTGGCATAAACTGAAAATCTGTCCCGACTTTACTCACAGCGGCTTTTACATCCGTGTTACCTTTGCTGGTCTGAGCCTCCTCCAGCAGCTCCATGATGGCCTTCTCCGTCTCCTTCAGTCGATCCTCGAAGGCCTTATCACTGACGGCGTCCTGCCCCGACCCGAGGTTATCGATCAGAGTCTGCAGGTCGTGCAGCTTCTGTCTCTGCTGGTTCACCTGCACACACGAACGTCACGTTAATCCCTCGTTAATAATGACCGTAAGCAGCGAAGCTCTCGCCTCGAGCCGTCCTCACCTTGTCTCGGACCAGGCTGTAGCAGGATGGACACTGCTGGCAGCCTGGCGCCGATCGGTTGTAGAAGTAGTTCTCCTCGCACATGTCACAGCGAGCGCCGACGAAGCCAGGTCGACACTCGCAGCGACCGTCCTCCTTACACTGACCCAACTGGGAGCCTTCGGGGTCGCAGTCGCAGGCTGCGGGTCGCCGAGGGAACGAGAAGAACCAACATTAGCGTCGAGTTAAAAATCAGCCACAGTCCGTCTCCTCTCTGCAGGTGTTCCCCAAGGCTCAACACTGGGGCCTCAGTCAAACGGAGTCAAACTGAGTCATACCGAGTTAAACAGTCAAAGTGAGTCAAACTGAGTCAAACTGAGTCAAACTGAGTCATACCGAGTCAAACTGAGTCATACTGAGTCGGGCCTCAGTCATACCGAGTTAAACAGTCAAACTGAGTCAAACGGAGTCAAACTGAGTCATACCGAGTTAAACAGTCAAACTGAGTCAAACCGAGTTAAACAGTCAAACTGAGTCAAACTGAGTCAAACTGAGTCATACCGAGTCATACTGAGTCGGGCCTCAGTCATACCGAGTTAAACAGTCAAACTGAGTCAAACGGAGTCAAACTGAGTCATACCGAGTTAAACAGTCAAACTGAGTCAAACTGAGTCAAACTGAGTCATACCGAGTCAAACTGAGTCATACTGAGTCATACCGAGTCATACCGAGTCAAACTGAGTCATTCAGAGTCATATAGAGTCAAACCGAGTCATACAAACGTAAGGCAGGTCAGTCTGGACTCTTCCCAGGAAAGTGGAACCAGCCATCAGTACTATCGCAGCGGGGCGCCTCAGAAACGGCGCCTACTCAAACATCTTTTCCAAATTTCCACGATCGAACTGAAAGTGGTTTTATTACCGAGACAAACTGAAGCAGAAAAAAAAACTTTGCTCACGTTTGCATCCAGACGAGCTGAAGCCGAAGAAGTTGACCTCGCAGCGCTCGCAGCGCAGGCCAGTGACGCCGGGCTGGCACTCGCACTGTCCTGTAACGATGTCACACTGACCGTTGGTGGAGCCGATGGGGTTACAGCTACACCTGAGGGAGGAAGGCATCAGAAATCAGAACAGCAGCCTAGGAAACAGGCCACTGATTCCAGAACAGCAGCCTAGGAAACAGGCCACTGATTCCAGAACAGCAGCCTAGGAAACAGACCTCTGATTCCAGAACAGCAGCCTGGGAAACAGGCCTCTGATTCCAGAACAGCAGCCTAGGAAACAGGCCACTGATTCCAGAACAGCAGCCTAGGAAACAGGCCTCTGATTCCAGAACAGCAGCCTGGGAAACAGGCCTCTGATTCCAGAACAGCAGCCTGGGAAACAGGCCTCTGATTCCAGAATAGCAGCCTAGGAAACAGACCTCTGATTCCAGAACAGCAGCCTAGGAAACAGGCCACTGATTCCAGAACAGCAGCCTAGGAAACAGGCCTCTGATTCCAGAACTGCAGCCTGGGAAACAGGCCTCTGATTCCAGAACAGCAGCCTAGGAAACAGACCTCTGATTACAGATAAGCAGCCTGGGAAACAGACCTCCGATTCCAGAACAGCAGCCTGGGAAACAGACCTCTGATTCCAGATAAGCAGCCTGGGAAACAGACCTCTGATTCCAGAACAGCAGCCTAGGAAACAGACCTCTGATTCCAGAACAGCAGCTTGGGAAACAGACCTCTGATTCCAGAACAGCAGCCTGGGAAACAGACCTCTGATTCCAGATAAGCAGCCTGGGAAACAGACCTCTGATTCCAGAACAGCAGCCTAGGAAACAGGCCTCTGATTCCAGAACAGCAGCCTAGGAAACAGACCTCTGATTCCAGAACAGCAGCCTGGGAAACAGACCTCTGATTCCAGAACAGCAGCCTAGGAAACAGGCCTCTGATTCCAGAACAGCAGCCTGGGAAACAGACCTCTGATTCCAGAACAGCAGCCTAGGAAACAGGCCTCTGATTCCAGAACAGCAGCCTGGGAAACAGACCTCTGATTCCAGAACAGCAGCCTGGGAAACAGACCTCTGATTCCAGAACAGCAGCCTGGGAAACAGACCTCTGATTCCAGAACAGCAGCCTAGGAAACAGACCTCTGATTCCAGAACAGCAGCCTGGGAAACAGACCTCTGATTCCAGACATCCCGCTGCATATATTACAGGGAGATCCTGTGATAATTACCACCAATGGATTCATTAAATAACGACACAAAATGTTCATCTGAGGTTGGATTAGCTGAGCGTTAACACCCGCTGAGGAGCAGATGGTGTTCATCACTTCCTGATGTGTGAAACCTCAGAAGTGAAAGATGTTGACACGTGTTGCCGTGACGATGCTGCAGACGTTCACTGACCGCTCGCAGCCGTTGCCGCTCCTCAGGTTGAAGAATCCCGGCTGGCAGACGCTGCAGTCACGCTCGGCCACATTGGGGAGACACTGACACTGACCGGTGACCTGGTTGCAGCCGGTCTGCTGATCCACGGTGCCCGGCGGCGAGCAGGAGCAGGCTGAGGAGGAGGAGGAGGAGGGCGCCATGAGAAACCTTGGAGACGCACAGCGCCGCCTCAGCGTGATCCGGTCCGACACCAGGGCCGTGTTCCAAACCGCATACTTCTCCTACTACTACTACTAACTTTCTGAGTTAGTATGCGAGTTTGAGTAAGCGAGAAGTTCCCGGATGCATACTAGATTCTCTGAAATGTTAGGTATGCATCATGAGGTTACTACTCATACTCAAAACAAAAGCACCAATTGTATGGTAATGGCTTTCCCTGTGATAAAAAGCAACGGGTATTTTATTTTGTGAAAATAACCGGAAGTGCGTTGCTCACTGCGGCTAGCTTTAGTAGCGCCGAATTCGTGGGAACAAAATTGTAAACAGCCGGTATTTTGTCAGGTTTTCAACACGTTGGGGATCTAAACGACTACTTTCTCACCTGAAAATGTTTCAAATGTTGCTAAAGTTTACAGAGTTTAGAGCTTAAGAGAAATCAGTTTCAGGCCGGCTGATTTCGGCTCGGGCAGGAGCGAAATGCATTGTGGGTAAACGCTCTGCATACTGTCTGATCGATGAGTATGCAGAATGGAAGTATGCGGTTTGGAACGCAGCCCAGGTCCCGTTTCACGCCGGTACGATCATAGGAAGCGTCGGACTTACGTCTGCACTTCTCGGCGGGGTTGGCGGCCAGGGCGTTGCCATAGAAACCCTCCTTGCAGCGGTCGCAGAAGAAGCTGTCGGTGTTGTAGATGCACTTGAGGCACTCTCCGGTCTCGCGGTTGCAGTTGCCGACGGCGTTGGGGTCGATGTTGTCGCTGCACTTGCAGGCGCGGCAGACTCGCACCGGCCCGTTCTGACCCAGAGGGTCCCCGAAGAAGCCGTCGTCGCAGAGCTCGCAGCGCTTACCTGCACACGGGTGAGACGGGCGGGTCAGAACGCCACAGAACGCCTGTGTGTCACCTGTACAGGACGGGCGGGGGGGTACCTGTGGTCCCAGCGGGGCAGTTGGTGCACACCACCTCTCTGGTTTGGGGCACGACGGCGCAGGTGGCTCCGGCCGGACAGGGACACGGCTGACAGTCGTTTGGCGTTCTCTGCGTGGCGTCACCGTAGAAACCGTCCTTACAGCGCTCGCAGCTCAGACCGGCCGTGTTGTCCTGACAGTCGCACGCTCCTGGAGGAACGGAAGAAGAAGAAGAGAAAGTGTTTTCACCTGCAGACGGTCTGCAAACAACCGGAAAACCAGTCCAGAATCCAGTCAGTAAACGGGTAAAAAAAAAAGTCAGTAAACTGGTAAAAACAGTCAGTAAACTGGTAAAAACAGTCAGTATAAAAACAGTCAGTAAACTGGTAAAAACAGTCAGTAAACTGGTAAAAACAGTCAGTATAAAAACAGTCAGTAAACTGGTAAAAACAGTCAGTAAACTGGTAAAAACAGTCAGTAAACTGGTAAAAACAGTCAGTAAACTGGTAAAAACAGTCAGTAAACTGGTAAAAACAGTCAGTATAAAAACAGTCAGTAAACTGGTAAAAACAGTCAGTAAACTGGTAAAAACAGTCAGTAAACTGGTAAAAACAGTCAGTAAACTGGTAAAAACAGTCAGTATAAAAACAGTCAGTAAACTGGTAAAAACAGTCAGTAAACTGGTAAAAACAGTCAGTATAAAAACAGTCAGTAAACTGGTAAAAACAGTCAGTAAACTGGTAAAAACAGTCAGTAAACTGGTAAAAGAACCAGTGAAAAACATTTTTTCTCTCCACAGTCGCCTCATGCACGCCAGGATTGAATCGGAGAGAAGTTTCAATCTGTTGATTTCCTTTGTGGGGAAACTTATTTTAATCGGTTCTGTATGAATTGGATTTTATTCGGGTTTATATTGTATTTTAATGAATTGAAAACCAGTGGAATTGGTGTTAGTGGTATTAGTGGTATTACCGGTGTCGGGGTGGCAGGCGTCGCTGTGTCCGTTGCAGTTGCACGGCTCACAGGGGCTGAAGGCTCCGAGCTCCGGCCGGGCGCGGCGGTATCCCAGAGTGCACTGCTCACAGTGCTGACCCTGGTAACCCTGGGGGCAGGTGCACTGCTCCACCCAGCGGGCCGGCACACCTGGGCTCCGCCTCGCCGTCACCAAGGAGACGTTGTCCAGGTAACCAGCACCTGGGGAAAGCAGTTGTTAGTAAATCCCTTCCACAGGTGCGCTGTTGTTGTTGTTGTTGTTGTTGCTGTGTGGGCTGCGTACTCCTCTCGCTGTAGGTGCCGCGGATCTTGATGGCCGTCAGGTTGTGGAGAAGCTTCTGGAAGTCAAAGTGGCTGATGAAGGGCCTCCAGGGGTAGTCCGTGCTGTCATGGAGCCTGAACCAGAACCAGAAGATCAGGATTATCATGCGTCTAACATTCTGTCAGAAGTGAATCCAGATCATCACCGACGTTCCACTTAATCCAGATTAAATGATAAACAGTTTAAACACTGTTCTCATAGAAAAACTATTTAATCCAGATTAAATAAATCCAGATTATCACAGACGTTCCACTTAATCCAGATTAAATGATAAACAGTTTAAACACTGTTCTCATAGAAAAACTATTTAATCCAGATTAAATAAATCCAGATCATCACCGACGTTCCACTTAATCCAGATTAAATGATAAACAGTTTAAACACTGTTCTCATAGAAAAACTATTTAATCCAGATTAAATAAATCCAGATTATCACAGACGTTCCACTTAATCCAGATTAAATGATAAACAGTTTAAACACTGAAAACAGAGATTATTTGAATGGATTAACACCAACTGAATCCAGATTAACAGATAAGGAGTGAAGTTTAAAAGCAACTCAACAAATCAAAACTGGATTAAGGCTTCGAGATTTTTATGAACTAATAAAAACATCAGAACAGAACTTTTGTTATCATAGAAAAACTATTTAATCCAGATTAAATAAAGTTTACTCTATGCAGAGTTTGAAACTTTAGGAAAAATGTGGAAGAATGAAAACTAGATGAAGAGAAATAACAGCCATGGACGCCTTCTTAGTCTAATCCAGATTATAAGTAAAAACAGATTAAATGCACAGAAATGTAGCTTCATTTACACCAGATCAACAGATCATGGTTGCCCTGATGTTACAGATGTGAACAGCTTCCTGCCTCACCTGAACACGTAGGTCTGCATGTTCTCGTTGGGGTAGGCGTTGCCCTGGGCGATCAGGGGCACGGCCACCCGCAGGTCCGCCCCCTCCAGGATCAGATCCTCCGCCGACAGGCGGGTGTCCCGCCGCTCCACTCGGAAATTCATGCTCAGGTTCTGTCCGTAACTCAGCAACTGGTTCCCCAGAAACTTCCCTGTGACGCAGAAAACAAGACGATTCAGCGGCCGAGAAGTTCGGATCAGACAGAAATATCTACGTTTCAGACGTTAAAGAGTCTCTGATTAAAGATGTTAAGTAAACGGGCTCTGGGGAGGATTCATCCCTCCATCAGACCTGCTGCCACTGATTTTCAGCCCACTTCTTGTGTCCTTTGGTTTTTTTTGTGTTTTATTTAGTTTTTTTTGTGTTTTTTTGTGTTTATTTTGTTTTTTTGTGTTTTTTTTCTTTTGTTTTGTGTTTTGTTTTGTTCTTTTGTTTTGTGTTTTTTTTATTGTGTTTTTTCTGTTTTATTTGGTGGCTTTGGGTCAGATTTCCTCCTGTTCATCTGCTGTAGATAGTTCTTTAGGCCTGACACTTCTTCTTCTGTCCTCCACTTGTCCAGTTTCCTCAAATGTTTTAAGGACACACTGCACACCATGCTGAGATATGCCAAGTTTTCAGCTAACAGCTCTTTGGGAATCACCTTGTTGCTGCAGAAATCCTGTTTTCTGTCTGTCACACTGTGTTATCTTTGCTGTTTTTCACACATGCAGCTAAAGAAATGGGAACAAATGATGTGTCTCTGTGACAGGCTGCTGGGAACAAAGTGCCTAAAGATCCAGTTTAAAACGGCTTCTTTGCTAAGTTGTCTGTTCTGTGTGGACACACCACTGGTTCATCCCTTGAGTTAGGAGCCTTTTTCCTGCCTGAATGGTTCACAGCTCAGAGTTAAGTGGCTTAACAAAGAAAAAACACATTCCTCTGAAGATGCTCAGGTACAAGGACTGGACTGAAGATGAGGGAAGAAGCAGAAAATGTCCAAAGAGAAACTCTGAGAGAGCTTCAGGAAGCTGCAGAACTGCTGATCAGGACACTTTAAAGGTTCCAGGGAAGAAGTCTTCTTTTAAAATCAGGATATTTCTTTGATTCTCTTGAAAAATGTCACAAACAACAAAGATGCTGTAACTTTTCACCAGGGCTGGGCAACGATTAAAATGTTTAATCTAATTAATCACATGATTTCCCTGATTAATCACGATTAATCGCATTTGTACGCAGAATCCAAAAATGAATCCAAAAGTAGTGTATAGCCTTTAGCATTTAGCTTTATTTTAAATGTGCTGCCATATGAATGAAAGTGCCATAACATTTGTTGTGCAAACACACTTTTAACATCAGCATCTTTCTGTAGTTTTTATGTAGAAGCCTCGCTCCACTGTCTGTTTCCTTGAATGACTTGCTGCTATCAGTTGTGTGTTTTGCCTTTAAGTGATATTTTAGACTGGAACTACTACGCTGAGAAGACAATTCAACTTGGCAGTGTTTACAGATGACTTTGGTTCTGTCGACTCCGCCGTCTGGAAGAACTTTAACATGAAAATGGCCGAGTAAAAGTTCCGTACCCTTCTCCATGTTTGGTGGATCCGCCGATTACTTTCTTTTCCTGTTCCACAGCAGAGGGCAACAGACTTTTACAAAATAAAAGCCTGTGAGCAACAGACTTTTACAAAATAAAAGCCTGTGAGCAACAGACTTTTACAAAATAAAAGCCTGTGAGCAACAGACTTTTACAAATTAAAAGCCTGTGAGCAACAGACTTTTATAAAATAAAAGCCTGTGAGCAACAGACTTTTACAATAATAAAACCTGCGTTAATGCGCGATAAAATATTTATCGGCGTTAAATAATTAACGAGTTAATGCGCCCAGCCCTGGTCATGACATTTGTTTTTTGTTAGAAATGACAAACTCAAACATTTAAGCGCATTATGTAGTTGTCGTCAATGAAATAAGAGACAGTTTGTACAATTCAACTTGGCAATAAATGCAGGAGTTTTTAAAAAAAATGTATTTTGAAATACATGCTTTTATGTTGAAACCAGTAAAACTATTTATCGGCGTTAAATAAGGTTAAATAAGGTTAAATAACGTTAAGTTAACAGGTTAACGCGATAATAAGGCGTTAACCCGCCCGCCCTACTTTCCACCGACCTGGGGCCACGTAGTACATGGGGAAATAGTCCTCGGAGATGAGCGAGACCTCCTGACCGCCCGGGGACCACTGCACCGGCACGCTGGACCCGTCCCGCTGCTGACCGCTCCACTGCTCGCCATCTGACACACAAACACACGCATTACGTCAGCGCGTCGGCTCTCGGAGCGACGGGTTAATTCCTCCCCGAGTCCGGCCTGCGGGCGGCGCTACCTCTGTCGAAGGTGGAGCTGACGGTGTGCACGCTGTAGCCTTCGGCGCTGTCGCACACCGACGAGTGCTGGAAGCAGAAACAGGGCGTGCAGCCCTGAGGGTTGTTGGAGTCCAGGTTGAAGTAGCCCAGCTTACACCTGCGGAGCACAGCACAAACTCAGAGCTGCTGGGTGGGATTCAGGTGGGCGGGGGGGCGCCGGCGGCGCCTTACCTGTCGCAGCTGAAGCCCTCCACGTTGTCCTTACAGCGGCACTGACCCGAGGTCACGTCACACTCCTGAGTGCTGCCGGACGGCGAGCACGAGCACGGCCTGGCAGACAGACAGAGGGGCGTACTGAGCATGCTCACAACGACACGAGGAACAACGAGCCTGAAGCACAATCATTTGGCTGGAGGGTCAAAGGTTATCTGACCCAACCAATGCTATGCGAGAAGGAGCCGTCTCGCCTGCAGTTTGTGCAGAAGTGAAGTGAAATTTTTCTATATCGCACTATTCAGCAACAAGGCGATCCAAAGTGAAACATCAATCTGGTAATTTTAGCTAACAGTGAGATTGGTATAACTATAACAGAGCAAAAGTAAATTTAGCTAATAGTAGGATTGGTATAACTATAACAGAGCAAAAGTAAATTTAGCTAACAGTAAGATTGGTATAACTATAACAGAGCAAAAGTAAATTTAGCTAACAGTAGGACTGGTATAACTATAACAGAGCAAAAGTAAATTTAGCTAACAGTAGGATTGGTATAACTATAACAGAGCAAAAGTCAATTTAGCTAACAGTAGGATTGGTATAACTATAACAGAGCAAAAGTAAATTTAGCTAAAAGTAAGATCGGTATTACTATATGTTGGAAAACTGTATATAGATTTTCATTTTGAGTAAACAACATTTTATAGGTAGACATGTAGTGTGTGAACTTTGCTTAGTGTGATACAAAGTAATTAAAGGAAACTGTGAGAAACAGGGTGCTCTGGTCTTCCCATGTAGGAGAATGTGCAACCACTCAACACGTGAGGAACTAGATGTCCCAGTGAAACATTTGTTGCATCTTGCTCACAAGATTGTTTTACGTATGCTGATTGTAACTAAGCTGTGTAATAAAAAGAACTACACGGGGAAAGTCGGATGGAGTTGTTTGAGCACGGGTGAAGGAGTAAGTTCTGTCACTCCGTCCGGCTCCCCTTGCAAGTAAAAATACAATCTTGTGCACTGTGTGTTTTGTTGATTACTGGGGTTGTCTTGAGTGAACTGTGTTCCAGCTGGGTTAACTTTTAGACCCAACACTATAACAGAGCAAAAGTAAATTTAGCTAACAGTAGGATTGGTATAACTATAACAGAGCAAAGTAAATTTAGCTAATAGTAGGATTGGTATAACTATAACAAAGCAAAAGTATTTTTAGCTAACAGTAAGATTGGTATAACTATAACAGAGCAAAAGTAATTTTAGCTAATAGTAGGATTGGTATAACTATAACAGAGCAAAAGTAAATTTAGCTAATAGCAGGATTGGTATAACTATAACAAAGCAAAAGTATTTTTAGCTAACAGTAAGATTGGTATAACTATAACAGAGCAGAAGTAAATTTAGCTAATAGTAGGATTGGTATAACTATAACAGAGCAGAAGTAAATTTAGCTAATAGTAGGATTGGTATAACTATAACAGAGCAAAGTAAATTTAGCTAACAGTAGGATTGGTATAACTATAACAGAGCAAAGTAAATTTAGCTAATAGTAGGATTGGTATAACTATAACAAAGCAAAAGTATTTTTAGCTAACAGTAAGATTGGTATAACTATAACAGAGCAAAAGTAATTTTAGCTAATAGTAGGATTGGTATAACTATAACAGAGCAAAAGTAAATTTAGCTAATAGCAGGATTGGTATAACTATAACAGAGCAAAAGTAAATTTAGCTAACAGTAAGATTGGTATAACTATAACAGAGCAGAAGTAAATTTAGCTAACAGTGGGATTGGTATAACTATAACAGAGCAAAAGTAAATTTAGCTAACAGTAGGATTGGTATAACTATAACAGGTAATTTGAGTAAACTAACAAAAGCTAACAAACATGGATAAACTTTCCTCTAAGAGGAGGCATTTAAAAATATAGCTAATAGCAGAACGGTTGATATAATGAATGATAACAGATCTTTAAAAGACTTTCATCTGAGAGGAAATATTAAGGTTGATACAGTGGTAATAGGTCTTAATAAACCATTTGAATATGACCAAGTTTTCCTCCTAGTGAAGCATTAATAAGATAAGGGTAGAATGACAGAAGAAATACCACATTAGGGGAACTCTGACCCGCTCTGATAGGAGGACTCACTGAACCCCTGTTCTTAAAGCTCCTCATTGGCTGCCAGTTTCCTCTGGGATCACTTTTAAAATGTTGATTTTAATTCTCAGAGCATTGCATGGTCAGGCTCCCCCTTACATCAGAGATCTGATCCAGCCTTACAGCCCAGCTCGGGGTCTGTGGATCAGAACCTCCTGATGGTTTCCGGCCCAGAGGAGACGGATCCTCCCAGGCTTTGGAACCATCTTCCGCTCTCTCTGCGCTCGATGGAGCCTGTCGACGCCTTCAAAAGGCAACTTAAGACCTATTTATTGGTTCAGGTTTTTGCTGAACTCTCTTAGGGCTGCTATGACTGTCACTGAGTTGCCTTTTAAACTTTTATGTACTTCTTAACTGTGTGTTTCTGTATCTGTAAAGCGCTCTGTGACCCTGCTCTGTGAAAGGAGCTGTACGAATAAAGCTTACTGACTCATTTCAGGGACTGACCTGCCACTCAGACGTGTTCAGGAGGCATTCTGTCGGTGGTTAAAACGGACGCAGCTCTGTTGGGTTTCAGCTCTGTTGCATCAGACAGAGACTCAGAGCCACGAGGCCGAGGTCTGCTGCAGCTGTTCAGACACCAAACACAGTTCTCAGATTATTCTGAGCGTTTGGAAGAAGCTGCTGCCAGCAGAGGGCGCTCCTTCTTTACTCTGAAACCAACAGAGGATTTCATCCTTCAGTTTCTCCTGTTAAAGGGACAGTTCGCCTCTTCTGACATGAAGCTGTGTAACATCCCATATCAGCAGCATCATTTCTGAACATCTTCTTACCCCCTGCTGCGTCCTGTGAGCAGAGTTCCAGCCTCGTTTTGGTGTTGATGAAGGTAGTCCGGCTAGTTGGCTGGGGTTTAAAAAATAAAGCGTTTTGCTTATAAATGATGTTGCTGATATGGGATGTCATACAGCTTCATGTCAAAAGAGGCGAACTGTCCCTTTAACAGGAGAAACTGAAGGATCCTTTGTGCATGTTGGTTTCAGGTGCCCAGGTCCTGAGGCTGCAGAACCAGCCCAGATCATCAGCCCTCCACCACCGTGCTTGACAGCTGGTGTGAGGTGTTTGTGCTGATATGCTGTGTTTGGTTTCCTCCAAACGTGCTGCTGTGCATTATGAGCAAACATCTCCACTTTGCTCTGCTCTGTCCAAAGGACATTGTTCCAGAAGTCTTGTGGTTTGTTCAGATGCAGCTTTGCAAACCTAAGCTGTGCTGCCATGTTCTTTTTAGAGAGAAGCTTTCTCCTGCAGCCCTTCCACACAAGCCACACCTGTTCAGCCTGTTTCTAACTGTGCTGTCATGACCTTAGTTCCTGTGGAAGCAGGACGGGTTCACTTAGTTTTCCACTCTCTGCTTCTGTGTTTTGTCTCAGTTTTTCTTCCATAAATGATGACACAGTTCAGTATGTCTGAGGCTGTTTTTACTGAGTTTTAGCAGTGATTTGTTATATTTCCTGATATGGGAAACCTTTAAATTAAAGGGGGCGTTCATGTTCACACTGCAAAAAAATAGGGGTCTTCAAACAAGATAAAAAACACTAAAACTAAGGGAAAAGGTACTCAAAACAAGTGAAAAAATCTGTCCATGCAGCAAGATAATTTGACTTGGCAAGATTTCTTAAATTACGATTGTAGGAGTCTTGTTTCTAGATTTAACAAAGGCAGTTTTGTGAACAAACATTTGTCATATGCTTAAAATCCAAGGAATAAAGTGTGTTTTCAGATATTTTCTGTGTGACTCTTGAATCAAGCATGTTGAGTTTGTTATTAAATCTTAAAACAAGATTTATTTTGATGAGACTTTGGAGGAGAAACGTAATACATCTTATTTTAAGTGTTAATTGTCTCATTTTATGATTCCCTGCCTGTTTGAGACAAAAAAAGTAAAGTTTTGCTTGATATAAGATTATAATGTTAAGCTGAAGACTTAAAATAAGAAATTAATTCTTAAAACAAGAAAAAATATCTAGCACTTCTAAATGTAAGGGTTTTTTTTCTTGGTAAGAACCAAATAATTTGCAGTGCATGACACAAATCGGAAAACTAAATGATTGTTTTAACAATTCAAAATCAATGTGTAACTTTTCTCCTAAACATTTTGAAGAACTAAAACTCCTAAACTCTTTGATTCATTGATTTAAATCTGTGTAATGATTGTATCTGCAGAGCTCTGATTGGTTGTTCACTGATCTGCTGTGCGGGTGAGTACCTGCAGCCGGCCTCGGTCAGGCTGTGGAATCCCGGCTGGCAGCGGTCACACTTCTCTCCGGTCACGCCTGGTTTGCACGCGCACGCGCCTCTGCTGTCACACTGAGGAGATAAAGAGCCTGCAAACACACACACATCCGCACGTTAACCTCCGACCACATGCAAGCAACCGTCTGCCGTTAACCTGCCGGAGCCGAGCTGTAACCGTGTCAGCAGCGGCTTCAAGTTCACTCAAGGTTTGCTGCACCAAACACCAAGAAAGTTTTCACTCAGTCACCCACTGATACCCACTGACACCCACTATAAACCCACTGACACCCACTATAAACCCACTGATACCCGCTGAAACACACTGATACCAGCTGATACCCACTATAAACCCACTGATACCCACTGAAACACACTAATACCCACTGAAACACACTGATACCCACTGATACCCACTATAAACCCACTGACACCCACTATAAACCCACTGACACCCACTATAAACCCACTGATACCCGCTGAAACCCGCTGATACCCACTGAAACCCGCTGATACCCGCTGATACCCGCTGATACCCGCTGAAACACACTGATACCCACTGAAACACACTGATACCAGCTGATACCCACTATAAACCCACTGAAACACACTGATACCCACTGATACCCACTATAAACCCACTGACACCCACTATAAACCCACTGACACCCGCTATAAACCCACTGACACCCGCTATAAACCCACTGATACCCGCTGAAACCCGCTGATACCCGCTGATACCCACTGAAACACACTGATACCCACTGAAACACACTGATACCAGCTGATACCCACTGATACCCACTATAAACCCACTGAAACACACTGATACCCACTGATACCCACTATAAACCCACTGACACCCACTATAAACCCACTGATACCCGCTGATACCCACTGAAACACACTGATACACACTGATACACACTGAAACCCGCTGATACCCACTGAAACACACTGATACCCACTGAAACACACTGATACACACTGAAACCCGCTGATACCCGCTGATACACACTGAAACCCGCTGATACCCACTGATACCCACTGAAACACACTGATACCCACTGATACCTACTGAAACACACTGATACCCGCTGAAACACACTGATACCAGCTGATACCAGCTGACACCCACTATAAACCCACTGATACCCGCTGATACCCACTGAAACACACTGATACCCGCTGAAACCCATTGATACCCGCTGAAACCCATTGATACCCACTGAAACACACTGATACCCGCTGATACACGCCGAAACACGCTGATACCCGCTGATACCCGCTGAAACACACTGATAACCACTGATACCCACTGAAACCCGCTGAAACACACTGATAACCACTGATACCCACTGATACCCGCTGAAACACACTGATAACCACTGATACCCACTGAAACCCGCTGAAACCCACTGAAACCCACTGATACCCACTGAAAACGGCTGATACCTGCTGATACCCACTGAAACACACTGATACCCACTGATACCCGCTGATACCTGCTGATACCCACTGAAACACACTGATACCCGCTGATACCCACTGAAACACGCTGATACCCACTGATACCCACTGAAACACGCTGATACCCACTGATACCCACTGAAACACGCTGATACCCACTGATACCCACTGAAACACGCTGATACCCACTGATACCCACTGAAACACGCTGATACCCGCTGATACCAACTGATACCAACTGAAACACACTGATACCCGCTGAAACCCGCTGATACACACTGAAACCCGCTGATACCCACTGAAACACACTGATACCCACTGAAACACACTGATACCCACTGATACCCGCTGATACCCACTGAAACACGCTGATACCCACTGAAACACGCTGATACCAGCTGATACCCACTGAAACACGCTGAAACACGCTGATACCCAATGATACCCGCTGATACCCACTGAAACACGCTGAAACACGCTGATACCCAATGATACCCGCTGATACCCACTGAAACCCACTGAAGGGCAGATTACAGTTCTGCGTCTATCTTCTTGACGTGTTGCTTTGCTCTGGTCGCGAACCACTTTTCATGTTATGGTTCTGCAACCTCGACCTAGAATTTCTAGTGATGCATAGCATTTTCCCGCCAAAACGCTAGTGGGAGCCCATTCGAGAACTCGCGATTCGCAAGAACTTCGGTGGGGGGAGTGTATATATTCCGCTGACACGCTGATCCTGGTCAACCGGAAAGGCACACCGAGGACCAATCACAGCCGCTTTTGTCTGCGCACTTGGTTGGTGGTCTGCGTGCGTCTGTCGCGTAGTCAGGATTTTTTTGAGGTGCACGAGAACGCGCGCAGAGCCTCTGCGTGGGGGAGTGGTCAAGATTTTGACGCTCGCAGAGGCTCTGCGTCCGAGCGTCAGAGGCTTTGCGTCTGAAGCATAAATTAGGCTTGATACCCACTGAAACCCACTTGGGACGGAGGCAACTCACCGATGGAGTTGCAGCTGCAGGGCAGGCAGCGGCTGCCGCTCTGGTCTCGGTAGTAGTTGTCGAGGCAGCGCTCGCAGTTAGGCCCGTCCGTGTTGTCGGCACAGTTTCTGCAGTGACCTCCGTGACCCGTGGCCCGGTACAGCTCTGCATCGAAGTAGCACTCGCCGCTCTTGCCGTTACAGTTGCAGGCTGGGACAGAAACACAGCAGCGCGTTAACAGACTCATCACAGAGCAACGGCTGGACATCATGAAAACGCCTAAAAAGTGTTTCAAATGACAGTTTAACTGAAACAAAGTTTTCAACTGATTCAACGACGTTCTGGTTGTTAAACAGCTAATCACCTGAAAACTAATGATGTTTTAATATAAGAAATTTAAAGTGCAATAAATACTCAACATCAAGTGAATAAAGCTCCAAAAAAAGAATAAAATCAGAACTGCTCCCTCACCAACTCACTCATTTCAAGAAATCAGGCTCCTGATGCAGGACAATGACGCTGTATTAACTCGTTCTTTCATGTTATTTTACCTAAATAAACCCCAGAACATCCTGATAGAACAGAACATTTGTCAGTGTTTCTGAGTGATTTCCAGCTGACCCTAACAGCTGACCCTAACAGCAGACCCTAACAGCTGACCCTAACAGCAGACCCTAACAGCAGACCCTAACAACAGACCCTAACAGCTGACCCTAACAACAGACCCTAACAGCTGACCCTAACAGCTGACCCTAACAGCTGACCCTAACAACAGACCCTAACAACAGACCCTAACAACAGACCCTAACAGCTGACCCTAACAGCTGACCCTAACAGCTGACCCTAACAACAGACCCTAACAGCTGACCCTAACAGCAGACCCTAACAGCAGACCCTAACAGCAGACCCTAACAGCTGACCCTAACAGCTGACCCTAACAACAGACCCTAACAGCAGACCCTAACAGCAGACCCTAACAGCTGACCCTAACAACAGACCCTAACAGCTGACCCTAACAGCTGACCCTAACAGCTGACCCTAACAGCTGACCCTAACAACAGACCCTAACAGCAGACCCTAACAACAGACCCTAACAGCAGACCCTAACAACTGACCCTAACAACAGACCCTAACAGCAGACCCTAACAGCAGACCCTAACAGCAGACCCTAACAGCAGACCCTAACAACAGACCCTAACAGCAGACCCTAACAACTGACCCTAACAACTGACCCTAACAGCAGACCCTAACAACAGACCCTAACAACAGACCCTAACAACAGACCCTAACAACAGACCCTAACAGCAGACCCTAACAACAGACCCTAACAACTGACCCTAACAACATACCCTAACAGCAGACCCTAACAACTGACCCTAACAACAGACCCTAACAACAGACCCTAACAACATACCCTAACAGCAGACCCTAACAACAGACCCTAACAACAGACCCTAACAACTGACCCTAACAGCTGACCCTAACAGCAGACCCTAACAGCTGACCCTAACAGCAGACCCTAACAGCAGACCCTAACAACATACCCTAACAGCAGACCCTAACAACAGACCCTAACAACAGACCCTAACAGCAGACCCTAACAGCAGACCCTAACAGCTGACCCTAACAACTGACCCTAACAACTGACCCTAACAGCTGACCCTAACAGCCGACCCTAACAGCCGACCCTAACAGCCGACCCTAACAACAGACCCTAACAGCAGACCCTAACAACAGACCCTAACAGCAGACCCTAACAGCAGACCCTAACAACTGACCCTAACAGCAGACCCTAACAACAGACCCTAACAGCAGACCCTAACAGCAGACCCTAACAACTGACCCTAACAACAGACCCTAACAACTGACCCTAACAGCAGACCCTAACAGCAGACCCTAACAGCTGACCCTAACAGCTGACCCTAACAGTTGACCCTAACAACAGACCCTAACAACATACCCTAACAACAGACCCTAACAACTGACCCTAACAACTGACCCTAACAACATACCCTAACAGCTGACCCTAACAGTTGACCCTAACAACAGACCCTAACAACATACCCTAACAACAGACCCTAACAACTGACCCTAACAACATACCCTAACAGCAGACCCTAACAGCAGACCCTAACAACAGACCCTAACAACTGACCCTAACAGCTGACCCTAACAACTGACCCTAACAACAGACCCTAACAACAGACCCTAACAACATACCCTAACAACAGACCCTAACAACAGACCCTAACAACTGACCCTAACAACTGACCCTAACAACATACCCTAACAACATACCCTAACAACTGACCCTAACAACATACCCTAACAACTGACCCTAACAACATACCCTAACAACAGACCCTAACAACAGACCCTAACAGCTGACCCTAACAGTTGACCCTAACAACAGACCCTAACAACATACCCTAACAACTGACCCTAACAACTGACCCTAACAACTGACCCTAACAACATACCCTAACAGCAGACCCTAACAACAGACCCTAACAGCAGACCCTAACAGCTGACCCTAACAGCAGACCCTAACAACAGACCCTAACAGCTGACCCTAACAGCAGACCCTAACAACAGACCCTAACAACAGACCCTAACAGCTGACCCTAACAACTGACCCTAACAACAGACCCTAACAACAGACCCTAACAACAGACCCTAACAGCAGACCCTAACAACTGACCCTAACAACAGACCCTAACAGCAGACCCTAACAGCAGACCCTAACAACAGACCCTAACAGCAGACCCTAACAACAGACCCTAACAGCTGACCCTAACAACATACCCTAACAACAGACCCTAACAACAGACCCTAACAACAGACCCTAACAGCTGACCCTAACAACATACCCTAACAACAGACCCTAACAACAGACCCTAACAGCTGACCCTAACAACAGACCCTAACAGCTGACCCTAACAGCAGACCCTAACAGCTGACCCTAACAGCAGACCCTAACAGCTGACCCTAACAACAGACCCTAACAACAGACCCTAACAACAGACCCTAACAACAGACCCTAACAGCTGACCCTAACAACAGACCCTAACAGCTGACCCTAACAGCAGACCCTAACAGCTGACCCTAACAGCAGACCCTAACAGCTGACCCTAACAACAGACCCTAACAACAGACCCTAACAGCTGACCCTAACAGCAGACCCTAACAGCTGACCCTAACAGCAGACCCTAACAGCTGACCCTAACAATAGACCCTAACAACAGACCCTAACAACAGACCCTAACAGCAGACCCTAACAGCTGACCCTAACAGCAGACCCTAACAGCTGACCCTAACAGCTGACCCTAACAACATACCCTAACAGCAGAAGAAGAATGGCGCAGGTGCATTCACTCACGCAGACACTCGTGGGCGTTGTCCGCCGTCGCCCGACTCCAGGGCCGGTCGTTGAAGAACGGTTTGCAGACCTCGCAGTCGTCGCCGGCCGTGTTGTGTTTGCAGTCGCACACCAGCCGCCCGCCGCTGTTCCGCTCACAGTTGCTGCCGTGGCCGTTACACTTACACCTGACAGAGGAGGAACTCACCTGTTACACAACCTCTAAGGAAGAGCGAAAGGTCGTACACATTCATGTTCATATAAACTCTGTCAGACACTTTAATGTTGATGGTGTCTGATGGAGCGGCTCCAGGGAAGCTTTGGTTAAGCCTCCTCGGAGAAAGAAAGCCCCCACGACAGGACAGGACCTGCTCTGCAGCCATCTTTGCTATTAGTCTCAGGTGTTTCCTGGCAGAGAGCCATGGAAAAACTGACGAAAGCTTCAGGCAGACTCCCTGTTCATCTGACACCAACTGGTACTCCAAGCTGCTAAAACTGCTAAAGCTGCTAAAACTGGTAAAGCTGCTAAAAATGGTAAAACTGCTAAAACTGCTAAAACTGCTAAAGCTGCTAAAACTGCTAAAGCTGCTAAAATTGCTAAAGCTGCTAAAACTGCTAAAGCTGCTAAAAATGGTAAAACTGCTAAAACTGCTAAAACTGCTAAAGCTGCTAAAACTGCTAAAGCTGCTAAAGCTGCTAAAGCTGCTAAAACTGCTAAAACTGCAGCGCCGAGAATATAAAACCCAATGAAATCCCTGCCTGCGCTTCTTAAAACAGGATGTGGGATGAGCCTGGGCTCAGCTTTAGTTAGCTTTAGCTTTATCACAGTATAAACAACTAAATTAATGTGAAATTCACCTCCGAGTGAAGATGAAACTCTGACCTTAGGGAAGCAGTCGGTTCTTTACAAAGAATGAAAAAGTAAATCTTGAGTTTATTCCACTCATTTCGGGGTAAGAAGCTACTTCTTGGTGTTTTCCCAGTAACTCGGCGCTTACTGGCACGGTTTAACTGAAGTCAACTCGCATCTTAAAGTTGACTTTAAACGAACATTTGGGTCTTTCTCCTCATGGAAATGCTCAAAGCTCAGTGTCAGTGTAACTCAACCAGCTGTATTTGTTAAAAAGAGGAGTAAACTGAGCCCAGAATGTGCATGAATCTGCCCGGAGAGGCAGGGAGGAGCCTCAGAAACCCCTCCCCGGACCAGTAA
Organism: Odontesthes bonariensis; assembly: GCF_027942865.1. NCBI lineage: Eukaryota > Metazoa > Chordata > Actinopteri > Atheriniformes > Atherinopsidae > Odontesthes > Odontesthes bonariensis. The sequence continues at coordinate 2,434,156 of NC_134519.1, forward strand.
AGGTTAAGCCTTGCAGGTGCTGGGCCTCCTTCCTTCTCCTCCATCCGTCACGGCGGATCGGACCGCCCCATTCCGGTTTCCCTGTAATCCAGGAATGCTAAGAATGCCGGCTGTGTAATGGAAATCTGCTCCACATTTCAGACAGATTACGGCTGCAGAGGCACCGTGTTCAACACTCTTGTAATGCCCGTCGAAACCTTTTCCAGCCCCGAATCCTGCTGGAAAAGGAGTCGGTATGGAAACCACACGGTGACACATCAGGACCCCCCAAACCCCCCCGGCCTGCTGAATCTGCCCCACTCATAAGGTGCAACTGTGCAGAGGACAGCAGGAACCAGCTCCCTGAATGTCTTTACCTTCCTCCCACAGCAAAGTCGGAGATGGCGTAGTAGTAGGACTTGAGGACCTTGGGGTCGTTGAAGACCTCGTCTCCGAACGTGTTGAGCCTGTTCAGGGTCACTTTGATGTCGGTGGCGGTCACCCAGTCCTGCAACAGACGCAACAGGGACTCAGTTTTTCAACACTTTAAAGTCGGCTGTGGATCCGGCAGCCCCAGAAACCTCCTGTTCTACGGGAACGGAAACGGTTATTCATGCAGAATATTTCACACAACTTTAAACCAACCTTTGGGCGCTAAAAGCAACCGGAGAAATAACCGGGTTATCGGTTCAGTAACTCTCTGAAAAAGAAGTCAAGGACATCTTCCAGGAGACTGAGCTCTGTTATGCACATTTATTCAACTCATTAAAAATGAAAACATGAAAACACAAAAAACCTGAATTTAATCACAGTTCTACAATATATCTTTTTCAATGGTTTAAGTGAAGCCAGACTGAACAGATTCAGTTAAAGACTGAACAGATTCAGTTACAGACTGAACAGATTCAATTACAGACTGAACAGATTCAGTTAAAAACGGAACAGATTCAGTTAGACTGAACAGATTCGGTTACAGACTGAACAGATTCGGTTACAGACTGAACAGATTCAGTTAAAGACTGAAAAGATTCAGTTAGACTGGACAGATTCAGTTACAGACTGAAAAGATTCAGTTAAAGACGGAACAGATTCAGTTAGACTGAACAGATTCAGTTACAGACTGAAAAGATTCAGTTACAGACGGGACAGATTCAGTTACAGACTGAACAGATTCGGTTCCCATCACGCATGGATCAGAGTAACAGGGTGATCAGGGTGAAGCTCTCCAACGTCTCCAGGTCAGAGTTTCTGCTGGACTTGGTGGACTTCCAGCTCATCCTGCTGGGAACACGACCCTCAGCCAACAGTTTTTGATGGGATCAGATCACAGAACTTTCTGTGGGAAACGGTGAAGTAACACCAACAACCAACCCTCAAACTTTCACATTTTCAGAGGAATTTATTTGATTTGCTTCACGGTTCCAGAGAATTCCAGACAAACACCTGTTGGGTTTCACAGCAGAAGGATCGTTGCTCAACATCCTGCCTGTCAAAGCCTCGTGGGAAACTGGGCCAGAGATAGCTTTGTTCAGTATCAGCAGGCGGCTTATCGGGCCCAGAGGTTTTCATTCACAGAGTGGGAGCTCAGAGCAGCTGTCTGAAGACAAACAAGCAGCTCAGAGCTGAATAAAAACCACGTTTCTGCTCCAGTCAGAACACGACCAACCATAAGAGCAAATGAGGGAGTTTACAGTTTTCTGGGGCCTGATTTCAGGAGGAAACGTGTGCTGACAGCCTGCTGGCCTCGTGTGGTTGGGCTGCTCAACGTGAGCTTTACTGGCTGCTGGAGCGGCTTTTAGAGCGATAACGTCCAGATAAAAGGAGGTTTGAGTGAAGGAATCTGCAAATAAAGCCTCTGAGGTCAGATGAACAGAGCTGGACTTCCTGAGCTCGTGTTCAGGTCAGATGTCCTGAACATTATCTACCCACTCAGGAAAACCTCCCACCTTCACAGGCTGGTGTTAAATCCTCGTATAACTGAGAGGCTTCCCAGCAGGAAGCTGAGCTGTCCTCAGTTAACTTCTGCAACACTCAGTCCGCTTCACGTTTAACACCAAAAGCACTCCGGATTCACCCTAAAAAAGCAGAGAATTTGGGCCCAAGGGATCAGAACCAAACCTGCAGCGACTCGCTTGTCGGGATCAGAACCAAACCTGCAGCGACTCGCTTGTCGGGATCAGAACCAAACCTGCAGCGACTCGCTTGTCTGGATCAGAACCAAACCTTCAGCGACTCGCTTGTCGGGATCAGAACCAAACCTGCAGCGACTCGCTTGTCTGGATCAGAACCAAACCTGCAGCGACTCGCTTGTCTGGATCAGAACCAAACCTTCAGCGACTCGCTTGTCGGGATCAGAACCAAACCTGCAGCGACTCGCTTGTCGGGATCAGAACCAAACCTGCAGCGACTCGCTTTTCGGGATCAGAACCAAACCTTCAGCGACTCGCTTTTCGGGATCAGAACCAAACCTTCAGCGACTCGCTTGTCGGGATCAGAACCAAACCTGCAGCGACCCGCTTGTCGGGATCAGAACCAAACCTTCAGCGACTCGCTTGTCGGGATCAGAACCAAACCTGCAGCGACTCGCTTTTCGGGATCAGAACCAAACCTGCAGCGACTCGCTTTTCGGGATCAGAACCAAACCTGCAGCGACTCGCTTTTCGGGATCAGAACCAAACCTGCAGCGACTCGCTTGTCGGGATCAGAACCAAACCTGCAGCGACTCGCTTGTCTGGATCAGAACCAAACCTTCAGCGACTCGCTTGTCCGGATCAGAACCAAACCTTCAGCGACTCGCTTGTCTGGATCAGAACCAAACCTGCAGCGACTCGCTTGTCGGGATCAGAACCAAACCTGCAGCGACTCGCTTGTCTGGATCAGAACCAAACCTTCAGCGACTCGCTTGTCCGGATCAGAACCAAACCTTCAGCGACTCGCTTGTCGGGATCAGAACCAAACCTGCAGCGACTCGCTTGTCCGGATCAGAACCAAACCTTCAGCGACTCGCTTGTCCGGATCAGAATCAAACCTGCAGCGACTCGCTTGTCCGGATCAGAACCAAACCTGCAGCGACTCGCTTGTCTGGATCAGAACCAAACCTTCAGCGACTCGCTTGTCCGGATCAGAACCAAACCTGCAGCGACTCGCTTGTCGAGATCAGAACCAAACCTTCAGCGACTCGCTTGTCCGGATCAGAACCAAACCTGCAGCGACTCGCTTGTCGGGATCAGAACCAAACCTTCAGCGACTCGCTTGTCCGGATCAGAACCAAACCTGCAGCGACTCGCTCCGGCCCCCTGGGCTCAGATGAAGGATGGCTGTTGTTCTGCAGCCTCGGTTCTGGGTTCTCCTCGGTGTCTGACTCATGCAGAACGAAATCAGCTGGCAGCTGCAGCTCCTCCGGTCCAGGAAGCCGCGGTTCTGAGCCGAGCATTTGTCCGCCATCCATCATGTGCGGCTCATGTGCAACGTGTTCTCCTGAAGGAAGAATGCAGCCTGGTGGGAACTCCTCGGGGAGCTGCAGGAAACCTTCCTGAAGGAGAGCGTTTACAGCTGCAGCTCGTCCTCACGCCCACATTCACTCCTTTGGAGCAGCAAAAACAAGAGCTCCATCTCTGGAACCTGACGTGACGTCTGCCGACATCTGCCAAAGGAGTTCAGCTTCCAACAATGTGAAGAGCGACCTGACTTTCCTTTCTGATAAAGCTTCCACTCTCTGGCTGAAGCATCGAGGTCTTTCAAATCATGCCAAACTGCTGTTTCAAACACTGGAAGTTCTCACGTGTTTGTCCGATTGGAGATTAGAAAATAACTGCTGACAGTGTGGTGCTCATCGACACACCTGCGCTACAGAATTCTGCGATTCTAGAAGATGGCGCTGTTGTGTTTGGCTGGCCGTCTACCTCTGCTACCTTTTCCTGTGTATCGTCGTGTTTTCATCGTTTTCATCACTGGTGTATGATCGCCTGAGATTCTGTGGACATAAAACCGATCCAGGACATCGATCAGACAAAGCCACGCCATCTGTTTGGGCGTCTGTACCCTCTGACCTATGGCATCTGTAGGGATGGGAATCGAAAACCGGTTCTTGTTGAGAACCGGTTTCCAGTGTTTCAATTCCTTTGAATCATTTGGCGAATTTGCAAACGATTCCCTTATCGATTCCAGTGGGCGCGAATGACGTCACCACGCAGCGTTGCGTGGCGAGTCCAGCGCAAGCAACAGTCAACAGTAAACATGGCGCCCAAGCGGTACAAACGCTCGAAAGTTTGGTTACACATCCCTAAAAAAGACGACAACAGGGCAACTTGCAAAGTGAATATTTCACCAAAGGGAGGAAATACTACCAACATGCAATAACTATGAATGAATGATTAACGTCGGTGAATCTGAACCCAGCAACGTTAGCAGCGTTAGCATGTCCTCGGCTAACACTGCAGGTCACTAACTAACTAACAAACACTGCCTATCATGTTAGCTCCATTTGCCTGATTGTAAAAGCTGCTGTTAGTAACGGTTAAGGTTAAATGAATGCCTTCTCAGGCATTACATTTAGATGAAATCATGAGAGACAGAGCCTGACTGGCTCAGAGCCAGAGGCTGGTGGTACTACCCCCAGTTCAGTTAAGGGAACCGATAAAGAACCGAATCGTTAAGCAGAATCGAAAATGGAATTGGAATCGTAAAAATCTTATAAATTCCCATCCCTAATGGCATCTACCTGGTCGGTTGCCAGGCAACACCCGTCGCAGAAGACGTGGAAAGAGAGGTGGAGTAATATGAGTAATATGCTGGCTGAAAGCCCACTTGGCTTCGCCCTCTGATGTCTGGTCTCTCCGGTAATTGCGCCCGCTACGACACCCGAGGCTCGTGGATCGCTCCTACCGATGGCTATTGCCGGTCGTACCGAGGCCGGGTACCCGTCTCCCTGCCGACCCGTGAGGATCCGCAGATGGAGAATCTGCGACCCGTTAACCGGGCCTCCCGACAGACGGATCGGCGTCCTGTTCGCATGGCTCTCAACAACACCAGATCCGTCGCAAATAAGACTTTTATCCTAATACCCAGCAGTACGATGACACTTTTATCTTATTTTATCTTATTCAGTTTTGTTGTATTTTATTGCTTTCCCTGTTCGTTTATTGTTTTTATTTGTTTTTACTTCTCTTTATTTATTACCTGCTGTAAAGCACTTTGGTACACCGTAAGGATCGTCTGTAAAGGGCTGTATGAATAAAGTACATTTACATCAAACAGCCAGCAGAGGGCGACTCCTGTGGTCCCATACACGCCCCGGGGGACTTCCTAAATATCGGGTTTATGTGGGTTTTATGTCCTTTTAATTCAGTTTTGTTAATGATTAGCAGCCCGTCTCACCCCGGCTGATGAAGTTAAAGCGTAAACATCGGTGAAAGGACGAGGGCGGCGGCCACCCGTCCCTCCACCGCGTCACCGACCGCAACGCCGGGCGTGCTGGAGGCGCCTGACAAGCGTCGGCGTGAATCATTCCTGCGGTCCTCGGTCAGTTTTAACGTCAGGTTTCAGAAGGGCAGCAGAGGTTAGGACGCCTGCCCCCTGACCCATCACCAAACGGGGATCTCAAGCTCATGACAGCTGTGCAGGACTGGTTCCGAAGTCCGAGTCGCTTTATAGTCTGAGAAACTGCGTTTAACAGCTGAAGAGTTCCCCAGGACCAGGAACAAATGTCTGATGTAACCTAATAAATCTAAATTTAAAACCATAAAACATCCTTTTAACACTCAGACTGTGAGAAAGACTCCAGTTCTGCTCATGTGTTGACCTCCAGTCAACTCAAACTGAACTGAAGCTGGAACTGAAGCTGGAACTGAACTGAAGCTGGAACTGAAGCTGGAACTGAACTGAAGCTGGAACTGAACTGAAGCTGGAACTGAAGCTGGAACTGAAGCTGGAACTGAAGCTGGAACTGAACTGAAGCTGGAACTGAAGCTGGAACTGAAGCTGGAACTGAACTGAAGCTGGAACTGAAGCTGGAACTGAAGCTGGAACTGAAGCTGAACTGAACTGAAGCTGGAACTGAAGCTGGAACTGAAGCTGGAACTGAACTGAAGCTGGAACTGAAGCTGGAACTGAAGCTGGAACTGAAGCTGGAACTGAACTGAAGCTGGAACTGAACTGAAGCTGGAACTGAACTGAAGCTGGAACTGAACTGGAGCTGGAACTGAACTGAAGCTGGAACTGACGCTGAACTGAAGCTGAACTGAAGCTGGAACTGAAGCTGAACTGAAGCTGGAACTGAAGCTGGAACTGAAGCTGGAACTGAAGCTGAACTGAAGCTGAACTGAAGCTGAACTGAAGCTGGAACTGAACTGGAGCTGAACTGGAGCTGGAACTGAACTGAAGCTGAACTGAAGCTGGAACTGAACTGGAGCTGGAACCGAACTGAAGCTGAACTGAAGCTGAACTGAAGCTGGAACTGAAGCTGGAACTGAACTGAAGCTGGAACTGAAGCTGAACTGAAGCTGAACTGAAACTGAACTGAAGCTGGAACTGAAGCTGGAACTGAAGCTGGAACTGAAGCTGAACTGAAGCTGAACTGAAACTGAACTGAAGCTGGAACTGAAGCTGGAACTGGAGCTGGAACTGAACTGAAGCTGAACTGAAGCTGGAACTGAATTGGAGCTGGAACCGAACTGAAGCTGAACTGAAGCTGAACTGAAGCTGAACTGAAGCTGAACTGAAGCTGAACTGAACTGAACTGAAGCTGAACTGAACTGAAGCTGAAGCTGGAACTGAACTGAAGCTGGAACTGAAGCTGGAACTGAAGCTGGAACTGAAGCTGGAACTGAAGCTGGAACTGAAGCTGGAACTGGAACTGAACTGGAGCTGGAACTGAAGCTGGAGCCTGAGCTGGAGCCTGAGCTGGAGCCTGAGCTGGAGCTGGAGCTGGAGCTGAACTGAAGCTGGAACTGAACTGAACTGGAGCTGGAACTGAAGCTGGAGCTGGAGCTGGAGCTGGAACTGGAACTGAACTGGAGCTGGAACTGAAGCTGGAACTGAAGCTGGAACTGGAACTGAACTGGAGCTGGAACTGAAGCTGGAGCCTGAGCTGGAGCTGGAACTGAAGCTGGAACTGAAGCTGGAACTGAACTGAAGCTGGAACTGAACTGAAGCTGAAGCTGGAACTGAACTGAAGCTGGAACTGAAGCTGGAACTGAAGCTGGAACTGAAGCTGGAACTGGAACTGAACTGAAGCTGGAACTGGAACTGAACTGGAGCTGGAACTGAAGCTGGAACTGAAGCTGGAACTGGAACTGAACTGAAGCTGGAACTGGAACTGAACTGGAGCTGGAACTGGAGCTGGAACTGAAGCTGGAGCCTGAGCTGGAGCTGGAACTGAAGCTGGAACTGAAGCTGGAACTGAAGCTGGAACTGAACTGAAGCTGAACTGAACTGGAGCTGGAACTGGAGCTGGAACTGAAGCTGGAACTGAAGCTGGAACTGAAGCTGGAACTGAAGCTGGAGCTGGAGCTGAACTGAAGCTGGAAGTGGAGCTGGAACTGAAGCTGGAACTGAAGCTGAACTGGAGCTGGAGCTGGAGCTCACAGGCTCCCGTCTCCCAGCAGACGGTCCTTTAAAGCCAGACAGTGGCCTGTTGAGGTGGACGGCCTCAGCTGGGGGTTATTTCCCACCGCCAGCTCAGAGATGACAGACGGCAGGAATGTCAGAGACGACCAACAGCCGCCTGACGCCTCCAAAAAGAGTCCCGGCTTTGGTATAAATAGCTTCATGCCGACAAGTCAAATAAGGAAGTTTAGAGCTGTGCTGCAGAGCTAATTCTGTTCATTTAAATGGAGGTGAAGCGTGAGGAAGGAAGGAAGGGAGGGAGGAAATAACAACACATAAAGATGTCAAACTGAACCTCTGGATCACTTCTGAAACGGAAACAGGAGTCTGACTGTGTTCTCAGCAGAAAAACTTCCTTTAATCTGCTAAACAAGGTGTTTGAGCTGGTTTCTGTGTCTGAAGAAGACTTGACGCTCATCAGGAAGAGTGGAAACAACTTTGTTTACTCGTCTGAGCTGCAAAAATTTTAATGACGAGACTCACCAGCTGACCAATGTCTGCCCAGATATGAGTTAACTCATATGAGTTAACTCATATCTGGGATATTAACTCATTAACTCATATCTGGGACATCAACTCATCTGGGACATTAATATCCCAGATATCAGTTAATGTCCCAGATATTAATTAATAGTTAATATGAGTTAATATGAGTTAATATTCCAGTGACTCCATTTTCCTCTTGTGGATGTCCACCACAGTTGTTGTTTTTTCCTCATTGAGTTTTGCTTCCTGTTAAACTTCCTCTGCTGATTGGCTACCCCAGCAGCCTACACTGCCCCCTCTGGTGACGCCACACAGCAGGAAACATCAGATTAGCTTTGATAGAGAACAGAGCTCCATAAGAGAACCACCGCATCATTGTCCTTTCTTACAGCACCCGACATAGCTTAAGTCCGTATGATAAGTTGGAAATTCTCCATAAGAATGATCATCGGTTCAGTGGATGAGAGAGAAGAACCTCTCAGCTCAGCTCAGCTCAGCTCAGCTCAGCTCAGCTCAGCTCAGCTCAGCTCAGCGTGTCGTCACCCGGACTCGCTGCTCTCTGACATCTTTATGCTGTTTGTGTAAAATATAGTAAAATGTTGTATCTGTGCGGCCCAGTCTGCAGCGGTTAGGTTGCTGGTCCATATCTCATGAGTGTGCACGGTTTAACCGTTGGTGTGCACGTGTTCTCCCACAGTTAAACCCTCCGGGAGCGCTTTTACCTTTGACCTGCTTCTTGAAACATGCTGACCAACACGAGGCTAAGCTATAGTTCTACGTTCTAAGGACTTATTGTGGATCCAGAAACCAGAAGACGGATCCGTCCTTCGTCTTGGGTCCTTGAACTGATCTGGATACAATATTATTATTATTATTATTATTATTATTATACCGGATACATTCTCAAACTGAAGAACAGAGCGAGCTCCAAATGTCACGAGATTGTGCAACAAAGAAACTCTGCTCACCAGATATGAAGCAACCTCAGCTGCAGAGGGAGGGAGCATGGAAACACAAACATACTGGGGGGGGGAGGAGGAGGAGGTGGAGGAGGAAGAGGAGGAGGGGTCTCAAAGACATAAAGACTCTTTTCTGCTGGTGAATCATAAGATTCAAAAAGATGAAGCAGAGTCTAACTTCGGAGTTTCGACGTTAGCGTCCCAGCAGCAGCTGAGTGACACGCTGTCGGCCAATGGGAAAGTGACACGCTGTCGGCCAATGGGAAACTTGGACAGCAACACATCCTGCATCCAATCAGCTGAGATCAAATCACCATTTTATAGAAACAACATCTACACTTCATTCTGATAACATCACGATCATTGTCCATCTTGATGCTCTTTGTGTAAAAGCATGGATCTGTCCGATGGTAACATCTGTCCTAACATCTGTCCGATGGTAACATCTGTCCTAACATCTGTCCGATGGTAACATCTGTCCTAACATATGTCCTAACATCTGTCCGATGGTAACATCTGTCCGACGATAACATCTGTCCTAACATATGTCCTAACATCTGTCCGACGGTAACATCTGTCCTAACATATGTCCTAACATCTGTCCGACGGTAACATCTGTCCTAACATATGTCCTAACATCTGTCCGATGGTAACATCTGTCCGATGGTAACATCTGTCCTAACATATGTCCTAACATCTGTCCGATGGTAACATCTGTCCGACGATAACATCTGTCCTAACATATGTCCTAACATCTGTCCGACGGTAACATCTGTCCTAACATATGTCCTAACATCTGTCCGATGGTAACATCTGTCCTAACATCTGTCCGATGGTAACATCTGTTTGATGGTAACATCTGTCCGACGATAACATCTGTCCTAACATCTGTCCGATGGTAACATCTGTCCTAACATCTGTTCGATGGTAACATCTGTCCGATGATAACATCTGTCCTAACATCTGTCCGACGGTAACATCTGTCCGACGGTAACATCTGTCCGACGGTAGCATCTGTCCGATGGTAACATCTGTCCGACGGTAACATCTGTCCGATGGTAACATCTGTCCTAACATCTGTTCGATGGTAACATCTGTCCGATGATAACATCTGTCCTAACATCTGTCCTAACATCTGTCCGACGGTAACATCTGTCCGACGATAACATCTGTCCGACGATAACATCTGTCCGATGGTAACATCTGTCCTAACATCTGTCCGATGGTAACATCTGTCCGACGATAACATCTGTCCGACGATAACATCTGTCCGACGATAACATCTGTCCGATGGTAACATCTGTCCGAACGTCTGTCCGACGGTAACATCTGTCCGAAGATAACATCTGTCCTAACATCTGTCCGACGGTAGCATCTGTCCTAACATCTGTCCGACGGTAACATCTGTCCTAACATCTGTTCGATGGTAACATCTGTCCGATGATAACATCTGTCCTAACATCTGTCCGACTGTAACATCTGTCCTAACATCTGTTCGATGGTAACATCTGTCCGATGATAACATCTGTCCTAACATCTGTCCGACGGTAACATCTGTTCACCCCTCGAACGAAGGCCGGGCGATGAAACTATCTCAAATTTAGATTGATAATTGATTAGATTGAGCGATCTCGGTGATAAGAATGAGGCCGTTTCAGCTGTGAACACTCCAGTCCACCAGGTGGCAGTAACACACCTCTCAGCTGGTGGCAAGAAAGCCCAAAACACGTGACTTAGCAGAGGACTGAGGCAGGAACTGAGCAGAACCACGAGAGGAGTCGGAGAGCTGAAACTGAACTCTCGTTATCTTCCCAAACCGTCCAAGAGATCAGCTGACGTGGAAGTGACAACATGGCCGACACAGGAAACAGCTCATCTGATCAAAGCTTTAGCATCTGATCAAAGGGTTAGCATCTGATCAAAGCTTTAGCATCCGATCAAAGGGTTAGCATTTGATCAAAGGATTAGCATCTGAACTACTCGACTTTGGCTCTAAAGTTGAATTATTTTAGTTTATAACAACATTAAAACAATATTGTGATAATCGCCAGCACAGCCGCACCTGTGCAGCCCCACCTGTGCAGCCCCCCTCTGTGCAGCCCCCCCATCCTGACATCACCTTCTTCTTCCCTGCCAACTCGCTCATTTTGTTTTCAGCGTTCCTCAGAAGTGGGAAAAGGATGAAAACGGGACAGATTGTAGGAAGTGGCGCTCACCTGGAGGACGGGGCTGTTGTCGAAGTTGGTGGCGCTGGGTCGCCCCTCCAGCGTGGAGAAGGCCACGTTCCCGCCGGTGAGAGGCGAGATGTCGCTGAAGTCGTCGGTGCAGATGGCGCGCTGCTCGTCCTCGCCGGTGCGGATGAAGCCGCGGTTCGGCTTTTGGTAGGTCTTCTCGCAGGAGCCGCTGTAGTACTGGTACGGCACCCAGGGGCCCCCTTCGCGGGTGCGCTTGTAGATGGCGAAGCTCTCCGGCCGGCTGGTGTGGAACTTGAGCCTCACGTAGGTGATGTCGAAGGCCTTACCTGCAGAAAGAGGGAGACGCAGTCAGGGCGAGTCGTGATGGATTAGTTCAGGGTCCCACCCCTGCCCCCGACATCCAAAGCCTGATTTATGGTCGTCTACGGCAGTGTTTCCCAACCGAGGGTACGCGTATCCCTAGTGGTACGCGGCGCACGGGGAGTTTTTTTTAATTTTATTTTATTGATTTATTTATTAAGGTGTCACACTTTTATGGAGGACTGTTTATGAAGGAGACTCCAGTTTTGTGATGAAAGTTACATGAGTTAGGCCTGTTAATGTATTCTTAAAAAGAGAAAGAAATGAGTTATGTTCATGTATTCTTAAAAAAAAGAGAAATGTTACTTGTTTAAGTTAGATAACAAAGGAAGATTATTTTGAGTTCGTATTTATACTATTTTGGTTAATTATTTATATTTCAAGAAAATGTTTTTTATTCTCATGTTGAATTCAACTGAGGTTAAAAAAAAAAGAGAGAAAGCCTGAGAATTTTATGTTCAAGTTAAGGATATTAAATAAAATGATTTTCATGTAATAACCACTGTGTTGCTCTACTTTTGGAGAATCGTCGCACGCGTTGTATGTGTGAGGGGGTACTCAGGCCAAAAAAGGTCGGGAAACACTGGTCTACGGAGACCCTCCCGGAGACGCTCTCGGCCAACATTCCTATCTAGGAGACGGAGACCCCAAGGGTTGTGATTGGTCGGCTAACGACATCATTTCCGGAATCACTTTCCCGGTTTAGCTCCTTCCTCTCAGAACAACAACACCGCCATTTCTGAAAGAGTTTACTGTGTGCCGGTCAACATTTGGTCAGAATTATTTACATTTCAATATCAATAAGCTCCAACTCCAACAACAGTCTTTCTCTCTCGGTCACCATCGTTCACTGTGAGGAGGAACGGAGCCGGAAGGTGAACAATCAATCAACCACTTTCACCATAGACGTAAGAGATTGGGTCGTTTAACGTAGCGCCGCCTGCTGATCAGGAGGTGAACTGCCTTGGGTATCCGACATCCCCACGTAGAACTTCGAAAGGACGGAGAGCTGACGGAGAAGCATACCGAGGCCTTTAGGGTCGAGTCAACCTTTCCTTTTGGAGATCAATTCGACGTGATCATCTCGCCGTCATCAAGCGAGCCTGATCTCCAAAAGAAAAGGGACACCTTCCCTTAAAGAGGCGGAGCCAGGGCAGGACCTGAACTGAGGCAGCCTGCGGAGGTCTTCAGGGTGTTCCTGCTGCTGAGAGACGGGTTCATGCCGACGCTCGTGAGCTTATCTGAGCCCGAGTTTAGTCAAGCTTCAAATTTCAAGTCTTTTCTTGTAAGACACAGAACAACAGAGTCTGGGCCCTGAAATTCTTAGGACAGGACACCGTACAGCAGCTACCATAACAAGATATAACATGCCGTAACATGACATGACATAAGTACTCCAACAAAAACAATAAATAGGCAATGTGGATACTACAAATATACATTTACGCTAATTACAAGAGCTATACTGAACATATAATACACATAATATCCTATGCTAATCTAAGACCTATACTAACCTAGAAACAGCAGAGGAGGTAGGCATGTGTAAAGTGTGAAAGTGATGAGAGTGCATTATAGTGCATTTAGGAGCCTGATGGCCTGAGGATGGAAGATGTTCTCCATTCTGTGCGAGACCGGATGCTTCTGTACCGCCTACCAGAAGGCAGCATGGTGAACAGTCTGAAGGATGGCAGTCTTTGAGGATTCTGCCAGCTCTAACCAGCTCTAACCAGCTCTAACCAGCTCTACGAAGACATCTTGTGTGGTAGATGAAGGGTTGGGAGTTTCCTACCCATGATGCACTCAGCAGATCGGACTGCACTGCGTAGGGCCTTACGGTCCGTGACTGTGCAGCTCCCCAACCACACTGAGATGCTAACCAGCTCCAACCAACTCCAACCAGCTCCAACCAACTCTAACCAGCTCTAACCAACTCCAACCAGCTCTAACCAGCTCTAACCAACTCCAACCAGCTCTAACCAACTCCAACCAGCTCTAACCAGCTCTAACCAACTCCAACCAGCTCTAACCAGCTCCAACCAACTCCAACCAGCTCTAACCAGCTCTAACCAACTCCAACCAGCTCTAACCAGCTCTAACCAGCTCCAACCAGCTCTAACCAACTCCAACCAGCTCTAACCAGCTCTAACCAACTCCAACCAGCTCTAACCAACTCCAACCAGCTCTAACCAGCTCTAACCAACTCCAACCAGCTCTAGCCAGCTCTAACCAACTCCAACCAGTTCTAACCAGCTCCAACCAACTCCAACCAGTTCTAACCAGCTCCAACCAACTCCAACCAGTTCTAACCAGCTCTAACCAGCTCTAACCAGCTCTAACCAGCTCTACGAAGACATCTTGTGTGGTAGATGAAGGGTTGGGAGTTTCCTACCCATGATGCACTCAGCAGATCGGACTGCACTGCGTAGGGCCTTACGGTCCGTGACTGTGCAGCTCCCCAACCACACTGAGATGCTAACCAACTCCAACCAACTCTTACCAGCTCTAACCAACTCCAACCAGCTCTAACCAACTCCAACCAGCTCTAACCAGCTCTAACCAACTCCAACCAGCTCTAACCAACTCTAACCAACTCTTACCAGCTCTAACCAACTCCAACCAGCTCTAACCAACTCCAACCAGCTCTAACCAGCTCTAACCAGCTCTAACCAGCTCTAACCAACTCCAACCAGCTCTAACCAGCTCTAACCAGCTCTAACCAACTCTTACCAACTCTAACCAGCTCTAACCATGGCTGCCAGTCAGGAAGCTTTCTGTAGTGCACCTATAGAAGCTGGTGAGGATGGCTGGGTTCATGCCAAACTTCTGGAGTCTCCTCAGGAAGAAGAGGCAGCTCAGGTTTCCGGGCAGCTTTGACCACCTTGTCTGTGTGGGCGGACCAGGTGAGATCATGGCTGATATTTACCCCCAGGAACCTTTTCTACCTCGGCTGATGTGGAGGGGTGCATGCTCCACCCCTGCCGCCTCCTAAAGTCCGATCATCTCCGTAGTTTTGCTGATGTTGAGCGAGAGGTCAGATATTTTATTTGTGCGTCAGGATGTGAAAGCAGAGCTGCGATCAGGTGGAATAAGAACTAAAATCAGAGAATAAGATCATCACTTTGGCCACAATCGCTCCGACATGAGATCACCACCACTGCCTCGACACGTTCGAACCCGTCTGTGTGTGGGCAGGGGGCGGGGGGCTGTTTGCTCAGCCAAAGAATCTGCTCTGTAAACAGTGCTGACAGGGGCCCCGGCACCTGAGGGCCCCTCTGTGTTCGCCTGCAAATAAAGGTGAAGCAGCTGATACTGGAGGTTACTACAGGAAACAATGAAGCAACTGAACACACACCAGCTTCCTGTGAGTGTGAGTGTGTGTGGCGGCTGCCTTGTGAGGACCTCTGCTGACCACCAGCTGAATGAATGAAGGTTAATAAGAAGCTCAGAGGCTCAAAGTGCCGGCTGGGACTGAAGGAAACTGTCAGCGCTGCTCAGGGTGTTGTTTCAGACTCCTGCTGAGGTCTGAGGGTTTGCACAGCTGCTGGAAACCTTCACAGCCGTTTCACTGGGCTCAACAATACACCCTGATTTTGTTTTGTGGTTAAAAACGTCTTTTTTATTATAATTTTTTCTTTTTTTTCTCTTCTTCTTCCTCCAGTTATTTATTTATTAATTTTATTTTAATAAAATAAAATAAATAAATCAATATTATTATTATTATTAAATTATTAATAAATCAAATTAATTTTATTTTAATAAAATAGGCCAGGCAATTTTATTTATAGAGCACAATTCGTACACAAGGTAATTCAAAGTGCTTTACAGCTACATAAAATCACAAGAAGGCAATAAAATCATTGAAAAGAAACAAAAAATAAAAATAAAAAAAACATTAAAAATAATCATTAATTAATTAATTTAAAATAAAATGAATAAAGTCCACAGCCAGACTTTCAGTCTCTCATGGACCAAACTTCAGAACCTACATTACCCAGAAGGCAACTCTTCCTGCTCCCAGCCTGAGATCCAGTTTCGGATGAATCAGGAAGGAAACCGTCACTCTTATTGCGGTGACCCTCTGGGACCTTTGACCTCGGATCAGTCGCCTCGGCGGCGTGAAGCCTTCTCTGAGGAGGACACAGGCCAGCTGACAGGAAAACTGTCGTCTCTTTAAAACGCCCCCACATCCTCTCACCGACGGGACGAAAGCTTCCGTCGCCGCAGAGCAAACAGCAGCGGGGACGCCAGGTGGCCGCCGCAGCCTCCGATTGGACGGGCAGTTCATCAGGAAGTCGGCGCTCATCGCCGACTTCATCGTGACGTGAAGCCGATGAGCCGAGCCTGCAGGAATTCCGCCTCCCACAGAACAATCGGCATATTGAGCAGAAGGAGAATTTTACGGCTGGGAGCGCAAACAAAGGCCACGCTGTGCACGTTTCTGTGCACGCTGATGTGCATGTGGCTGTGCACGCTGAGCCAACAGGAAGGCCAGCAGCTCATCCGCTTCATGTTTGATGCTCTATACCACAGATACTCATTGTGCGGCTCCTGAAGCTCTAATTGGCGGCTCGCACTCCCATAGCAGCTTATAACAATATGCTAACAATAACAATACATTTTTTCAAATAACACACAGTGAATACTGCACAGTGTTAAGTATTTTTATTAAGTTTGCGTTTTTGTAGCATTAAGTATTTTTATTAAGTATTAATTAAGGCTTAATGGTGTTTCCTAAAGGGGGAACTGTTAAACCTGGCAACGCAGCCCGCTTAAACCACAGAGCACGCTAGCTGCTTTAGCCAGCGCCAGATGTAGGCCCAATGGATCGTTTTTTAGTTAAAAAAGGGCAAAAACCAGCACAAAAACCAGCACAAAAACCATGCTCATCCTGAATATCTCACTATGATTACAACAACAAACTACAAATACAACATGAAGAAAGTCGAGGACATGCACGCCAGCTCCCGCTCATCCCAGTATTAAGGTAAATGTGGTCTGAATTGAACATGTATTGGCTGTGTTGTTTCTTTTTTTATATGTAGAAATGCATATTTGCAAAAAGGGGACTTTAGTATGTTGTGGTAAAAGTGGCTCTGGTGAAAAAAATAGTGAGTATCTCTGCTCTAAACTTCATGGCTTCAGCCCCGCTCAGGAGCTAAAAGCTTCACTGGTAACATCAACTGAGACTGGAGTTAACCGATGAACCCTTCAATCAGCCAACAGGTCACCAGGGCTGCAGAAGAATCTAACAGCACCAGAAAGACGGACTTATTTTTGGATTTGAAAAGAAATCCACATGAAAACGAACAGGAAATATAACTCACCATAATATTCTACAATCATAAAAAAAAGACCAAAACTCCAACATTTCTAACAATCAAAGCACTGAAATGATCACAGCATTCACCTGCTTCGTGTAGGTCAGGTTCAAAGTGTTCAAAGTGTTCAAAGTGTTCAAAAACAGCTGAACTGAGTTGAGCAGCAGCTCAAAGAGAACCAGGAAGCTGCCAAGGACCATTTTATGTCCTTCACTTCCATCTTTTAAAGGAACCGTGAGCTAATTATTCACCAACAGCAAAACCTGAAGCAAGTTTTATTTCCAGCGTTGGAACATTTCAGCTGTGGAGAACCAGGGAAATGTATTCCTTTAAAATTCCTTTCCAGTGCAATCTGTTGGTTTCCTTAGCTAGGAAATTGGTTTTGAATTGGCTCTATATGAACGAATTGGATTATTTTATGAATAATTATGATTACAATTAATTGAATTCCAATTGGCTTGAATTTGACTTTATTATCTCAGTGCCTTGAGATGACATTTGTTGTATTTGGCGCTATATAAATAAAAATGAATTTAATTTAATTTAATGTAAAAAAAGGGCCACATGGGACCCTGAGTTGGCTTTAAGCTCATTTACGTCACACACAGACTGACGCGTTAAAATCAAAACTGGCATTAAATCAACAGATCTGAGGCTCCTTCAGTAGATTCTTCAGTTTAACAGCTTTGATTTAATCAGCAGCAAAGTCAGCAGTTTACAGAGTTAAGGCTTTTCCAGAGAAAAGGTGGGAAACATCTACAGGTGAAGATGTTCCTGCAGATGTTTTACATTCCTCCGTTCAACATCAGGCAGCGA
This sequence comes from Odontesthes bonariensis, assembly GCF_027942865.1. NCBI lineage: Eukaryota > Metazoa > Chordata > Actinopteri > Atheriniformes > Atherinopsidae > Odontesthes > Odontesthes bonariensis. The sequence goes on from NC_134519.1 coordinate 2,451,877, forward strand.
AGTGGTGGCATCACTCAGATATTTTAATATCACTGGAGGTCAGGGGTCAAATGTGGGGATAAAGGCTGTGTTCAAAACCGCATACTTCTCCTACTACTCATACTAACTTTAACTTTTTTTAAGTTCCCGGATGCATACTAGATTCTCCGAAATGTTGGGTATGCATCATGAGGTCACTACTCATACTCAAACTACCCAAGATGCAACGTAACGTGACGTCGCCGATCGTCATTTCCTGTCAAAACGGCAGTTTCAAGCTAGCTACAACGAGGGTAGGTTCACTTCCTGTTTTCAAAACAAAAGCACCAATTGTATTGTAATGGCTTTCCCTATGATAAAAGGCAACGGGTATTTTATTTTGTGAAAATAACCGGAAGTGCGTTGCTCACTGCGGCTAGCTTTAGTAGCGCCGAATTCGTGGGAACAAAATGGTAAACAGCCGGTATTTTGTCAGGTTTTCAACACGTTGGGGATCTAAACGACTACTTTCTCTCCTGATAATGTTTCAAATGTTGCTAAAGTTTACAGAGTTTAGAGCTTAAGGGAAATCAGTTTCAGGCCGGCTGATTTCGGCTCGGGTAGGAGCGAAATGCATTGTGGGTAAACGCTCTGCATACTGTCTGATCGATGAGTATGTACTATGTAGTATGTAGTAGGCGGTTTCGAACACAGCCAAAGTCCTGAGAAAAGCAGCTGAATCATTCCAGTAAAAGGACTCTTTCATGTTTTTCTGCCTCAGTCAGAACGTTTCAGGAGGTTAATCCACTCCAACGGCATCTTTACAGATCAAACCTCCCCGAGTGTTTTCAGGTTTAACCATCTGAAGAAGTGAGGCGGACTCTTTCTGAGCTCATTCTGACCCTGAGCTGTCTGAGTGTCAGATCTGATGTTCGTCCTCTTCCTCTGCAAACAGGAAGCGGCGCTTTAATAAAGAGCGGATTAAAAAACAGTGAACTCGGCCTTTAATCCGGAGACACTAAAGAACGGCCCCTCGGGGTTTAAGCCGCCTTTGAGACGCTGCCGAACATTGTCAATTAGCTGGTTGAGCTTTAAGCGGCGCTGACCCGCCTATTGTGCAGCTCTGACCCTGCAGGAGCCTCCTCAGGGGCCCCATTCAGGCCTGGGCCTGAAGAGAGCCTGAAAAGGGCCTGCAGCCGTGCACAGGAAGCAGCCTTTCTTTAGCGAGGCTGTCAGGGAAGGACGGAAGGCTGGAAGGAACCGGCAGGAATGACCTGGAATGAACCGGCAGGAATGACCTGGAAGGAACCGGCTGGAATGAACGAACCGGCAGGAACGAACCGGCTGGAATGAACCGGCAGGAATGACCTGGAATGAACCGGCTGGAATGAACCGGCTGGAATGAAGCGGCAGGAATGAAGCGGCAGGAATGAACCGGCTCGAATGAACCGGCTGGAATGACCTGGAATGAACCGACTGGAAGGAACCGGCTGGAATGAAGCGGCAGGAATGAAGTGGCAGGAATGAACCGGCTCGAACGAACCGGCTGGAATGACCTGGAATGAACCAGCAGGAATGATCTGGAATGAACCGGCAGGAATGAACCGGCTGGAATGAACCGGCTGGAATGACCTGGAATGAACCGGCAGGAATTACCTGGAATGAACCGACTGGAATGAACAGGCAGGAATGAACCGGCAGGAATGAAGCGGCTGGAAGGAACCGGCTGGAATGAACCGGCAGGAAGGAACCGGCAGGAAGGAACCGGCAGGAAGGAACCGGCTGGAATGAACCGGCTGGAAGGAACCGGCTGGAAGGAACCGGCTGGAAGGAACCGGCTGGAAGGAACCGGCTGGAAGGAACCGGCTGGAATGCGTTTCCGCCAAGCAGAGTGACCCGAGGAAGAAAGAGTCCACAGAGGAGCCGTCTTCATCCTAAAATGTTTCCACGCAGCTGTGGAGCCTCGGTTTGATTTCACCGATCTGCAGTCGGAGCAGATGTTCTTCGTCCCGCTGAGGAGACGGACGGGGGAGGAAGTCAGCTCTGAGGGGAGAGAACGAGCTCCGGTCGGACTGAGGACCATCGCAGCGTCTTTACTGGAAAGGAAACCAGAACAGGAACTTCTGCCCGACTTTGTCTGTTTCAGGAGGATTCCTGTGAAAGCTCGTCCAAGCAGAGCCTCGGGGGTGGGGGGGGTGCAGTGGTTGGAGGGGGAGGCCTCAGCTCGCTCCAATTAAATTTCCTCCCATGACCTCACTGCATTCTTCTCCGGGAGAAGGAACAATGGCCGCTTTGACTTTTGAACATGTGGGCCGGCTGAGCCTCGGCCTCAGCAGGTGAGCGCGCTCTGTGTTTACATGCAGCGCAGTAATCTGATTACATACATCCGTATGTCGGTTTGGGAAGAGTCGTTTCCAAGCCGAACTCCTCAGCAGACACTCAGAGTGGAGGACGAGCCGGCGGACGTCTTTGTCCACTTGTGTCGTGTTGAATATGACAAATAACGAATAAAATTCACTGATTTTTAAAGGGAGTTTTGGGCTTTTGACCAGTAACATAAAACTAACAGAAAATGGCTTCAGCTGGGTCCAGAAACTGAGTTCAGAGGCTGATACGGACACATTTAGCTAAAAACGTTTCTACTATCAGCTGATATTGTTCAGATATGTTTACTTACGGTCACATATAATATTAATAATATGTTTACTTATTACGTTACATTATTTCAGCACGAAATGACCCGAGTAAAGCAAACTAACATCCTGATACGACTGAAGAAACAACAGAGCGTGGTCCTCACATCATCCATTCAGGAGTCATTAATTCATTGATAAACCAGTTTAAACCAGCAGGTGACAGTCTGGCTGTACGGAGCTCTGAGACTGCCACAACACAAAATAAATCAAGAAAGGCTGAAAGGCTGAATTAATAACTTTATATGAGTTCAGTTCTGTTACGACCCGGTCCTGTATGTGTATATGTATATATATATATATATATATATATATATATATATATATAGATCTAGCTTTGGTCGTGTTGATGTGAGCGAAGATTGTTAAAGAAATAAATGCACAAAGAAACATTTAGATCTTTTGTGACTCATTCCACAGATATCACCTTCATCTCTTCTTCTGTTTGATAAACAGCGCAGCGAGCGCTCTGATTGGACGAGAGGATTAAAGAGGCAGCCTGGAGGCCGACCTGTGTGTGTGTGTGTGTGTGTGTGTGTGTGTGTGTGTGTTTCTGTGTTTTGGGAGATTCCAATTAAAAAAGTGTGTGTGTGTGTGTGTGTGGTGGGGGGGGGGGGGCAGGAAGGGAGTGAAGGTGGAGGAAGAGCTCTGTCATCCTTTGTTCATCCACCCGTTCACCTGATCCTGTAACAGCTCCTTAATGTGGGAAAGCCCCGACTCTGGAGGAACTTTGATCCCAGTTTGATCGGATCGACGGGATTACTGATCGATTACTGATCGGAAACATCCAGAACTCCAGCTCATTAGTTCGGTTTATGTCGGAGCTCCTGAGTCTGAAACAACCTGCAGCAGATTCCACCAGATCGGCTCCCAGGAGGAGCTGGGATCTAATCAGAGGACGACCCCCCTGACTCCCACCCTGACTCCCACCCCGACTCCCACCCCGACTCCCACCCTGACTCCCACCCACTTCTCCAGAGTGTTTGGAGAAGACTCAACAGCAGAGACCACCAAAGAAGCGCCGCCCCGCCCTGAGGAGGTGTCACCGGGACGTCAGGAACAAACGGCAGCGGCCCCCATCCTCAGACACAAAGGGGCCCAGCAGGGAGCCGGGCCCCCCAACACCACCAACAACAACCCTGGCTGCACAGCTGCAGGCTGACGGCGGGAATCTGAAGCTTCAGGAACAAAACTTTACCTGGACTCAGCCCGGCAGGGCCGCTCCCACCCTCTGAGGGGCCCTGGGCCCCCGGGCAGAACTCCGGGAGTCTTTGTCCAGAAATCTAAACTCTTCCACAAACCTCAGAGCAGAATCTGATAAAAGGCAACGGGTATTTTATTTTGTGAAAATAACAGGAAGTGCGTTGCTCACTGCGGCTAGCTTTAGTAGCGCCGAATTCGTGGGAACAAAATTGTAAACAGCCGGTATTTTGTCAGGTTTTCAACACGTTGGGGATCTAAACGACTACTTTCTCGCCTGAAAATGTTTCAAATGTTGCTAAAGTTTACAGAGTTTAGAGCTTAAGAGAAATCAGCTTCAGGCCGGCTGATTTCGGCTCGGGCAGGAGCGAAATGCATTGTGGGTAAACGCTCTGCATACTGTCTGATCGATGAGTATGTAGTATGTAGTAGGCGGTTTCGAACACAGCCAGAGTTTCAGTTTATCGGTTTTACTCTGAAACAGATTCCAAACATGAAGCCCGACAGGTGACAGTAAGCAGCAGCTGTGAGACCGGCTGAAGCTCACAGTTCCCACATAAGTTCCCACCCGGTTCCCACCTGGAAAACATAAGTTCCCACCCCAGGGAAACATAGGTTCCCACCTGGAAAACATAGGTTCCCACCTGGAAAACATAGGTTCCCACCTGGAAAACATAGGTTCCCACCTGGGAAACATAGGTTCCCACCTGGGAAACATTAAGTTCCCACCTGGGAAACATCGGTTCCCACCCAGGAAACTTTAAATGTTCCTTCGGAGCCTCCGTTTTTACGGGAAAAGGGTAAAAGACGCAGAAACAAACAACACTCGTCTTCATGGAAATATTCTGCACATTAAAGTGGAGGAAGGTCAGTTTCGCTGATCGTTGTGCGTCAGCGTTTGCTCTGACCGTGCCCCCCCCCCGGAGTCGTAAACACACAGAGGCTGACTCATGTCTGCTCTGCTGCCGTCGGAGGACGCAGCTGCAGCACCTGAACGCAACACGAGGAAGACTCCGGAGTCCTTCGTCTGTGGGATGAAATGGCAGCAATCAGGAACATCGTGTTCCCGGCCGACAGAAAGAAAAGAAAGAGCAGCAGAGGAAAGAAAACATCTGCTTTAGCTCCTCCACAAATAAAAACCCACATCAGTGAGGCGTCTCACATCAGATCTGCGAGACGTAAACATCTCAGAGCGCCCGAGGACGCTGCTATCTGCTCATCTGAGAGCAGGATTATTACAAAACCTCAAACGCTGCTGCAGCAGAGGTGAGACGGGATCAGCTCTTTCACCGTCTGACAGACAGACTTTAGCTCCGCCTCTCTGAGGTGGTGAAGTCTGCCTTTCATCAGGGTCACCACAGCTGGCATTTAAAAAGGCAATTATGGAAAATACCCCCCAGTCACACAGTCACATGGAGAAGAGTCATCCCTCCGTAAATCGTCAAGTTTTACGTTCATCAGTTCAAACTCAGCGAATCCAGTTACTCCGTCTCATTACTTATGGAACACAGAAGAACATTTTTCTCATGTTCTGATGGATAAAAGTTGAGAACTGAAAGAGGAAGTTATTTCTTTACACATCTGCAGATATATCAACCAATGGGAGCGTAGCTAGGTGGTCTTTAACCAATTAAGTTGCAGGTGTGAAACCGAGAAGGTAATTCAGATTAAAGAGAAACGGCATGTTTGTCCGTCAGTGTTCAGACCAACGGACCCGAGGACGGACCAGATGGCAGAGATGGGACCAAGTCACACATGTGCAAGTCTCAACTAAGTACCAAGTCATTTTTTCTTGGGCAAGTCACCTTATTATTGCAGTTTTACCTGCAGAATCTGATCTTAATAAAGTGAAAACACAAAGATATAAGTAACTGTCAGTAAACATCATTGGCCAATGTGTCCAACCTGTCCACCCCGTATCATATCAAGCTAACGTTAGCTAACTACCGACTAGGCTAACAGGATAATATTAGCTAATTTGACGAGCACTTTCTGGTCAGAATGGATCTTCAGATGACGAACAAAGTTGGAAGTTATGCTAGATGCTTAACACCCAAGTCATTCAAGTCATCGAGTCTCAAGTCAAGTGCCGAGTCTTTAACTTCCAAGTCCGAGTCGAGTCTCAAGTTTTTTATTTTTTGTCAAGTCAAGTCACAAGTCATCAGAACAGCAACTTGAGTCGAGTCGAGTCCAAGTCACAGTGACTTGAGTCCCCATCTCTGCCAGATGGATCCATGGACGGACCCGTGGACCCATGGACCCGTGGACCGGGTTTCCCGCATGTTTTACTTCTGCCACAAAAACTTTGTGATGTCACAACTTTCAGCCGTCCTGGAGTGACATCACTGAAGGGGGCGTGGCTATAAACCGGCCCCTGAGGCGGCAGCATCGTCCCTTTTATAATCCCGCGGCCCCCCAGCCCGCTTCGTCCTCCTCCAGGCAGCAGAGCTAAAATTACCCTGCAAGCATCTGCTTGCCCCTGTAATGCATCCCTGCTCGCTCAGACTCCGTCTGTAATGACAGACCCCCCCCCCCCTCACTCAGCACTCCCCGAGGCACTCGGGCACTTCCTGGGAAAAGCAAATCACAGAGCCTGAGGAGAACCCCCCTGAAGCCCCCCCACTTCGGTTCAGTTTCCATTCAGGTCAGGACCCGTCCAACTCCGTTCCCACGGTGACGTCTCCTCCCACCAAGGAGGAAATACTCAGTTAAGTCGGTTTCCAGTCAGGTCAGAGGTCTGTTCAGAGGTCTGTTCAGAGGTCTGTTCAGAGGCGTTCCCAACGGGAACTCGTACGGAAACAACATGTTGTAAGAAGGACTCGGCACTGCGATCCATAACAACCATCAATCAGCTGCGGATTCAGGGCTTCGCTTCCAAAACCCTCAACAAGATTTATCTGAATCTGGAGGATTAAAGTCCTGCTGAGCTCGCACCTAAAGACCAATCTCACAATCTCTTAAACAGCTGGAGGCCTCAAACTCTGCATCATCCTCTAACCCAGTAAACCTGAGGGCCAAAGCGAGTAAAAGCAGCAGAACTTTAGCTGCTTTCGGACAGAGAAGATCTAAGAACGAGTTCCAGACCCAGCTGAGGAGAAGGAGCTGAAATGGTCCCTAGTTCCAGAGGGCCGTGGTTCCTAGTTCCAGAGGGCCGTGGTTCCTAGTTCCAGAGGGCCGTGGTCCCTGGTTCCCGAGGGCCGTGGTCCCTGGTTCCCGAGGGCCGTGGTCCCTGGTTCCCGAGGGCCGTGGTCCCTGGTTCCCGAGGGCCGTGGTCCCTAGTTCCCGAGGGCCGCGGTCCCTAGTTCCCGAGGGCCGTGGTCCCTCGTTCCTGTATGTGAGAATGAGGGAAAAAACGTCCCCGTTCCTGAAAAGGTTACAGGAACTGCCAAAGGTTCCTACAGAGGGAATGTGGCTATTGTGTGAGTTTCTTTGGATTTACAGAAAACCCAAACAGATAAGCCAACAGACAGCTGGTTAAGCTGCTTCCTCGCGGCTCATCTCCTTGTTGAAGCCACAGATTGTATCTGAGCTCAGGGTGTTTAGTCTGAGCCAACATGTCTGAGAATCATCCAGAATGATGCAGATGCATCTCTCAGCTCCTGTGTCAGGTCTTTGCTGGATGTTTTCCTCTTTCTTAAGGACATCACTTTCAGATCCTGTTCATCTGCTGTAGATAGTTCTTTAGGCCTGACACTTCTTCTTTTGTCCTCCACTTGTCCAGTTTCCTCAAATGTTTTAAGGACACACTGCACACCATGCTGAGATGCCAAGTTTTCAGCTAACAGCTCTTTGGGAATCACCTTGTTGCTGCAGAAATCCTGTTTTCTGTCTGTCACACTGTGTTATCTTTGCTGTTTTTTACACATGCAGCTAAAGAAATGGGAACAAATCTTAATTCCAGTCTAAAACCCACAAAGAGCTTCTAGATTATTCATTTCTGGTGGCATAAAACAGTTTAATCCTTTCATTTATATTAATTGTTCCATAATTAGTCATTAGATTGTATCTTATATTCCTTTTTTAAGCTTTAAATTGAATCTTATTTACTTTTTCTTGATGTTGAATAACATATAATTCTTATTATTGTCTGTTTTTTTCCTACTTTTAGACGTGAAAACGTTCATTATTTTGGGATTAGGATTTTTAAACTGAATTTCTTATATTAATTTGACTCTTTTGGTAACTGAAAGCAGTTTTAACGTAAATGTACAAAAAAGTTGAAACTATGAAGCTGTTTTTCACACATGCAGCTAAAGAAATGGGAACAAATGATGTGTCTCTGTGACAGGCTGCTGGGAACAAAGTGCCTAAAGATCCAGTTTAAAATGTGGACACAACACTGGTTCATCCCTTGAGTTAGGAGCCTTTTTCCTGCCTGAATGGTTCACAGCTCAGAGTTAAGTGGCTTAACAAAGAAAAAACACATTCCTCTGAAGATGCTCAGGTACAAGGACTGGACTGAAGATGAGGGTCGGGACTCTCCGGGTCGCGACTCTCCGGGTCGCGACTCTCCGGGTCGCGACTCTCGGGGTCGCGACTCTCCGGGTCGGGACTCTCCGGGTCGGGACTCTCCGGGTCGGGACTCTCCGGGTCGGGACTCTCCGGGTCGGGACTCTAGGGGTCGGGACTCTAGGGGTCGGGACTCTAGGGGTCGGGACTCATTTCTGACCGTGTTGAATCCAGTAAAAAGGAACAAAGACTATTTCTGCCTGAAAGGTTTTACAAGATGAAACATGTTTGAAACCTCGAGTGGAACTCTGTGATTGTAAAGATAAAGATTCTGTGTGGAACAGGGTTCAAACATCTGTTAGTCTCAGTGCTTCTGGGTTAGAGAATAACAACGACACCATGGTCCCTTCAGAAGGAAACTAAAGAGGCTGAGGAGCTGCAGCTACTGCAGAGGTGGGGGTGCACATTTAAAATCCCGTTTCACACCGATGACGGCAGCTGAATGGAAGGTCATAAACACGCAGCTGCAGCAGGAAACATCCAGATGCAGGTCAGCGAGCCGCCGTTAAATCTGCAGTAAACTCTCATCGGCTCGTCTCCGGTGGAAAGTATCAGCGTGGAGGCTCGAGCTGTAATTAGGACTTCCTGCGACTTTATCGTCTCACGGCGAGGGTTTGATCCAGATGTTTAATAACACGGTGGAAACCCACCGAGTGGAAGCCGACGAGCTCGGACACGACTGCGCCGAGACGAGCGCAGGCGCCCAGAGAGAGGAGCTCAGAGTCTCCTGAATGATCACAAAGTGCTGCTTCCAGTTGTGTTTCCACACGTTGGGTTCATGGTGTTCGTTCCACTCTGTGGGAAAAGGTCCGCGCTCAGCTACCGGTGAGACGGAACCGGGCTCAGCTACCGGTGGGACGGAACCGGGCTCAGCTACCGGTGGGACGGAACCGGGCTCAGCTACCGGTGGGACGGAACCGGGCTCAGCTACCGGTGGAACGGAACTGCGCTCAGCTACCGGTGGGACGGAACCGGGCTCAGCTACCGGTGGGACGGAACCGGGCTCAGCTACCGGTGGAACGGAACTGCACTCAGCTACCGGTGAGACCTGAAGGTGCTCCATCTCTTTTAGAGAAAAACATGGACTGATCTTCCTGCCATTCCTGCCGAAGGAGATGCAGCTGATCGATCTATTTCTAGATCGATCAGCTGCATCTCAATCAAAGTGCGCATTCGTCCAGTCGCCATTGTTGTTGAATGACCTCCGTAACCGGAAGATAAACACGCCACCCACCACACCCACAATCCTAGCTTGTTCGTGATTGTCCCTCTTGCGTTGTGGCGTGGAATTAACATAGCGCAGACCGCGCTTCAAAATTGGGCATAAATCAAAAATAACTGCGTCATGTCTGCGACAAGCTCACTGCGACACACTGCTGCGAGAGTATACATGGCCCTTTAGCCTCAGCCAAAGGACCGATGACCCCTACACCTCGGCCGAAGGACCAATGACCCCAACTTCTCGGCCGAAGGGCTAGAGGACCCCTAAGCCTCGGCCAAAGGACCGATGACCCCTAAGCCTCGGCCAAAGGACCGATGACCCCTACGCCTCGGCAAAAGGACCGATGACCCCTACGCCTCGGCCAACGGGCCTCGGCCGAAGGACCGACGACCCCTACGCCTCGGCCAACGGGCCTCGGCCGAAGGACCAATGACCCAACGCCTCGGCCAAAGGACCGATGACCCAACGCCTCGGCCAAAGGACCGATGACCCCAACGCCTCGGCCAAAGGACCAATGACCCCCACGCCTCGGCCAAAGGACCAATGACCCCCACGCCTCGGCCAAAGGACCGATGACCCCCACGCCTCGGCCAAAGGACCGATGACCCCTAAGCCTCGGCCAAAGGACCGATGACCCCTAAGCCTCGGCCAAAGGAGCGATGACCCCTACGCCTCGGCCAAAGGAGCGATGACCCCTACGCCTCGACCAGAGGGCCAGAGGACCCCTACGCCTCGGCCGAAGGACCAGAGGACCCCTACGCCTCGGCCAAAGGACCAGAGGACCCCTACGCCTCGGCCAAAGGACCAGAGGACCCCTACGCCTTGGCCAAAGGACCGATGACCCCAACGTCTCGGCCAAAGGAGCGATGACCCCTACACCTCGGCCAACGGGCCTCGGCCGAAGGACCGATGATCCCTACGCCTCGACCACAGGGCCAGAGGACCCCTACGCCTCGGACCCTAAAAGAGAAGGAGCTCATTTCTGTGCTACACTGGGTGAAGTGGAGGGTCGGATTGGGCTCATCGCTCCAGCATCACCGAGGCATTTCTGCTTCTGTTCTAACGTCATTCATCTTTGGACAACCTCGAGTACGAAGCGGTTGGGACCAAACGATGGTCGACGAAGGAAGCCGACAATATTACAGTCGGTTCGTCTAAACTCTGTGGTTCTGATCAACAGTTTGTTCCCAAATGCTTCCAATAAACCAGAGGACTTTTAACAATTTTCTTTCTGTACAACATCTTCCTGATATTTTATTAAAAAAGTGACATCATCTATGAAGCGTAAGCTTCCTGCAGCCTGAGGCGATGTCTTTACGTGGCGTCTTCTTTTTCTCCATCAGTGAAAACTCATTTTTATGACAAAGAAATGGAAACAATTCTCACATTTAAGAGGCTAAAAACTTCAGTCACAACAGGACGATCTGTGAGCGTCACTAAATCTGAAGCTCCGTGCTGGGGGGTTCCCTCCAAAGTGCACCTTGGGAGTTGTAGTTAACTTCCCCTTCAGTGTTCAGTCTTTGGGATTTTGATTAATGATCCAGACTGTTTTGGACTCAGTTTCATGTTGATCAAACTTAAACTTGTTGTTGTTGTTGTTGGTGGTGGTGAAGAGGTCAACAGGAAGTGGCTCTATTAGCAACAGTTGGAATGGGTACAGCGCCACCTATCATACCGGGGTATGACACGCTTTGTGCCTCTGATCCCATTCATTCACCGCCATATATCCAAGGAGAATTACCCTGCTCAGATAAGGAGCATAACCCAACTATAGCTGTAATCGAATTAATCTCATCATGTAGACCAGGGGTACTCAGTACGTCGATCGCAAAGGTAGTATTGGTAGATCGCATGACATTAAAAAAAAATAGACGTCTATTTTTTTTTTTTGATTGACATACAGGGCAGCTAATCAGATGACAACTGAATTTGTCTGACTGTTAGGTCTCCGCGCATGCGCAAAAAGATGCTGCAGCAAAACTAGCAAGCTTATCAGCGAGTTATCTCCAATTTTAAAACTAAAGAAAGCTTATGACCATCAAAAATGAGTTGGGTTGCTGGACCAAGTAAGAAGACAAAAACGTATCACTTTCATACGGAATGGAAGGTGGACTTTTTTTTTACAATGTCATTTTCAAAGTGCGTTTGCCTCATCTGCCAGTCTACCGTCGCAAAGAAGGGAAATGTGGAGCGGCATTTTCGGACTGTTCGTGGCAAATACGACACCGACTTCACCGCTGAAAAGTGAGCTGAGAAAGAGAAAGGTAAATTAACTAAAATCCCAGTTATCCGGACGGCAGTCATTTTTCACACAACATACTTCAAAAGCGAAAGCCGCCACCGAAGCATCGTTTCGGGTGAGGCACGCCATCCTTAATAACAAGAAGTCCTTCCAAGACGGAGAGATGGGCTGTGTTCGAAACCGCATACTACTCCTACTCAAACTACCCAAGATGCAACGTAACGTGACGTCGCCGATCGTCATTTCCTGTCAAAACGGCAGTTTCAAGCTAGCTACAACGAGGGTAGGTTCACTTCCTGTTTTCAAAACAAAAGCACCAATTGTATCCTAATGGCTTTCCCTATGATAAAAGGCAACGGGTATTTTATTTTGTGAAAATAACCGGATCTGATGTCTCAGGAGGACCTGGAAAAACTAGTCCATGCATTCATCTTCAGTAGGCTTGATTACTGTAACAGCATCTTTACAGGTCTACCTAAAAAGTCCGTTAGACACCTGCAGCTCATTCAGAACTCTGCTGCTCGAGTCCTCACTGAGACCAAAGAAGTGGACCACATCAGTCCAGCTCTGAGGTCTTTACACCGGCTGCCTGTCCATCAGAGGATAGACTTTAAAGTTCTGATGCTGGTCTATAAAGCTCTGAATGGTCCAGGACCAGAATGCATCAGTGACCTCCTGACCCAGTGTGAACCTTCCAGACCCCTCAGCTCATCTGGATCCGGTCTTTTATCAGTTCCCAGAGTCAGAACCAGACATGGAGAAGCTGCATTCAGCTTCTATGCTCCACATGTCTGGAACAAACTCCCAGAAAGCCTCAGATCAGCTGGAACACTCAGTGTGTTTAAGTCCAGGCTGAAGACACACCTATTTTCAGCTGCGTTTCAATAAAGCTCCAAACTTAATCACATTTTAACTACTGATTTTATCTGATTCTATCTGCTGTTCTTATTTCTTTCTTTTTTGTTTAAAATTTAAATCATTGTTTTTATTTCTATTGTTTTAATGTCTCTGTAAAGCACTTTGAATCACCTTGTAGTTGAATTGTGCTGTACAAATAAACTTGCCTTGCCTATATAAAGAATCCTCAATAAATGTATTAAAAATAAATATATGTTTTGCATTTTTGTAGTGGGCGGATCCTTTATAAGTAGCTCGCATGCTGAAAAAGTGTGAGCACCCCTGATGCACTGAGTGAGAGAACTGGAGGATGGGACTTAATTAGCACACAGCAACAAGAATGTGGAGTTTGTACTTCAAAGTGAAGCGTGATGGGTGAGCAAACACAGAGCGGCGGCTCAGCGTAGAAGAAAGGGATGCTGTTTGTTGTGGGGGAGGAGTGTGCACGTGGGGGAGGAGTGTGCATGTGGAGGAGGGGGTGGACGGCAGGTAAATAAAGACCTGAAGGATGGTGGGAAATTTCCACATTAGAACGACCTGCATCTCTGCTTTAAAGATCAAACACATGATTCACACCTGCAGGATGAAATGGACGTTCCACAGAAGTTTGGGTTTAATCATCCGACCTCAGAATAAACGTTAAATACAGACTGAAACAAAAGGACCTCATGAAACTCTTCTATCAGTCATAAGCTGCTTTCGGACAGAGCCGTTCTAATAGCTGCCCTTCCCCAGGGGAACTCTTTCAGTCTGCATTCGCACATGAGTCGGCCCTGATAGGGACTGATGCGGTGCAGCCGTCTGCGGCGCAGCCGTCTGCGACAGTGACGTGTTACTTTAGCGCCACATTCAACAACAAAACAGAACAAAACAAAACCCGGTAAAAGTAAGGAGAGAAGAAGAAACACCACCGAGAAGCTAACATGGGCTGTGTTCGAAACCGCCTACTTCTCCTACTACCGTTAACTTTTTTTAAGTTTAAGTTTTTTAATTTTTCTAGTTCCTGAGAGCCGTGGTCCCAAGTTCCCGAGGGCCGTGGTCCCTAGTTCCTGAGGGCCGTGGTCCCAAGTTCCCGAGGGCCGTGGTCCCTAGTTCCTGAGGGCCGTGGTCCCAAGTTCCCGAGGGCCGTGGTCCCTAGTTCCCGAGGGCCGTGGTCCCTAGTTCCCGAGGGCCGTGGTCCCTAGATCCCGAGGGCCGTGGTCCCTAGATCCCGAGGGCCGTGGTCCCTAGATCCCGAGGGCCGTGGTCCCTAGTTCCTGAGGGCCTATGGACTTCTTTATCCTGAACAGGTCACCTGCTCAGCAGCATGATCAAAGGCTGCAGCCCGAAGCCGTCTGAAAACCAAACGCCACCTCAGATCACTTCTGAAATCAGACCTCCTCCTCCTCCTCCTCCTCTTCTTCCTCCTCAGGTCTGAACCTCGAGTCATCTCAGGAATTCAGACTTTTCTTCTGACCTGCAGTGAGCCCCTCCCCCTCCATCAAAGAGAGAACGGGTCCTATCAGGAGATCAGAGGCAGGAGGCCTCCACCACCCAAACATCAAACCTCCCAGTCTTATCTTTCCTTAAAGGGACAGTTCGCCTCTTTCTACATGAAGCTGTATAACATCCCATATCAGCAACATCATTTATGAACATCTTCTTACCCCCCGCTGCGTCCTGTGAGCAGAGTTCCAGCCTCGTTTTGGTGTTGATGAAGGTAGTCCGGCTAGTTGGCTGGGGTTTAACAAATAAAGCGTTTTGCTTCTCAAAACAATATGCGTTCAACAGAGTAATACATTTGCATCACAAAATGGTTCTCCAGGAAAAAGTCAGACCTCACAATCTCTTGGCCCTATTTTCTCTCCCTTCGTATCACTGCCTGCTGCCGCCTGCCGCGCCTGTTACGGTGTTTGCTGCTCGGTCTGCACACTGCTCGGTTCTGCTCTTAGCTGTTTGGTTTTGGAAGGAAATGCACTTATGATTTCTTGTGACCTGAAGTTCTTTTGCCTACCGATGTGGAAGCGTCTGCAGAATGACCGTAATGTAATATTGTTTTGAGAAGCAAAACGCTTTATTTTTTAAGCCCCAGCCAACTAGCCGGACTACCTTCATCAACACCAAAACGAGGCTGGAACTCTGCTCACAGGACGCAGCAGGGGGTAAGAAAATGTTCATAAATGATGCTGCTGATATGGGATGTCATACAGCTTCATGTCAGAAGAGGCGAACTGTCCCTTTAAACTTGTTCCCTGAACTCAAACAATAAGATGTTTCTTATCTCTGAGCTCGCTGCTGGACAGTCACCTCGACCCGCAGCCCGAGACGCCGCCACGACTGGAAGCTTGAAGGTCGCAGAGATAACCGAGGGGCCGAGGAGTGGCCCTGTGAGATCACAGGATGATGAACCGTCTCTCTGTTTCCTGAACTCACGGCTGCTGCAGATCAAAGAGCGTCAGAGGTCACATGACGGCCTGGAAGCGGCTGCTCCCTGTTATTAACAGCTCCGTCACTCAGAGTTTCAAAGGGAACCCACTTCCTGTCATTAAGGCTTCATCAGTCTGAGCTGCTGCTTTCATTCAGATCTCTGAGACCCACCAGAACCTCTAAAGCAGCTCTGAGACCCATCAGAACCTCTAGAGCAGCTCCGAGACCCACCAGAACATCTAGAGCAGCTCTGAGACCCATCAGAACCTCTAGAGCAGCTCCGAGACCCACCGGAACCTCTAGAGCAGCTCTGAGACCCACCAGAACATCTAGAGCAGCTCCGAGACCCTCTAGAGCAGCTCTGAGACCCATCAGAACCTCTAGAGCAGCTCCGAGACCCACCGGAACCTCTAGAGCAGCTCCGAGACCCTCTAGAGCAGCTCTGAGACCCACCGGAACCTCTAGAGCAGCTCCGAGACCCACCGGAACCTCTAGAGCAGCTCCGAGACCCACCGGAACCTCTAGAGCAGCTCTGAGACCCACCAGAAAATCTAGAGCAGCTCCGAGACCCTCTACAGCAGCTCCGAGACCCATCAGAACCTCTAGAGCAGCTCTGAGACCCATCAGAACCTCTAGAGCAGCTCTGAGACCCACCAGAATCTCTGGAGCTGCTCTGAGACCCATCAGAACCTCTAGAGCAGCTCTGAGACCCACCAGAACCTCTGGAGCTGCTCTGAGACCCATCAGAACCTCTAGAGCAGCTCCGAGACCCACCAGAACCTCTGGAGCTGCTCTGAGACCCATCAAAACCTCTAGAGCAGCTCTGAGACCCATCAGAACCTCTAGAGCAGCTCTGAGACCCATCGGAACCTCTAGAGCAGCTCCGAGACCCTCTAGAGCAGCTCTGAGACCCACCGGAACCTCTAGAGCAGCTCCGAGACCCACCGGAACCTCTAGAGCAGCTCTGAGACCCACCAGAACCTCTAGAGCAGCTCCGAGACCCACCGGAACCTCTAGAGCAGCTCTGAGACCCACCAGAACATCTAGAGCAGCTCCGAGACCCACCGGAACCTCTAGAGCAGCTCTGAGACCCACCAGAACATCTAGAGCAGCTCTGAGACCCACCGGAACCTCTAGAGCAGCTCCGAGACCCACCGGAACCTCTAGAGCAGCTCCGAGACCCACTGGAACCTCTAGAGCAGCTCTGAGACCCACCAGAACATCTAGAGCAGCTCCGAGACCCTCTAGAGCAGCTCTGAGACCCATCAGAACCTCTACAGCAGCTCCGAGACCCATCAGAACCTCTAGAGCAGCTCTGAGACCCACCAGAACCTCTGGAGCTGCTCTGAGACCCATCAGAACCTCTAGAGCAGCTCCGAGACCCACCAGAACCTCTGGAGCTGCTCTGAGACCCATCAGAACCTCTAAAGCAGCTCTGAGGAGCTTCTGAGAAACGTCAGGTCGCAGCTGATGCTTCCCTCTGATTGGTCGGGACAGAACTTTCTGGTTACGGAGGAATCAACTGTTGTCATGGTTACGGAGGAATCAACTGTTGTCATGGTTACGGAGGAATGTGTTTAAACCCGAGGCCCACGTGGAGGCAGCGTCTGTTCGCTTCAGGAGAGACTCTTTGAAGATAAAACACCCTCACATGTTCTCTGAGCCTCCAGGACCCTCCAGGACGCCTCCAGGACCCTCCAGGATGCCTCCAGGACCCTCCAGGACCCTACAGGATGCCTCCAGGACCCTTCGGGGCTTACAGGTCCCGGGCTGCACGTCTCATCAGCCAGCAGTGACTCCTCCTTCCAGCTGTTCAGCTTCCAGCTGTGCAGCAGCTAATCTCCCCACATCAGGTTCCCACGCTGAGCTCATTCCTGAGACACAAACAATGACTCCGGCCCAGAGCCCCCCCCCTCCGGCCCAGAGCCCCCCCCTCAGATTGGGGTAATTTACAACAGCTGGACCCTCCAGGGGAAGAAGGAGTCCTGATGGCGGGTTGGGAAACTTTTCCCACAGTGCACTGCTGCCAGGCACCAGCTGACTGAGGAGGCTTCAGTTCTCTGACCAGGACCCTCCCCCCCGTCACAGCTCCCTGCAGCAGCAGAGCGCTACTCTGTCCCACAGAACACGCTGCCCTTAAACACCTCGTCTGCAGCCCACCCTTCTGTCTGAACATCACAGGGAAACACAGGATCTGGGTCTCAGCTCGGACCCAAACCCGACGCCATCTTTAGAGAAACCTCAGAAACAAACTGGAGTCAGACTGGAGTCAGTAGTTCCTCACCGGAAGAAGTAGTTCCTCAGCAGAAGAAGTATTACCTCAGCGGAAGAAGTAGTTCCTCAGCGGAAGAAGTAGTTCCTCAGCGGAAGAAGTAGTACCTCAGCAGAAGAAGTAGTTCCTCAGCAAAAGAAGTAGTTCCTCAGCAGAAGAAGTAATTCATCAGCAGAAGAAGTAGTACCTCAGCAGAAGAAGTAGTTCCTCAGCAAAAGAAGTAGTTCCTCAGCAAAAGAAGTAGTTCCTCAGCAGAAGAAGTAGATCCTCAGCAGAAGAAGTAGATCCTCAGCAAAAGAAGTAGTTCCTCAGCAGAAGAAGTAGTTCCTCAGCAGAAGAAGTAGTTCCTCAGCAGAAGAAGTAATTCCTCAGCAGAAGAAGTAGTTCCTCAGCAGAAGAAGTAATTCATCAGCAGAAGAAGTAGTTCCTCAGCAGAAGAAGTAGTTCCTCAGCAGAAGAAGTAGTTCCTCAGCAGAAGAAGTAATTCATCAGCAGAAGAAGTAGTTCCTCAGCAGAAGAAGTAGTTCCTCAGCAGAAGAAGTAGTTCCTCAGCAGAAGAAGTAGTTCCTCAGCAAAAGAAGTAGTTCCTCAGCAAAAGAAGTAGTTCCTCAGCAGAAGAAGTAGTTCCTCAGCAGAAGAAGTAATTCATCAGCAGAAGAAGTAGTTCCTCAGCAGAAGTAATTCCTCAGCAGAAGAAGTAGTTCCTCAGCAGAAGAAGTAATTCATCAGCAGAAGAAGTAGTTCCTCAGCAGAAAAAGTAGTACCTCAGCAGAAGAAGTAGATCCTCAGCAAAAGAAGTAGTTCCTCAGCAGAAGAAGTAATTCATCAGCAGAAGAAGTAGTTCCTCAGCAGAAGAAGTAATTCCTCAGCAGAAGAAGTAGTTCCTCAGCAGAAAAAGTAGTACCTCAGCAGAAGAAGTAGTTCCTCAGCAGAAGAAGTAGTTCCTCAGCAGAAGAAGTATCATATCTGGGAATATCTTTAATATGTCATCGTATCTGCGGCACGAATGCCGACTTAAAATCAGAGAAAAGCTGACATTACACCAACTTTAAAGTGCTTTAAGGCCGTCTCAGGGGTCTTTTGTTGGCCCGTAAGTGCAGATGAAGTGCAGACCGAGCAGTCCCCTGCTTCCGAGCAGCAAACACCGTAACAGGCGCGGCTGTCGGCAGCCGGCAGCAGGCAGTGATACGAAGGGAGAGAAAATAGGGCCAAGAGATTGTGAGCTCTGACTTTTTCCTGGAGAACCATTTTGTGATGCAAATGTATTACTCTGTTGAACGCATATTGTTCTGAGAAGCAAAACGCTTTATTTTTTAAACCCCAGCCAACTAGCCGGACTACCTTCATCAACACCAAAACGAGGCTGGAACTCTGCTCACAGGACGCAGCAGGGGGTAAGAAGATGTTCAGAAATGATGTTGCTGATATGGGATGTCATACAGCTTCATGTCAGAAGAGGCAAACTGTCCCTTTAACATTTAACCAACAGACAAACTGTTTAATGAGAACGTCTCTGGGGCCTTTTCGGTGCTTCTGGAACTTTTCCAACAGCTCTGATTGGTCGGCCCTGATGACCACACTGACCGGATGTTTGGCGAGCATCAACCAAACATCAAGAGTTTGTTGTGTTTGTTTCCGAAGGCCCTGGGAGCTGGAATAAATCTTTCTTTAGGCCCCGCCTCTTTTCATTTGACTAAATCTACGACTGACTTTAAACATCGTCCAGCTTTCACGCTTCAGCGAAGCTTCTGTCAGAGACTAAACATTCGAAGCCGTCCAAACAGGAACAAACCGGCAGGAAGCGACCTCTTCAGTTTGCAAACACGAGGCCGGACCCCCACAGCGCCGTCCGACAGCAACGTCTCAACCTTGAATCTGAAAGCTTAAAACATTCAATCTGAAACCTGAAGCCAAAACACCAGCAGAGAGACAAAGTTTTCAGAAAGATTCGGGTTTTTGCTTTCTTGTGGGGTTTGGCGCCTCAGGGCCACCGTAGAGACATCTCAGCAGGAGATGCCGGCGGCCCGATGCTGGCAGGACGAGGCGTGATGGAGGCGGCGCTCGTCAGCTGCAGCTCTGAGCACCTGAGGCCGCGGCATGACTGAACCCCTCAGGAATGTGGAGCGGCGTTAAAAACAGTGGCGCTGCTGCACGAGGCCTCCGGCTGCAGAAATAGACTTTGGAGGTATTTTTAAAAGGCAAAAGGAAAACTAAGACGACCTCTGACAGGTCTGCGTTCACAGGGTAAGCGAGGAGAAAGTGGCGGCGCCGTCTTGCTGTTTTTATCAGCGTAAAGAGTTGTTCTGGCTCAGCGTTTCTGGGTCAAAAGTTAGTTTCTAACTGCGCCACGCAGCCTCCGGTGGCCGGCAGGAGTACTACATGTTCCCCCACCTCCTCTGAAGTTATTTGGTATCAGTTGTAGTTTTATTTCACTAAAAGTCAGACTCTACCAAAGTAAGCCCTCCCAGTCCTGATTCTGACCCGCTGTGAGTGAGTGGCGGTGCGTTTCCCTGCAGAGACGAGCCCCCCCGCTGCCTGGGTTTCAGACGTTTTCTGGCTCCAGTGTTCGGTCATGTGGAAACTCTGCAGACGGTTTTATTCATGCTGCTGTGAAATATTCAGTCATTTCTGGTTTATACCTCTGATTTGTTCACAGTCCAAGGACACGAAATGTGTCCGTTGATGGTTGGAAGTGAATAAAGTGGAGTGGGAGGAAGCAGGAAACAAACACAGAGGACGAACGGCACAAGGAAGGAATCAGCTTCTGAACATATCAAAGCTCATCAAGCGGGACGAAACGGCCACATCTGAGTGAAAGCTGCAGAAAAATATTCAGTTTGTTGGATTTTAAACAAGCTGACCGACCAGAAGTGAGCCAAACTGAGCCAAACTGAACCAAACTGAACCAAACTGAGCCACACTGAGCCAAACTGAACCAAACTGAACCAAACTGAGCCATACTGAGCCACACTCAACCAAACTGAACCAAACTGAACCAAACTGAGTCAAACTGAGCAAAACTGAACCAAACTGAGCAAAACTGAACCAAACTGAGTCAAACTGAACCAAACTGAGCCAAACTGAGCCAAACTGAAACAAACTGAACCAAACTGAGCCAAACTGAACCAAACTGAGTCAAACTGAGCCAAACTGAACCATACTGGACCAAACTGAGCCAAACTGAGTCAAACTGAGCCACACTCAACCAAACCGAACCAAACTGAGTCAAACTGAACAAAACTGAGTCAAACTGAGCCACACTCAACCAAACTGAACCAAACTGAGCCAAACTGAGCCAAACTGAACCAAACTGAACCAAACTGAGTCAAACTGAGCCACACTCAACCAAACTGAACCAAACTGAGCCAAACTGAGTCAAATTGAGCCAAACTGAGGCATACTGAACCTAACTGAGGCATACTGAACCATACTGAACCAAACTGAACCAAACTGAGCCAGACTGAATCAAACTCAGCCAAACTCAGCCAAACTGAACCAAACTGAACCAAACTGAGCCAAACTCAGCCACACTGAACCAAACTCAGCCAAACTGAACCAAACTGAACTAAACTGAACCAAACTGAACCAAACTGAGCCAAACTGAGCCATAGTGAGCCAAACTGAACCAAACTTAACCAAACTGAGCCATACTGAACCAAACTGACCCCAATTGAGCCCAACTGAACCAAACTGAGCCAAACTGAACCAAACTGAGCCAAACTGAGCCAAACTGAGCCAAACTGAGCCAAACTCAGCCAAGCTGAACCAAACTGAACCAAGCTGAGCCAAACTCAGCCAAACTCAGCCAAACTCAGCCAAACTGAACCTAACTGAGCCATACTGAGCCAGACTGAACCAAACTGAGCCAGACTGCACCAAACTGAGCCAGACTGCACCAAACTGAGCCAGACTGAGCCAAACTGAGCCACACTCAACCAAACTGAGCCAGACTGAACCAAACTGAGCCAGACTGCACCAAACTGAACCAAACTGAACCAAACTGCACCAAACTGAGCCATACTGAACCAAACGGAGCCACACTGAATCAAACTGCGCAAAACTGAGCCATACTGAACCATACTGAGCCAAACTGAGCCAAACCGAGTCAAACTGAACCAAACTGAACCAAGCTGAGCCAAACTCAGCCAAACTCCGCCAAACTTGAACCAAACTGAGCCATACGGAGCCAAACTGAACTAAACTGAGCCAAACTGAACCTAACTGAGCCATACTGAGCCAAACTCAACCAAACTGAGCCAGACTGAACCAAACTGAGCCAGACTGCACCAAACTGAGCCAGACAGCACCAAACTGAGCCAGACTGAGCCAAACTGAGCCAGACTGAACCAAACTGAGCCAGACTGCACCAAACTGAGCCAGACTGAGCCAAACTGAGTCAAACTGAACCAAACTGAACCAAACTGAGCCAAACTGAACCTAACTGAGCCATACTGAACCAAACTGAACCAAACTGAGCCATACTGAGCCAAACTGAACCAAACGGAGCCAAACTGAATCAAACTGAGCCATACTGAACCATACTGAGCCATACTGAACCAAACTGAGCCACACTCAACCAAACTGAACCAAACTGAGCCAGACTGAACCAAACTGAGCCATACTGAGCCAGACTGAACCAAACTGAGCCATACTGAGCCATACTGAGCCAAACTGAGCCATACTGAACCAAACTGAACCAAACTGAGCCATACTGAGCCAGACTGAACCAAACTGAGCCATACTGAACCAAACTGAGCCAGACTGAGCCAGACTGAACCAAACTGAGCCATACTGAGCCAAACTGAGCCAAACTGAGCCATACTGAACCAAACTGAGCCAGACTGAGCCATACTAAGCCAAACTGAGCCATACTGAGCCAGACTGAACCAAACTGAGCCATACTGAACCAAACTGAGCCAGACTGAGCCAGACTGAACCAAACTGAGCCAGACTGAGCCAAACTGAGCCACACTCAACCAAACTGAGCCAGACTGAGCCAAACTGAGCCAAACTGAGTCAAACTGAGCCAAACTGAACCTAACTGAGCCATACTGAACCAAACTGAACCAAACTGAGCCATACTGAGCCAAACTGAGCCATACTGAACCAAACGGAGCCAAACTGAATCAAACGGAGCCAAACTGAATCAAACTGCGCCAAACTGAGCCAAACTGAGCCATACTGAGCCAGACTGAACCATACTGAGCCAAACTGAGCCATACTGAACCAAACTGAACCAAACTGAGCCAGACTGAGCCAGACTGAACCAAACTGAGCCATACTGAACCAAACTGAGCCAGACTGAGCCAGACTGAGCCAAACTGAGCAATACTGAGCCAAACTGAGCCAAACTGAGCCAAACTGAGCCATACTGAACCAAACTGAACCAAACTGAGTCATACTAAGCCAAACTGAGCCATACTGAACCAAACTGAGCCAGACTGAGCCAGACTGAACCAAACTGAGCCATACTTAACCAAACTGAGCCAGACTGAGCCATACTGAGCCATACTGAACCAAACGGAACCAAACTGAACCAAGCTGAGCCAAACGCAGCCAAACTCAGCCAAACTTGAACCAAACTGAGCCATACGGAGCCAAACTGAACTAAACTGAGCCAAACTGAACCTAACTGAGCCATACTGAGCCACACTCAACCAAACTGAGCCAGACTGCACCAAACTGAGCCAGACTGAGCCAAACTGAGCCACACTCAACCAAACTGAGCCAGACTGAACCAAACTGAGCCAGACTGAACCAAACTGAGCCAGACTGCGCCAAACTGAGCCTGACTGAGCCAAACTGAGCCAAACTGAGTCAAACTGAACCAAACTGAGCCAAACTGAGCCTAACTGAGCCATACTGAACCAAACTGAGCCACACTCAACCAAACTGAACCAAACTGAGCCATACTGAGCCAAACTGAGCCATACTGAACCAAACTGAACCAAACGGAGCCAAACTGAATCAAACGGAGCCAAACGGAGCCAAACTGAACCATACTGAGCCAAACTGAGCCAGACTGAATCAAACTCAGCCAAACTGAGCCATACTGAGCCATACTGAGCCAGACTGAGCCAGACTGAGCCAGACTGAGCCAGACTGAGCCAAACTCAGCCATACTGAACCAAACTGAGCCAGACTGAACCAAACTGAGCCATACTGAGCCATACTGAGCCAGACTGAACCAAACTGAGCCAAACTGAGCCATACTGAACCATACTGAACCAAACTGAGCCAGACTGAATCAAACTGAGCCATACTGCACCAAACTGAACCGGCTCTGTCCCTCAGCCTCTGATCTGAGGTCTAACATGTCAAACCAGAACCAGAACCAGGACCAGACCTGCAGCCTGGGACCCGCTGGGGGGTTACAGCAGCTCCAGCTGCGTAAAGAACGCGCGTGTGGGAGGCCGCGCGCAGGGCCGCGCGCCGGGCCGCGGGTCTTACCGAGGCGCAGGGTGAGGTTGATGGAGTGCGGGTGCTGGATGCCCGCCAGCATGGTCTGGCTCTGCCACCAGGTGGTCTCCTGCTGGTTGTTGTAGTCGGTCAGGTACGCGGCGCCGTGGTGGTTCCGCGGGTCGCGCGCGTCGCAGATGTGGCAGGACTTGGTGACGCCGGTGGCGCCGGTCTGCACGCAGTACTCCTCCGGCGGGTGGCCGCAGGTGTTGCTGGCCTCCACCGACGTGTTGAAGGCGGCGTTGACGAACTCGGGCAGGCAGCGCTGCGCACGGCCCCGCTCGTCCGCGCACTCGTCCATGGCGGCGCGGACGCACACCACCGCCACCCAGCTCCAAGCCGCCAGAGCCCGGATTAAACTCGGCATTCTCTCAGCCCGCTGCGACCTCCTTCTCGTCCAGAAAACTCCCCCCACACACACACAAACTCTCCCAGAACTCTTCCAAAGTTAGCGGCGCGCTGCCCGAGCATCCAGTGGAAGATGCGGCGGAAAAAGTGTCACCAACGGCGGCTGTGCTCGCTCCAGGCCGCGTCCGCAGCTGCGTGTCCCGGCTGTGCTGCTGCTGAGGGTCGGTCTGCTGCTCGGGCCTCAGGTCTTTGTGTCCGCCGCCATGCAACAAACTCCAGCAGGAAAAGACTGGAGTCCAGACTACACCCAGTCCGCTACTGCGCAGCTCCCAGGCGCAGAGGACAGCGCCACTTCCGTGTCAGAAAACTTCACACAAGACCCCCGAAGTCACGGAATCACTGCGCGCTCACCGTCTATCTGCGATCACGCCGCGCACGCGCTCAGGGGTGCGCTCTGTCGCCTCCTGCTTTGCAGTAAAACCCCCCCCCAGCAGCTGCTGTTTTACACACCTTTACCCTCTGAAACAGCATTAAAACACCACTGGAACCATGTTACTCAGATCCTGTAGAGCAGAGGTCTTCAACAGGGGGTCGCGAAATCTTTGGTTGATTAGACTATTTTAAACAGTTTTTTCTCACTAATTGTGTGCAAACGTGTGCCATCCCCAGATGGTTTGAGGATTCATTGTCCCATCTACATGCATGTTTTAAGTTAAAATCTGTGGATTATTTGAATAGCTCAGTGTTGAATGCAAGATGTTTGTTTATAGATGGCAGTGGCACGGCCACCTTGCACATGTTTAAAATAAAAACATGAATATATTAACCTGTGTATTATTTGAATAGCTTAGTATTAAATGTACAATAACAGAGTAGCTATGTTTATACACGGCACTGGGCCCCGTTAAATATTAAACACAATTGTATGCCATATAAATAGTAGGGGGGTCCCTGCTCCAACTCTCCATCAGTTTGGGGGTCCCTGGCCTGAAAAACGTGGAAGACCCCTGCTGTAGAAAGTTACAACGGAAGTGAGTTTCATTTCGAGAGTTTTTGTTCTAAAATAATTCAAAACAAAGAAGAAAAGTTGGAACGAGCCGCAGATAATCCAGATGAAAATGTGTGTGGGGTCTGAAATCTTCTTCTTCTGGTACTTTGAGCCTGAGCTGGAACCAGATCAGAGTTCAGCTCTGATTAGATGTGCAGGGACACATCACTTCTGTCCACTTTAATCTGACACCAAACACCCAAAATACTTTTTATGTATTTACGTCACCGGGTCGGACTCAGCTGGTGGATTTAATCTGATATTTGGAGGTTGATAAGATTCAAAGTGTGAAAAGATGCAACAAAAAAACAGACAGATTTTTATTCTCTAAACACGGAAAAGTTGCTGAGTTATACGGAAGAGCATTAGGGCCAGGCATAAGAAAAAATAATAATATTTTGCCTGTCGAGATTAAAGTCGAGATTAAAGTCCACATGAAGATTTGACTTCAATCTTGAAATGTCGACTTTATTCTCGACAGGCAAAATATAAATATTTTTTCTCATGCCTGGCCCTAATGCTCTTCCGTAGAGTTAAGACAGGAATAATGTTGGTTAAGTAAACTGTTCAACAACAGGTTCGAGTCACACTTTTCTGGAAAAGAGTAACCGTTATAAAAACAAAGAGCTAAAATGTTTCATCTGGTTGATTTGGTAACTGACTGCTTGGACAATCACAGCTACATTCCTGGAGTCCAGCTCAGATACCTTCAACTCTTTATCACATCAGATGATTGTGAGCTGTGGTATTCACACTTAAATTGATCAACACACGGTGAACCAGGAGCTCTGAAGTTGCCCACAGAGAAACTTCTGGGTCTGCAGCAGCTTTTTAAAGGCACCGGGAACGCTGTCCGGGAGTCCAACCGTCACAAGGCCGAACTCTTCTCATTCTTTAGGGGAAAAAAAGTTTTATTTTGTTGCTTTCAGCTCTTTTGGAAACTTTTTAGCTGCTGTTAGAAACTACAAGTCCTGACAGAAATCCCCAGACGAATGGCGTCATCTGTTGGTGTAAATTAAACATTACAGGCACTCTTAATGTTCCATAGCTCCTCAGAAGGGATGAGGGTTGTCATAGGGATGCTCACATAATGATAAACATGTCTGTAGATAATAACATCATAAAATACTTTAAAACAAAGTTTGGATCTGAAGATGCTCCGGACCAAATGTATTCAGATTCATGAATTGCACAAGCAGCCAAAGAAACTCACAATAATGTATTGTCAATAAACATTTTAAAAGAATGACATGTTTTAATAACAACTTATCTTTGTAATGCGGGTTAAACTGAAGAATCTGAGGGCAGCAGATAGGAACGTCTTGAGTTTGTTTCAGGAGTCGATGACAACTGATGACGCATCGTCTTATTGAAGGGTGTCCCATTATATATATATATATATATATATATATATATATATATATATACACATACACATTATATATAGTATTTCAATCGCTACGCATCATAAATTAGAGTTGAGGGGAGAGCGGTAAGGATCTGAAGGGGGTAGATCGGACCTGATCTCAAAGTTCAGGAGAGAACATACCAGCCCAATAAGTCTGAGATACATTTATGGAAATTTAAAGCTTTGAAGGTGAGCAGTAAGATCTTAAAATCAATAGTAAATCTAAAATTAAGCCAGTTTCATCTGGTAATGAATGTTATTGCACAATTTTGAATCCAACCGAAGACGATGGAAGTCACCTGAAATCGAAGAAATAGATGAAAGTGTGCAGGACTTTATGTACGTCAGCAGCTGAAAGGAGAGATTTCCTTCAGCTGAACATGTTTGACTTGAGCAGCAAAACTGAGATTAAAATCAAATATGACTCGTGCCTCCCTGCAGCCTGATATGATCTGAACACAGCAGACAGGATGGAATTACCCAGAAAGACAAGCTGTGAGATTAGAGGAGCTGCTGGGTTTTATTGACATGTGCAGCAATCTTCAGCATAAGACATCCTGAATAAACCAGCCACACGGCAGCATGTGAACAGAGAACAGAAGTGGGCCAAGGACTGAGCCCTGTGGAACGCCACAAGTCAGCTTGGCCATTGAGAAGGTTACTCTCTTAGCCTTCGTCTTCTGTTAGGGTCGGCACCGACCCGTTTTTAGGTTTTAAATGCATAAAATAACCATATAAATTTGTTTATTGCATCAAGGCTTTATGACTTTGTCAGGAAGCTCTATTTCAACAAAAAAAAATTGTTTTCACTAAATTATAAAATGCTCTAGTTGAAATTAAGACCTTTGCGTTGTTAGGGTCGGTTTCGACCCAGTTATAAAAATAAGATTATAAAGCAATATTTAGAGCCAAAACTGAAATCACATGTTCACTGTCAGCCAGCTCCTCTCCCAATCATGTGAGCTTTAGGGGATTCTCATTTTGCCTTGTTTTAGGGTTAGGGTAACCCTACCCTAACCCATTTTTTTTTTTATTGAAATTGAGGGGTATACTGACAAAAACAAGGCCCAGGGGCCCACACCAAAAATATTAAAACCAATATTTTTTTATGGATAAGGAAGCCTAACAAGATAACTAAGAGATGAGAAACAAATTGGATGATAGATCATTGTTTTCAGTGTATTTTACAACTAAATTAAAACACGGGTCAAAACCGACCCGTTAACATAAGGGGTGGTAACAGGGAACTAACACAAGACGAAGGTTAAAGACACATGAGCATAATAAACTCAGAACCGAATCTTTAATTCTAACCCAGGAATCGTCTCATCGACCTCAGAAAAAATTTTTTAAACGGCTGATTTTTACAGACAGGAAGTAAAAATGTTTCTTAAACCATCTGCAGTAAAATAAAGCTAAATTAGATCAGTCGGGGGGTGGTACTGTCTCTAATGGGATGGATAGTTTGAGGATTCCTGGTTTATACTCGGGCTGCTTCTCAAACTGAGCCAAGTTCACAGAAAGGAGAGATCAGCTTCTTAAATGTAATTCTACTGGCTCGTGAGTTCTGACCCGGTTATTTAAACACCACCACTGGCCATCTGAGAGGAGTTTCCCACAGAAGAAGAAAGACTGAAGCCAAGCAGCAGTGAACACCCCCCATACAGGGAGATTGGACCGAAAAAAAAAAGTTTCAGTGCAATCTGTTGGTTTCCTTAGCTAGGAAATTGTTTTTGAATTGGCTCTATATGAACGAATTGGATTATTTTATTAATAATTATGATTACAATTAATTGAATTCCAATTGGCTTGAATTGGACTTTATTATCCAAGTGCCTTGAGATGACATTTGTTGTATTTGGTGCTATATAAATAAAAATTTATTGAATTGATACAGCAGGTGCGTCCTGATTGGTGGAAGCGTTAATGGGGCGATGACAGATAAAAGCCTCCAGCTCAGATCACCATGGGGACACGTCAAAGGTTTATTAGAACGTTTACAGCAGATAATTAAAACACAGAAAAGGTGACATTGATGAAGACTCTGTACGTCCTCTTCATCGATCATCTCTGGTCTGTTTACAGTTTTATACACAAAAACAACAACAAATCAAACAACAAATTGTTACAAATCAAAAGAAAAACAAACCATCAGGATGTTAATATCCTCCTCCTCCTCCTCGGTAGCCTCCATTACCTCTATAGCCTCCTCCTCCTCCACCGTATCCCCCTCCTCCTCCACCGTATCCCCCTCCTCCTCCACCGTATCCCCCTCCTCCTCCTCTGTATCCGCCTCCACCTCTGTATCCGCCTCCTCCCCTATAACCTCCTCCTCCTCCACCTCCTCCATAACCACCACCACCTCTGTACCCTCCTCCTCCCCCTCCCCTGTATCCTCTATAACCTCCCCCTCCTCGGTAGCCGCCTCCTCCTCCTCCTCCTCCCTGGTAACCTCCTCCGCCTCCTCCATCAAAACGTGGCATCTTGGGAGGTCGAGGACCGTCGCCCATCCTACGGAGACACAAACAGGAAATTAAAATCAGCTGCAGACTTGATGACTTTGACTTTGATGTGAATTAAAAAACGCTGAAGATCTTCATATAGTTCAGAAAACAGGAAGTTCTGGTATGTTCCTGAGCAGACGGCATCCGGTACCTCTGGGTGCTCGCCATCAGATTGAGTCCGGCCGCCGACGGTTTGGACACCAGTCTGATGGTGTTCAGCAGCCGCTGGTTGCTTTGATCTATCTGATTGATGTATTCAGGGTCTTTGGTCACTTCCACCACCAGCGCCTCCAGTCCGGCCCGCAGAGCCACGATGCCCCCCGCCACCTCGTGAGGAATCTTCAGTTTGATCCTGCAGAGGTGAAAGGTCAACACTCTTAATAATAAAGCTTAACGAGCTAATTTAATTAGACCCCTGTCCTAATATAAAGAATTCATTGAATCTTTTCCCGCACCTTTTGCATTTTGTAAGCAGATCTGTGTTATAATGAAGGTGTTTGGGAATTCGTGAGCAGCTTAAAATTAAAGGTCATTACATCTGACTTCAGAAAGTATCTTTCCACAACTTTAGGACATTTTAATCAACAAGCTGCTCAATAACAGAACAAACAGAGCTGCAGCTTGACATCAGACTGCAGTCATGCAAATTCTCACCAGTCGTCGAGCTCCACGATGTCTCCATAAGAGCTGACCTTCTTGCAGGCGAACAGCAGCAGCTGCAGAGGGCTGACCAGAGTCATCCCTTTAGCCGAGATTGCTCGGGTTCGGATCTGAAACAAAAACCGAGTCACAACTCCGAAGTTTCCCAACTTTCAACAACATTTTGAAGGACCTGGAACATGGATGCATTTGGCTTTTTTTGGATAGGCCCCAGGCCCCCCGACCCTAAACCGGATTAAGCAGGTATAGAAAATGGATGGACATTCTTTCATCACTATAATCACTCATAGTCTGTGGTTCTAAAATCTAACATGATAAAACAGCTGTTAGTGTTTTGATGTGTGAGCAGCTCCACCTTCTCACTGAAGACGAAGAACGGCGACGGGTACTTGATGTCGTGGCTGCTGAAGGGACAGTTGACGGAGGACTTGTGGATCAGGGCGTTGCGTCCCTCGGTGGTCAGGATCTTCCTCTTCTCTTTGTGGTAGCAGACGTTGGGGTACGAGCCGTAGCTCATCAGAGAAATCACCACGTCCAGGTTGTTGTCGGGTCCCACTGTGTTGAACATCTGCGTCATCAGACACGCTGACGGAGGACAAAGACGAAACGGGTGATCACCGGGTTCGTCAGCAGCCCGTCAGAGTCATGGTTTATGTCAAAGAATTAGACAAATTAATATCACGCCTCGTCCAGGTACCTTCAGGAAATCCAGAGTTGACCAGGATGTCCTTCAGCTGGACTTTTGCCTCCCAGGTCATCCTCAGAGTCGACATGTTGAGACGTTTGTGTTCGCAGAAGCGATTTTCTGCCTCCTCCCCGTTAATCCTGAGCAAGAACGACAAAGTTACCTCATCGGAGGGTTCACACCTATGGAAGTTTTTCTGTGCCGTCAGAGTTTGAATACGAATTTCTAATATTGAATTTTTACAGCATCAAAATCAGACTTTAAATTTGAAAAACCAACAGTGGAAAAATATTCAACTTCCAAAAATTCAGTGGAAAATTTGCTTTTCCCTGTTTACCCAGATGTTAAGTCTGGTTGTTTTTCCACCGAATTTTTTGAAAGTTGAATTTTTTTTCCACTGAATTTTTGGAAGTTGATTTTTTTTCCACTGAATTTTTGGAAGTTGAATTTTTTTCCACTGAATTTTTGGAAGTTGAATTATTTTCCACTGAATTTTTTGAAAGTTGATTTTTTTTCCACTGAATTTTTGGAGGTTGAATCATTTTCCACTGAATTTTTGGAAGTTGAATTTCTTTTCCACAGAATTTTTTTTTTCCCACTGTTGGTTTTTCAAATTCAAAGTCTGAATACGAATTTCTAATATCGAATTTTTACAGCATCAAAATCAAACTGATGGCACAGAAAAACTTCCAGACACACTCTGTTGACCTGATTTACAGCCACCTTTAAGCTTTGACCCGTTATTTTACCCCACAAACCAGCGCTCACACCCACCTGACATCGTCCCAGGCCTGGAAGACCGCCAGCAGCGCCACATGATCTGAGAACCGGCTGCCGGCGAAGTTCCTGTGGACGAAGCCGAGGCGTTTCCCGTCGTTGATGAAGGGCTCCGGGAAACAGGAGGCGGCCGAGATGGTGCACATCGCGTCTCCAACACTGGAGGCAGACACAGAAACCAGAATGAAGCCAAAAAGAAAAGCAGGTGGCGGGTTACTCAGCCGCTCAGCAACAAGAGGAGAAACTGACTGGAAGATGCAGCCCATGATCATCATCTTCCCCAGTCGAGGCTCGATGGGCAGCCGGGCCAGAATCCGGCCCAGAGGGGTCAGCTCGTCGTTAGTGTCGAGAGCGTCCAGCTCTGAAAAGCAGAGCAACACAAGTTCAAGGCGTTAAACTGGGAGACGGACGCCAAAATGTGATGCTGGGGATCAGAAAATTCAAAAATTAAATAATATTTCCCTAAAAAGCTGTAAGTTTAAATAAGTCCGACACGATGAGGGAGATTTAACTTGAAAAAGAAGACCTAATCCGACTTTTTTAGGATTAGGACAGAGGGTGGAAGCAATAAAAATGAATGTGTTACCTCGATTATTATATCTGTTCCAAAACATACCAGTAGAACTTCCAAAGGAGAAATTTCAAGAATTAGACAAATTAATATCACGATTCATCTGGCAGGGGAAGAAGCCGAGAATTCGCTATAAGACTCTTCAATTATCTAAAGACAAAGGAGGCCTCTCTCTCCCGAACATTAAAAATTATTATCAAGCAGTGCACATAAAACTTTTGGTTATCATTTGTAACCCCTCCTATAAAGCAAAGTGGAAAGACATAGAATGTCAGATATCTGGTGATATCCCATTACAAGCAGTTACAGGGGACAGCGGGTTGGTTACTGGTCTAAAAGACACAAACTCTGATAAAGATGTCAGTTAGGATTTGGCACAGGGTAGTCAATGAAAACAACCGGATCATAAGATGGATTATTTTATGAATAATTATGATTACAATGAATTGAATTCCAATGGGCTTGAATTGGACTTTATTATCTAAGTGCCTTGAGATGACATTTGTTGTATTTGGTGCTATATAAATAAAACTGAATTGAATAGAATATGACTCAGAACCTTTACCAAACAGGACGGATGCCAGATTTAAACAGTGGGCTGATAAAGGGTTAGTAAAACACTGTGAGGGGGGCACGCTGCGACAATTCCAGGGTCTAAAAAGTCGATTTGGTTTAACCAATCAGGATTTTTATAGATTTTTGCAACTCATTACCAAGAGAAAATAATGAGAAAGGAGCAACTGCAACAGACTAATTTGCGTATTGTGACGATCTTTCTACTCGCCTGCAGGTCAGACCCTGGACATTAGGGGTGGGCGAAAAAAAAAAAAAAAAAATCGATTCATGTACATATCGCGATTTTAAAAATGGGATGATTTTAAAAATCGATTTTTCTCCCCAGAATCGATCATATTACGTCATATCAGTGTTCATAAAAACGTCATCAATTCATCACATTAAGTTGTGTTAAAACTAGCCCACATTTGTGCTGTGTGGACATTTCAATTCATTTTGTAACTGTAAACTGTAAAAAGTGCCTCTTTTTGTCTCAGTTGAAATAAATGTCAGCTGCTGGACTGACTGACACAGACTGACTGACACAGACTGATGTGCATCGTTTATGGGAACGACATTCATTCTATAAGATGTTCTGTGCCTCAACTTGTTTGTTTTTTTTAAGAAGGACTGATTATATAGAATCACAATACTTGTAGAAATCACAATTATCAAGAATCGTGATACAATCGAATCGTGACCAAAGCATATCGTTCCAGCTCTACTGGACATGGAAACATATCAAAGGTGTTACAAGAGGTAGAAGGGGAGGATACTGCACGTATAAAGGAGAAATGGGAGAAGGAGAGTAACACCATGATGCAGATGGAAACATGGGGAAAACGGTGGAAAAGTACGTCTGCCCTACGTCTAAACCGGCTGAAGGAGGAGAAGAAGTGCCCCAGAGCCCGTTCTACCTCTCAGTGTGTGTTCGGCCTCGATGACGGCGTCCAGCGGCGGCGGCTCGATGGCCTTGGACAGGAAGTGTCCGATGGCGCCAAGCTTCAGCAGCTTGATGCTTAGAGCGACCTCGTGCAGCGGAGTCCTGAAGATCTCTGGAGTCATGTGAGTCTCCAGCCTGCACAGACACACAAACGCCGTTACCGCCGGCGAACTCGCCGCCCTGCCGGACGTGCCGGGGCGGGTCGACGGGCCGTACTTATCGAATCGAGCGCGGCTGCAGAGGTGGAAGCAGAACCCGGGCCGGACCCGGCCGGCTCGCCCCTTCCTCTGCTCCAGGTTGGTCTTGGAGGCCCAGACGGTGGCGTAGTTGGTCATGTTGTTGTGGGAGGTGAAGAGCTTCACCTTCTGCCTGTCGGAACAACCGGACCGTGAGCACGAATCAAACTGCACCCGACCGCTCAGAGACGGAACCGCGCTTACTTGCAGGAGTCGATGACGTAGATGACGTCGTTGATGGTGATGCTGGTCTCTGCGATGTTGGTGGACAGGATCACCTGCGACAGCAGAAAGGCGCTCAGTGAGAACCTCCCTTCGGGGGAAAATATCAATACAGGGACATATCGCGATATTGTATCGATTCAGAGATGCCAAATATCGATATTTTAATCACATACACATAAAAAATAAAACTCTGTATTATGCACCAAAAAAAAAAAAAAAAAAAAAAAAAAAAAATCAATTGATGCTTTAGTCCACTAGATGGTGCTAACCGTTCACCGTCTGGTGAGCTCAACACAGCGAAGGCGTGAGATCTGGCTGGCACATGACCCAGGTCATAGGTGATCACAGCAAAATGTAGGAGGGAGAACTGATAAATGCGATCATCAAAATTTAAGTCAAATATCTGGACTTGTTTTGGACTTTTGAACTAAGAGGGAAAGAAAGACATTGATCACATGCGATCTGCAGGGACCGTCGTGCGAAAGTGAAATACTCCAGGAACACAACTAACATGAGAGTTCACCTCTCCCGCTACCACCCAGCAGAATGCTTCTGAGGTTTCTTGAACAACAGCCTGCAGTTTGTGCAGCCCTGTTGTCTCCCGAAGTGAGAAGGAGTGGCAGTGAAATCTTCACTCTGAATGAGACGGACATCGCGCATGCGGAAAAAATTGACTAGACTGAAATACAAACAGTTACGTAAAGAGGACATTTAATTACAACGAGTACAATTTACAATGTTTTATTTTTCTATTGTAGTTGGGAAAAGACAGACGTGTTTTATTTTTCTATTCAGTTTTAAGTGAGTGTTTGCACTTGTTGAATGAGCAGTCCATTTTGTTGGAATACATGTTTGAAGTAAGATGAATTGACTGAAAACTTTTTTTTTAACCGATAAGCATGTTGATCAAGATTAATTATGTTGGTATCCTTTGGAGCTGAAAATGTTGCTATATATCGTGATAGCTGGTATAGCAATACTCAGCATATCACAATATCGTGATAATATCATACAGTGGCTTAAATATCGAAATAATATCGTATCGTGATAATATATATTGTGATATCGTATCGTGACATAAACATCGTGATAATATCGTATCCTGATATTATTTTGTGACAAACATTGTGATAATATCATATCGTTGACTTAAATATCGCGATAATATCATATTGTGACTTAAATACCGTGATAAAACCATATCGTGACTTAAATATCGTGATAATATCGTATTGTGACTTAAATATCGTGATAATATTGTATCGTGACTTAAATATTGTAATATCATATCGTGACTTAAATATCGCGATAATATCGTATTGTGACTTAAATACTGTAATAATATCGTATCGTGACATAAACATCGTGATAATATCGTATCCTGATATTATTTTGTGACAAACATTGTGATAATATCATATCGTTGACTTAAATATCGCGATAATATCATATTGTGACTTAAATACCGTGATAAAACCATATTGTGACTTAAATATCGTGATAATATCGTATTGTGACTTAAATATCGTGATAATATTGTATCGTGACTTAAATATTGTAATATCATATCGTGACTTAAATATCGCGATAATATCGTATTGTGACTTAAATACTGTAATAATATCGTATCGTGACATAAACATCGTGATAATATCATTGCGTTGACTTAAATATCGTGACAATATCGTACCGTGATAATATCGTATCGGTGACTTAAACATCGCGATAATATCGTGATAACATCATATCGTGATAATATCGTATCTTGACTTAAATATCGTGATAATATCGTACCGTGACTTAAATATCGTATCGTGACTTAAATATCACGATATGATTATATATGATTATATCATTTTGTAGCGTATCTGGCGATTCCCACCCCCAATAATCAGTGAAACGGCGTTCAGCGCCTTCACATCTCTGACCTTCGTGATGTTCTCGGGAACCGGGTCGAACACCCTCCTCTGCTCCTCCCGCGGGATCTGAGAGTGCAGCGGCAGGATCTGGTACCGGCCACTTCCTGAAACAAGAGTTACACGTTGATGGAGCCCCTGAAATCAGGGGAAAAAGATCCGGCACACGTTCAGCATCATGTACCGAAGTGAGGGTTGGTCTCCAGGTGCCTCTGCATGGAGTAGATGAGGTTCCAGCCGGGCAGGAAGACGAGCACGGCCCCGGACACCTTCAGCGTCTCGATGTACTTCAGGAGGGCCTCCACCAGCTCGAAGGACGTCTCCTTCTCGTTGATCTGAGCCATCGAATGCTTCGTCTCCGCCGTGTACTCCGGCCCACACACCAGGTTACAGTTGGTCTGCAGAGAGAAGCTGGTGAACATCTGGAGGATTCAGTTCAGGACAAACCCAGACACATAAAAGCCTCCTACGTCCTCGTCTCCTCCCTCCTCGTCTTTGTCCTTCTTCTTCCGGTCCAGCGGTGGGGGGACAAAGTTGGTCATCTGGATGCAGTCCTCCAGGAAATATTCTGCAAACACAAACAAGTCTGTAACAATTCTGTATTCCTGCTGTTCTCAAGCTTTACTGAAAGATGCAAATAAACTAATTTAGCTTTAATTTCTGTTGATACAGCATTCTGTTCCAGTCCTGATCGGCTTCATATATTAACATTAAAACAGGAAACACAGGTTCATCCCTTGAGTTAGGAGCCTTTTTCCTGCCTGAATGGTTCATAGGTCAGAGTTAAGTGGCTTAACAAAAGCTGCAGTCTGCAACTCTTTTTCAAGCATAATGCCTGGAACTGTCCGGGGATTCTGAAAGTAGTACATTAAATACCCCAATACAAAAAAAAAATGAGTTCTCTAGGTCCCCTATATGTCCCGCTAGGTCCCTCCAAAGCCAGCAGGTTTGTTTACAAAACTGCAGACCGGACCGGTAAAAGGTAACCAATCAGGTTACGAGCTGGGCTCTGCTGTCTGTCAATCACCGATTGTGCACGCGCGATACAAGGTAGGCTCGTCCCCACGCTTATTTATCTGGACTATTGAACTTCATTACGGGCTAGTCTACTTACTGTGTCTTCCATGATCGCAAATGACAGGTGAGTTGATGAATGAGGAGTCGTGTACGCGCATCTGGCGTGCACGTAGACGTGCACGAGTTCTCATGTGTTTTGAAGGGGCGGGACAGGAAGTTGAATAACTTTTTATTTTTCGGTTAAAAAAATAAGCATTTCTTGCATTTTGCGACTACGGAAGTCACCGTTTTCAACTTCAAGCGTTCTGATAGATCATGTAAACTCAAAATGCCAAAAAGTAGGACTTTACGTATGACAACAACAAATCCTGCAGACTGCAGCTTTAACAAAGAAAAAACACATTCCTCTGAAGATGCTCAGGTACAAGGACTGGACTGAAGATGAGGGAAGAAGCAGAAAATGTCCAAAGAGAAACTCTGAAAGAGCTTCAGGAAGCTGGAGGACTGCTGACCAGGACACTTTAAAGGTTCAAGGAAGACATGAGGCCGCTCGGGACTCTACGGCTCGGGACTCTACGGCTCGGGACTCTACGGCTCGGGACTCTACGGCTCGGGACTCTACGGCTCGGGACTCTACGGCTCGGGACTCTACGGCTCGGGACTCTACGGCTCGGGACTCTCTGGGATCACATCACAGTGACATCACAGTGACATCACTTGACGGCGTGCAGCCATGACACGGATCAGGAGGCAGGTACCTTGAACGGGGAAGGTGCGTCCGAACACCTCGATGATGGGGCAGCTGAAGTAGTAATCCCTGAACATGGTGGTGTCGATGGTGGCCGACATCAGGATGACGCGCACCTGAGGGAAGGCCTGGACCACGTCCCTGAGGACCACCATGAGGAAGTCCGTCTGCGCACACACACACAATAAAAACCGAGAAACCGTCTCCGGTCCGGAAGTTTTCAGATCGGCCGACTCACGTTGATGTCTCTCTCGTGGATCTCGTCCACGATGACGTGGCTGATGCCTCTGATTCCTGATTCCAGCTTCCGCAGCAGAACGCCTGAAACACAGTTTTTCAGTTTTAAGGCGAGACACGGCGGACAAAAACAGGGATTTTTTTTGGGACATCCCCAGGCGTCCCCACCTGACGCCCGTGGACGAGGCGTCAGGTGAGCGCCACACCCGTTCTCCGCTAGCTTCCTTCTGTTCTCCGCTAGCTTCCTTCTGTTCTCCGCTAGCTTCCTTCTGTTCTCCGCTAGCTTCCTTCTGTTCTCCGCTAGCTTCCTTCTGTTCTCCGCTAGCTTCCTTCTGTTCTCCGCTAGCTTCCTTCTGTTCTCCGCTAGCTTCCTTCTGTTCTCCGCTAGTTTCCTTCTGTTCTCCGCTAGCTTCCTTCTGTTCTCCGCTAGCTTCCTTCTGTTCTCCGCTAGCTTCCTTCTGTTCTCCGCTAGCTTCCTTCTGTTCTCCGCTAGCTTCCTTCTGTTCTCCGCTAGCTTCCTTTTGTTCTCCGCTAGCTTCCATCTGTTCTCTGCTAGCTTCCTTTTGTTCTCCGCTAGCTTCCTTCTGACACCACGCCCGGGGACGAGGCGCCCGTTTACGTACCGACGGTGCAGAAGAGGACGCTGGCGTGGGGTCGAGGCAGGACCGACTCAAATCGGACGCTGTAACCGCAGCTTTTCCCCAGTTCTTCTCCCCGTTCGTAGGCGACGCGCTCGGCCACGGACACGGCGCTGATCCGCCTGGGCTGAAGAGAGGACGACAACGGTTAATGAGCGTCTTTACGCTGCCGTGTGGAGACGTGTGGCCGCCGTCCGAAGAGGGTTACCTGGGTAACCACGATGTTGCAGTCGGATGCCCGGCCGGCCTTGATGAAGCTCTCCAGGATGTACTGAGGAACCTGCGTGGTCTTCCCGCAGCCCGTCGCCCCTCTGATGATCACCACGGGGTTATTTTCCACCGCCGCCATGATCTCCTCCTCGAACAGTTTGACGGGCAGCTTCTCGCGCTCCGACAGGATCTGAGGGTCAGAGGCTCAGTGTTTCCGTCTCCCGGCTTACGGCGAACAGAGCGACATGTGATCACTGACCTTCTGCAGGTTGTCGTCGTGCTCCAGCTGGTACGTCAACTCGTTCTGCAGCTCCTCGCTGATCTGCTCCGGCGTGCACTGAGGGGGTCACAACCAAACATTTAAGGTGGAATAAATCAGTAATAAATCACTCGCTTTCTCTCAGGAGCTCTTGAGCAGAGTCTCACGTAGGCCAGCGGTC
The DNA here is from genome assembly GCF_027942865.1 of Odontesthes bonariensis. NCBI lineage: Eukaryota > Metazoa > Chordata > Actinopteri > Atheriniformes > Atherinopsidae > Odontesthes > Odontesthes bonariensis. The sequence goes on from NC_134519.1 coordinate 2,490,901, forward strand.
CCTCGTCGATGTTGCTGCTGGTCCAGGGGTTCCAGTTGATCTGAGGCGGCGACCAGGGGACCACGCCGGCGCCGCTCTGCCGCTGCGACGGCTCAAACGTCGCCATCTTCCCCTGAACCAGAGACACCGGAGTGCTGGGGTCTGCGGGCTGGAGGGGAAAAGCTTTAAGTTACAATCCATGGAAACATAAAGGTGCAGACTCTTTACTGCAGATCTACGGTTTCATCTCAAGTCTCAGAACTTATTAGGGACCGAGCAGTGGAACTGCTTTTTGTAAGGTTTCTTATTCTTTCTTCGTCTTATTCTTTGCAAAAGGTGCTCGAAAACTCAGGAAATTTTGCGAGCGCCACCTGCCAGTCGACGACATGAAAGAATCTAAACTTTATATTTTTGGGAGTCGCTCATTGACTCTGTAGCGCCCCCTACGATGCTTAAAAATGGTCCCCGCATTGGGGTTAGTTTCGCCTGGGACGACGAAATTCGGTACACTCATTCATCATGCCCAGACGCACAAAAAGTCTGGGGTCGCCATGGTCCCACGTCCACAGGAAGGCGGCCATTTTGGATGGAAAGTGAGTTTTTGTGCCATTTTTGACCGATTCCATGCCTTGCATATGGTCGAACTTGTCCTACAGATTTAATGCTACAGACTTCAAACTTGGCCAGGTTACTCTTAAGACATGGGGGGAAACTTTTCCAAACTCTGAACGGTGTGGGCGTGGCCAGGCGGTGAAAATCGTGTGATGGCGTTTGTGGTTTGAAAGCCTTATCATCATCGCAAAGTCATGAAACTTGGCACACACATCCACCCTGTCGACCTCGTACGTATGTAAAGGGTATCGTGTGTGTGGGCAGAGCTGCGCGACTACGGCGTCCAGCGCATGCCCCAACGTGCGCACACCTTGGTCCCGCCTACAGCTGCTTGCAGCTTTCTAGTTTTCTGTGTTTTTGCTCAAACAAACACATTCTCAGCCGAGTTCAGAGATTCATCGGGTTTACAAACCTTTGACCTGGCACATTAAGGCAGGGTGAGAACAACCAAAGCTCTGTACTCTAAGGCAGAATTCTTTCAACAAACATGTAACATTATGATAAGAGGTAAGAAGGGTAAAAGGAATGTGCAGGATTGATAAAGAAGATACGGAAGCCCAGAGCGGACGTGGTACGTATAAACTTTTTTTTGATGGTTTTCTCAAGATAACGAGTTAATTTACAGATGGTTGTCGAGGCCACTTTTTCTCCATTAAAACGTAACGTCTCCAAACCCCAAGAACGGCGTCTTTCAATTAAAGTTTAGCCCACCGCTGCGAGAGATTCTTTCGTAAATTTCTATGATGTGGCACCAGAATGCCCAAAATACAAAACTGCACACTTTCTATCAGGGTTTCATGAATTATGGGGAACGCGCAGTCCCCAAAACTGCGATTAGTTTGATGGAAGAAGAAGAAGAAGTACAAGACGTAGGAACAGAAGAAGAAATGCTACAGATAAAATAGGCCTAAAAATGAAGAGAAACCTTCGGAATTTAAAGATGTTCAACAGACGGATTCATTTCAACGATATAAAACAGGAGCAGCGGACATGTTTCAGAGGTCGTGGACTCACCGGAGGGGGGATCTGGACATTGAGCTCCTGGACGACTCCGGCCAGCTGCTGCTGCAGGTCCGGAGTCACGTTGACCTCGTACGCCTCCAGCTGGAAACCGAAAACACACGACAGCACGCGGTCAAACAAACAACGACACCACAGTCCTGACTCAGATCTGACAGTTTGCTGTGTGTTTGAGGCGTACGATTTCTCCCTCCTTCTTCTTGGTGACCCCGGAGTACGCCTCGATGACTCCCAGGTGGAACAGCTGTCGGATCACGGACAGGGCGCACGACTGCGCCGCCAGCTTCTTGTTGGAGCCGTGCTCTCGGGCCGTGATCTCTGAACACAGCACAAACTTTACTTGGTACAGAGCTCCATTTTCTTTAAATCGTCAAATATTTAGTCACATCCAAAGTGAGCATTGTTGATCTCCATCTTCTGTCTGACCTGAATAATTGTAAGTAATGAATTTAACAAGGACAGAAAAGTGTCTCTACCGCACAGCTCAAGCCTCAACATCCTTCTGTTCTCCGCTAGCTTCCTTCTGTTCTCCGCTAGCTTCCTTCTGTTCTCCGCTAGCTTCCTTCTGTTCTCCGCTAGCTTCCTTCTGTTCTCCGCTAGCTTCCTTCTGTTCTCCGCTAGCTTCCTTCTGTTCTCCGCTAGCTTCCTTCTGTTCTCCGCTAGCTTCCTTCTGTTCTCCGCTAGCTTCCTTCTGTTCTCCGCTAGCGTCCTTCTGTTCTCTGCTAGCCTCCTTCTGTTCTCTGCTAGCCTCCTTCTGTTCTCTGCTAACACGTCTGCTAACACGTCTCCTTCCAACTTAAGTTCACATTGGACACATAAAACCTCCACTTAGCCTCCAGCTCGGTGCTGATCCGAGTTTAGTTCGTGCATTTACAAAGTGAGACGAGGACTTACTTCTGCCGAGCGGCCGCACAAACAGCTGCATCTCTGCGATGAAGCTCCTGCAGACACAAACACAGACGGCACAGCTTCACTTCCTGTGCCTTCCAAGGTCAAAGGGCACAAACAAAGCGGCCAAGAGGAGCTGCACTCACCTGCTGGGCTGTCAGGGGGAAGCCTGTATGTTTTTCTGCCAGACTTTTGGGATTAAACACCGGTCTCCCGGCTGCTCTCGGCCCTGCGGTGAACAGCGACACCAGAAATCACAACCAGACTCCAGCGGAGCCCCAAGCTGCACCCATGGGACGGCTTTAGAGCGCCTAAACGCCGTCCCATGTCTTCCTTCAGTGTGGTTGTGAGTTCTGGCGTCGCCTCGCGGCTCCGTGGCGGAGCAGGAAAACTCGCTCTGGTACTCAGAGTTCGGCACCTTGCTGAAGCCACCGGCTGAATATTCATCACAGCGTCCGTGAGTAAACGGCACCGGCGGTTTACCTGCAGATCCACTCGGTTCAGCTGCGTTTGCCGACAGAATCCTGCTCACGGTTCGAATTCATTCCGTGATGTGAAACTTTGTGGGCTGGAAAATAAAAGGGCCCTAAATATTCTTAATATTTAGGGCCCTTTAAGAATATAAACTTTAAAAATATATTAATATTTAAATTAATCTAAAAGTGCCCTAAAGAGATGAAACCCGTGGTTTTGCCCCGAGGTCATTAAAAACAACAGTAATGAGGATTCAGCCGGTGTCTGTGGCACAATCAAACAGTGAGAGCTCTCTGGTGTAGCCGGCACACTCCGGAGGTCTCTGGGTTTACAGCAGTCCAGCAGAAAAACACACAGAAACTTCCTGAAAACCAGCCGCAGACACTCGTTTCAGCGCGACGCCCAGCGGCCGGGTCAGACGCCCGGCCGCTGGGCGTCTGACCCGGCCGCTGGGCGTCGCCTTTCTTTTTTGGAACACGTTTCAGTGAATCGCTGCTGCTGTTACCATGGAAACATCTGCAGATATTCACTTTAAAGCTGCTCAGAACTGAACTAACTCTGGTTCTGCCTCAGATTCTGGGTTTATGTTCATGTTGGAACATGTTTCAGTGAATCTCTGCAGCTGTTACCATGGAAACAGCTGCAGATATTCACTTTAAAGCTGCTCAGAACTGAACTAACTCTGGTTCTGCCTCAGATTCTGGGTTTATGTTCATGTTGGGACATGTTTCAGTGAATCTCTGCAGCTGTTACCATGGAAACATCTGCAGATATTCACTTTAAAGCTGCTCAGAACTGAACTAACTCTGGTTCTGCCTCAGATTCTGGGTTTATGTTCATGTTGGAACATGTTTCAGTGAATCTCTGCAGCTGTTACCATGGAAACATCTGCAGATATTCACCTTAAAGCTGCTCAGAGCTGAACTAACTCTGGTTCTGACTCAGATTCTGGGTTTATGTTCATGTTGGAACATGTTTCAGTGAATCAGCTGCTTCCTGTTTTTATATAAAACATAAAGAACTGAAGCTGATCAGGACTGTAAACATGAACATCTGCTGACCTCAAACATGTTGCTTTCAGGGCAGAAACTGAAGAAAACTGAACTCAGGAAACAGTAGAAGAAGAAGAAGAACAGTTCAAAGCTCAAACTAAAGTCCTGAAAACATTAAACAGCTGAACTTCCATAATTAATTTCACTGAGAGACAGAACAAAGACGAGAAAAAAGCCGGCACGTCAGCACCGGGTGTTCTGATCCAGACCTGTTGTGGTCCGGTCCCACTTGGCTGTATTTATACTCAGCACTGGTTTTCTCCTTCTGGAAGAACTGGTTCAGACGGGCCTTGGCGTTCTCCAGGGTCCAGTTGCCGTGAAGATTAGCGTTCAGATCCACCTCCTCCGACTCCAGAGTCTGAGAACCAGAACCAGAACCAGAACCAGGCAGGAGGGTTTGAGATCAAACATTCGGTAAGACGGGCGGAAACACTGAGAGCGAGCCGGGTTGCGTACCGCCTGGGCTTCCTGTTCGTCCCTCCGGGCGTAGTACTCCTTCAGGTTGGCTCCTCGGTCCCACTGGGCTCCAGCTTCTCCACCTGCTCCGCCTGCTCCACCCGAGTAACCTGCTCCACCCGAGTAACCCAGCCCAGTCACTCCTGGAACCGGCCCGCTGGCTGCTGCTTCCTCTGAAACCGCAGACACAATGGAGACGGCTGAACGTTACAAACCCTGAAACTCCAGCAGAGAAGGCGGGTTCCCGAGCCGCAGCTTTACCTTTCTCCACTTTTACTCCATCATTTTATGTCACTTTAAAGTCCTCTTACATCAGTTTGTTGTCATTTTACACCAGTTTGTTGTCATTTTACATCAGTTTGTTGTCATTTTACATCAGTTTGTTGTCATTTCACATCAGTTTGTTGTCATTTTACATCAGTTTGTTGTCATTTTACATCAGTTTGTTGTCATTTCACATCAGTTTGTTGTCATTTTACATCAGTTTGTTGTCATTTCACATCAGTTTGTTGTCAGTTCACGCCACTTCTTGGCTGTTTTGAGTAATTTTTTGTGTCCTTGAGAGAAGTTTTTTTTTTCTTACATGAGTTCTCCATCACTTCATGTCACTTTAAAGTCCTCTTAAATCAGTTTGTTGTCATTTTACATCAGTTTGTTGTCAGTTTACGTCACTTCTTGGCTGTTTTGAGTCAAGCTTTTACCTTTCTCCACTTTTACCACGAGATGAGGAGGCAGCGGGCCGCTGGGAGGAAGGCTGCCAAAGCCTCCGCCTCCATCGGGTCGGTCAGCTTCAGCTTCTGCAGCGCCGACCTGATGAGACAAAACTGCGATTCAGCTGCTTCCAGCTTCACATCCTAAACGATTCAATCTTTGTCTGCACAAATGACACATTTAAGGACTTTATGTAGAAACCAAGACGTCCCACAAAGAGGCTTTACTCACAAACTCTAATATAGGAGGGCTCCTGCTGCTTTAATATAGGAGGGCTCCTGTTGCTTTAATATAGGTGGGCTCCTGCTGCTTTAATATAGGGCTCCTGCTGCTTTAATATAGGGCTCCTGATGCTGCTTTAATATAGGAGGGCTCCTGCTGCTTTAATATAGGTGGGCTCCTGCTGCTGCTTTAATATAGGTGGGCTCCTGCTGCTGCTTTAATATAGGAGGGCTCCTGCTGCTGCTTTAATATAGGTGGGCTCCTGCTGCTTTAATATAGGAGGGCTCCTGCTGCTGCTTTAATATAGGAGGGCTCCTGCTGCTGCTTTAATATAGGTGGGCTCCTGCTGCTTTAATATAGGAGGGCTCCTGCTGCTGCTTTAATATAGGAGGGCTCCTACTGCTGCTTTAATATAGGTGGGCTCCTGCTGCTTTAATATAGGAGGGCTCCTGCTGCTGCTTTAATATAGGAGGGCTCCTGCTGCTGCTTTAATATAGGTGGGCTCCTGCTGCTGCTTTAATATAGGTGGGCTCCTGCTGCTTTAATATAGGAGGGCTCCTGCTGCTGCTTTAATATAGGAGGGCTCCTGCTGCTGCTTTAATATAGGAGGGCTCCTGCTGCTGCTTTAATATAGGAGGGCTCCTGCTTCTGCTTTAATATAGGAGGGCTCCTGCTGCTGCTTTAATATAGGAGGGCTCCTGCTGCTTTAATATAGGAGGGCTCCTGCTGCTGCTTTAATATAGGAGGGCTCCTGCTGCTTTAATATAGGGCTCCTGATGCTGCTTTAATATAGGAGGGCTCCTGCTGCTGCTTTAATATAGGAGGGCTCCTGCTGCTTTAATATAGGTGGGCTCCTGCTGCTGCTTTAATATAGGAGGGCTCCTGCTGCTTTAATATAGGTGGGCTCCTGCTGCTGCTTTAATATAGGTGGGCTCCTGCTGCTGCTTTAATATAGGAGGGCTCCTGTTGCTTTAATATAGGAGGGCTCCTGCTGCTGCTTTAATATAGGAGGGCTCCTGTTGCTTTAATATAGGAGGGCTCCTGCTGCTTTAATATAGGTGGGCTCCTGCTGCTGCTTTAATATAGGTGGGCTCCTGCTGCTGCTTTAATATAGGAGGGCTCCTGTTGCTTTAATATAGGAGGGCTCCTGCTGCTGCTTTAATATAGGAGGGCTCCTGCTGCTTTAATATAGGTGGGCTCCTGCTGCTTTAATATAGGGCTCCTGATGCTGCTTTAATATAGGAGGGCTCCTGCTGCTGCTTTAATATAGGTGGGCTCCTGCTGCTTTAATATAGGAGGGCTCCTGCTGCTTTAATATAGGAGGGCTCCTGCTGCTTTAATATAGGTGGGCTCCTGCTGCTTTAATATAGGAGGGCTCCTGCTGCTTTAATATAGGTGGGCTCCTGCTGCTTTAATATAGGAGGGCTCCTGCTGCTTTAATATAGGAGGGCTCCTGCTGCTGCTTTAATATAGGAGGGCTCCTGCTGCTGCTTTAATATAGGAGGGCTCCTGCTGCTGCTTTAATATAGGAGGGCTCCTGCTGCTGCTTTAATATAGGAGGGCTCCTGCTGCTGCTTTAATATAGGAGGTCTCCTGCTGCTGCTTTAATATAGGAGGGCTCCTACTGCTGCTTTAATATAGGAGGGCTCCTGCTGCTGCTTTAATATAGGAGGGCTCCTACTGCTGCTTTAATATAGGAGGGCTCCTGCTGCTTTAATATAGGTGTTCGATGAAGCATCTAAATAACCTCGAGCTTCGGTGTCTTCTATGAATAAATTCTGAGTATTACAGAAGAAAAACAAGCAACCAGAAGAGATAAATCTGTGGCTCAGAACCCAGTCTTAAAGCTGGTTCTTCTTTTAAAGACCTTCTATGAAATCCATTAAATCAGTTTTTTTGTCTCCTTTTCCCCCCACAAAGAATGAGAGTTAAAATGAAAAAGCACACTGACCCCGGCAGCTGGGACCTCTGCTGCGCTCATTTCTCCGACTCGGACCAGATAATTAACGAAATCTCTGGCAGCGTTGGTCTGGGCGTCCTTCTTGTTGGTGGAGTTTCCCATCCCGGTGTAGTTGAAGCCTTCGACTTGGATCTGCGGGACCAGTTTAAGGTTAGAAAACCAACCAGCAGCCGATAACCTGCCTGAGAGAGGACCCCCCCCCGACGCACCTCACACATGAACTTCTGCCTGTTCTTGTTGCCCGCGGCTCGGATGTCGTAGCTGGGAGTCAGCTTCTTCTTTCCACACCAGGCATACAGGAAGTTCTTGATGTCCGCCATCGTGGACAGACGGGCAGGAGAGCTTCCTCCTGTGAGGACGCTTTAACGCTTTAACCTGAGAAACGACACACGATTCATTCATAAAACATGTTCCATAAACCTGGATGAGAACAACCAACTAACAGAGTAACAGCCTGTTTTAGCAACTCTGGTCATTTTACATCCCTGTGGTTGTTTTATGTCATCTTGTGATGATGTAGTTTTACAACAATCCCTGGGCGTCTGTGGTGCCATTTTACATCAGTTTGTGGTTATTTCACGTCACTTCTTGGCTGTTTTGAGTCATTTTTTGTGTCCTCGTCTGAGTTCTCCATCACTTTAAAGTCCTTTTACATCAGTTTGTTGTCATTTTGAGAGTTTTTTCTTCTAGTTTTTTTTAACCTGCGTGGGCTAAACCCAGAAACAATCACTTCCAGTCAATCACACTTTGTTTTGATTTTCACCAATAAAATGTTTGAGATCTTAACTCAGAAAGTGAGTATTATAACAAATGTTAATGTTACAAAGACCAGCACATTTATGGCTGTTTTATCAAAGTTAAATAACTGAACATCTTTGTGCGTCCTGTACTTATATTTAACTGAGTACAGTCTGACGGGACTCCTGGTTTTTGAAGATGTTATTAAAACCAAACCCCAGGAATGTTTGCCGACCTAACCGTGCTGAAGTTGGAGCTTGCAGGTTGTGTGATTCACACAGATTTTAGTCTTTTAACTGGATCAGATATAAGTGGCTAAAACTGAAGTGAAATCGCCTTTTTGTTTACATCATGCAGAGGAAACCTCCAGCATCATGTCATGTAGAAGATGAGCTAAGAAGCAAAAAGTTGTGACTTAAGAGTCTTAATAAAACTCCGATCAGATTATCACGACAACTTAAACAGCAGCAGGTCAGATGTAGGCGGGCAGAAACTGATTGGAGGGAGATGTGACTCCATGCTTTCATTTTCAGGTTTTTTTTCAATGGAGTTTGGTCCATGTTTGTCCAAGTTGACGGGAAAACGTCACCAAATACGTTTTTAACGTGTTTGTTTTTTTAATTAGATTTGTATTAAAAGCAGCAATGACGGCTTCTGCTTGCTGAAATGCCGGCTGCGTTTACCTCCATCTGCAGTTTCATACTCTCCACCTGAACGACGAACAGCGGGTTTTTAGCGGACAGCAGAAGCTAAGCTAACGTTAGCTTCTTTTTAACGAATGCTACTCTATTCTTCCATCAACACTGCGACGCAACGGTGACGTCAGTAATACGAAATGCAGAGAAGATGATTAAAAGCGCTTAATAAACACCGTTCATTACTCACAATCAGCTCAGGGAGATTTAGAAAACGTTGCTCGGGATACCACAGAGAGCCACCGTCAGCCCCGTCGTCGTTCTTCTTCTTCTTGTAATTTATTGGCGGTTAGCATCCGTAATGTTGCATTACCGCCACCAACGGTATAATTATGTAACTGCGGGTGTGGAGCGTCGACGGATTGACAAAATAAAATAAACAATAATAATAAAATAAATAAATAAATAGACAAATAAATAAACAATTCACTAAATGAAAAATAAACTAAATCAGCCGCCTGCCGACAGCCGCGCCTGTTACGGTGTTTGCTGCTCGGTCTGCACAGCAGGCAGTGATACGAAGGGAGAGAAAATAGGGCCAAGAGATTGTGAGGTCTGTCTTTTTCCTGGAGAACCATTTTGTGATGCAAATGTATTACTCTGTTGAACGCATATTGTTTTACTTCATTTTTGTGGCGCCAGCCAACTAGCCAGACTACTTTTGTCGAGACTGGAACTCTGCTCACAGGACGCAGCAGGGGGTAAGTCAATGTTCATAAACGATATTGCTACTATGGGATGTCATACAGCTTTATGTCAAAAGAGGCGAACTATCCCTTTAACATAACATAACATATACATAATCCTATACATAACATGACAAGGAAGAATTAATCATTTTCAGAGTAACCACCTTGACCTTCTTATTGTGAGGTTATTGACCCAGACTGCGTAGAGAGAGGATGTTTTATTATGGTTATGTTTAACACTAGTGAATGTGGAATTATCATGTAAAACTGCCTTGGTTGTTCCTGCCTTGATGTCATCAGACAGCGCCCAGAAGATTGGGATGTGCCCTAATGGACGTTGGATGGACGTTTTCAGAGCTTGCTTTGTTTACACATTCCCAGCTCACTTGTAACATTTCGGGTTGTGACGGTAGCTGTCCAACCAACTGTTATAAACAGATTTGGAGGAGGTTTGGACTGATTGTTGAAACTCAGATTCAGAAGGAGCAGTGTGGCTTTCTCCCAGGTTGTGGAACAGTGGACCAGATCTTTACTTTGGCAAAAATATTGCTAAATATTGCACTCAGCCTTAGGGAAATTGCACAAACAGAAGTGTGTAGTACAAGGGAGTCTCCTGGAGGAGCACTCTCCAGTGCCTCCTCCAGGGACTCCAAAAAGTGTGGGTACTCTGAACTGCTGTTTGGTGCTTAAGCACAAACAACAGTCAGGATCCGTCCCCCCACCTGAAGGCGGAGGGAGGCTACCCTCTCGTCCACCGGGGTAAACCCCGATGTATGACAGCCGGGGGGCAATAAGTATGCCCACACCTGCTCTGTGCCTCTCACCACGGGCAACTCCAGAGTGAAAGAGAGTCCAACCCCTCTCGAGGAGACTGGTTCCGGAGCCCAAGCCCTGCGCACCAAATCAGGCTCCTTCCCCAACAGAGAGGTGACGTTCCACGTCCCAAGAGCCAGCTTCAGTAGCCGAGGATCAGACCGCCAAGGTCTCCGCCTTCAGCTGCCACCCAGCTCACAATGCACCCGACCCCCATGGCCCCTCCCACGGATGGTGAGCCCGTCTGAAGGGGGACCCACGTCATATCTTCAGGCTGTGCCTGACTGAGCCCCATGGGCACAGGGCGGCCACCAGGTGCTGGCTGCCGGGGCCCACCCCTGGGCCTGGCCCCGCCCCTGGGCCTGGCTCCAGAGGGAGGCCCCAGTGACCCGTGTCCGGGCAAAGGAAAACGTTGTCCAATCGTGTTTTTCATCATAGAGGGTTTTATGAGCTGTTCTTTGTCTGGTCCCTCATCTCGGATCTGTTTGCCTTGGGTGACCCTACCAGGGGCTTAAAGGATAAGACCGTTTTTTTGACATTGGGCCCTTGATTTCAAATTATAACATGATGTTCTACTCACCCCTGCTTGTTGTTGGTCATTTGGAGCTGTTCCGAAGATATTCGAGAGGCGTCTGGCCGCTCTCTTGAGATATTCGGCCATGAAACGGTTTCCTATGGGCAACGTTATACAGGCACAAACTATGCTGTTTATAATTTATTAATTACTCTACACTAGCACTGATAATGTGGAGGTGCGTCGCTTACTTAAAAAAATCCTGGTTACTGTAATTTTGAATTTTTGTCGTAAAGTGGGTGTTACTGACGTCATCGTCGTGCTACTGCCACAGGCAGCCCACAGACCTGCTGCCTATTTATTCATTCGGCTAAAATTCAAAATTACATTAACCCGGATTTTTTTAAGTAAGGTCACATCCCCTCCACCTGAAGGCGGAGGGAGGCTACCCTCTCGTCCACCGGGGTAAACCCCAATGTACAGGCGCACAGCCGTGGGGCAACAAGTATGCCCACACCCGCTCTGCGCCTCTCACCACGGGCAACTCAAGAGTGGAAGAGAGTCCAACCCCTCTGGAGGAGACTGGTTCCGGAGCCCAAGCCATGCACACCGGCTCAGGCTCCTTCCCCAACAGAGAGGTGACGTTCCCCATTCCAAGAGCCAGCTTCAGTAGCCAAGGATCAGACCGCCAAGGTCTCCGCCTTCGGCTGCCACCCAGCTCACAATGCACCCAACCCCTTGGCCCCTCCCACGGGTGGTGAGCCCTTCGGAAGGGGGACCCACGTCATATTTTCGGGCTGTGCCTGACTGAGCCCCATGGGCACAGGCCGGGAACCAGGTGCTCGCTGCCGGGCCTGGCTCCAGAGGGAGGCCCCGGTTCCCCGTGTACGGGCAAAGGAAAACGTTGTCCAATCGTGTTTTTCATCATAGAGGGTTTTATGAGCTGCTCTTTGTGTCTCCCCCCCCCACCACGATAAGGTGACAGCTCATGGGGAAGAGAATCTGATCAGTATGTAAGTATTACAATGCTTTACATCAGCTCCTGTTCGGTGTACTCCCTGTAGAGGTTACAAATCAATCAAAAACAAGACTATTCATCTTTGATTTGGCTTTTTATTTCTCAATCAAAACACTTTGGTTACACTTATTATCGAAGGTTTATTTACACTCATCTTTGACATTAATGTTTTGGCAATAAAACTGATTTCAGGACCAAACTAGCTGTAAAATATCAGTATTGATAAAAAAGAAAAACAAATGCGTAGGATTAAAATTCCCCAGTAACATTATTAATTCAGTGGTGCTTTAAAAATGTCTCTTCACTTCCAGTTAGTGATGATGACTGACGGCAACTGGGAGCTTCTCTGTTCCAACATGACAGCACTCATTGGACCGACCAGCACACATTACAATGGGAATCAATGATATAACCAATCATAAAGGGAACTGAACTGCTGACTTGTTGCTGAGGACATTTACAACCTCATCACTCCACTAGTAGGACTTCATCTGCAGAGACACCCAGACCTAAACTTTAGAAGAAGCAGATTCACTGTTCATGGAGCTTCTTTACAGAACAGATCAGACAGTTTGATTGACAGGACGGATGATCAGAGGAGCTGAGTTTTTACCACCATCATTGCTACAGGGACTAAAGTACGGGTGGAGTTTGTGAGTGAAGCAGCAGCCAGTAAAGGAGTACATCAGAGCTGCAGCATCAGCATCATAAAAGGAGACCAGACCCTGCTCATAATCCACAAACACCCCCACCTTCTCAGGAACAGACTGAAGACTGAGACGGACTGCAGGACCAGCAGCAGCTGTGTACTCATTTCCATTTCTCAACCTTACAGACCAGAAACCGTTCTGAGGACTCACTGTGATTTTTCCCTTCCTGCTGATCGACTCTCTGGCCACTCCTACATCCCATTTAGTTTTTCCTTTAACCTGAACCTCAAAGTAAAATCTGCCTGAAGAGAAACTCTGATTTCCTAAAACACAGGGACACGGAGAAAATCTCTCTGAGTTATCTGGAAGATCCTTCCACACATCAGTATCATGAACTTGTTTTCCATCCTCAGACAGCATGAGTCCAGGATGAGCTGTATCAGGATCCAGAGTAACATCCACTGCATCCTGCTGGAGCCTCTTCAGCTCAGCCTCAGCAAACAGCTTCTTCATCATTTCACTGAGTGTCTCCTGCAGCTGAGCCACAGCCCTCACCACAGTCCCCTCATATGATGATGGACGGACGCTGACCTCTGTCCAGTCCTTGGTGGGTGGAGCAGCTTTCAGGGAGGAGAAGCTTTGGAGGAGGTGGAGGTGGTCTTCAGAGCGTGAGAGCTGCTCCACCTCAGAGCTCCTCTTCATCAGCTCAGAGATCTCCTGTTCCAGATCTTTGATGAGGTTTTCAGCCTGTTTCTCAGTAGTTTCCTGTTTGGCTTGGATCTCCTTTATCAGCTCCTTCAGGCCTCTCTCAGCAGACTCCTTCAGTGCAGTGAAGACCTGAACACCTTCTGCTTTCTCTCTGTCTGCAGCATCTTCGCTGATCTTCACCGACTCTTTGACCTCCTGAATCTTCAGTCGTCTCTTCTGGATCATCTGCTGGATTTCAGCCTCTGTCTTCCCCAGCTCTGCCTTCTTTCCTTCATATTCTTCTCTCAGAGGAACAAACTCATGAGTCTTGTGGTCTAAAACAGAGCAGAGCATGCAGACGCATGTCTGGTCGGTCTTACAGAACAGCTCCAGAGGTTTATCGTGCTGCGTACACATCCTGTCCTCCAGGTTCTCCACAGGCTCCGTCAGCTGGTGTCTTTTCAGACGTGAAGCTGTCAGATGAGGCTCCAGGTGAGTCTCACAGTAGGAGGCCAAACACAGCAGGCAGGACTTCAGGGCCTTCAGTTTGGTTCCAGTGCAGACGTCACAGGGAACTTCTCCTGGTCTGGCAGCTTGTTGCTCTGAGCTGCTGCTGCTGGCTTTCTGCTGAGCTTCATGTCTGAACTCAGCAACCAGCTCAGAGAACAAAGTGTTGACTCTCAGCTGAGGTCGAGGGCTGAAGTTCTCTTTGCACATGGGACACTCGTACAGAACATTAACATCCCAGTGTTGAGTGATGCAGCTTTTGCAGAAGTTGTGTCCACATGGTGTGCTGACTGGATCGGTGAACACATCCAGACAGATGGAGCACAGAAACTGATCCTCAGATCGCAGGTTGCTGCCAGCAGACATGTCTGCACTCTGAGGACAAGAGTCAGAGAGAGAAAAAACATATTTTTACACTAATGAAGACAATATCTACAATCCTAAAGCTTTCAAATGATCCTGAAGTTGAATCTGTCCTGATGAGAGTCAGTCAGCATTGAAGCTTCCTGTTGGGTGGAAGCTCTGAGTTCTGTGTTAATGCTGGTTGTTGAAACACAGTAAATATTATCAGCTGTACTCACCAGTGTTTGACTCAGTGGTTGAGAAAGAACAGATGAACTCAGTTTATTTCTCTTCTGTCAGAAACACAGAGGTTTGTCTCGACTGCAGCTCTGCCGTCACTCTGACAGACTTCAACTTTCATTTCAGGGAAATGACGATTAAACGGTTTTTTCCAGTGTTGCTCCGCCTCCTGCTGCACCTTTTTTTTCAGCATTTGTTTCCTCCTTCAGGTTCAGACGTGATTATTTACAGACTTTTGGCACCAGATGAGTTTAAAGTACAAATGTATTTATGACTTTATTGCACTTTACCGCACAAAACCTGTTTAAAGCCACAATTAACTTTCTGCTGCTCTCATTTTGGCCTTTGAACGTGTTTTTCTTTAAAGCTATGGTAGGTAATCCTAGAGAGCTAGCAAGAGAGCTAGCAAGATTCGAAAGTGGCCCCTCCTCTAAGCTCCACCCCCCCCTCCCCATTCCGTCAGTGCTTCATCCAAAGCCGGTAGAACCGCATGCGCACACGGAGCAGGGAGCCGACAGAGGGGGGCGTAGGCAGAAAGCAGAGGCATCTGATTGGTTTTTGTAGGCGCTCCAATCCGAGATCAGCGGGTCAGCTTTTTCTCAGTCCTGCCGCTGCCACAGAGGTCTGATTATTTTCGTCCCTTTTTCTAAATACATCTTGTATAGATTTCTCTCAGGATACACGGACCATTTCACCCAGTATTACAAAATGTGTTTCTGAACAGGATTACCAACCATGTCTTTAAGCTGAAACACAGGAAGTTGAGGTTACTGCCGTTCATTCCTCCTGATAGTGGTTGTTCTGCTGCCCTCTGCTGGTCACAGAGGAACCACATCAGACTGACAGGTTTCCTGATTAGTGGCTCTCAGTGATCTGATACACTTGGTATTGATTCATAAGATGAATAGACAAACACCAGTTATGTTGAGTAAAAGAATAGAAAAACAATAAAAACATACTTGTTATCAATAACATAAATTTGTTTACATACATAATACAGTCATTTTATGTCTTTTAGAGGTATTGATGAGTTAACTCTGAGTTAACTGAGTTAACTGAGCTGTGTTATTTTAAAGAGTTTGACAACATGGATCATCATGAGCAACAATTTATTCATCAGAGGGGAAAACAATCATGTTTCATTCTCACTGTGTGTTTGAAGTTGAGCAGTGAGGATAACTCTACTGGAGCCGACTCGTGTCATCATAATAAGTGATTCCTGTCAGTATTAATCCGTTTCACACCAGAGATGGACAGATGTGGAGGTGAAACATCTGACAGGCCTGAATCTGGACAGATGTGGAGCTCAAACATCTGACAGGCCTGAATCTGGACAGATGTGGAGCATCTGGACCGTACAGTCCAGAAACCTTTCTCCCTTCCTGTTGATCGACTCTCTGGCCACTCCTACAGTCCAGTTAGTTTTTCCTTTAACCTGAAACTCAAAGTAAAATCTGCCTGAAGACAAACGCTGATTTCCTAAAACACAGGGACACAGATCAGGATCTAGATCCAGAAATATAACATGCAAGTCTTTTTTCTCAATCTTGGCTGTCTGAATCTGATAATAATTTGTGCTAGTGTGCTCTAAACACCCTGAGACACCTGGTGTTCCTGCCTTCCACACAGTAGTATCTATTAAGCTATTATTTTCTAAATAACTCGCTAATCTCTGTGCAACTAAACTAAAGAAAATCTTCCCCTCTACATTTAGGAGAGAGATCATCCGGAACTGACTCAGGTCCGAGGACTCTTTCTCCTTTGGAATAAGAACGCCTCCTGCCCTACGCCATGCTCTAGGAATAACCCGTTTCTCTCAAACTATTCTTTATTGCCTCCACAAAAACCTTAGGACATTAGGTGCACTTTTTTAAACCCGGTAGGGGACTCCATTTGGCCCTGGGGCCGACGAAGCCTTTGCACGCCTGACTACCTCCTCAACCTCTTTCCACCTAGGTGGTCTAACATCCATCTTATGAGCGATCTCTCCTAATGGTGGCATGTCAGGTGGAAGGCCTACTACCCTACGTTGCTCAAGATCTGAATATGTATATCTGAGATACTCTTCCACCCCTGACTTTGTTGCCTTAAGCTGCCCTCCCTTTTCCTGGTTAAACAACCCTTTAACAAACTTGAACGGGTCCCTGTAAAATGCCGTCCTTACATATTCTTTCTTCTTTCTCTTTTTCCTAAGATATTCAGCCCTTCTGAGTATTGCTAGCCTGCTTCTCAATTCTTCCTGCAAAACATTAATTCTCTCCCTCTTTTCCTCTGTAGCTCTTTTCCACTGCTTTCTTAAATTTCTTCTTTCCTTAACCAATTTCTCCATCTCTCTTTGCCGTCTAGACTTAACTAAATGTACTCTTTCAACCCTCTTTCTATCTTGCATCCCAAATCTTTCTACACCATAGGAGTAAATTATATCCCATCTTCTCTCGCCTAACGCTTGCATTTCCTCCTAACCTTCCTAATATTTTTGACAAATCTTTATTGACTGCCTCCAAATCTTTGTAACTATTTGCCCTAGGCCACTTATCTCTAGCTTTCTGCTCGATATTTCTCTCTATAACTGGCCTATTCACCTCAGAATCAGCTGCATCCCTTCTTAGAACCTCCTCCTCCACTTCCGTAGCTGTGTTGTTGATATCCTTCGGACTGTGGTTTTCTACCTGCCGCTGGACTTCATCCGACTTACTCGATTGACTTCTTAAAAAGTACTGATCGATGCGGCCACACTGCCCTTTATTTACCACACTCACCTTCTTCCCTGATGCATTTTAAGGCCTCGAACTGACGTTACTTTCTGCCAGCCACAAGGACAAACCTGGAGCTTATTTCCCTCTAGCCTACCACTTTTATTTTGTCCAACTACGCTCTCTTTCCTCTGAGAACTATTCTGGTCAGTTCTAGCCCTAGAGAATAGGTTTGTGCCCTTATCCTTCACTGAGTCGCGTATCCACCTCATAGTAATGTTGGTTCCAGTGTCAGTTGCCATGTAGTCTGCCTGTGAGTCATCTTCAGCCCCTGCTCTCGCTGACTCTAGGGGTATTCTCTGTAATCTACTTGTAGCTTATGCTGGTTGTAACAAAGCTGCGAGGCATCGCTACTGCTACCATGGATTGTCTTTCCAATCTGTCATATGGTCTTTCCCTTGTTGTCAGCTGCCCTATTCACAACAGTGACTAGCTAGGCTAGATTTGAATTTAAGGTAAACACAAAAAACTTGTGCTAAAGAAGAAATGGACCAGACTGAGTGAATAATTCCCTCTATAGATCAGTGAGCAGTGCTGACCAACACAAGAAGAACCTACACATAGAAACCGCAGATCCCGACACCTGAAGCCTTTAATGATGGAAGGTCCTGTAACACAGTGCCAGTTTAGACTTCATAAGGGGGTAGTGTTTTTGTTATAAACCAACATTCACATTTTCTTTGATAGTCACATTTTTAACAATTTTCCACAACAAGCACCAACAACCTTCAGGCCAACCCTCTTTGAAGCCACATCCGCAATGGAGGTCCTGAACATGGTCCATTCAGATTCCATGTCCCCCAATGTGTGAGAAAAATTCTCCCAGAAGTGCGAGTTAAAGGAGAACTCCGGTATTTTCAACATTAAGCCTCTTTTCTGAGTCGTCTGCAATGTTTTAGAACCCCCCTCACCGCTTTTTTGATGTTTACTGTTGTCTCCGGTATTTGCCTAATTTTGATTCTTCTCAACCTGCTTCAGAACGGCAAGTCATGCGCATGTCCAAAAAGGTCCGTAAAAGCACCATAAACGTCCGTTTTCAAAATCATCAACTCACCGGAGTGGTTACTGGTGTGCACTGGTAATCCATATCACATTTCGTGGCGAAAAGTTGCTTCTGTCGTGTTTTATTTGGCAGCTCGTTCATGCTCGCACTATTTTCTTCGCGGTGGCGGAGTAATATCAACGAACATCCAGTACAAAATGTCAAATAAAACACGACAGAAGCCACGAAATTTGATATGGATTACCAGTGCACACCAGTAACCACTCCGGTGAGTTGATGATTTGGAAAACGGACGTTTATGGTGCTTTTACGGACCTTTTTGGACATGACTTGCCGTTCTGAAGCAGGTTGAGAAGAATCAAAATTAGGCAAATACCGGAGACAGCAGTAAACATCAAAAAAGCGGTGAGGGGGGTTCTAAAACATTGCAGACAACTCAGAAAAGAGGCTTAATGTTGAAAATACCGGAGTTCTCCTTTAAAGACCTCGCAGACATAGGTGTCCACCAGACTTCACTCTCACTATCCGTTTGGGCTTACCAGATCTGACCAGCAGTCTCCCCCCCACCCCACCACAGATGCAACTCACCACCAGGTGGTGATCAGTTGACAGCTCTGCCCCTCTCTTCACCTGAGTGTCCAAGACATACGGCTGCAGGTCTGATGACAAGACTTCAAAGTTGATCATCCAACTTTGGCTTAAGGTGTTCTGGTACCAAATACACTTATGAGCCACCTTATGCCGAAACGTGGTATTAGTGACGGAAAATCCATGGCTAGCACAGAAGTCCAAAAACAAGACATCACTTCAGATAAAACTCCCAGAATGCTGCGTAATCTGAGTTGCTTGGTGCATGCACACAAAAAAGAGTCTGAACCTTCCCTCCTATGACTTTCAGCCACAGTGAGGTGACTCTCTCGTTCACCGGGGAAAACTCCAACACGGAGGTGCTTAGCCAGGGACGTGAGTATCCCCACACCTGCTCCACCCCTCTCTCCATGGTCAAATTCAGAGTTCGAGAGAGTCCAGTCCCTCTCCAGGAGTCCGGTTCAGAGGAGCCAACACTCTGTGTGGAGGTGAGCCTAACTATATCAAGTTGGTACCGCTCCACCTCAGGCTCTTTCCTCACCAGCGAAGTGACATTCATGTTCATATTCATGTTTCACGTTCCTACAACAAGTTTGCAACACCAGGGATCAGCTCACCCAGGCCACCGCCTTCACCTGCCAACCAGCTCACACTGTACCCGACCTTGAAATTCCTCACCACGAGTGGTAGGCCCACATGGAGGTGGCTTCCTGACTCTTCTTCAGGCTAAGCCCGACCGAGGCCCTGCAGCCAAGGCTCGGCCACCAGGCGCTCGCCGGTGAGCTGCCCCCCTGGTTTGCTCTAGGGGGGTTCCCCGGCATCCCTTTTCCAGGCAAGCTGACTGTTGTTTTCTGGTGCCGCTCCATCGAGGTCTTTGAATCACTCCTATTCTGATCCCTCCCCTGAAGCCAATTTGCCACCAGGAGCTAATGCCCCAGACAACACAGCACTCAGGATCATGGGAATACTCAAACCCCTCCAACACATTAAGGTGGCAGTACTACGGAGGGGACATTTTCACTTTACAAAGCTTTAGTGCCAGAATTGACACGAGATAAAAAAAAACAGCAGGTACTGATTATAGTATGCCATACTACCACTTAGCCCGATGATGCCCATAGTTACAAAAATGGATATAATCCATCAGTTTGAATAACCAGCACTAAATGAAATATTGTTATCAATGTCGCACAGGGCAAAAAGTCAGGACACAGGATCACAATCCCAAAATCCTGTGCAGTATATGATTTATTGAAAGTTAAGTTTAATAAAAACAGAAAAACATCTTGTGACCGGATACATCTTTTTGATTTCATATCAATAAATATAAAGTCACATGTGAAACACAAGAACAAACTATAAACTGTTGGTTTAAACCCAAATGTATCCTGACAAAATTAATTTAATTTACATTAAAACAATTCAACAAAAATGTACTTGTAATTGACATGACATGGAGTATTGGGATCCATATGCCATAATTATGAGTGAAATCTTTCATTTCATTGGACACATTTTGCTCAATGTGACACAAACTTAAACTCCAGTAAAAAGTCTAAACAGTTCTGTTAATCTGAAACTCTTTAACCAGCAATTTTTCACGTGTTGCAAGAATACAACTTCTCACCTGTGTGAGTTCTCACGTGATGCAACAAATGGGTATTTAGGCCAGATCTTTCTCCATGTTTGACAGGATTATGGCTTCTCACCTGTGTGAGTTCTCACATGATGCAACAAACTGCAACTTACACTGAATCTTTTCCCACATATTTTGCAAGAAAACAATTTCTCACCTGTGTGTATTCTAATATGATCAGCCAAACTTTTACTGTGACTGAAATGCTTCTCACATACTTTACAAGAATACGGCTTTTCACCTGTGTGAGTTCTCATGTGACTCAACAAACTGCCACCAAGACTGAATCTTTTCCCACATATTTTGCAAGAATACGGTTTTCACCTGTGTGAGGTCAGAAAAAACCCACCTGTTTTTTACACTTTCAGCCTGCTGAAATGATGCCTTCAGGAACCGTGGGAACTACAACAACTTGCCTGACAGCTCTTCTGCAAGGTATTAACCTGATTACCAGTGAACGTAACATGTGCCACCGACAGTTTGGTTGTCTCAGCCGTTTGGCTCAACAGGGTTAGGGGTTAGAACAAAAACACTATGATAGTGATAAATGTTGCCCAATTGATTCAGAAGTGGACATTTCCCACGTCCTCAAAGCAGACACATGAATCCAGATAAGAATGTGCAATCAGAAACCCCCCCTGCTGACCTAAAGCTGCTGTGTGGGACACTTTGTCGGTCTTTATGTTAAAATGTTTCACCTGATTTTTCACCAAAGCAGGTGTAGAAGCAGCAGAAGGCCTGTAGGTGGTGTGCTAACTTAAAGGCTGTGACATCACAAACTTAACTGACACTTTCATTTGATTTAGCTTTTTATTTCTCAATCATCATCATCATCATCATCATCATCATAATGATTATCATCATCTTCACACTTCTGCTCAGAGGGTCACAGACACTCTTCATCTACATCAGAGTCATGGTAAAATCAGGCTTTCAATGATTTCTGAACTGTTCGGTTTCTAGACCAGAACCAATAATGGGCCACATTAAAGATTAAATCCACGAGTAAAAGGTGAAAATACAACATCCATGATAACCAATCATAAAGGAAAAGGATCACTTTTATTGATCTGACAGTGAAGAGAAAGAAGAAATGTGGAGAAAGACCGAAGTGGAAGGACCTGCAGCAAATAATCCAGCTGTGAACTGAACTGCTGACTTGTTGCTGAGGACATTTACAACCTCATCACTCCAATAGTAGGACTTCATCTGCAGAGACAGCCAGACCTAAACTTTAGAAGAAGCAGATTCACTGTTCATGGAGCTTCTTTACAGAACAGATCAGACAGTTTGATTGACAGGACAGATGATCAGAGGAGCTGAGTTTTTACCACCATCATTGTTACAGGGACTAAAGAACGGGTGGAGTTTGTGAGTGAAGCAGCAGCCAGTAAAGGAGTAGATCAGAGCTGCAGCATCAGCATCATAAAAGGAGACCAGACCCTGCTCATAATCCACAAACACCCCCACCTTCTCAGGGACAGACTGAAGACTGAGACGGACTGCAGGACCAGCAAGAGCTTTGTACTCATTTCCATTTCTCAACCATACAATCCAGAAACCGTTCTGAGGACTCACTGTTATTTTTCCCTTCCTGTTGATCGACTCTCTGGCCACTCCTACATCCCAGGCAGTTTTTCCTTTAACCTGAACCTCAAAGTAAAATCTGCCTGAAGAGAAACTCTGATTTCCTAAAACATTAACACAATAAGAAAATCTCTCTGGATTATCTGGAAGATCCTTCCCCACATCACAGTGATTCACTTGTTTTCCATCCTCAGACAGCATGAGTTGAGGATGAGCCGTATCAGGATCCAGAGTGACATCCACTGCATCCTGCTGGAGCCTCTTCAGCTCAGCCTCAGCAAACAGCTTCTTCATCATTTCACTGAGTGTCTCCTGCAGCTCAGCCACAGCCCTCACCACAGTCCCCTCATATGATGATGGACGGACGCTGACCTCTGTCCAGTCCTTGGTGGGTGGAGCAGCTTTCAGGGAGGAGAAGCTTTGGAGAAGGTGGAGGTGGTCTTCAGAGCGTGACAGCTGCTCCACCTCAGAGCTCCTCTTCATCAGCTCAGAGATCTCCTGTTCCAGATCTTTGATGAGGTCTTCAGCCTGTTTCTCAGTAGTTTCCTGTTTGTCTTGGATCTCCTTTATCAGCTCCTTCAGGCCTCTCTCAGCAGACTCCTTCAGAGCAGTGAAGACCTGAACACCTTCTGCTTTCTCTCTGTCTGCAGCATCTTCGCTGATCTTCACCGACTCTTTGACCTCCTGAATCTTCAGTCGTCTCTTCTGGATCATCTGCTGGATTTCAGCCTCTGTCTTCCCCAGCTCTGCCTTCTTTCCTTCATATTCTTCTCTCAGAGGAACAAACTCATGAGTCTTGTGGTCTAAAACAGAGCAGAGCATGCAGACGCATGTCTGGTCGGTCTTACAGAACAGCTCCAGAGGTTTATCGTGCTGCTTACACATCCTGTCCTCCAGGTTCTCCACAGGCTCCGTCAGCTGGTGTCTTTTCAGACGTGAAGCTGTCAGATGAGGCTCCAGGTGAGTCTCACAGTAGGAGGCCAAACACATCAGGCAGGACTTCAGGGCCTTCAGTTTGGTTCCAGTGCAGACGTCACAGGGAACTTCTCCTGGTCTGGCAGCTTGTTGCTCTGAGCTGCTGCTGCTGGCTTTCTGCTGAGCTTCACGTCTGAGCTCAGCAACCAGCTCAGAGAACAAAGTGTTGACTCTCAGCTGAGGTCGAGTGCTGAAGTTCTCTTTGCACATGGGACAGTCATACAGAACATTAACATCCCAGTGTTGAGTGATGCAGCTTTTGCAGAAGTTGTGTCCACATGGTGTGCTGACTGGATCGGTGAACACATCCAGACAGATGGAGCACAGAAACTGATCCTCAGATCGCAGGTTGCTGCCAGCAGACATGTCTGCACTCTGAGGACAAGAGTCAGAGAGAGAAAAAACATATTTTTACACTAATGAAGACAATATCTTATGTTAGCTCCTCCTCCCCCTTCCCTTTATCGAGCCTCTGCTCGTGCAGGCTGCTATTGAAAATAAGAATTTCTGTTCTTAATTGCTTGCCTGGTTAAATAAAGGTAAATAATAAAAAATAAATAAATAATAATATCTACAATCCTAAAGCTTCCAAATGATCCTAAAGTTCAGTTTCCGGTGTGCCAGCAAGATGGTCGCACTGATGGAAGCTCCGTCGCTGCTACCTAACTTTTTGTTTGTTTTGCTAGTTGTCTTCGCTTGTTTCGTTTGCGTTACACTGTCACTCATACAGTATGACCAGCAGACACTTCTGGATATACGATCGTCACTTGGAAAGGATTATTTCACGAACTTTCATTCAACTTTCCGGAGTGCGAGCTCGGACTGCAGCGGGCTCTTTGTTGTTCCGCCACTTTGTTCACCGACAAGACGGAGGAGGAAGAAACGAGGTCGACGTGCTGGAGTCCTCGTCTGTACTTGAAAAAGGTACTTCAAACCCACTCTACCAACCATCTTACTTGCCAACGTTCAGTCCATTGACAACAAGATGGATGAACTAAATGCACGGACCAAATTTCAAACAACAAACTGCTGTGTTTTGGCATTCGTTGAGATGTGGCTCGTCCCGGAGATACCCGACACAGCTGTTACACCGTTGGGATTCAACATATTCTGCCAGGACAGGACTGCTGACTCAGGCAAGTGCAGGGGCGGAGGGGGCTGTGTTATGGTTAACTTTTTATGGGCTACAGATATAGTACAGTACAGTACTGGCATCTCACTGCTCTCCAGTCCTTGAGCTGCTAACTGTAAAAATCAGACCCTTCTATCTAAAGCGGGAGTTTACTGCAGTCATCATGACGGTGCTCTACATCCCCCCTCAGGTAGATAAGGCTGCTGCTTTGGATGAACTGTGTGGTATTATCAATGTCTGGAGAATGTACACCCAGAAGCAGCCTTCATTGTTGTTGGAGATTTCAACAGAGTTAACATGAAGACGGTCCCGCCGAAATACCATCATCACATTGACTTCCCAACACGTGGAGACCAGACCCTTGATCACTGCTATACTGCATATCGGGGCAGTTATAAACCCCTCCCCCGCCCTGCTTTTGGAAAAGCAGATCACACCTTCATTCTTCTCCTCCCTGCATACTAACAAAACCTGAAACAGGTCAGACCAGTTATGCGGACAGCCCATCAATGGTGTGATGAGAGTATGGAGGCTCTCCAGGACTGTTTTGACACCGCTGACTGGCTGATGTTTCGGGAGGCAGCAGATGGGGACATTAATGAGTATACAGACACTGTTACTGGTTACATTCACCACTGTGTTGATGATGTGGTTCCCAAGAGGGCTGTCCGGTCCTTCCCCAATCAGAAGCCTTGGGTTGATACAGCGGTCCGGGCCAGCCTCAGAGCCAGGTCTGCCGCCTTTAACTCAGGGGATCCTGATCAGTACAGGAAGGCCAGATATGACCTCTTGAGGGCCATCAAATCTGCTAAACGGACTTACAGGACCAGGGTGGAGTCCAGCTACCCTGGCTCTGACCCCAGGCGCATATGGAGTGGACTACAAGCCATCACAGAGTACAAAGGGAGGGGCTGCAGTGAAACCCAGTCCTCTGCACTACAACCAGACGAGCTGAACGCCTTCTATGATCGTTTTGGGAAGGACAGCGACCCCCCTGTAGTGGAACTACCTGATGACCGTGACAGCAGTATGCCTACTCTGTCTGTAGCGGAGGTGAGGCAGTTCCTCAAAAAGGTCAACCCTCGCAAGGCCCCCGGGCCCCGATGGCATTTCAGGTAGGGCCTTCAGGGGGTGCGCTGACAAGCTTGCAGGGGTCTTCAGTGATATCTTCAACCTCTCCCTCAGCCTATCCGTACTCCCCACCTGCTTCAAGAGGACCACCATCGTCCCTGAGCCTAAGAACACTAAAGCCACCAGCATGAATGACTATCGCCCGATAGCATTGACCTCTGTCATCATGAAGTGCTTCGAGCGGCTGGTCAAATCGTTCATTTGCTCCTCACTGCCTCCCACCCTGGACCCGATGCAGTTTGCATACCGGTCCAACAGGTCTACAGATGACGCCATCGCCCTGACAGTGCACACCGCTCTCTCCCACCTGGAAAAGAGGGATTCGTATGTGAGGATGCCGTTCATTGATTACAGCTCAGAGTTCAACACTATCATCCCCTCCAGACTCGTCTCCAAGCTTACAGACCTGGGACTAAACACCTCCCTCTGCAAATGGATCTACAGCTTCCTGACGGGGAGGCCACAGGTGGTGAGACTCGGTGACCGCACTTCAGCCACAGTGGTCACAAACACTGGCACCCCCCAGGGTTGTGTGCTCAGCCCCCTCATGTTCTCCTTGTTCACACATGACTGTGCGTCAACGCACAGTTCCAACCTCATTGGGAAGTTTGCTGATGACACAACCATTGTGGGCCTCATCACTAACTGTGACGAGTCAGCCTACAAAGAGGAGGTTGACACCCTGACAACATGGTGTCAGGAGAACCACCTCTCTCTCAACATCAGCAAAACTAAGGAGATGATCATGGACTTTAGGACGCGGCAGGGGGTGGAGCATGCACCCTTTCACATCAGCAGATCTGAAGTAGAAAAGGTCAGCTGCTTCAAGTTCCTTGGGGTAAATATCAGCCATGAACTCACCTGGGGCCTCATGTACAAAGACTTGCATGGATTTCCTACTGAAACATGGCGTACGCTCAAACCCAAATGCCCTCCAACGTCGGATGTATGAATCTGTGCGCACGCACCAATCCAAGCACATTTTGTTTGTACATCCCAATCAACGTGGAATTGAGCGCACATGTCGGAGCACCCGACTCCTCCCTGTCCACGCCCCTACTTAAATTTGCAAATCACATTTAAATGAGCCCTGCACCTGCGATTCCCCTCTGTGTACGGTCAGAAAATAAAGAAAAAAGACTGAATAAGACGGGAAACAATTAGAACTTTACGGAAAGCGAGATATCGGTGCTACTTTCTGAAGTGGAGGCCCGCAAAAATGTGTTCTTTGGCACCTGTCCTCCGGCATAAGCAGCAAACGCAAGAGGAGTGGGTGGAAGAGCGTGAGGCTGTTAATGCTGTCAATGCTGTGGGGTCTGAGAAGCGCACACAAGCAGAGGTGAAGAAGAAGTGGTCCAACATTAAGGTGGATGTGAAGCGGAGACTGGCTGCCCACCGCCACAGTGTGGCCAAAACAGGCAGGTGGGGGGGTGACCGACTGTTTGAACAGAGAGTCGGCGCAACTATGGGTGGCACTGCTCTTTGCCCACAGAGACGATCAGGGGCTTGTTAGAAAGATCTTAAGCTGAAGTTTAACCAGCAAAAAACAGCAAGAAACTAACTTTAACCACCGACTATGATGTTGTGAAGACGGGATAGAAATTGGGGGCGCACATACTTAATGCACGTCACGGGGAATAATATTAGGACAATTACACAATAAAGTTACTCACCAAGAAGCCAGCCATCGCGCACAGTGCCACCTTGTAGTCTGTTCCCAACAGTGCTGTTACTCAGAATGTATGAATCGTGCGTTGAACCACGGCACCTCGCCACAATGTTGGCTAATTGCATTTACGCATCACATATGATCTGTACATTGATCGAATGAAAATGTTCCCTGTTAACATACAAATTCATCATGTGATGGCGCTTTTATAGCAATGTGTGCGCAGTCGATAGCTCCGATTACAAAACCGGCTCTCGCTTCAAATTGAGCATTAATGTTGGCCTGTTCAACTTCATTGTATGTGAATTTGATATACGTGGCTGAGATGCGGATAATTATGTTCCACACGGCTGGCATGGCTCGGCTCAGGGTAGACTGGCACAGTCCCAATCGGTTGGCCAGCTCCCTCTGGAATGCCCCGGTTGCTCTTAACTCCAGTGTGCACATCAGCTGTGAGCACAGGCAGCGCATGGCTCCTCGCTGTGTTGCGCTCCAACGCCGGCCGCAGCTCTGCGCACAGTTCTAGGAGGATTTCCCTCAAAACAGCTAATGAGTCGCCATCATGTGCCAGCAAATCCTCTCTGTCTAGTGAAAACACGCTCTCTTCGAATTGCATCATTTGAAAAGTCTTCTAATACTGCTAAAGCAGCCATTGTTTTTAATGGTATGCATTGCACCACTTTGCGCTGCTTTTATATCCACTCGTGTAATTGCAGACACATGGGTGTGTTAATTGTTTATCAGTATTAATTGTTCATGTGTCTCAGATGTGCACATCACAGTCTGAGAACTAATTGTTTTCACATTTATTTATTATAACAGTTTCCCAACATCACCTTAGGTGTCGCCAAAGAATCAACAGCTGTAGAAAAGTGCGTACGCCAGCCCTGAAGCAGCCGTGAGGCACCGCACATTTCCACAGTCATTTCGCTCTTGATACATCTGATCGTTGACATGAAAAGGTGCGTACGCCACTATTTTGTGCGTACGCACGCTTTGTACATGAGGCCCCAGGTCTGCCCACACGGACAAGGTGGTAAAAGCTGCCCGGAAACGCCTCTTCTTCCTCAGGAGACTCAAGAAGTTTGGCATGAACCCAGTCATCCTCACCAACTTCTATAGGTGCACTTTAGAAATCATCCTGACTGGTAGCATCTCAGTGTGGTTCGGGAGCTGCACAGCCATGGACCGTAAGGCCCTACGCAGGGTGGTCTGATCTGCTGAGTGCATCATTGGTAGGAAACTCCCAACCCTTCAGGACATCTACCACACAAGATGTCTTCGTACAGCTGGCAGAATCCTAAAAGACTGCCATCCCCCATCCTTCAGACTGTTCACCATCCTTCAGACTGTTCACCATGCTGCCTTCTGGTAGGCGGTACAGAAGCATTCAGTCTCACACATAATTGAGAACAGCTTCTATCCTAAGGCCATCAGGCTCCTAAATGGACTATAATGCACTCTCATCACTTTCACACTCTATACTTTACACATGCCTACCTCCTCTGCTGTTTGCACTGCAACATGCAATATTGCACAACATTGTATTTTTATTTTATCTTGTGTTTCTAGGTTAGTGTAGGTCTTAGATTAGTATAGGATATTATGTGTATTGTATGTTCAGTATAGCTCTTGTTAGCGTAAAATGTATATTGTATATTGTAGTATCCATATTGCCTATTTATTGTTACTGTCTTTGTTAGAGTACTTATGTCATGACATGTTACGGCATGTTATGTCTTGTTATGGTAGTTGCTGTAGGGTGTCCTGTCCTAAGAATTTCAGTGCTCTGTTGTTCTGTGTCTGACAAGAAAAGACTTGAAAAAAAATAAAAAATAAAGTTGAATCTGTCCTGATGAGAGTCAGTCAGGAGTGAAGCTTCCTGTTTGGTGGAAGCTCCGAGTTTTGTGTTAATGCTGGTTGTTGAAACACAGTAAATATTATCAGCTGTACTCACCAGTGTTTGACTCAGTGGTTGAGAAAGAACAGATAAACTCAGTTTATTTTTCTTCTGACAGAAACACAGATGTTTGTCTCGACTGCAGCTCAGCCATCACTCTGACAGACTTCAACTTTCATTTCAGGGAAATGACGATGAAACTGTTTTTTCCAGTGTTGCTCCGCCTCCTGCTGCACCTTTTTGTCAGCATTTGTTTCCTCCTTCAGGTTCAGACATGATTATTTACAGACTTTTGGCACCAGATGAGTTTAAAGTGTGAATATATTTATGAATTTATTGCACTTTACTCAACTCAACTCAACTCAACTAAACTTTATTTATAAAGCCCTGTAAAACAGCCGTGGCTTTTTACAGTATTTTGTTGATAGAAATAGTAAATTCTAAATCCTTCCACCAGTTTTAGTATTGTTCTGTGGCTGTTTAACACATTGCCTGAGTTGATTAGCTTCAGATTATCTGTTTCGAATCCAGTAATAGCAAAAAAACTTTCATCAATCCATTTTCTTCAGCTTATCCGAGGTGTGGTCTTAGAAGCATCAGGTCCGGCAGGGTAACCCAGACATCCCTCTCCAGTGAAACTCGTCAGCTCATCCCGGTGGATCACAAGGCATTCCCATGTCAGATGGAACATCTAATCCCTTCAGGGTGTTCTGGGTCTGCCCCAAGGTCTCCTCTCAGTTGGATGTAACTGGTGACCCAGAAGCATTCAAATCAGATGCCTGAACTGAGTTTTAGTATTGTTCTGTGGCTGTTTAACACATTGCCTGAGTTGAATATTGTTACAAGATTTTAGCTTCAGATTATTAAACGTTGTCCCTCATCTAGGATCTGTTTGCTCTGGGTGATCCTAACAGGGGCTTAAGGCCCCAGACAACATAGCTCCCAGACTCATTGGGGAACGCAACCCCCCCCCCCCCCCCCAGGGTAAGGTGACAGCTCATGGGGAAGAGAATCTGATCAGTATGTAAGTATTACAATGCTTTACATCAGCTCCTGTTCGGTGTACTCCCTGTAGAGGTTACAAATCAATCAAAAACAAGACTATTTGTCTTTGATTTGGCTTTTTATTTCTCAATCAAAACACTTTGGTTACACTTATGATCGAAGGTTTATTTACACTCATCTTTGACGTTAATGTTTTGGCAATAAAACTGATTTCAGGACCAAACTAGCTGTAAAATATCAGTATTGATAAAAAAGAAAAACATTAGTAGGATTAAAATTCCCCAGTAACACCATAATTCACCATTAACATTATTAATTCAGTGGTGCTTTAAAAATGTCTCTTCACTTCCAGTTAGTGATGATGACGGACGGCAACTGGGAGCTTCTCTGTTCCAACATGACAGCACTCATTGGACCGACCAACACACAGTACAATGGGAATCAATGATATAACCAATCATAAAGGGAACTGAACTGCTGACTTGTTGCTGAGGACATTTACAACCTCATCACTCCACTAGTAGGACTTCATCTTCAGAGACACCCAGATCTAAACTTTAGGTGCTGTTTACACATACCCGGGTATTTTGATAAACGCATATTTTCTAACCTTCGTTTGCAAAAAAAACTAGGTGCACACAGCCCCGTTTTTTAAAAAAAACACGTCTACATTGATCCGCATAAATACGCTATCAGGAGCTGTTAAATTACGCCAAGCCTGATGGTGGCAGTGTTAGAACAATGAGAATTCTACACAAGCCAATCAGAAGTCTAATAGAGAACCGCTGACAGGAAGAACCCAGAATCGCTGGCGGTGGTATCAGAGAGTCTCTATTATGAGGAGAGGGAAAGCTGGCCGCTTTTTCTGAGCCCTAATGCGTCTTTGTTGGTCAATACATTGTATGACTGTAATTTTCAAAATCACACAAGCGAGTATAGCTCTCAACAACAGAAATGCTGCTAGTACCTCCATGCTTGCCAGATAAACAATGGACGGAGAGAATGGCGTTTTCACGCTAGCATCCTGCCAACATGGCGGATAGGGGCGGGGCTCTGTACTATGATGACAACTCCTCATTCCATTCCCAAAACTCTGTTTTCGTCTCTTTCAACCAGTTTACACACAAACGCTAAACGGAGTTTTTAAAAAATCTCCACTTTTGCCGGAGTTTTTTTTTAGCTTCGTTTTCGGAGGAAAAAACTCCGTTTGTGTATAAACGAAAGGCACAAACGAAGGGAAAGGTCTTCGTTTATCAAAATACCCGGGTATGTGTAAACAGCACCTTAGAAGAAGCAGATTCACTGTTCATGGAGCTTCTTTACAGAACAGATCAGACAGTTTGATTGACAGGACAGATGATCAGAGGAGCTGAGTTTTTACCACCATAATTCAGACTAGGACTAAAGTACGGGTGGAGTTTGTGAGTGAAGCAGCAGCCAGTAAAGGAGTAGATCAGAGCTGCCGCATCAGCATCATAAAAGGAGACCAGACCCTGCTCATAATCCACAAACACCCCCACCTTCTCAGGAACAGACTGAAGACTGAGACGGACTGCAGGACCAGCAAGAGCTTTGTACTCATTTCCATTTCTCAACCATACAATCCAGAAACCGTTCTGAGGTCTCACTGTGATGTTTCCCTTCCTGTTGATCGACTCTCTGGCCACTCCTACATCCCAGGCAGTTTTTCCTTTAACCTGAACCTCAAAGTAAAATCTGCCTGAAGAGAAACTCTGATTTCCTAAAACATTAACACACTTTGAAAATCTCTCTGGATTATCTGGAAGATCCTTCCCCACATCACAGTGATTCACTTGTTTTCCATCCTCAGACAGCATGAGTCCAGGATGAGCTGTATCAGGATCCAGAGTAACATCCACTGCATCCTGCCGGAGCCTCTTCAGCTCAGCCTCAGCAAACAGCTTCTTCATCATTTCACTGAGTGTCTCCTGCAGCTCAGCCACAGCCCTCACCACAGTCCCCTCATATGATGATGGACGGACGCTGACCTCTGTCCAGTCCTTGGTGGGTGGAGCAGCTTTCAGGGAGGAGAAGCTTTGGAGGAGGTGGAGGTGGTCTTCAGAGCGTGACAGCTGCTCCACCTCAGAGCTCCTCTTCATCAGCTCAGAGATCTCCTGTTCCAGATCTTTGATGAGGTCTTCAGCCTGTTTCTCAGTAGTTTCCTGTTTGTCTTGGATCTCCTTTATCAGCTCCTTCAGGCCTCTCTCAGCAGACTCCTTCAGAGCAGTGAAGACCTGAACACCTTCTGCTTTCTCTCTGTCTGCAGCATCTTCGCTGATCTTCACCGACTCTTTGACCTCCTGAATCTTCAGTCGTCTCTTCTGGATCATCTGCTGGATTTCAGCCTCTGTCTTCCCCAGCTCTGCCTTCTTTCCTTCATATTCTTCTCTCAGAGGAACAAACTCATGAGTCTTGTGGTCTAAAACAGAGCAGAGCGAGCAGACGCATGTCTGGTCGGTCTTACAGAACAGCTCCAGAGGTTTATCGTGCTGCTTACACATCCTGTCCTCCAGGTTCTCCACCGGCTCCGTCAGCTGGTGTCTTTTCAGACGTGAAGCTGTCAGATGAGGCTCCAGGTGAGTCTCACAGTAGGAGGCCAAACACATGAGGCAGGACTTCAGGGCCTTCAGTTTGGTTCCAGTGCAGACGTCACAGGGAACTTCTCCTGGTCTGGCAGCTTGTTGCTCTGAGCTGCTGCTGCTGGCTTTCTGCTGAGCTCCACGTCTGAACTCAGCAACCAGCTCAGAGAACAAAGTGTTGACTCTCAGCTGAGGTCGAGTGCTGAAGTTCTCTTTGCACATGGGACACTCGTACAGAACATTAACATCCCAGTGTTGAGTGATGCAGCTTTTGCAGAAGTTGTGTCCACATGGTGTGCTGACTGGATCGGTGAACACATCCAGACAGATGCAGCACAGAAACTGATCCTCAGATCGCAGGTTGCTGCCAGCAGACATGTCTGCACTCTGAGGACAAGAGTCAGAGAGAGAAAAACACATTTTTACACTAATGAAGACAATATCTACAATCCTAAAGCTTCCAAATGATCCTAAAGTTGAATCTGTCCTGATGAGAGTCAGTCAGGAGTGAAGCTTCCTGTTTGGTGGAAGCTCTGAGTTTTGTGTTAATGCTGGTTGTTGAAACACAGTAAATATTATCAGCTGGACTTCCGGTTATGGCGGCGTGCTAGGTAGTCACAACTTTTTGAGCTCTGCTGCTAGCTTGTAATAAATCCTACAAAACTAACCAGAACTTGATTTTCACTTAAGCAACGCTAATATCAAAGCACTTGGACATAAAAATGCCACCTAAGGGAAACAAAAAAGACAAACAAAAACCACGACAAGAAGACAAACACTCCGAGGGAGAAGAAATGAGCGACGCCATGCCACTCGTGGAGGAGGACATTGAGGAAGAAATTGCCGGCGAAACACCCAATTCAGGCGAGAAAACTAACGAAGATATCATGAAAGCCATAGTTTCATTGAAAAGTGGTCTTTACAAGAAAATCGACGTTGTGCAACTAACAATTAGCGATGTGAAAAAACAGGTGCAGGAATGCACGGGGCGAATTGCACAGGCTGAGCAAAGGATCTCAGATGCGGAAGATAACGTTAATGAGCTATCAACCAAAGTCAACACACTGGAAAACACTTTGAAAACTCTCACCGATAAAGTCGATGACTTGGAATGTAGAAGTAGGCGCAACAACGTCAGACTGGTGGGCTTACCGGAGAAAGCAGAGGGCCAGGACGCCGCAGCATTTCTGGAGGGGTGGTGTTATGGTAAATTTGATGTCTGCTAACCACTTGTCTTTTAAAAGACACCTTGTTGTAGACCCAATGTCTGCAGACCATGTGTCTGTTGATTAACACATTGACAATAATCATTCAAATGACCATTGTCTCCGGATTCTGCATCTCCCCAAAGTGCGAGACTTTCCCCCAGGGGGTGTGGCAAGGAGACAGTTCAAGAATACACACCTGAAAGAACCAAACCCTCCTTTCTGTATAAATGCTTTGGATTTCCCTTTGTGCTGGGTCTCTTCTCACCATGAACGCTGACTGGTGAGGACTGACCTCTTTTGCAGGAGAAAATAAACACGTGGCCGGCCGGCAGAAACTTTGAAAGTCTCTATTTCACTTCTCATCAGATGTAATAGGAAGGTAAGCAAAATCTTAATAGGGAGTTAAGACAAAATTTCCACGACAGTGGTTGCCGGGAGCCCTGGGGCTGGAGCCACGGGAGGCTCCGGTAATTGAACGGGCACATCGAATCGGCACCCTGCCCCCTAACTCAAGCACGGGACGTCCAAGGACTCTCATAATGAAATTCTTGAATTTCAGAGACAGGGAGCGAGTGTTGAAGTCAGAGCGAATCAAAGGGAAAATCCTTCATGGCAACGAGCAAGTTCGCTTTCACCCGGATCTTTCTGCTGGAGTGCATAAAATGCAGCGCAGCTATGATGAGGTGCGGAGGAAGCTGCGCGACAAGGGGATCAACAAACACAGGATCATCTTCCCAGCGCGGCTCCTGGTGACACATGATGACAGATCTCACCTTTTCCAAAACCCGGCTGAAGCGGACAATTTTCTCCGGTCTCTGAGGGATTAAAATGGACCTGAGGATGGTATCTCTGTTTATTTAACTTTTTATGGCCGGTATTTTTGTTTATCCCTATTGTGAAAGTCTGGATTAAAAACGGACTGTAAGAAAATACTAAAAAAGAAAAGACCAGCAACGGCTAAGTATTTAGTAACTTGAGAAATGTACCCATCCTCAACTGATGAATAACAGGTATGAGACAGCTTGACTCTTGGTGCTCACGTTTTGTCAGTTAATACAACTGTGTGTTGAGGTTGGAAAAGTTGCATTGTTTAATAATAAGAACTAAAGTTTAAATGGTTAGTGTAGTATTGTTTCAAGCAGTTAGAGTAAAAAAGAAAAGTGAGAGAGAGGTAGGTGGTCCTAGGTTCGGACCAAGCTTTCATAAGCGGTTGTTAAAAAGAGTGGGGTGGGTGGGTGGGTATCCATAGCAACATGGTACCTCAGAGTTTTTTTTTTTGTTCTGTTTGTTTTTTGTTGTTGTTGTTTTTTCTCTTCTTTTTTTTCTCTCATTGCTATGCTTACTTTGGGGATGTTTTCTCCAGGGCACCATTAATATGACCCAAATAATCTATTTAAGCTAAAATTCACTTCATGGAACTGTAGAGGTTTGAATAAAATTGCAAAGATAAAGCAAGTGATGAGCAGGATAAAATTTTTACAATCAAAAATAATTTTCTTACAAGAAACTCATCTGCTAAGTGGGGATATCTCTAAGATAAGAAGAAGGTGGCAGGGTCAGGTGTTCTCTGCTCCTTATACTACTCATGCTAGAGGAGTCATGATACTGATTCATAAGTCAGTCCCCTTCCAAATCCATAATGTTGTAGGGGATCCTGCTGGCAGATATATCATAGTGCAAGGTACTTTGCTATCTGAAAATATAAACCTGATAAATGTTTATGGGCCAAACGAAGATGACCCCAAATTCTACAACAATCTATTCCTGACAATTTCAAATCTTTCAGGACACTATGTAGTAGCTGGCGATTTCAACTGCACACTAGAGCCGTCAAGGGATAGATCATCAGACTTTGATAACACTCATACTAGATCGAGGAAGACAATACATCATTTTATGAAAGAGTTAAATTTATTGGCTATATGGAGATACGGAAATCCAGATGCAGTGGAGTACTCCTGCTATTCTGGCACTTACAGGACTCATTCACAAATAGATTTTTTCCTAGTTTCAGCATTACTTGTTTCCAAAATGAGGGAGTGCCGGTATAGCAGCATAGTTCTATCTGACCATGCAGCAGTATCCTTGATATATGAAGATGTCAAGCTTGTAAGAGACCCTCCAAAATGGCGCTTCCAACCAGAGTGGCTTATGGATCCTGCATTTGTAGATTTCTTAGATAAACAAATTGACCTGTATTTTGAATGTAACACCTCTGAAACTTCGGCTAGTATAAGGTGGGAGGCATTTAAGGCCTTCATTAGGGGTCAAATTATCTGTTTTACTAGCTCTAAAAAAAAGAGAGCACAAATGGAAATGAGGACGCTAGAAGGGAAAATTAAAAAACTTGAAACCGATCTCTATCAAAATAAATGTAGCTCACCAGAGAAGCATGCAGAACTTCTTGCTCTCAGATCTCAGTATAATGAACTATCAGCTAACAAAACAGCTGCCAACCTGCTGAAACTCAAACAATCATACTATGAACAAGGGGAAAAATCTGGGAAAATATTAGCGTGGCGCATTAAACAACAACAAACAGAAAGGTCAATTAATTATATAGAAGCTTCAAATGGGAAAACTGTTGTGAATCCTGAAGAAATTAGTGAGACGTTCAGGGCCTTCTATGAGAGACTATATAGTTCTGAATGCTCTTCTGACCTGGACGGGCAGATAAAATTTTTGAATGACCTCAATATCCTAAACTTCCTGAAGAGGAGAGTAGGACATTAGATGAAGAAATAACAAAACAGGAGATAGCAGATGCAATGGGCTCTATGCAGGCCGGAAAAGCAGCAGGCCTAGATGGCATTCCCATAGATCTATACAAAACATTTAAACTCAAATTACTGACACCCTTATTGGAGCTGTTTCAGGAATCCTTCAGGAATGGTCTCCTTCCCACATCCATGAGGGTTGCCTTAATTACACTGCTTCCAAAACCGGGAAAACCAAATACAAAATGCGAAAATATGCGACCAATTAGCCTCCTAAATTCAGACACAAATATATTATGCAAGGTTCTTGCAAG
The DNA here is from genome assembly GCF_027942865.1 of Odontesthes bonariensis. Taxonomy (NCBI): domain Eukaryota; kingdom Metazoa; phylum Chordata; class Actinopteri; order Atheriniformes; family Atherinopsidae; genus Odontesthes; species Odontesthes bonariensis. The sequence continues at coordinate 2,527,386 of NC_134519.1, forward strand.
AAGATTAGAAGGCCAGCTCCCTCGGCTGGTGGGAGGGGATCAAAATGGATTTATCCAAGATAGACAAGGGTTTCTCAATGTCAGACGAGTACTGAATATTCTACACAAACAAAGAGCGGCGAAAGACACAACCTTGCTTTCACTTGATGCAGAGAAGGCTTTCGACCGTGTCGAGTGGCCTTATCTGTTTGAAGTGCTTGCCCGCTTTGGCTTTGGAGTTAGATTTTGTAAATGGGTCAGATTGCTTTGTACAGGACTCACTGCAGAAGTCTTAACCAATAATGTGGTCTCTAAACCATTTAATATCTCTAGAAGTTGCCCACAAGGAAGCCCCCTATCTCCATTACTGTTTATTCTTGCAATAGAACCACTTGTCATAGCAATTAGGACACAAACAGATATTTATGGAATTTTGGAGGGTCAGATGGAACATAAGATAGCGCTTTTTGCCGACGACGTAATTTTGTTCCTTAAAAAATTTAATAATTCCATTCCAGCACTTATAGATCTTATTGAAACCTTTGGAAAAATATCTGGATACAAAATGAATAATTCAAAGTCCTCTATAATGTTACTTAATGACTCGGATAGGATCAATGGCAAGGTCTGTGTCTCTCCTTTTAACTCTACAGATCATTTTACATATTTGGGTATAAAAAACACAAAAAGAACAAAATCTCTCAAATAAATTATGACTCACTGCGGGAAACTACAACCTCGTCTCTAGAACGCTGGGTATCATTACCAATTTCAATGATTGGCAGGATAAATATCCTAAAAATGAACATTCGATGTGTTCAGTTCATCCTGTAATTTAAGTTATTACATAACCCCATGAGTAACAGGTCAGATTTAAAAATCTCTAGCTGGAATACAAGAGGGTTGAATAAATTGGTAAAACTTAAACAAGTATTGAGTAGGATTAAGCAAATGAAATCCAATATAATTTTTCTTCAGGAAACACACTTGGTACAAAACGATATTAGCAGAGTGGAGAGGAGGTGGCCAGGGCAGGTTTACTCAGCTTCCTTTACTTCTCATGCTAGGGGGGTCATGATATTAATTCATAAATCTATCCCCTTTCAATTAAAAAACAAATATATAGACCCATCAGGGAGATATGTCATACTTAATGGTACTATAGTATCTACCCAGATCAGCTTGATAAATGTATACGCTCCCAATGGGGATGATCCCTCCTTTTATCAAAACCTTTTTCTGTCTCTATCATCTTACCCTGGTCAATACATAATAGGTGGTGATTTCAACTGTGTACTAGATCCAGCACAGGATCGATCTACTAGTACTCATACTTCCCATCAACAAACAAGAAAGACTATTAAAAAATTCATGGAAGATTTAAATCTAACTGATATTTGGAGACATCTTAATCCTAACAAAAATGACTATTCATGTTTTTCAAATACATTTAAAACTTACTCCAGAATAGACTACTTTTTAATCTCTAATGGTCTACTATCAATGGTTGCAAAATACTGGTATGATAGCATACTGTTATCTGACCATGCTCCTATCTCCTTACTATTGCAAGTGCCTAGTATAACTTCCTCGCCCCTCAGATTTCGCTTTCAGTCCAGTTGGCTCCAGTACCCTGATTTTGTGAAGTTTCTGGATGGGAAAATTGATGAATACTTCTCTTTGAACACAAATCAGACCAGCGCCTCAATAAAATGGGAGGCTTTCAAGGCATATTTAAGGGGTGAGATAATAAGCTATACAAAATATAAATCCAAGGTACACTATGCACAATTGAACACCCTAGAACAAAAAGTAAGGGATTTAGAACAGGAGCTCTATGACAGTGATGCTCCAGAAAAACAGCAGGAACTTCTACAATTGAAAGCCCAATACAATGAATTAACTACAAATAAAATAGCTTCAAATTTGTTGTGGTTAAAACAATCATATTATGACCAGGGGGAAAAAGCTGGAAAGTTGTTAGCATGGAGAATTAAGAAGATACAAACAGATAGAGCCATCAACTCCATCATATTAGAGGATGGGAAAGAACTAGTAGATCCAATTGAAATAAATACTGCATTTAAGAAATATTATGAAGACCTATATAAATCTGAATCTTCAGGTAGCTCACAAAAAGAGAATGACTTTTTAGACCAGCTTCAATTCCCAACACTATCCGAGGAGGACAAGACAAACCTTGATAAAAACTTAAGCATTGTAGAACTATCTGATGCTTTAAAGAACATGAGCAGTGGAAAGGCTCCCGGGCCAGATGGCATACCAATAGAAATATATAAGAAGTTCTCGGGAAAATTGTTACCACATCTTCTTGAGGTGTTTAATGAGTCACTTGAAAAAGGAATACTACCTTCATCCTTAAGATCTGCAGTAATCTCTCTTTTGTTGAAACCAGGAAAATCCCCTTTGGAAAGAACGTCGTACCGTCCTATATCGCTAATGTCATGTGATACCAAAATACTTTGCAAAGCACTGGCAAGGCGGATAGAAACTATCATTCCCAACCTAATTGTCAATGATCAAAATGGGTTTGTACAGGGCAGACAGGCATTCCATAACACACGCAGGCTGTTAAATATTTTATATGAAAAAAAAATGCCAGGGATCATGCGGTTCTGTCATTAGATGCTGAAAAGGCATTTGACAGGATTGAATGGGGGTACCTTTTTAATGTACTTAGAAGATTTGGTTTAGGGGAAACATATCTCAAATGGATTCAATTATTGTACAATGAACCACTAGCAGAAATCAAAACAAATAGCCAATTCTCAAAGCCCTTTAATCTTTATAGATCCACACGACAAGGCTGTCCCATGTCTCCTCTATTGTTTTTATTTGCCATCGAACCATTGGCCATGTCTATTCGTCAGTCAGCTGAAATCACTGGTATGACTATAGGTAAGACAGAGCATCGTTTGTCTCTATTTGCAGATGATATTGTTGTGTTTTTAACAAATCTGGGAACCTCAATTAAGGCGCTTTGCCAGCTTCTGAAGGAATTTGGCCAGTTTTCTGGCTATAAAGTTAATAACACCAAAAGTGCCTTACTATTACTGAATAGAAAAGAAAGGGAATCCCCCCCCGAGTCATACACAGTTTGCTACTGCCCCAGAAGGATTTACTTACTTAGGAATCAAAATAACCCATGACGTCGAAAATATTATATCAATCAATTACGACCCTCTCTTGAAAGAAGTAGGAGATTCTCTGGAGAAATGGAGTTCAATGCCTGTTTCTATGATAGGACGTATTAACATTATTAAGATGTCTATCCTGCCCAAATTTTTATATCTTTTTCAGTCTATCCCACTTCCTCTGCCCGCTTCTTTCTTCTCCACACTTAGAAAACATTTCACATACTTTATATGGAATAATAAGCGACCTAGGCTGCGACTCTCCCTTTTACATCTACCATATGAACGTGGTGGGCTAAGACTACCTCATATGAAACTTTATTATTGGGCAGCCCAACTCCGTGCAGCCATGTATTACTTTTTCACAACGGAGGCTCCATCTTGGATAGAGATAGAGAATAACACATTAGAACTGCCACTGCACCTGTACCTTTACTCTGCGCCAACCAAATTACTTATAAAACGGGCACATAATCCATTCCTAAAAAATACTATATCAATCTGGCACGAGGCCCACAAATTTTTAAATGAGGCTCTTAAACTCTCAAGTTTCACACCTATTTGGGGAAATGAAAACTTCAAAGCGGGGAGATGTGATATGGGATTCAAACATTGGACAGAAAAAGGACTAAGTAAAATAAAAGATTTATATAATGAAGGGACTCTAATGTCATTCCAACAATTAATAGATAAACATGACCTTCCCAGAAAGCACTTTTTTAAGTACTTGCAAATTAGAAGCTTTATATATTCCCAAATGATAACCACCTCAGAACCTGCTATGTCCACTCTTGAAAAATTCACAGTTAACCATTTATATGATAGAGGACAGTTATCAAAGTTTTATGACATACTATTAGCAGGCTCCAAAGAGAATTCAATTTCGTATTTAACTGCATGGAAGAATGATCTTCAGGCAAACATCTCTGTGGAGGACTGGGAGAAGGCATGTTTTCACGCCCAAACCCAAACTATAAACACTAGATTTAAATTATTGCAATATAAGTGGTTGTTCAGGACCTATATTACCCAAGTTAAATTACATAATTTTAACCCTGAGATCCCTGATACTTGTAATAAGTGCACTGAAGAAATTGGCACACTCTATCATTGTATGTGGGAATGCCGAAAAATTCAGATGTTCTGGAAAGAGGTGCTGGAGCTCACCTTTAAATTGACAGAGAGTGTTGTCCCCATTGAAGCCAAAATGTGTTTATTACATATATACCCTGAAGATTTTCCTGTAAATACAAAGAAACGCAAACTACTCACTTTCTGTTTGATGCAAGCTAAACGTGTAATTGCTTTAACCTGGAAGGATACTCAGAGACCTAAATCTAGACAGTGGGTTAAGGAGATGTCTTGCAGTCTGGCACTAGAAAAATTGACCTACATTGTAAGAGGGAAAGTTGAGGATTTTTATAAGTTATGGACGCCTTTTCTCACTTTTATGAATGATATGAATATACAAATGCCTGGGAACAGATAAGCAGAATCTTGTACCACAGCTAGAACATTATGGCTATGAAATGGGAGAGTGAAATAGGATGGTGACCATGTTTTGTAACTCTGTAATTTTTTATTTTTTTTTTCTTCCAATTCTTATCATTAGTATTATTATTTAATACATTATTTTAATTATGTATATTATTATTTAATAATTTTCTACTTGTTCTTACTGATTCAGTCATTTGTTTTACTCCGAGAGGACTGTTTGTTATGAGGGGGAGGGAAGGGGATTTATGTCTGTATGCCTGTTGTGTTCATTGCGCATTGTTTGTTGAGAAAAGGGAAAAACTCAATAAATAAAGTTTTGAAAAAAAAAAAAAAAATGAACATTCTTCCTAAATTTATTTATTTATTCCAAAATATCCCCTTACCCCCTCCCTCTTCCATGTTTACTAGAATTAGAAAATTGTTTACCAACTTTATTTGGCAAAATAAACGTCCAAGATTACGTTTATCTTTAATATATCTTCCATACGATCGAGGAGGCCTTCAGTGCCCAAACATCCAGTGGTACTACTGGGCAGCTCAACTGCAGTCCATCATGTTTTACTTCTCTTCTGAAAACACCCCTGCCTGGATAGACTTGGAATCTTCCTCGGTGAGGCCTAGCTTACCACTTAACTTGTTTTTGTACTCAGCGGATCGGAAAAGTCTGAGGAAAAATACAGACAACCCTATCGTATTAAACATGATTGACATTTGGTTTGATACTTGTAAATATTTGAACATCAACCCGTCTTGGTCACGTTTTAGTCCTATTTGGGGTAATACCAATTTCAAACCAGGGAGTAACGATTCAGGATTCAGAACGTGGGCTGAAAAGGGATTAAGGAAAGTGCAAGATATGTACAGAAAAGATGGTGTATTTATGTCCTTTTCAGAAATATCAACCAAATATAACATCCCAAAAACGCATTTCTTTAAATACCTTCAAATTAGAAATTTTATATCGTCTTCTCAAAAACATTCACTGGACATACCTATCACTTCCTCATTAGAGGCAGCAATTATAGGACATTGTTATGATAAAGGTTTAATCTCATTCCTGTATGATTTATTCATATCTGAGTCTGATGAATCTTCAAAACATAAGTTGAGACTGTGGATGGAAGATATAGGCGATGAAATATCACTACAAGACTGGAAAGGGGCATGTATGAAGGCTCAGAAACAAACAATTAACAGCAATTTAAAACTTATTCAGTATAAGTGGCTGATGCGTACATACATAACCCCAGTCAAATTACACAAGTTTAATAATAACATCCCTGATACATGTATTAAGTGCAATGAAACAAAAGGAACGTTATACCACTGCATATGGGAATGTGTTATAGTGAAATCTTTTTGGCAAGATATTATTAATATGATCAATCAAATATTAGCTAAGAAGTTACCACTGGACCCTAAGCTTTTCCTTCTGGGCATATATCCAACTATACCACACTTACAAAGTAAAGAATCTAGACTTGTAGATATGTGTATATTACAAGCTAAACGTATCATTTCCTTTCATTGGAAAAAGGTTGATGGACCAAGAATTGGACGATGGATTAAAGAGATGGCATCAAACATGACAATGGAAAAGATAACATACATTATTAGACGGAAACAACATGTTTTTGATGATACCTGGAGACCTTTTATAAATTTTCTAAGACATGATGCTAATGTTGGTAACTTGCTCCAGCAAGAAGAGACTTTGAGGGAGTAAAATGTCTGTGTGATACGATATAATGCTCTGAGAAACGCCCTTAATACTCATTGTATACAGCAACGCTGTAACTGTTTTCAATACAAATATTTAAAAAGTATGTATTATTATATACTTATTCATCTATCTCTATTTTTATGTCTTATTTTTATTTCATTTATTTATTTACTTATTGCTTTTTTACTTTATCTTCATATTATTTTTATAATTTTAACATGTTTTTCTTATACTTATTTGGTGGGGGAGGGAGAGGGGAGGGGAGGGAGAATAGGGAGGAAAAGTTTGCTTTGTTGCATGTATTAATGCCTTGTTTGACTTGTATGTAATTCGCAAACAAAAACTAATAAACACATGCATAAAAAAATATATATTATCAGCTGTACTCACCAGTGTTTGACTCAGTGGTTGAGAAAGAACAGATGAACTCAGTTTATTTCTCTTCTGACAGAAACACAGAGGTTTGTCTCGACTGCAGCTCTGCCGTCACTCTGACAGACTTCAACTTTCATTTCAGGGAAATGACGATTAAATTGTTTTTTCCAGTGTTGCTCCGCTTCCTGCTGCACCTTTTTTTTCAGCATTTGTTTCCTCCTTCAGGTTCAGGCGTGATTATTTACAGACTTTTGGCACCAGATGAGTTTAAAGCACGAATATATTTATGACTTTATTGCACTTTACTGCACAAAACCTGTTTAAAGCCATAATTAACTTTCTGCTACTCTCATTTTGTCCTTTGAACGTGTTTTTCTTTAAGCTGAAACACAGGAAGTTGAGGTTACTGCCGTTCATTCCTCCTGATAGTGATTGTTCTGCTGCCCTCTGCTGGTCACAGAGAGGAACCACATCAGACTGACAGAGGTTTCCTCTCAGTGATCTGATACATTTGGTATTAATTAATAAGATTAATTGACAAACAACAGTTATGTTGAGTAAAAGAATAGAAAACCAATAAAAACATACTTGTTATAAATAACATAAATTTGTTTACATACGTAATACAGTCATTTTATGTCTTTTAGAGGTATTGATGAGTTAAAGGGGAACTCCGGGGCATTTGAAGCGCGTTTCCATTGCTAGAGGTTGTCAAATAATGATAGTAGGACACAGAGAGGTGCAAATCTGCGGTCCCTGTGTGGAGATCGCGCTGTGCGCACAGCGTGTCATGCGAGGCTAATACGTGGTGGCTAAGGGGCAAATGCTAACCCTTCCACGTAAAACAACAACTTGCACACAGCAGAAACGTCACACCACTTTATAAACCATCCGACAATAAAGTCACAAGCCTTACCATAAAAACAATATGCATGGTTCTCACATTACTGGCATGGGGACGTTACAAAACAACTTTATAAACAGCATGTAACTCACCGGCTGGTTGTAGGCTCGCGCATGTGAAAGCCCAAAAGAGTCAATGGACGATAATCCCATATACAAAACAATTATCTTCTCTAGAAAAACTGTGTTCAAGTATTTAAAACATTACAACAATACATACCCAGTAATATTGTTGTTGAGCAGTGAGGATAACTCTACTGGAGCCGACTCGTGTCATCATAATAAGTGATTCCTGTCAGTATTAATCCGTTTCACACCAGAGATGGACAGATGTGGAGGTGAAACATCTGACAGGCCTGAATCTGGACAGATGTGGAGCTCAAACATCTGAAAGGCCTGAATCTGGACAGATGTGGAGCATCTGGACCGTACAGTCCAGAAACCTTTCTCCCTTCCTGTTGATCGACTCTCTGGCCACTCCTACAGTCCAGTTAGTTTTTCCTTTAACCTGAAACTCAAAGTAAAATCTGCCTGAAGACAAACTCTGATTTCCTAAAACACAGGGACACAGATCCAGGATCCAGATCAGGATCTAGATCCAGAAATATAACATGCAAGTCTTTTTTCTCAATCTTGGCTGTCTGAATCTGATAATAATTTGTGCTAGAGTGCTCTAAACACCCTGAGAAACCTGGTATTCCTGCCTTCTGCACAGTAGTATCTATTAAGCTATTATTTTCTAAATAACTAGCTAATCTCTGTGCAACTAAACTAAAGAAAATCTTCCCCTCTACATTTAGGAGAGAGATCATCCGGAACTGACTCAGGTCCGAGGACTCTTTCTCCTTTGGAATAAGAACGCCTCCTGCCCTACGCCATGCTCTAGGAATAACCCGTTTCTCTCAAACTATTCTTTATTGCCTCCACAAAAACCTTAGGACATTAGGTGCACTTTTATAAACCCGGTAGGGGACTCCATTTGGCCCTGGGGCCGACGAAGTATTTGCACGCCTGACTACCTCCTTAACCTCCTTCCACCTAGGTGGTCAAACATCCATCTTATGAGCGATCTCTCCTAATGGTGGCATGTCAGGTGGAAGGCCTACTACTTTACGCTGCTCAGGATCTGAATATGTATTTCTTAGATACTCTTCCACCCCTGACTTTGTTGCCTTAAGCTGTCCTCCCTTTTCCTGGTTAAACAACCCTTTAACAAACTTGAACGGGTCCCTGTAAAACGCCGTCCTTACATATTCTTTCTTCTTTCTCTTTTTCCTAAGATATTCATCCCTTCTGAGTATTACTAGCCTGCTTCTCAATTCTTCCTGCAAAACATGCATTCTCTCCCTCTTTTCCTCTGTAGCTCTTTTCCACTGCTTTCTTAAATTTCTTCTTTCCTTAACCAATTTCTTCATCTCTCTTTGCCGTCTAGACTTAACTAAATGTACTCTTTCAACCCTCTTTCTATCTTGCATCCCAAATCTTTCTACACCATAGGAGTAAATTATATCCCATCTTCTCTCGCCTAGCGCTTGCATTTCCTCCTTACCTACCTAATATTTTTGACAAATCTTTATTGACTGCCTCCAAATCTTTGTAACTATTTGCCCTAGGCCACTTATCTCTAGCTTTCTGCTCGATATTTCTCTATATAACTGGCCTATTCACCTCAGAATCAGCTGCATCCCTTCTTCGAACCTCCTCCTCCACTTCCGTAGCTGTGTTATTGATATCCTTTGGACTGTGGTTTTCTACCTGCCGCTGGACTTCATCCGACTTACTTGATTGACTTCTTAAAAAGTACTGATCGATGCGGCCACACTGCCCTTCTTTTACCACACTCACCTTCTTCCCTGATGCATTTTAAGGCCTCTAACTGATGTTACTTTCTGCCAGCCACAAGGACAAACCTGGAGCTTATTTCCCTCTAGCCTACCACTTTTATTTTGTCCAACTACGCTCTCTTTCATCTGAGAACTATTCTGGTCAGTTCTAGCCCTAGAGAATAGGTTTGTGCCCTTATCCTTCACTGAGTCGCGTATCCACCTCATAGTAATGTTGGTTCCAGTGTCAGTTGCCATGTAGTCTGCCTGTGAGTCATCTTCAGCCCCTGCTCTCGCTGACTCTAGCGGTATTCTCTTTAATCTACTTGTAGCTTATGCTGGTTGTAACAAAGCTGCGAGGCATCGCTACTGCTACCATGGATTGTCTTTCCAATCTGTCATATGGTCTTTCCCTTGTTGTCAGCTGCCCTATTCACAACAGTGACTAGCTAGGCTAGATTTGAATTTAAGGTAAACACAAAAAACGTGTGCTAAAGAAAAAATGGACCAGACTGAGTGAATAATTCCCTATATAGATCAGTGAGCAGTGCTGACCAACACAAGAAGAACCAACACATAGAAACCGCAGATCCCGACACTTGAAGCCTTTAATGATGGAAGGTCCTGTAACACAGTTCCAGTTTAGACTTCATAAGGAGGTAGTGTTTTTGTTATAAACCAAGATTCATATTTTCTTTGAAAGTCACATTTTATGAGGCTTTTAAAAAATTTCCACAACAAGCATCAACAACCTTCAGGCCACAACTCTTTGAAGCCACATCCGCAATGGAGGTCCTGAACATGGTCCATTCAGATTCCATGTCCCCCAATGTGTGAGAAAAATTCTCCCAGAAGTGCGAGTGAAAGACCTCGCAGACATAGGTGTCCACCAGACTTCACTCTCACTATCCGTTTGGGCTTACCAGATCTGACCAGCAGTCCCCCCCCCCCCCCCCCCCCAGCAGATGCAACTCACCACCAGGTGGTGATCAGTTGAAAGCTTTGCCTCTCTCTTCACCTGAGTGTCCAAGACATACGGCTGAAGGTCTGATGACAAGACTTCAAAGTTTGCAAGAAAACGGCTTTTCACCTGTGTGAGTTCTCATGTGACGCAACAAACTGCTACTTACACTGAATCTTTTCCCACATATTTTGCAAGAATACAATTTCTCACCTGTGTGTATTCTAAGATGATCAGAAAAACTTTTACTGTGACTGAAACGCTTCTCACATACTTTACAAGAATACGGCTTTTCACCTGTGTGAAAATGTGACGCAACAAACTGCCACTAAGACTGAATCTTTTCCCACATATTTTGCAAGAATACGGCTTTTCACCTTTGTGGGGTCAGAAAAAAACACCTGTTTTTTACACTTTCAGCCTGCTGAAATGATGCCTTCAACCGTGGGAACTACAACAACTTGCCTGACAGCTCTTCTACACGGTATTAACCTGATTACCAGTGAACGTAACATGTGCCACAGACAGTTTGGTTGTCTCAGCCGTTTGGCTCATCAGGGTTAGGGGTTAGAACAAAAACACCATGATAGTGATATATGTTGCCCAACTGATTCAGAAGTGGACATTTTCCATGTCCTCAAAGCAGACACATGAATCCAGATAAGAATGTGCAATCAGACACATTGCTGTCCTAAAGCTGCTGTAAAAACACTTTGTCGGTCTTTATGTTAAAATGTTTCACCTGATTTTTCACCAAAGCAGGTGTAGAAGCAGCAGAAGGCCTGTAGGTGGTGTGCTAACTTAAAGGCTGTGACATCACAAACTTAACTGACACTTTCATTTGATTCAGCTTTTTATTTCTCAATCATCATCATCACACTTCTGCTCAGAGGGTCACAGACACTCTTCATCTATATCAGAGTCATGGTAAAATCAGGCTTTGAATGATTTCTGAACTGTTCGGTTTCTGGACCAGAACCAATAATGGGCCACATTAAAGATTAAATCCAAGAGTAAAAGGTGAAAATACAACATCCACGATAACCAATCATAAAGGAAAAGGATCACTTTTATTGATCTGACAACGACAGTGAAGAGAAAGAAAAAATGTGGAGAAAGACCGAAGTGGAAGGACCTGCAGCAAATAATCCAGCTGTGAACTGAACAGCTGACTTGTTGTTGAGGACATTTACAACCTCATCACTCCACTAGTAGGACTTCATCTGCAGAGACACCCAGACCTAAACTTTAGAAGAAGCAGATTCACTGTTCATGGAGCTTCTTTACAGAACAGATCAGACAGTTTGATTGACAGGACAGATGATCAGAGGAGCTGAGTTTTTACCACCATGATTTGGACGGGGACTAAAGAACGGGTGGAGTTTGTGAGTGAAGCAGCAGCCAGTAAAGGAGTAGATCAGAGCTGCAGCATCAGCATCATAAAAGGAGACCAGACCCTGCTCATAATCCACAAACACCCCCACCTTCTCAGGAGCAGACTGAAGACTGAGACGGACTGCAGGGTCATTAGCTTTGTACTTATTTCCATTTCTCAACCATAGAGTCCAGAAACCTTTCTGAGGTCTCACTGTGATTTTTCCCTTCCTGTTGATCGACTCTCTGGCCACTCCTACATCCCATTCAGTTTTTCCTTTAACTTGAACCTCAAAGTAAAATCTGCCTGAAGAGAAACTCTGATTTCCTAAAACATTAACACAATGAGAAAATCTCTCTGGATTATCTGGAAGATTCTTCTCCACATCACAGTGATTCACTTGTTTTCCATCCTCAGACAGCATGAGGTTAGGATGAGCTGTATCAGGATCCAGAGTAACATCCACTGCATCCTGCTGGAGCCTCTTCAGCTCAGCCTCAGCAAACAGCTTCTTCATCATTTTACTGAGTGTCTCCTGCAGCTGAGCCACAGCCCTCACCACAGTCCCCTCATATGATGATGGACGGACGCTGACCTCTGTCCTGTCCTTGGTGGGTGGAGCAGCTTTCAGGGAGGAGAAGCTTTGGAGGAGGTGGAGGTGGTCTTCAGAGCGGGAGAGCTGCTCCACCTCAGAGCTCCTCTTCATCAGCTCAGAGATCTCCTGTTCCAGATCTTTGATGAGGTCTTCAGCCTGTTTCTCAGTAGTTTCCTGTTTGTCTTGGATCTCCTTTATCAGCTCCTTCAGGCCTCTCTCAGCAGACTCCTTCAGAGCAGTGAAGACCTGAACACCTTCTGCTGTCTTTCTGTCTGCAGCATCTTCACTGATCTTCACCGACTCTTTGACCTCCTGAATCTTCAGTCGTCTCTTCTGGATCATCTGCTGGATTTCAGCCTCTGTCCTCCCCAGCTCTGCCTTCTTTCCTTCATATTCTTCTCTCAGAGGAACAAACTCATGAGTCTTGTGGTCTAAAACAGGGCAGAGCATGCAGACGCATGTCTGGTCGGTCTTACAGAACAGCTCCAGAGGTTTATCGTGCTGCTTACACATCCTGTCCTCCAGGTTCTCCACGGGCTCCGTCAGCTGGTGTCTTTTCAGACCTGAAGCTGTCAGATGAGGCTCCAGGTGAGTCTCACAGTAGGAGGCCAAACACATCAGGCAGGACTTCAGGGCCTTCAGTTTGGTTCCAGTGCAGACGTCACAGGGAACTTCTCCTGGTCTGGCAGCTTGTTGCTCTGAGCTGCTGCTGCTGGCTTTCTGCTGAGCTTCACGTCTGAACTCAGCAACCAGCTCACGGATGAAGGTGTTGACTCTCAGTTGAGGTCGAGTGCTGAAGTTCTCTTTGCACATGGGACAGTCGTACAGAACATTAGCATCCCAGTGTTGAGTGATGCAGCTTTTGCAGAAGTTGTGTCCACATGGTATGCTGACTGGATCGGTGAACACATCCAGACAGATGGAGCACAGAAACTGATCCTCAGATCGCAGGTTGCTGCCAGCAGACATGTCCGCATTCTGAGGACAAGAGTCAGAGAGAGAAAAAACATATTTTACACTAATGAAGACAATGCATGCAACAACTGTCCGTACGCACAGATTTGTTCGTAAGTCGTGGGTACGAGTGATTTAAGAGAATTTGCGCATTCACCAATCTTTTCATATTTTACGTTTTCTTTCAGGTACGAACAGAATTTACAAGTGATCCAGACCTGTCGTAGGAGTTTTCCAATCAAGTTTGCTTGACTAATGGATTGTATATTTAATTACTTTGAACAAACATAAATAACTATATACATTATAACCCATAATGATGCTGACATTATTCTGTTTGACTTAAATTATGCACTAATTGATGGTTAATCTGACTCTGTATATAACAAGGTCAATGGGAAGCGTAACCAGCGGCTGACTCGCTACTTTTGGATGCCTTAGTGCGTCAGGCTCTTGGAAGAGAGTGTGCGTTCCGAGACCGTGTGGACAGACGAATGGCTGACATCGCGATTTAGATCACCAAGGACTGTGCTGCTGCAAATATGCAGCTTGCTGGAGCCACAACTCCAGAGAGAAACACACCTATCAAACCCAATTCCACCACACCTCCAGGTCCTCACCACCCTTGGATTTTTGGCCACTGGAACCTTTCAGAGGGAGGTTGGAGACTGATCGGGGGTGTCCCAGTCCTCTGTGAGTCGTGCGCTCCCCTTGGTCATCAAAGCTCTCATCAGTTTATCACCCATGGTACATCAGATTCCCATACACCGCTGTCCAACAAGTACAAATTAAGAGGGACTTTCATGCCGTGGCTGGACTGTCAATCATAATTGGAGCACAAGACACATATACGCATCAAAGTCCCCGTAAACTGCTCTATAGCCGAGAGAAGGCATGCCAGATTTGCACAATATAGCCATTAACTCATTGGCTGCCAGCCATTTTCAGTGCAGAGAGACCCATACTGCCAAGTGTTTTACAGTATTTTGACTGATTTTCCAAGACCCACAGAAAAGTGTGTCTTATGACTATGTACATACCGAAATTACCAAAAGAAAGAGTAGACTCTCTTGTTTCATCAGGAAAAAAATGTTTGTTTCTACCATTTTCAGTTCTTTAGTAATAGACAGTAGAACATAGGTTGGTTACACCAAAAACAGCTGTTTTTGACCAAAAAATGGAGAAAACAAGCTTTTTGTGCAAAGAAACCTGTCAAGCAGAACAGCGACTATGATGCTAACATTTTTTGCTTTAGTGACACCTCAAACATCTGAAAAGTGGTTTCCTTCCATAAAACAGCAAAAGCAACACTGAGAAGGTATTTTGATAGCATAGCATTGTCTGAGTCATCAGAACTGTCTGGTGGTGCGCTCCGCTGAGGTGAAATACGTGCACGCCGACGACTCTCTCCGCTTGGCCCGGGTATCTCGTCGGTGGATAGTAGTGGTACACTACTTCTGCCGCACAGAAGGCTCTGTTCGAGCGTTAGCTGCCCAAATTTTTTGTTTTGTCTCGCCGGCAACATTTTCTCCTTCTCCGATCTTGGCAATTATAGTTTACAAACATTTTGATTACTCTCATTGGCTTCAAAGCCGCTTCAGTCTTCTTCTACAATCTATGTGATCTTTACTCATCTCCCATCCAAAGTAAGTAATTTTGCCAGTATATTCTCTGTTTAGTGTTTACAAGCCTAAGATTTAGTGACAAACTCCGCTAGATTGTTCCCCAGCCCGCTCCATTAAAAAACGCAATTGACGTCTATAGACGTCTTTGGCAGTCAACGGTTGAATTTAAATTGACGTCTAGGCAGCCAATGAGTTAATGAGGGTCTCCTACTACCTGAACCAGCCCAGGCAGACCAAAAGGTGCCAGAAGGCCCCCCTCATGGACCGCTCCATCAAAGAGCCATCATGATGAGGCAACTGATTGCACGGCTTTAGTTGCAGTCATCGAGCGCCTGGCCAGGGCGAAACGCAACACAACGCAGACAGCGGTTAAATACGCACGGGTGGCATTCATCATTTACGCAGGTCATTTACACACTTTTTCCCAAGTTAAGAGTGTTTGTTGAATCTGACGTGGCGTGTTGATACGAGAGCTTCGTACGAAAAAAATTTAGAATGAAAATACGAAAATATTCCTGCATGAGGCCTAATATAATCTTAAAGCTTCCAAATGATCCTAAAGTTGAATCTGTCCTGATGAGAGTCAGTCAGGAGTGAAGCTTCCCGTTTGGTGGAAGCTCTGAGTTCTGTGTTAATGCACAGTAAATACAGTAAATATTATCAGCTGTACTCACCAGTGTTTGACTCAGTGGTTGAGAAAGAACAGATAAACTCTGTTTATTTCTCTTCTGACAGAAACACAGAGGTTTGTCTCGACTGCAGCTCTGCCGTCACTCTGGCAGACTTCAACTTTTATTTCAGGGAAATGACGATTAAACTGTTTTTTCCAGTGTTGCTCCGCCTCCTGCTGCACCTTTTTGTCAGCATTTGTTTCCTCCTTCCGGTTCAGACGTGATTATTTACAGACTTTTGGCACCAGATGAGTTCAAAGTACGAATATATTTATGAGTTTATTGCACGTTACTCAACTCTACTTTATTCATAAAGCCCTTGAAAACAGCCGTGGCTTTCTACAGTATTTTGTTGATAGAAATAGTAAATTCTAAATCCTTCCACCAGTTTTAGTATTGTTCTGTGGCTGTTTAACACATTGCCTGAGTTGAATATTGTTACAAGATTTTAGCTTCAGATTATCTGTTTCGAATCCAGTAACAGCAAAAAAACTTTCATCAATCCATTTTCTTCAGCTTATCCGAGGTGTGGTCTTAGAACCACCAGGTCCGGCAGGGTAACCCAGACATCCCTCTCCAGTGAAACTCGTGAGCTCATCCCGGTGGATCACAAGGCATTCCCATGTCAGATGGGACATCTAATCCCTTCAGCGTTTTCTGGGTCTGCCCCAAGGTCTCCTCTCAGTTGGATGTAACTGGTGACCCAGAAGCTTTCAAATCAGATGCCTGAACCACCTCAGCCGACTCCTTTCTATTTGGAGGAGCAGTGGCCCTGGTGCAGCCCTGGTGGAACAAGATCAACTTTGAGGAAAGAATGCGGACACAGCTCTTGCTTTTATCATACAGGGACAGAATAGCCTGCACCGTTGTTAGCTTTCTCCAAGTCCACAGAACATTGACTGGATGGTTAAACTCCCATCTCTGGAAGAGTGAAGATCTGGTCCACGAGTCCATGACCTACACAATAACTACATGGCTCCTCCTGAATCCGAGGTTTGACAATTGGTCAGAGCATCTTCTCCAACATTCTGGAGTAAACTTTCCTGGGGAGGCTGAGTGATATGATGTGATTCCCCCATAGATTATGTTTATGTTATGTTTATGCATTTTATCCAAAGCGACTTACACTCATATAGGTAGCGTATGGGGGTCTTGCCTGAGGACCTGGAAGTAGTACATTTCATGTGGGTGGGTCAGGATTCGAACCCCGAGTGTCCCCACATGAAAGGTGGCAATCTCACCACTACAGATAGAGTGCATTACATTGCATTACATTACATTACGGTGATTCTGCAGACGCTTTTATCCAAAGCGACTTAAAATAAATGTGTTCCACATCGGTAGGCAAAAGAACTTCAGGTCACAAGAAATCATAAGTGCATTTCCTTCCAAAACCAAACAGCTAAGAGCATAACTAGTGCTAGAGTAAGTGCAGTAAGTTAGGTACCGAGACAAATGGGAAGATAAGTTAGAAAACAAAGACAATTTAGGAAACAACTAAGTGCGTAAGGAGCTGGGACGAAACAGGTGATGTCCTCAGAGGGCGGATCTGGGTAGTGTTTCCTGCAGAGAGGGCAGCGACTCAGCTGTCCTGACATCAGTCGGAGATCGTTCCACCATTGGGGCGCCATAACAGAGAAAAGCCGTGACCGTGTGGATGGTGCACAGGGACACCTGAGTGACGGGGCAGCCGGCCGCCTGGAGGCCGCAGAGCGAAGTGGTGGGGCGGGGGTGTAGGGCTGGACCACAGCCTGGAGGTATGAAGGAGCTGTTCCTTCCACTGCCCTGTAGGCCAGCACCAGAGTCTGAAACTGGATGCTGCAGCTACAGGGAGCCGGTGTAGAGAGCGGAGAAGGGGAGTGGTGTGGGAGAACTTGGGGAGGTTGAACACCAGACGAGCAGCAGCTTTCTGAACCAGCTCCAAAGGTCTGATGGCAGCCAGCAAGGAGGGAGTTGCAGTAGTCCAGGCGGGAGATGACCAGAGCCTGGATGAGCACCTGTGCTGCCTTGTCGGTGAGGAAGGGGCGAATCCTCCGGATGTTGTAGAGGAGGAATCGGCAGGAACGGGTCACTGATACAATGTTTGCCGAGAACGACAGTTGGTCGTCCAGGGTCACACCCAGATTCCTCGCGGTCCGGGTTGATGTCACCACAGAGTCATCCATGGTGATGGCCAGGTCTCTGAACGGGCAGCCCTTCCCTGGGAGAAACACCAGCTCAGTCTCAGGTTGAGCTTAAGGTGGTGCATCAACATCCACTCCGAGATGTCTGCCAGGCACGCAGCAATGCCTCCACTTGGGTGTCAGAAGGGGGAAAAGACAGAATCAGCTGGGTGTCGTCTGCATAGCAGTGGCAGTGGATGACAGAACCAGGAGATGATGTGTAGAGGGAGAAAAGAAGAGGACCCAGGACCGAACCTTGGGGAACCCCGGTGGTGAGCCTACGTGGCTTCGACACGGACCCTCTCAGTGTGACCTGGTAGGAGCGACCTGTCAGGTAGGATGAGAACATGGAGAGTGCAGAGCCAGAGACCCCCATTCCCTCCAGGGTAGAGAGATGGATGTGGTGGTTCACTGTCAGATGCTGCAGACAGGTCCAGGGTTAGGGTCCAGGAGAACCAGGACAGAGGGGAGAGAGTTAGCTCCAGCAGTTTGGAGTGACTCAGTTACTGCTAGGAGGGCCGTCTCAGGTGAGGGGCCCACCTTGAACCCGGACTGGTGGGGGTCCAAGAGGTTGTTCTGGTGGAGGTAAGAGGACAGTTGTTTAGAGACAGCGCGTTCAAGAGTTTTGGACAGGAAGGGTAGAAGGGATACCGGTCTGTAGTTCTTGATCTCTGAAGGGTCCAGAGCTGGTTTCTTTAGAAGAGGAGTGACTGGCAGTCCTGGAAGCAAAGTCCTGATGTCAAAGATGTGTTAATGAGGTGGGTCAGGTAAGGAAGAAGATCAGGGGCAGCAGAATGAAGGAGAGGGGAAGGGACTGGGGCAGGTGTGGGTGGTGTGGACAGCTGGGGGGTGAGGGAAGGAAGATCGGATATTGTTAACCTTGTTGTCAAAGAAGTCGGCGAAATCGTCGGGGAGGAGGGAGGAGGAGGGGGTGGGGGTGGGGGTTGGAGGAGGGAAGAGAAAGTTTGAAAGAGTTTTTTGGGTTTGGAAGCAGAAGTTTGAATTTTGGTACAGAAGAAGGCAGCTTTAGCAGCAGAGAGAGAGGAGGAGAAAGTGGGAAGCAAAGACTGGAAGGCAAGAAGGTCCTCAGGGAGTTTACTTTTCCTCCATTTGCGCTCAGCCGCCCTCAAGCTCCGCCTCTCAGTACGCACTGAGTCCGACAGCCAAGGGGCAGGTTGAGCTGAGCCTGCAGGCCGAGGGGCGGGTGGAGCTGAGCCTGCAGGCCGAGGGGCGGGTGGAGCTGAGCCTGCAGGCCGAGGGGCGGGTGGAGCTGAGCCTGCAGGCCGAGGGGTAGGTGGAGCTGAGCCTGCAGGCCGAGGGGTAGGTGGAGCTGAGCGTGCAGGCCTGGAGGTGAGGGGACAAAGTTTGTCCAGAGAGGAGGACAGGGTGGAGAGAAGAAGATCAGTAGCAGTGTCAGGGGATAGAAAATAAAAAGATTCAGGGGCAGGCAGAGCAGAGAGAACAGAAGAGGAGAAGTCAGTGGGGGAGAGAGAGCGTAGAGACGAGAAGATACCATGTGGGTGGGGGGAGGTGGAGAGGGAGGAGAGGAGAGGGTGTAGGACATGAAGTAGTGATCAGACAGGTGAAGAGGAGTTACAGAGAGGTTGGCGCTAGAACAGTGTCTGGTGAAAATAAGGTCCAGTAGGTTGGCAGCCTTGTGGGTAGGAGGAGATGGGGAGAGAGCTCGGTCGAAGGAGGAGAGAAAAGAAACAAGAGGGTGAAGCTTCTCTGTCTCCGAGAAGGATGAGGCCGGAGCCATCATCAGGGAATTGAGAGACCAGAGTGTCTAATGCCACGTTCCTGGCTGCCCACCGCTCCAGGTTGGCATCTGTCTCTATGAGTGTGTGACCCTGTGTGTCAACAGGTGCCAACCTGGATGGGTTAAAAGCAGAGGACAAATTTTGTGTGTATGCATGACCAATAAATCTAATCTTAATCTTAAGAAACTTGGACAGGGCTTGACTTTAGGGCTATGCCTTCTCATCCTGACTGTAACCCAGGGGTCCCGACTGCAAAGGGTCTAATGGGATTCATTACCCTCGGTGGGTCCTCAGTGGCTAAAGGAGCCTGGCTTAGGCTGGCGTTCTCTCTTACCAACAGACATGTCCTCTTTTTAAAAGAAGTCCGGCTGAATTATCCAAATCGTCTGGGATTCTGCTCAAGTATGTTTACATCGTATTTGTGTTGTGTTTCATTCCTTTCACTCACTTATTACACACTTGCTCTCCTCGTAGCCCTACAGCATAGATGGAGTAGAAATGAGTCGGGGAGGGCGAAGGCAAAGTCTCACAAAGACAGGGTCTCTCTCTTCATGTCCCACCTTCTTGCACAGCATCTGACTGTAGGTAAATACCATCATGAGTCGACCACCTTCTCTCTTCAAGGATTCAGTTGCACTACGATGAGCACCACTGACTGACCTCAGCCGAATTTCTCTGTTTACAACAGCTAGAAAATGTTTACGAAATTACAAAAAATGCATGTTTTTGTCTTGGTCGTGATTCATAGGAAGCTCAGTGCATGACATACAAAGCAATGGCTGATTTATTCATCTTCTTCTTCTAATCTGTGGCCATAAAACCCCACCCGGTCGAGGCAGATAGCCGCTCCTCCTGGTTCTGACGGAGGTTTGTTGGTTCTCTGTTGGTTTCCTTTAGCTCGGCAACTTTTTATTTTTTAAATTGGTTTTGTATGAATTGGACTACTCCGGATTTCAAAGAATTAGATGGAATTGAATCTGGTCTTTATAGCACCGTCAAGTTGGGTTTTTGTCTTGTCTCCATGTTTTGTCATTTCCTGTTTTATTTTGAAGAGTAACTCTCCTCTTGTTTCAGGTCACTTGCCCTTCCTCATGCGTTGGAGTGTCTTTCCCGAATCCTGATTGTGTCCACCTGTTTCCCATTTGCCCTCATGTGTCTTATAGTCTGCGTCTCCCTTTGTCTTTTGCCTGAGTGTTTCATTTTGTCGTTCACCCGAGCCAGTCACAGTCACAGTAAACCTTGCCTTGCCAGTTCGAATACAAAGCCACGATTCTTTGCCTCCTTGCGTGTGATTTAAGTTTCATAGCCATTTTTGATTTTTTTTTTTTTGTTATAGATAACGTTTCAAAGATTTTGTAGAGCCTCTGGTTTTTAGGAGTGCATTTAGTTGTTTTGTTTCTAGTACGAAGTTGTTTTTCCTCCTTAGGTAGTGATTTTTGGTTTTATAGTTCATAGTGAATTGCCCTCCTCTTAACAGAGTGAGTTTCTGTTGTTTTTTTCCCTCTTTTATTTATTAAGTTTTATATAATATATATATATAGAATAATATTTTTATAGCTTATTATTTCATCACTACATATTGGTGGTTGGATATATATAATAAAATCTGCTCAATTGGATCCTCTTCATCTGAGTCCTCTTTCAAGCCCAGGTCTGACAACTTTTTGGTGAGTTGGTGCTACTAAAATAAATAAAACTGAACTGGACTTCTCGACACCTGAGAGTTTCTGTCACCTGGATGCTCAGGGAGGGGGGCTGACTTTTCTTAGTCGGGCAACCTTTTCTGAGCTGAATTAGATCAACTTTGCTCATAATCAGAGTGAATGCGACAGATATTGGGCTGTACAGACTAAGTAACTTTAAACTGTTCTGACAGGACTTTTGCTCGCTTTCAAGCAGGTAAAAGCGATCTCAGGTTGTGAAACCGATCAGATCCATTCAGCAGCTGATAAGGTGAGTGTGTGTGCTCAGGTGTGGCGTTGCCACGGCAACAGGAACCCACCGGGTGTGGTTCAGAGTGTGTGTAAGCAGGCACTGTCAGGGTGTGTTTGATGGATCATTGTGTGTGTGTGTGTGGTGAGTAAGAGTGTGTCTGCGACTCAGGGCGTGTCCGTCTGATTTCATACCTGCAGGTTACGCTTCACACATGGAAACAAACGTAGCTGCAGGGACAAAAAAAACATGAATAATTCGAGCTCAGAGATCCAGCAGTTGGCATCTAACCTTGGATTGTGAAACAAAGTGATCAGCAGAAAAACGGGACCTTGTAGCCACTGAAGATAAAAGCTTTACTGCCAAAGAACATGGGGTTTCGCACCATGTTTTTAGTTCTTAGTTTTGTGTTTTATCATGTTTTAGTTTATCTGGTGCCTTCGTGTTTAGTTCCTGTTTAGTCTTTAGTTTTCTAGCTCATGTTTAGTTTTAGTTTCTTAGTTCAGTTCCATGTTTTCCCCATAGTTTCTGTTGTTCTCCCATCACCCTCATTTACACCACCTGTAGTTTTTCCATCAGCTGCACTCACTCCCCTATCACCCAGTATTAACCCTAACCCAGTCAGTATTTAGTTTCCAGGCTTCCCCGTGCACTTTGTCAGATCCTTTCACCCTTCACGCCACGCCAAGTCTTGCCAGGTTAAGTCTTTTGCCTTTTCGTTTCCCGGTCATGTTTTGTTTTTTCACAGTTTAGTTATTGTCATCCGGCTCAGCCGCGTTAACCTTTTGTTTTGTGTTAACCTTGTTTTTGAATAATAAATCAGTTCGCTTTTTGAAGTCCGCATCGCACCCACCACCCTAACAAAAGAACGTGTTTTTGTTTGCATACATGTTGGAAACGCTGCGCAGGTGTCAGTCATCGCTCACCTGGTATAATCCCCCAGTTTATCACAGCAGCACACACAGCAGCACACACAGCTGCACACACAGCAGCACACACAGCTGCACACACAGCTGCACACACAGCTGCACACATCTGCACACAGCAGCACACAGCTGCACACAGCTGCACACAGCTGCACACAGCAGCACACAGCAGCACACACAGCTGCACACACAGCTGCACACACAGCTGCACACACATCAGCACACAGCAGCACACAGCTGCACACAGCAGCACACACATCTGCACACAGCTGCACACAGCAGCACACAGCTGCACACAGCTGCGCTGACAGTCACACTCACACTGTTGATATGTTAACTTTCTGTTACACTAATAAAATGCAAAAATATGTTTGTTTTTTTGTCAGCTGTGTAGTTTATCTGGAAATAAAATGGAAGTTAATTCGGTTTGAACTTGACTCTTGATGATGTAATACTCCTTCCCTCCTTTTGGGCCTCATATCTGCTTCTTTTAAAGTTCTGCTCAGACTTTCAGATGGTCTGCAGCTGTTGAATCGGATCAGTCATTTATTCTTTTATTTCAGAGCTTGTGCTTCAGTGCAGCTTCAGCTTCTGTATGTTTAAAACTGCTTCATCAAGCGCCACCTTCCCCATGTCGGTGGTCCTTCCACATCAGTCTTTCTGTGCTTAGTGTTCCTGTTTTTCATGCTGAATGACCATCTCTGGTTTAAGGGATCCTTCCTGCTGATGCCAGGCAGATTGTAACTCCAGCCAAAGATTTATAATTCAACGTGGTAACGGATACTTTATTGTGTCGTGCTCCTTTGCACAGTCGTGTTCACAGGTATCTGACTTGTCATGTTTTCCATTTTCTCTGGAACAGTGCGAGTATTCACATGGAGATATTTAAACATATTTAATTCTCTGTGCTGTGAAACGACTCTGTGTTGCAAAAATGGAAATGTGATGGAAAGAGCCACAGATCCAGAACAACACCCGAAGTGTCCCGGCACACAACGGCTGACACACAGCAGGCGTCATATCCTCTGACTGTGTGTACATGTCTGTGTGTTCTGGGGTGTGTGTGAATCACTGTGAGTAAGAGGCCAGCATGCAGCGTGCACAGACCTGCAGCGGCAGAGGAGTTAAAAGCTGGCGGTTTGAGGAAGAGCTGATCTTAGGACTCAAACATGAAGAGCGTGTGGATTTGTCTCTGTGGACTTCTGGCTTTGGTTTGTGCCGCCCAGGCGACCTACACCTCCTACCGTAAGTGTCTGAACTTCTTCTTCTTAGCTTTTACTTCTGCGAACACTTTTACAGCCGCTGGAATGTGAACAGACAGTAAACACACTGTGTTTCCAGATAAATGATCTATTTCAGTTAAAGAAAGAGTTATTGGTTTTAAGTAAAGACACCGAACATCGTTCTAAGACTCACGGCTGAATATCGTTTATTCTCTGATCGTTGCTGAAGAGATTTTCACCGAACTTTAATATTTATACCTGCAGTTATTAATTATGATGTTAATTAAGGGTTTCCGATGATTTGTTTTGGTTTGCCAGGATGTTACTTATAATACATTTAATTCACATTTAGTAGTTTAGAGTATGCTTTTATCCAAAGAGACTCACAGCATTCAAGGTCCAGTGCTGTCAGAAACGGTTGAATAAATGTTATGCATTCAATCTATTTCAAGGACGGAGTAAAGAAGAAGTACAAAGGAATTAAATGTTAGATGTGTTAGAGGTGTGATGAGAGTCGCTGTAAAGAGATGTGACAGCACAAGTGAGAACAGTCTGGACTGAGACGGACTTGTGTCTGCAGATGGCAAAACATTAGACTTTAATTTGACTCCAGCAGTCTCGGGTAGCCAGAGGAGGTCAATGAGTAGTGGATGACACGTGACCTTTTTGGTTGACGGAACACCCGGCGTTCTGGACCATTTGTCGGGGTTCCACTGTACATGTTGGGAGACCTGCTGAAAGATCAGTGCGGTGACAGAGCTGAGAGATACTGATGGTCTGACGGCAGACTCGGGTTCAGCCTGATGTTTCTGATGCTGAGTGCAACGCCACACGACCAAGAGTTAACAGACTATGGGCAGAGAAGAACTGGTCTTGACAGCCAGCATTCTTGTAACCTTTGTTGGACAAAAGGTTGAAGAATCAGTCCTTATGAAATTGTGTTGGACAGAGTGAGTGGCTCAGATGTACAGGTTTAGCCGAAGGTGGAATTCTCTCAGCTATGTGGATATCTTTGAGAGATGAGCTGCGATTCGGGCTGAAACTGTAGGTTCATCTGATGGGAATGGCTGGAGCAGATGATCAGACACAAGGAGATGGTGTTTACTGGAGAGAAAAGTCTTAAGGCAAGACAGTAGAAGTGATGGGACACTGGTCTTTGTCCTCAGTATGATTCCTTAAAAGAATATCCATGGGGAACAATTTAAAGCAAGACAGGGTCACGCATCACCTCCACTGGCCAGAGAGAGATTCAACTTGCTCCAAATTAAGATGAAATCAGAATTTTCTTACAATAATGTCCTGAAAAATAAGTTAAAAATGCTCATGACATATTTATGGATGCTTCGTTTCAAACTTTGTAAATCTAAATAGATGGAAATTAAGTTAAAGGTAGGGTAGGAGATCCTGGATTTTGAGTCCAGCGAAGCTGCACTTTGGAAATACACAGGTAAAAAGTCCCAACCCTTTTCTTCACTTTCCCCCCGAAGCCACGCCTCTAGAGTACATGAACGCGCACAAGCACGAAGGTGCACGAGCGCTGTTCTGACAGCAAGCATCGATCGTTGCCGTATTTAGTATTTAGTATATGATAACTATACGTTTAATAATGCTAGGTGCTAGCCAAGCTGGCTCTAGTTTAGCTTCCTGCTAAGCTTCTGGACGCGTAATCCGTTCACGGAGCAGGGTAGCGCACACGGGGGGGGGAGCAGATTGCAGTTTGATAGACGCATCAGAATCCAATCATACTGAACGGTCCGTTCAGTATGATTGGATACTGTTTTTCCTAGATTGTACGTTCTAGAGGCCACTAAAACTTTTCATATTTGTGTCAAAACTTTTAATTAATTGGTTGCAATGGGGGTGTGAAGAGTATTTCAAGCAATATGTAAAAAAATGCTCCAGAAAAAGATCCCTTACCCCGCCTTTAATGTGTTCAATTAGCTGTGGGACAAAAATGGTAATGTGGGAAAAAGCCTGAATAAAGAGCTGAATGCAACTTTTTTCCTGTTCCTCTCATACATCATTAGAAATGTACCATTACAGACATGAGATATTGAAAGGTGCGTTTTTAGTCTGAAACCTATGATTTCATGACTCATCTCTACAGATCGACTTAAGAGTTTTCAAACATCTGCATCATTAACCAGCAGAGAAATAAAATGTTCATACTAGCAGTTTTATTACTTGTCTTTTTATTGAATTGGGAATAAAAACTAAACAGTGGTAGAACTACAGAAATGTTAACTGATGAAATTTAAAGAAACATAAATTTACTCATTTGAAGTTACAGTTATTATTGTATTGTATGTTTTATCCATATTGCAAGAATGTCTGCAAGAATCAAGCAGGAATTTTGATCTGGACCAAGAAATGACCAGAAAATCTTTTTTCCACATATTTTGCAGAATTCTTAATAATCTGGATGGATTCTCATTTAAAATCAATTTTAAATGTATTTCTCTGAGTGAACTTTTCCCACTTCTTGTACAATCATGCGGACTATCACATAATGATAATAAGTGTAGCATACAGCAAAACTTTCAAACCTGGGAGGTTTGTTTTTGACATTCTTTGAGGTTTCAATTTTTACTGCAGCTCAGCTTTTCTCATTGATCGACTCAAAGTCCTTGCTCATTTTTCCATCTTGTTCACCAAAATATGACAATTCTAATCCATATATTACATATACATAAAAAACACAAACTCAAAGAATTAAAGCGCATTGAAATCCAGATTTAAAAAAATTCCAAAGTCTAAACCAGATCGCTTTATTTTTGATTGTTTTTAAACTGACATAAATGATCCTCCCATGGTTGAAATTAACTGTCTATCGACTGGAGAAAAGGAAACACCCATGGGTGAGGCTGCCCTGGCCTCCCCCTTACCTGAGCTGCTGAGGGGAGTTGCCTCCCCCTCAGGGCCAGAAGTTATTACTGGCTGCAGATATGTCGAAGAGAAGAATTCCAGACTGAAAGAGGAAAATAAACGGTGTCAGTGAGTCACTGCAGGAATTCAGTTACACAAACTCATGACGACAAAATAAAAGATTTATTAATATAAGACATGTTTTAAAACTTTCATGTTGATGTTAATTAAAGAACTCATCGTGTATAATCTGAACTGGATGATGAATTATCTCTGGAGACATGTTCTGAAACATTAGATGTTTGGAATTAGAGAGGAACACTGAGGTTACTTTTCACTGCGCAGATGATAAAAGCAGCTGTGATATGTTACTCTTTACTGTTGAGCTCATTTCAATGCCGCAGAGAAAGAAATCCTCTGATTCTGGGTGTCAAATGATCAAAATAAACAGGAAAGAAATGAAAATGTTCTATCGTCTCTTGTCAGTTTTACAGCAGCAGAAAACGTGGTTACAGACACAGCCCATAAAATCTAAACATGTAGAAGGTCAAACGCTCTGTTTAAAGCTTGGTATCAATATTCCACACAGTAACTGTCCCTGTATGACTGAATAACACATTCTGGGTGTGTCAGTTGTTCTTTCTTCCCTCTGGCAGGAATAAAACAACTTCATAGTTCAGTTATGAAACAGTGAATCTGTTCAGAGCGGTTGTACAGGCTGCTGAGATGCACATGTCGGGAGCTGTCCCGTGGAAAACTAAACACCCGGGTTCACCGCTGGCGCCCAGGTGAACATTAACTGTTATCACACAGTGAGTCAGATAAAATAACCGCTCGTGTACTCTGAACTGCAGAGAACAAGCTGCTGATTCAGAGGTTCACAGGTGAGTCTCAGACAGACGCACCTTAAACACTTAAATCTGAGGAGTAAGAATCCACTGTTGGTGATGTTGAAGACAAAAAACGAGATCTGTAAAGGATGAGGCCGATTCTTTGTTGTTCTCAGTAAAATCCCACGAGAAGAATAAAACTGAGTTAAATCTGCAGTTTCCATCTATTTGTTTACTGAAATAATCTGAACATCCAGAGTTTAACTCGCAGCAGACAAAGTAAAAAGTGAAAATAAGACCTTTAATTTAGTAAAATATTTCTTGTGCTTATTTTCTATAAAGAGCTGATTTGCTCTTGAATAGAATATTATTATTACAATATTGACCTGTTACGATTTCCCATGATGAGCCTCCTAAAGTCAACGTTTGCTAATCCAACCGAGTACAACTCACAGTGGTGGCGAGTTCTTGTCTTGGTTCAAGTTCTTCGAAATAGTTCGATTCATCCGATGAGCTCAGAAGGACGAATACTCTGTTCAGAGAAAATGTGGCGAGATTTCATGAGATTTTGCCTACTTGCCCCTGACAGCTGTTCAAGTTGACCAAGTGTTTTTTTTTTTTTTAAATCTTTTTCCAGAAGTTCTTCTGTAGTTCTGATAAAACATGAAACAGAACATGTTGCTATATATGGAGCAGCTAATGTTGGGAGTAAGCTATGAATATATTTAGTTTTATAGGATAGAGTTAAACTCGTGGTTTGGTACTTCTGTGCTTTTGGATTAATTTCATGCTTATAAATGTATTACTATATTATTTAATGTTATTTAATATTCAAACTTGTCCAGCTTGTAAACTGTATCACTGGGTAAAAATCAGCTCCTGAGTTAAAGTTTCTCTCCGTCTGGACCCTTCCTGAAGCTTTTAGCACAATCTGATATGAAGAAATTAATCAAGCTTCAGTTAAAACCCAAGAGTTTATGAGGGAAGGTCACAGTTTTACTTCTGTCGGCCCGCCTCTGCACCACAGACGCTGATTTGTAGATAAGTTTTCCGTCTAATCGTTGCTCTGTCTTACCACTAACGACTATTTATGGGTCCGTGTCTGCTCATGAAATGAGCCAACAGCAGGAACAGGCAGCAGCCTGCTGAACGACTGCTGGACTGCAGACAGACAGCAGACAGACTGCTCTGGTTCCTCAGACGAGGCCGGTCTGCAGGCTTCAGGTTGGGAGGTGCAGCAGCAACTGAGATTTATGAACAAACCACAAAACAAGGCGTTTCGTGCTGTGTAAACTGTGATAATGCTGCAGCTGCTTGGTTGAGGTGCCATTTCAGGTAATCATTAAACAAACAAGTCAAAGTGTTAGAGGAGGGGTGTGTTGACGATAAGAGAGATGTGAGCCAGTCTTTACGTAGAAGAAAGTGTTTCATGTGTTCATATAAAATCACAAGTAACGAAAAGATTAAAGTCACTCACTCAGTGGGGTCACATGGCTCTGAGAGGATCGGATTATTGGCTAAGTTACAATCAGACTGAGTTATTAAAGGATAATTCTCCTTGGATATCTGGCGGTGAATGAATGGGATCAGAGGCACAAAGCGTGTCATACCCCGGTATGATAGGTGGCGCTGTACCCATTCCAGCTGTTGCTAATAGAGCCACTTCCTGTTGACCTCTTCACCACCAACAACAACAACAAACTCAGGCATTGGAGAAAGATGGAGAACGCAGAGCCAGATGAAGCTACGTCCCTCTACATTTGCTCTGTGATGAGCTGCTTGTTGCACAAACTCGATGCCCAACGGAGCATTCTCCATTGCGTTGTTTGTTTCTTTCTGACGGCGACAACAACAGGAATATCGTCTCCTTTGACTTCCGGGTCACGACCCCGGGAAAACATCTGGAGCACGCGCAGAACGCAAAGTCTGATTCACCACGTGCTTCAGCGTCTACAAGCAGGTTTAGTGACTTTCAACCCAGTTATCTCGGGGTCTGAATCCCATCCGATCCAGTTCTTAGTCAGATTAAGGTGTCTACATGCACTTAATAACTCAGTCTGATTGTAATTTAGCCAATAATCCGATCCTTTCAGTGCCATGTGACCCCACTGAATGAGATGAACCAGAGAGAGAATTTTTGAGCCTCCTGTTCACTCCTGTTTCCTCCTGCAGCAAGCCTGCGCTGTGATTGTAACGGCAGAGCTCGGTACTGCCTGCGGGATGTTTGGGGTCTGCGCTGCCTCAGCTGTCAGGGAAACACCGAAGGTCGCCACTGCGAGCGCTGCAAACCCGGCTTCTACCTGCAGGAAGCGGGGCAGAGCTGCACGCCCTGCCACTGCAACTCCACAGGTGAGGACACACCTGACGCCGTCATGTCTGCAGAATCCGGTCTGAATCCAGTCTGAACGCGTTCTGTTTCTTCCAGGTTCTGTCGGTCCCGGATGTGACAGCAGGGGGCGCTGCAGCTGTACAGAAGGCGTCACCGGAGAGAAATGCGATGTCTGCCCCAACGGCCCGATCGGGCCGAACGGCTGCCCCCAGAGGTGAGGAGGGACATCCCCCCCCGGAGCCATTCAAACGGGGATTAGAGCTCCCAACAGTGTCAAGTTAATCTCAATCCTCAGAGCCTGAACAGGGATGGCTGGACTTCTTCTTCTTGGATCGCGCTGATGTTTCAGCTCAGACTGAAGTTTCTTTCTGAGGCCTGAAGGCCAGTCTGTGCTGCAGCCTCAGCCGGACCTTTAGTGTCTTTCTGTCACATGTTTCTGCCGCTTCAGTTTCTCACCTCTAACGGTGCGTTCAGACCGGACGCGGCACAAATTTTTCGCGCGACGTGATTACATACAAAGTCAATGCAAAGACGCGAATTCGCGCAAGTTCAGAAAATCCAACTTTGGCGAAATATTCGCGTCACGACAGCCTATCAGCGGTGAGATTCTGGACGACAGTGACGTCATGCGTCCCGGGATCTTTTTAATTGGTTTATCTGCCACTCACCGGAGACAGATGGACAGGCGCTCCGCAGCTGAAATGGAGCGCCTGTGGTTGGTGTCCTGCCGAGAGATTACGGCACCGATCCTCCCGAGCAGGTCATCCAACTGGGCCTGGTGAGCCTGAAATACCGCTGGAGGCGGCCGTCAATCCAGACGCAACTCCTGGAGAAGGCGGTGAAATTCTCCGAGCTGAGTGCGCCTCCGGATGATGTCACTGACCCAGACACGACGGCGTGTGCGTTTCAGACGAATCTCGGACTGCCACAGCAGGTACAAGGACGCGATGGTACCTATAGGCCGGCGCACACCTTTACGATTCATGTACGATTTTGTCGGCCCGATGACTTCGCATGGGAATCGTAAAGGTGTGCGGTAGCAGCCGACAGACGATTTTGTCGTTTATTGTTTCATCGGATTAAATCAAACATGTTTGATATTTCCGTACGGATTTTCCTTGTGCCGAACACAATCGTATGTGTGTGCGGTCTCTGTCCCGATGTCATCGCGCAGGATTATTTAAACAGCCAATGGGAATAGCGCACTTAGTCACGCTGGACGACTACGACACAAACATGGCTGCCTCCAGTTTGAAAGTCACGTGATTTGTGGCTTCCTATTTCGGTCATGTGATAACATTCGGTCAAAAAACTCGTAGGTTCGCAAGTGTGTGCGGTGGACGTGCGAGCGTGTCAAATATGGTTCGAATTGTTACGCCGATCACCCGACAAACGATGCAACGATGACATCGTAAAGGTGTGCGCCGGCCTTATATCAGCCATGGTTGATGAGAGAATGAAATGGAGGGAATGGCGCCAAATAGCCCCTTTTCGCGTGAATAACGCGAGTAAATTCAAGTACACCCGCGGCAAAACTTGCGCGAGTAACGCGACGCGAAAATTCGCACCGCGTTCGGTCTGAACGCACCGTCAGAGTTCCAGCTCTCCAACTCCTCTGAGAGCTTAAACATCGTCTGAAATTCATGATTAGAAACTGAGCCCTCGCCATGATATTGAGGTTCTGATTCCTCTGCAGCTTGAGCTCCAACTTCCTGTTTTCCTGCATTTCAGACGTCAGTCCAGAGAGGATTCTGGGAGTTTGAGTCTGCCCTGTTTCTGTTATGGACACAGCAGTCGGTGTTCGGCCCAGCCTGGGTACTCCGTGCACAACATCACCTCCTCCTTCATCACAGGTGAGCTTTCTGCTTTCTGGTGCTGATCCCAGGTGGGTTAGCTTCAGGGGCGAGGCTAGGGTATTTTTAGTGGTGCCAAGGCACCACCGTGAGATAGCTCGGCACCCCCTGGCTCAGCACATTTTTTATTTTTTCTTAATCCACAAAAAAGAGACTTATTTATTTATTTAATTTATTTATTTTTGTGTGTTTTATTTATTTATTTTCAAAAGGCATTCTTGATATTATTAGCCTTGGGTGATTACAAAGTGTGGGTTTTATTTTCTTTTGCTCAAGAATGCATTATTTTAGTGACCATTTTATTTATTTTCTAGCATTTGTTTTTGTTTTAACTCTTTACTCCCAAAATAAATGTTGAGTTATTTTCAATATTTGTCTCAGGCTCTCTGTTAGCCCTGTCATAGCCACAGTCTTTAGAAATGAAGAGGTCAAAATTGAATGTTGTAGGGGAAAACACTACTCAAAGCAAAACTGATACGGCTCCAAAATTTATAAATGTACTAGTTCGCCTCAATTAGTGAGAAATAATGTGCCTCTGTGAGCACTGGGGGCTGGGC
Source organism: Odontesthes bonariensis (assembly GCF_027942865.1). NCBI lineage: Eukaryota > Metazoa > Chordata > Actinopteri > Atheriniformes > Atherinopsidae > Odontesthes > Odontesthes bonariensis. The sequence goes on from NC_134519.1 coordinate 2,559,459, forward strand.
CCCCCTAAAGACCAGATCCTAAACGTAAACGATGCTGTTGTGTTTCAGGTAAGGAGGGCTGGAAGGCGGCGACGGCGCAGGGCGTTGCTCCTGAGGACGCTCACTTCCGCTGGTCACCAAAACACCAGGACCTGGAAGTGATCTCCAAAGACAGTCTGCCCATGTACCTGTCCGCACCAGGTGAGACAAGCCCCGCCTCCTCCTGACGGATCAGGAAGCTCTCCTTTCCGTTGACCGAGTGTTTCATCTCCTGTCCCGCAGATCCTTACCTGGGGAACCAGCTGCTGAGCTACGGTCAGAACTTCTCTTTCTCTTTGCGTCTGGACCGAGGCGTCCGTCACCCGTCCACCAACGACGTGATCCTGGAGGGCGCCGGTCTGAGAGTCGCCGCCTCGCTGGGCGACCTGCGATCCATCGTTCCCTGTGCACAGAAGATCAGCTACAGCTTCAGGTCAGAACCCCGTGTCCACACGTTTCTGTGACATCACTCTGATGAACCCCTCACAGATCAGATAAAGTCTGATTCTGTCCGAGTCGGGCCTTAAAAACCGTGTTTACCTTGAGCCGCAGCCCAGCTTTGTTTGGTGTTTCAGGCTTTGAAGCAGCTTTAACGCCTTCTTTGTTGAACTTTTCACCATTTCGGATCATCTTTACATAGAACTGGTGTAAAGGGCTAGTTCGCCTCTTCTGACATGAAGCTGTGTAACATCCCATATCAGCAACATCATTTATGAACATCTTCTTACCCCCTGCTGCGTCCTGTGAGCAGAGTTCCAGCCTCGTTTTGGTGTTGATGAAGGTAGTCCGGCTAGTTGGCTGGGGTTTAAAAAATAAAGCGTTTTGCTTCTCAGAACAATATGCGTTCAACAGAGTAATACATTTGCATCACAAAATGGTTCTCCAGGAAAAAGTCAGACCTCACAATCTCTTGGCCCTATTTTCTCTCCCTTCGTATCACTGCCTGCTGTGCAGACCGAGCAGCAAACACCGTAACAGGCGCGGCTGTCAGCAGGCGGCAGCAGGCAGTGATACAAAGGGAGAGAAAATAGGGCCAACTAATAAAAACTATCCCATTAAACCAACAGATATTTGGACCAAAGTCTGTCTCAAACGTCTCAATAAGAGCTCAGAAAATGGAGTTAAATTGATGGGAAAAAAAAGGCAGAATATGTCACCTTTAAAATACAAATTAAATTTAAATTAAAATAATAAAAAAGAAGCTTTATAAAACAAAAGTAGACGTATGTGATCAAAGCTGAGTGTAAATTAAGAGAAAAACTGCCCAGAAATCTAATTAATTCTGAGATTCTCAACAAATACAGCGAAATAAATTATTATTTTTCTGGTTGTCACAAAAAGGAAAACCTGTTGAATTTCGTATCACTGCGTGCAGACCGAGCAGTAAAGACCATGAAACAGAAAATAGGGCCAAGAGATTGTGAGGTCGCACTTTTTCATGGAGAACCATTTTGTGATGTAAGAAGATGTTCATAAATGATGTTGCTGATTGAATTAAATTCATTTTTATTTAATTAGCGCCAAATACAACAAATGTCATCTCAAGGCACTTAGATAATACAGTCCAATTCAAGCCAGTTGGAATTCAATTCATTGTAATCATAATTATTCATAAAATAATCCAATTCATTCATATAGAGCCAATTCAAAAACTATTTCCTAGCTAAGGAAACCAACAGATTGCACTGAAATGGGATGTCATACAGCTTCATGCCAAAAGAGGCGAACTGTCCCTTTAACTTGGGCTGATGCGACAGCAGCATCCATCCAGGCTGTGAAATAAGGTCTTCTGTCCTCCGAACAGGCTGGACGAGCAGCCCGGCAGCAGGTGGAGGCCTCAGCTCTCCTCCTTCCAGTTCCAGACGCTTCTCCAGAACCTCACCGCCATCAAGATCCGAGCCACATTCGGAGAAAAAGGTGAGCTCCGTCTCCCGGCCTCAGGCCTTCTGTTTCCCTGCTTCAGAAAGCTCTTCTTGTTCCTCTAAATTAAATTAGATTTACGTCAGATTTGTCTTCTGAACTTCAGCTACAGCCAGAACTTCGGGGTTTAATCTGGATCATCACAAATGACACCCGTCCGGACATTCATGGAACATTTAAAACAAAAGATGATGATTTGGTTTCATTTTGAGCTCTCATTCAATTCGATTCAAATACAACAAATGTCATCTCAAGGCACTTAAATAATAAAGTCCAATTCAAGCCAATTGGAATTCAATTAATTGTAATCATAATTATTTATAAAATAATCCAATTCATTCATATAGAGCCAATTCAAAAACAGTTTCCCAGCTAAGGAAACCAACAGATTGAGCTGAAACTTGTCTTCAGTCCAATCTCCCGTCCTGAGTGACCAGAACCAGGAAGGGTGGCCATCAGAACCAGACTCAGGAAGGGTGGCCATCAGAACCAGAACCAGGAAGGGTGGCCATCAGAACCAGGACCAGAACCAGGAAGGGTGGCCATCAGAACCAGAACCAGACTCAGGAAGGGTGGCCATCAGAACCAGGACCAGGAAGGGTGGCCATCAGAACCAGAACCAGGAAGGGTGGCCATCAGAACCAGAACCAGCTGGGGTTTGAGAGGACAGAAAAGAGGGGACAACAAACACTGTAACACCATTCAAAGGAAACCTGTTGGAACAGGGAAACAGGAGTTAATGACCACAATAATGTCACATGTACATAAAGAGAGTAAAGTGAGGAAAGGTGTGACAGATGAGGCCCCCCAGCAGGCTGGGCCTATAGCAGCTTAACTATGGGATGTTTCAGGCTCACCTGAGCCGTCCCTAACTATAAGCTTTATCACAAAGGAAAGTTTGAAGCCTGGTCTTAACTGAACTGCTGCTGTTCCATCTTTTCAGGACGTGGTTACCTTGACAACGTGAGGCTGGTTTCGGCGCGGCCCGGAGGCGGCGACCCGGCCCGCTGGGTGCAGACCTGCAGCTGTCCGGCGGGGCACGAGGGCCAGTCCTGCGAGCGCTGCTCGGCCGGCTTCAGGCGGGACGCCCCCGCGGACGGGGCCTTCAGCGCCTGCCGGGCCTGCAGCTGCAGGGGCGGCGGCTGCGACCCGCAGACCGGAGACTGTTTCTCTGCAGATGAACCCTGCTCAGACGGGTTCTACAGGGACCCCCGGCAGCAGGACCGATGTGTGAGGTGTCCCTGTCCAGAGGGGCTGTCCTGCTCTCTGCCTGCTGGTTCTGTGGAGCCTCGCTGTGACACCTGCCCACCGGGAACCGCCGGTGAGTCCAGAACCGACTGTACACTGGATTCATGGTAGGACCATCTGGTCACTGGCTTTGGCCTCTTGTGAGGTCACCGGGGGCTATTGCTGTAGAATTAGTGATGCCTAAAGATCCAGTTTAAAACGGCTTCTTTGCTAAATTATCTGTTCTGTTATTGATCAGGACTCTGTTTTATTTTTTTTTGTTTTTTTTGTGTTTTATTTAGTTTTTTGTGTGTTTTATTTAGAGTTTTTTCTGTTTTTTTTGTTTTGTGTTTTTTGTGTTTTATTTTGTTTTTTTGTTCTTTTTATTTTGTGTTTTTTCTGTTTTTTTGTGTTTTTTTTTGTGTGTTTTTTCTGTTTTATTTTGTGTTTTTTTGTTTTATTTTTGTGTTTTTTGTGTTTTATTTGGTGACTTTGGGTCTGTTCTGTGTGGACACAACACTGGTTCATCCCTTGAGTTAGGAGCCTTTTTCCTGCCTGAATGGTTCATAGCTCAGAGTTAAGTGGCTTAACAAAGAAAAATGGACTGAAAATGAGTAAAAAGCAGAAAATGTCCAAAGAAAAACGTTGAAAGACCTTTAGAAAGTGTTGAAACTGTTGCTGAAGATCACTTAAGCTGCTTGGATGCAAAATATAAAGAAATAAAAGGTGTCTCATGACCAAAATGCTTCAAAAACCACATAAAATACTTAATATGGCTGTCACAATAATACAAATGTAGTTGGAAATTAATAGTTATACAAGAAATTATAATTAAATGTCTGTTTCTGTTCATTTTAGGCCACTATTTGAGTAAATTAATGTAAAAAAAATCCAATAATTTTTAATTGCTCGTCTGACTCCAAATCTGAGGGAATTTTATTCCTTAACTCCTCCATGCATTCATCTCCAGCAGACTCCATCACTGTAACGCTCTTTTAACTGGACTTCCCACAAAGAGCATTAAACATCTGCAGCTCATCCAGAACGCTGCTGCTGGAGTTTTAACCCGGACTAAGAGATCTGAACACATCACAGCAGCTTTAAAATCTTTACTCTGGCTTCCAGTCAGTCACAGAATAGATTTTAAAAGCCTGCTGATGGTTTACATCTGTGATCTGTTCAGAGAATATAAAGCCAGCAGAGCTCTGAGATCCAAGGACTCAGGTCAGCTGGTCCAGTCCAGAGTCCAGACTAAACATGGAGAAGCAGCATTTAGCTGTTATGCTGCAAACAAGTGGAACAAACTGCCAGTGGAGATTAAACTTTCACCAAATGGAGACATTTTTAAATCCAGGTTAAAAACATTTCTGTTCTCATGTGTCTATGCATGAAATCTGCACGATATCTCTGAACTTATCTGGACTGTTGCTGGTTTTAAATCATTTAAATTATTTTATTTGTTTCTCTTTATATTATTTTATGTATTTTTAATGCTTCTTCCACTCCCTGCTGCTATGCTTTTATTTTATGTGAAGCACTTTGAACTGTGCTACAGATAAATTTGATTTGATTTGAACCCTTCTGGACCTCTTCAACATGACAGTGTTGTGTGTCACCAGGTCCTCGCTGTGACGTCTGTCAGGAGGGTTTCCATGGCGACCCTGCCGGCTCTGCAGGCCTTCGGCGGCCCTGCGAACCCTGCAGGTGTAACGGTCACATTGACGTCAGCGTGGCGGGAAGCTGTGACCGCCACAGCGGCGAATGCCTGAAGTGTGTGAACAACACGGCCGGACGGAGCTGCGAGGGCTGCGTGAGAGGTTTCTACCACGAGCGACTCACCGACGCCTGCAGACGTGAGAGCAGCTTTCAGTTCTTCTCCGCAGCGCTTCACTCGTGTTTCTGCTTTAATGTCGGATACAGAAGTGTCAGTGACTGTTCAATGACATCACTGCACTCCTTAACCCTAACCCAACGATGCTGGGTCCTCTGTAGCTTTCTATCATGGGGCTCGAAGCTTATTTCAACGTCATGCGGCTCCACATAAACACATAAAATGTCACTATTTGTGAATCAATGTATGAAATAGGGATCAAAGATGTTAGCAATATTCAAAGGTTATGAAAACTATTTTTTAAAAGGTTTCAGTTCTTCTAAGTCATCATTTTGAGACTAAACCACAACTTTGAAATACTAAATCAAGCAAATCTGTGATGCTGAGACACTAAATGAAAACTTTTAGTTACACATTTATACCTTTTTGATACTACCTCATCTTTTTATCGACATTAATTCAGAAAATTTGGGATACTTAAAGTAAACAAATTCAAATTTGAAGATATTAAAAAGATTTTAATTACAAACTAATATGTTTTTAGATACTAAGTCACAAATAAGTCAATATATTTGAGCCATTAAGTCAAACTTCATAGTCATATTTTTAGATTTACAGTAAAAACATTTGAGATATTTTGTCGCGTTTTAGATACAAAATTAATTCTGAGATACTAAAATTCTTAAAGTCTATTCTTTTTTATGTACGGTTGTGGTTTTTATGATAACTGCGTGCATGGGCTTCCATAAAGGTTCTGGTTTTACTTAACATCTTCAATTATTTGACAAAATTTGGCAAAACCTAAAATCTCCAGCTCACCTCCAACACTGTGTAAATGTCATTAACTCTTTTTCCGCATATTTTGCTGAGCAGCTTGTAACTGCAACGCTCAGAGCTCGGAGTCTGAGCAGTGTGACGACTTCGGCCGCTGTCGGTGCAGACCGGGCTTCGAGGGTCTGAGGTGCGATCGATCCAACTGTCCCGCCTGTTTCAGCCCCATCAAGGCAAAGGTGAAAGGTCACTTTGTTCTTTAGGGTTCACATTCTTCAGTTTGATGATGCTGTGTTTGTCCAGCGCCTCCTGCTGAATGGATGTTTCCATGTAAAGCAGGACGTTCATCAAACAAAATAAGTCTTCAAAGTTGGGAAATTAAAGGTTTATAGGTTCAGATGTGATTTTCTCATTGCTAGAATGATTCTGTTTCTGTCAAATCAGGGTTTTCATCCTAATTTTACCACTTTATTTAGATATTTTCCAAATATAACTGCATTTACAGTCTATGCTTTAGCTTTCCAAACTGAGTGACTTATTATACATGTAATGTGATCATGGATCTGTGATGTTATTTATAATTAAATTCTTTGTAAGAGGTACATTTCAAACAATTAGAAACATATGTGTGCATCATGAAGGTAGTTCCAAAAGTACTTTAAAGTATCAAATCATTGAAGGTCTCGTTGATTCAAAGTGTTTCATATAATCTGTGTGTTCATCCGAACTGCAGCTGCTTCAAATCCAAACATATGTCATGTGTCCTCAACAGATGGAGGATTATGTTGCTAAACTGAAGGAGCTGGAGGCCCGGTTCTCGGACGTGGACTCGGGTTTGAAACCGACCGACAGCTCTGCGATGGAGGCCGCCCTGAGAGCCGCTGAGGAGCTGGTGAACGACCTGCTGGATCGTGCAGACGAGCTCACAGGTCAGAGCAGACCTCATGACTCAATCATTCTCTCATTGCACACATCTCCTGCAAGCTGACATGATGTCGAACTTCCACTGAAACACAGTTTATGGGTTTCCAGTAAAAACAGAAGCCGTCATACGAGGAATATAAGATACGGTTTGGAATACCTGCAGAAAGAAATGGTTGAATTGCAAAACAGATTGTTGTCTCACAGAAAACTTAAAGCTTTAAAGGGACAGTTCGCCTCTTCAGACATGAAGCTGTGTAACATCCCATATCAGCAACATCATTTCTGAACATCTTCTTACCCCCTGCTGCGTCCTGTGAGCAGAGTTCCAGCCTCGTTTTGGTGTTGATGAAGGTAGTCCGGCTAGTTGGCTGGGGTTTAAAAAATAAAGCGTTTTGCTTCTCAAAACAATATGCGTTCAACAGAGTAATACATTTGCATCACAAAATGGTTCTCCAGGAAAAAGTCAGAGCTCACAATCTCTTGGCCCTATTTTCTCTCCCTTCGTATCACTGCCGACAGCCGCGCCTGTTACGCTGTTTGCTGCTCGGAAGCAGGGGACTGCTCGCTCTGCACTTCGGTCTGCACAGCAGGCAGTGATACGAAGGGAGAGAAAATAGGGCCAAGAGATTGTGAGGTCTGACTTTTTCCTGGAGAACCATTTTGTGATGCAAATGTATTACTCTGTTGAACGCATATTGTTCTGAGAAGCAAAACGCTTTATTTTTTAAACCCCAGCCAACTAGCCGGACTACCTTCATCAACACCAAAACGAGGCTGGAACTCTGCTCACAGGACGCAGCAGGGGGTAAGAAGATGTTCATAAATGATGCTGCTGATATGGGATGTCATACAGCTTCATGTCAAAAGAGGCGAACTGTCCCTTTAACGCAGAAAAAACTGATTATCAGATGTTAAGACTGATGATCTTTAAAGCAGGTGAATGCATTGAATATCTGCTCATTTAAGTGATTTTTATTTGAATTATTCAGACAATAGTTATCAGAGCTCAGAGAGAAACTGCAGGTGAGAATCAACCTTTTTCCCTGATGTCACACATTTGTGTCCCGCAGAGATGGAGAAGGGTGTGCAGGACCGCCTGTCATCCATCAGCAGGAGTCAGCTGGTTGACGGGCAGGACATCCAAAACATCAGCGACAGAGCTGACCACATCCGACAGCAGCAGCGAGCGTCTGAGACGAGGGCGAAGGAGGTCCAGGCGCTGATAGAAGAGATGAGAAGCAAACTGCAGGACGCCAACACCAAACTCAAATCAGCTGTAAGACTTGTTACACGAACGTCACACTAAGGACCAGATGATGATGATGATGATGATGAGGAGGAGGAGCACTAAGACTAACTGTGACTGTGATGTTTTCTGTCAGGATGTTTCTCCCAACGACGTCACACCGGGTCCAAACGACTTGTCTGAGCTCGTGGAGACGGCTAAAAGTCTGGCTGACAAGTACGTGTTGATTTCCTGATAAATCAGACTCTTCTTCGTCATAATCACCTCTGCTCAGGGGCGTTGCTGGGCATACAGCTGTGCAGGGGCCCAGGCCCCCCAGAACCCCACCACCAACACTGCCTCACTGTATACAGAAAATTAGCCTGTACTGGATGTATAAGAACATTTATTCACATATGCACAAACCTCAACAGGTTTAACAGAGCTGTAGGCTATCCTAGCAAATAAAAACACTTTTGAATTCAGCCATTTAGCTTTTCAATTCCTCCTTCTGTAGCTCATCAAACATAATCAAGTCAGCCTTTTACAAGAGGAAATATTACTAAAAAACACAGTATGCAACAAAATAATGAACAATATGTCAGTCCAGGTACTGAACATGTTTTAATCTTACTGCAGCACAGTCAATAAATACTTCTGCAAGAGGGAATATTACAAAATAAAAAAGTCAAAATCTTAAATTAAGAGTACCTGATATGGTCTGATAAGTTATTCCCCTGATTGAGTTGCCTTTTAAACTAGCCTACCCACATTTGACCCATTATTAATGCCTAAGGTAGTTTAGTTAATAGGCAGGATATTGTCTCGTGTTTTTCATCTGCCGTGGAACCAGACGCTGTTTATTTGGTGTAAGAATTACAGCGGCCTGTAGGTAGGCGTGAGAGAAAACAAATCTCTCACCTCCCTAAACTTTATTCTCAGTTCTATTTGTTCTGACTCTCCTCTGAGAGCATTTCCTTATGTCTATGACCACGATGGCAGCAATCCATCAATGCTTAGTGGTTCATACAGCCTACTACGCTTTGATTGGCACAATGTGGGCTACTATCCGCTGATAAAAGACGTGCAGGCTACAGGATCTTACCTTCCAACTCTGATTTTGAACATGCACAAACGCACCCAAAGCCTGCAAATACAACCTCTTCACTCTTTGGTAGATCTGTGCAGCATTAAAGCAGGTTACGTGGTTGAAATAGGGAAAATCGGGTCTATGTTATTCTCCCTTGGCATATATCAGTCGTAGCGTAGTCTGAAGGATGTATGTGGGCATGTTTACAGGGGCACGTGCCCCGGTAAAGTCTGCCTCTGCTGACTCCTTTCCCTCCAACTTTCAGACACAAGAAGAAGGCGGACGCTGTGGAGCAGACGGCCAACGAGGCTCTGAATGACTCGGTGAATAGTCTGTCTCTGGTCCGGACCCTGATGAACCGGGAGAACAAAGTCAAAGAGCTGATCGGAGACCTGAAAGTGCTGTGAGTACCTCCGGATAATGACTGCTAATCTGGGACCTGCGCCGTCAGGCTCATAAATGAGTTGCAATGAATGAATGAATGAGTTTATTTAAAGGACAGCATGCAATACCATAAATCATTGCCATTTCATGAACAACAACAAGATGGTTACATCGGATTTAGCAGGAGTTTTCCATCCGTAGTCCTTAAAGGGGGATGGGGTAAGGAGTACAATTATCATCATTTTTTTTCTTTCTTTATTTAAAAACAACCTAATTACTAGTGAGTCTATTTTAATAATTTGAATTAGTTCATTTCCGAATTATACATTTTGATTCATATTTTATTTAATATTTTCTTTTAAAAAAATAAAAGATATTTTATTTCTTTAAGAAGCCTGATTTAAAAAAAAAAAAAAAAAAAAAAAAAAAAAAACTAATTATCAGTGGGAGCATTTTAATTTGTTTGGTGAAACCTTTGATGTTTATGCAGGACTTTATGTGTTGGGGGAGTTCATTCCATTCTTTTATAGCTTTATATGAGAAGCAGTTTGGTGCAAAAGCGCTTTTTCTTTTTGGGATAGTCCAATTTCCCTGAAGAGCTGTTCTGGTTGTTCTTACTGTACGTTCTGAGGCAGGCTGGATGAACTGCTTGAGTGGGGGTGGTGCAGCTCCGTGTAGTATTTTGAATATGAGGGTCAGGTTTGATAGCTTTGATAGATGGCTAATGTCTGGTAGCTCGTACTGTTTTAGGAGGGGACAGATGGGATATGATTTGGGCTTCTTTGCCAGTATTTTTATTGCTTGCTTGCAGAGATGGGACCAAGTTACACATGTGTAAGTCCCAAGTAATTTTTTCTTGGGCAACTCAAAGTCAAGTCACCTTATTATTGCAATTTTACCTGCAGAATCTGATTTTAATAAAGTGAAAACACAAAGATATAAGTAACTGTCAGTAAACATCATTGGCCAATGTGTCCAACCTGTCCACCCCGTATCATATCAAGCTAACGTTAGCTAACTACCGACTAGGCTAACAGGATAATATTAGCTAATTTGAAGCACTTACTGGTCAGAATGGATCTTCAAATGACGAACAAAGTTGGAAGTTATGCTAGATGCTTAACACTCAAGTCATTCAAGTCATCGTGTCTCAAGTCAAGTGCCGAGTCTTTAACTTCCAAGTCCGAGTCGAATCTCAAGTCTTTTATTTTTTGTCAAGTCAAGTCACAAGTCATCAAAACAGCGACTTGAGTCCAAGTCACAGTGACTTGAGTCCCCATCTCTGCTTGCTTGTAAACTGATTTTAGGGGTTTAATAGTTGTTATGCTAGCTTGGAACCAACTCGTTGTACGGTAAATGAAGCGGGATAGAATCATTGCATGATAGAATGTTATTGCTGCTTCCCGGGAGAGTGAGTTTCTGATATGTTTAAAAGTCTATTTGACATTTTCTTACGAAAGTTCCCCAGCCAGCATGTCCATGTGGGGCCCATAAGGTTTAAATTTGGGCTGCAGATAAGGGTCCCAGGTGGGTTTGTCCATATGGGTTTCAATGTGCAACTTGAAAGGTTAGGGGTTACCCTAAGCCTTAAATTATTCCAAAGGCAATACAGATAAACACATCACACAAAGTAAAACAATGTTCACATTCAAATTGGCTAAATGCAAAGTCCAACTAAAGCCACACAGCAACTTGAAACCCATATGGGCAAACACAGGTGGGGCCACCGTGGAAACTGCGGACAAACCCACTTCGGACCCTTATCTGCAGCCAGAATTTAGACCTTACGGGCCCCACATGGACATGCTGGCTGGGTTAACTAGGTTGGAATCTAGGATAACACCGAGGTATTTAGTCTCTTCTGTCACATTAATGGTTCCCCCCCCGTACTGTGACTACCGGGTGGTGGCTTAGCCTTGTTTTCGACTGTCTTTGCAACGTTTAGCGCTCGTTTCTCAGGAACAGGAGAATGAACAGAAGTTTCCACGGTTCTATTTTGGGCGGGTGTAGAAGTTTGGGATTCACTTTCAGGAGAGTAAAAACAGACCCGTGTGTGTCCAGGTACGATTCGACCTCGGCTCAGGTGAACAGTTTGGAGAAGCAGGCGAACCTTCTGAGCGACGACGCCAGAGAGGAGAGCAAAATGGCTGACGGCATGTTAAAAGACATCGACAGAATTGAGCTGAATATTCCACCATCGGTGAAGGTAACAGCTGCTGTCGGAGGTCAAAGTGTGCTGATCATCGAAGATGGTCGACAAGTTTGGAGACTAACGCGTCTTTCTGTTCACGGTGATCAGGAGGAGGTGGACGCCATGGTTACCAGGCTGGAGGGGCTGAAGGACACGGTGGAGGAGGAGATCTTCGCTGCCGAGGACCTTCAGGCCGCTGCACAAAAAGACCAAGCCGATGCTGAAGTCCTGCTGGCTAAAGGCAAAGCAGCCCAGCAGGTAGAGAACTATAAGGACACCAAACCAGTCACCAAATCAGCCTTTTATCAACTTAAGAACATATCCAGAATGAAGGGTTTCATGTCCCAAACAGATCAGGAGAAACTGATTCATGCTACATGCTAATGCTAACGGTCTTCTGACTGGACTCCCCCAAAAGAGTCTCAAACAGCTGCAGCTCATTCAGAACGCTGCAGCCCGAGTTTTAACCAGAACAAAGAGATCACATCACATCACCCAGTTCTCAGGTCTTTACATCGGCTCCCGCTCAGATACAGAATAGAATTTTTTTTCCCAACATTATCTTTATTGAGTTTTCAACATGTTTCCAAAACACATATATTCAGAAATAAGAGCGCTCTCATATCCAAAGAGACATCAGGGACAAAGTTATTATCCAACATTCAAATTGTCCTTCCTTGCAAGTCAGATATTTATGAGATAATATAGAGCAACACTTAGTACAAGTATAAAAACAAAAACAAAAAGAAAAGAAACCAGAACAATAAACGTTTCTCTATCTTGTCAAGAATAAGCCCATATTATTATTATATATTATTTATTTTGTACCTATATGGTTAAAAAATACAGATTGATGTACAATCCATACAGAATAAAAAAAATCAAATATCAAAAGAAAATAGATCACAGAAAGGACTACCAACAACTACACTTCTTCGTCTTCGTTACCCACATTACTTAAATCTACACTCTCCATATATTCTATAAAAGCCCAAATGTTTTGAAATAGTGATATATTCCCTTTTATAATGTAAGTTATCTTCTCCATGGGTAAAGTTGTGGATATTTCCTTAACCCAGTTGATGATTTTTGGTTTACTGGTACTCCTCCATGAGACTCTTTTTGCCAGCAGTAAGCATAAGTCCAGGGCAGGGATTATTTTTCTAGACATGTGGTGCAGAATAGATTTTAAAGTTCTGCTGCTCGTCTACAAATCACAGAATGGTTTAGGTCCAGAACACATGAATGACATGCTGGCAGAGTATAAACCCAGCAGAGCTCTGAGATCTGCTGACTCAGGTCAGATAGTGGAGCCCAGAGTTCAAACTGGACCCAGTGAAGCAGCTTTTAGCTGTTATGCTGCTCACAACTGGAACAAACTACCAGCAGAACTGAAATCAGCCCCAACTGTAAGCACTTTAAATCCAGGTTAAAAACATTTCTCTTTCCGTGTGCTTATGGTTGAGTTTATATTTTTCTTTTTCCCTTCTTCTTTGATTGCTTTTAACTGTGTTTTAATTTTTATTCTCTTTAAATTGCTTGTTTTTATGTTCTTTTAAATGCCTTGTCTTTACGTAAAGCACATTGAGTTGCCTGTGGTATGAAATGCGCTATATAAATAAAGATGCCTTGCCTAAGGATGCAGAGAGGAAGGGAAAAAGAGGCTGAATTCTTCAGTCACTGACATGTCTTTCAAAGAAGCTGCAGACTGAACACGTGGAGCAACAGTCAGTTCATCCATGTGTGGTCAAACCAGCTGCTGATGTCACTTTGATCTCCGTCTGCAGAAATTTGACGAGCTGCTGGACAGAGTCAACGTTGCCAAAGCCGAAACTGAGCGCGCCCTACGGCGGATCACGAACAACACCGACGACTTGGACGACACCCTCGCCTCCCTGAGAGGTAGAAACACAAGCTGTGAAGTTTTTAAAGTTTCTGAAATGCCTCCTTATAGAAGACGCTCATTAGATCTGTTTCCATCAGCTGGATGATTAAACTGGTGGGTTTAATCTGTGGCCAGCAGGTGGCGCTACATGCTTGTCATGGCCACCCATAAACTCCCAAAGAGTCACTTCTATCCCTCCTCATGACCATTAACTGTTTATCTGCAACAGAAACTGAATGAGGAGGTTCGGTTTATCCACAGAAACTAGGAACTAGTTCAGATATATTTACCCCAACGGTGACCCTTTTCTAGATGCAGTATATCTAGAGTACCATTCTCTGATTGGTTAGGGACAAGTGGACATAATCTACATTGTATTGTAGTTGTTAACATTAACCTGGTGCAGCGAACCCACCGTTTGGCCTGTTTTTTATTTATTTTTAGGGACCGAGCAGTGAAACTGCAAGGGCCCTATTGTATCTGTAAGGTTTATAATTATTCCGCCGTATTATTCTTTGCAAATTTGTCCTTTTGGAGTCTTATTTGGTAGGTCAATTTTTCCATCCTAAATATCTCCAGAGTAATTCCAAACCAGTCATCTAAGGTAGGCTGAGTCGGGCTTAACCATCTTCTTGTAATTGTTTTCTTACTTTCCACCAAGAGTATTCGTAGCAGCTTTATCTCTCTCCTACACTTCAAAAAAGGAATGTGGCCCAGGTATAGGACATCAAAACTCAGGGGTATTTGAGTGTTAAAGACTGTGCTTAAAGAAGCCTGGACATCCCTCCAGAAGACTTTTAAAGGCCTGTTTATGGTCGGAAACCAGGTCGCCTGCGTGTGTCGCAGTTATCGCAGACATGCCCCCCCCCCTTCTGCAAACACTCTGGTGCACCTCCCCAAAATTGTAACTGACCGCAGACAGTGCCGCAGATATCGTCGCAGGGAGGAGAGAAAGGAGGCCTCTGATTGGTCAACTCTACATCCGCTCTACACCATGCGTATTTCCGGTTTGCTAACCGGCTGACGCTAACCGTGCTAACCGTGACGATTCTTTCGCCTCTCTGCCAACTCCAGTAGTAGCAATATTTCTTCTATTTCTAGATCGATCAGCTGCATCTCAATCAAAGTGCGCATTCGTCCAGTCGCCATTGTTGTTGAATGACCTCCGTAACCGGAAGAGAAACACGCCACCCACCTCACCCACAATCCTAGCTTGTTCGTGATTGTCCGTCTTGCGTTGTGGCGTGGGATTAACATAGCGCAGACAGCTCTTCAAAATTGGGCATAAATAAAAAATAACTGCGTCATACCTGCAACAAGTTCACTGCGACACACTGCTGCGAGAGTATACACGGCCCTTAACTTGGGACAATCCCAGAATATGTGGTGGTGGTTAGCAGCAGTCGAGCCACACAGCCTCCAACATGGCATAGATACACCTTTATATCTCTCCTAATACGGTGTCTAATATCTAATAATATCCAATCCATGGAGCTGGATGTTGTCCACTGGAAGGACCAGATGTTTCCCCAAGCCTCCTCAGAAATCACAATCCCCGATTTGGCCTGTATTTTATTCAGCTGCCAGTCTCATGGCTCGCGTTCCTAATCTGCTCCGTACTTTTGATTTAAACTAGAGGGGAAACCCAAACAAAGTCCTTTAATTCTTCCTCCTCTGCAGGCTTTGACCAGCAAATCAACAGCAGCAAAGCATTGGCTGATGAGGCCATCAAACGTCTTCCAGGAATCAACGATATCATCCAGCAGGCTGTTAAAGACAATACGAAGACGGAGTCTGTCCTGGAAGACGTGTCGGAAGAGACCAATAATGCACTGGAAACCATCAGCCTGCTGGACAACCTGGTCAACGATTTGGGGGTAAAAGAATTTATTGTGTGGTCTTAGAAACCGGCGTGTGTTTGACTTAACTTACCTGTACCAGCTGTATCAAACCAAGTTTTTATGAAAATGAGCTTTTTTAAGATCTTTAAGTTGAACTGTTAAAGCCACTCTTCACTGTTCGACCGTTTCTTCTTTTTAAATAAAAAGTAAAGTAAAGCGTTATGTCAGATGCTTTATTAGTTTAAAAGTAAAGGCAGCATTCATAAACTTATAATTTCACATATTTGTACTCAGAAACTCATCCATAAATCCAGCTGACGTTGACATTTTCTTTGGGCTGTAACTGAGACATAATGGCCTAATTTAGTCCAGATTGGTCCCCCATATACGACGCCTTAAACTAAATATTATGGATGAGTTTCAGTGACTTCAGGCAACTAAATATATACTCTCAAGCACTGAAAAGTGATTTTTTTTTTTCCGTATTTTCTCCCCTTTAAATAGTGTTAAATGAAGTAAGGACCTTTGTATCTAAAAGTTTGTTGGTATAATTTAGTGCAGCGATCGAAAGATGAACAGTTAATGATGCTGACCCAGACTCTGTACGAACTGTACGGATTGTATTGCACTGGAAAGAATCTGTCTCTTGGTTTCTGACTCTTTCCTGACTGAGTTTTGTCTTTATACCTCAGAACACAATTGATTCGTTGCCGCCTTTTGCCAGTTTGGCGAATGAAACCACCAGACTGAACAGGGAAGTGAAGGACCTGAAGACAGACACAGAAAACACAAGCAAAGAAATTAATCTGGCGTTGGATGATGCCAGGCTGACGAAGGCTGATGCTGAGAAGGTAAATAGTGCTCAAAGAGATAAAGGCTGTGTTCCAAACCGCATACTACTCCTACTACTCCTACTAACTTTTGAGTTAGTAAGCGAGTTTGAGTAAGCGAGAAGTTCCCGGATGCATACTAGATTCCCCGAAATGTTGGGTATGCATCATGAGGTTACTACTCATACTCAAACTACCCAAGATGCAACGTAACGTGACGTCGCCGATCGTCATTTCCTGTCAAAACGGCAGTTTCAAGCTAGCTACAACGAGGGTAGGTTCACTTCCTGTTTTCAAAACAAAAGCACCAATTGTATGGTAATGGCTTTCCCTATGATAAAAGGCAACGGGTATTTTATTTTGTGAAAATAACCAGAAGTGCGTTGCTCACTGCGGCTAGCTTTAGTAGCGCCGAATTCGTGGGAACAAAATTGTAAACAGCCGGTATTTTGTCAGGTTTTCAACACGTTGGGGATCTAAACGACTACTTTCTCGCCTGAAAATGTTTCAAATGTTGCTAAAGTTTACAGAGTTTAGAGCTTAAGAGAAATCGGCTTCAGGCCGGCTGATTTCAGCTCGGGCAGGAGCGAAATGCATTGTGGGTAAACGCTCTGCATACTGTCTGATCGATCAGTATGTAGTATGGAAGTATGTAGTATGAAGTATGTGGTATGTAGTATGTAGTATGGAAGTATGTAGTATGAAGTATGTAGTATGGAAGTATGTGGTATGTAGTATGTAGTATGGAAGTATGTAGTATGGAAGTATGTAGTATGTAGTATGGAAGTATGTGGTATGGAAGTATGTAGTATGTAGTATGGAAGTATGTGGTATGTAGTATGTAGTATGGAAGTATGTAGTATGAAGTATGTAGTATGGAAGTATGTGGTATGTAGTATGTAGTATGGAAGTATGTAGTATGAAGTATGTAGTATGGAAGTATGTGGTATGTAGTATGCGGTTTCGAACACAGCCAAACTGTCACACTCACAAACAAAGATGGACACAAACAAAGATGTTTCCTCTCCAGGCGGATAGTGCAGCAGCAGACGCTTTGAACAATGCCAAGAAGACCAAAGAGGACGTGGGGAAAACGCTGCGCGACATCAACGACCTGCTGGCTAAAATGAGTACGTTCAGAGTTTTAACTTCATTTAATCAGGCTTCTGCTTTTCTTTTTTTCTTTCTGGTGAAACCTGAAGCTTTCCAGAGAACCGTTCAGGAGTTTTTGACTGGCGCCGCACACTCATCCACATCTTAATCAGTATGAGAAGAGAAAACACTTAAAAGATGTCACAAATGTCTGGATTATAAAGTACAGCTAACCTGATTATCATCAGTTTAAAGTGGCTCGGGGCGGTCTGTGGCGTAGTGGGTACAGCAGACGCCCCATGTACAAGAGGCTATAGTCCTCGTGCAGCTGGCCCCGGTTCAAATCCCGCATCGGACGGCCGTTTACTGCGTGTTATTCCCCCTTCTTTCTGCCCCCTGCTTCCTGTCTCTCTACACTGTCCAATATAATAAAGGCATAAAAAGCCCCAAAAAATAGTTTTAAAAAAAGTGGTTGTTTTAAAGTTTAAAATGAAAGTTAACAGTGTGTCAAATAACAAAGATCTGTTTTTTTTTTTTACTTTACTTGAGGCTGAAGTGGTTTGTTTTCTCCTCAACATGTGATTTTTTTTTTTTTTTTTTTTTTTTTTTTTTACGTCTGAAATAGCTGCTATCTCCGACTCAACCACTAGGTGTCAGTAACTCAAATCACAACTAAAAACCCACCTGTTCAAAATTGCTTATTCTGTTTAATATCAACTTAACAATCCATATTCTGTCTATTTGTGATATTGTTATGTTTTTGTTTTTTACTATTTGTGATATTGTTATGTTTTTGTTTTTTACTATTTGTGATATTGATGTGTTTTTATCTACTTTTTGTACGGTGACCTTGAGTGTCCAGAAAGGCGCCTTCTAAATTCAATTTATTATTATTATTATTATTATTAGTAGTAGTAATTGTTCAACATCTTTCCTTTAATAGCTTTGTCTCCTCTTTCTTGCTCTCCACAGACGGAACCAAAGTGGATGAAACGCAGCTGAAGGAGCTGGAGGACTCTGTGGCCGCTCAGAAAGACGCGGTGGACAATCTGAGGCCTCGACTCCAGGACATGGAAGACAAGGAGGCCGCCCAGCGGCGCCAGCTGGCCCAGATCAACCTGGACATCGATGGCATCCTGGCAGACATCGTTAACCTGGAGGACATCCTGGTGGCCGTCCCCAGGGGCTGCTACAACAGCCCGCCCATCGAGGAGGCCTGATGGGGGTCACCTGCTGAGACTCTAACCAGCTGAGACTCAGAAAACAGTTTTCAGCTGCAGATTATCCTGTCAGTCACTTTCATGTTTAAATAAAAGTCAAATATCTTTATTTTTGTATTATTGAGCGCAACGGCTGTTTGTTTTTTTTTTTTAAATCCTGAAATATCTAACAAATATACAATAATTCAAAATCTATGTTTAACTTTTACCAGAAATCATGAAACTGAATTAAATACATTTTTTAAAACGGATCAGTTAAATGTGTTTTTCAGGGAACAATTTATGATATTTTTAACAGTTCAAGAGCTTTTCTGATGAGGATAAACATTTTTATTCCAGAAACAAAGTTGAAAGATGGTTTAAAAACTAGTTCTGTAAATATCATTCATGTCTGAATTATTGTAAAAGTTACTTTTTGTTTGCATGTTGACGGATCTGTTCGTGTTTTCAGGGATAAATTAAAGATGAATTAAGGGTTGTTGTTTCATCGTGTGCAGAGGAGAATGTGTTGTTGGTGTATTTATAACCGAACAGTTTAATTTTTTAGCTTAATTAACCTGTTTTATTCTTCTTCTGTTGTGTTTAGTCTGACCAGCAGAAATATTTATTTGTATCCTGACTGATTTTGAATAAAAATCTAATATAAAACACATTATTCATCCCTTTCATGGTATTCAATTTGTTCATATATATCTGCTCTGGGGTAAATATAAAGAGTCCGTGTCTGAGGCTAATGAAGGCTAATGAAGGCTGGCGACCCCTGATAAAGGGAGAGGCCGAAAGAAGAAGAAGAGTTGAGATGATTTCTTAGAAGAAATATTTTATTTTGCCAGCAGGGGGTGTAAATGTAGCCACAGTTTGAAATAAATTAAAGAGACAATCAAATAATTCAGTCTCTCAGGTTCATTTTCTCTTTACATCCCTCTTGCCGTCTCTGTTCAGAGATCAGAGATCAGCTCCTGGTCTGTAGACTCACATCTGTGCTCATAAATCCTCACGCACACAGAAAAATGTCACTTTAGAAGAATTTACAATCAGGAGTTTAAAAAGAAAAAGAAGGAAGATCAACACAGAAAAAACATTAATATTTAGTAAGTGACTGACGGGAACCTAAAGTCCTGTAAACACACACACCTGTACACACACACTCGACGACAGGTAGAAATCATTCCTCACAGATGAGATCGATACGTTTAGAGTGAATAGAAAATGGAAAGAAGTGGGAGACTATGATCCCCACTGAAGCTATTATTCAGATTTCTGTAGAACTTATTTATCTTTTTGTGTTCTTTCCTTTTTTATTTTTATTTATCTTTTTTTTTTTTGCAAACACGTTCACAACAGACCATAATAATCTAAACATTCATGCCAAAACCAAACTGTCAGAACTAAGCATGCAGTCTAAGAACAGGAGCAAACGAAAGAAAAGTGATCGGAAACGACTCCGCTGCTGAAGATTCTTTACAAAGGTGCCGTCATCCTCATCCTCATCATCATCATCATCATCATCCTCCTCATCATCATCCTCATCCTCATCCTCCTCCTCATCATCATCATCATCATCCTCCTCATCATCATCCTCATCCTCATCCTCCTCATCATCATCATCATCATCATCCTCCTCATCATCATCCTCATCCTCCTCATCATCATCCTCATCCTCATCCTCGTCCTCGTCACCATCATCATCATCATCCTCATCCTCATCCTCCTCATCATCATCCTCATCCTCATCCTCGTCCTCGTCATCATCATCATCATCCTCCTCCTCATCATCATCATCATCATCATCCTCATCCTCATCATCATCATCCTCATCCTCCTCATCATCATCCTCATCCTCATCATCATCATCATCATCATCATCATCCTCATCCTCATCATCATCATCATCATCAT
The DNA here is from genome assembly GCF_027942865.1 of Odontesthes bonariensis. Classification (NCBI taxonomy): domain Eukaryota; kingdom Metazoa; phylum Chordata; class Actinopteri; order Atheriniformes; family Atherinopsidae; genus Odontesthes; species Odontesthes bonariensis. The sequence goes on from NC_134519.1 coordinate 2,579,807, forward strand.
CCTCCTCCTCATCATCATCATCATCATCATCCTCATCCTCATCATCATCATCCTCATCCTCCTCATCATCATCATCATCCTCATCCTCCTCCTCCTCATCATCATCATCATCATCATCCTCATCCTCATCATCATCATCCTCATCCTCCTCATCATCATCCTCATCCTCCTCATCATCATCATCATCATCATCATCATCATCATCATCATCATCATCATCCTCATCCTCATCCTCCTCATCATCATCCTCATCCTCATCCTCCTCATCATCATCATCATCATCCTCATCCTCCTCATCATCATCCTCATCCTCCTCATCATCATCATCATCATCATCATCATCCTCATCCTCATCCTCATCCTCATCCTCATCCTCATCCTCGTCCTCATCCTCATCCTCGTCCTCGTCATCATCATCATCATCATCATCCTCATCCTCATCCTCCTCATCCTCCTCCTCATCCTCATCATCATCATCCTCGTCCTCGTCCTCGTCCTCATCCTCATCCTCATCCTCATCCTCATCATCATCCTCATCCTCATCCTCATCCTCATCCTCATCATCCCCATCCTCATCAGGTCAAATGGCGCCCTGAAGTCCTCTCCGCTGACTTTAAACCCGCTTTTATTTTCTTAGGTTTCACCACAGCCAGCGTTGCCACGGTTACCCTGCAGTTTGACGACCCAAACGGTTCTACATGTGTGTGATTCTGAGACAGCAGTGTATTCTGCAGAGAACCCCGGGCCTCATGCAAGAACCCTCAGGTTCTGCTCTGAAAGCGGAGGGGCGTCGCCAGAGAACGGGGCTTCTTTTTTTTTTTGCTCTCTGGCTCCACCTACAGTTATGAGACGTAACATCACTGTCTTGAGACAACAAAGACACCATCAAAAACCCACAAAAATGTCAAGTGGCCATGAAGCAAAACGCTGTGGTGCAGGTCTGGGAACTAAAGGCATGAACTGTGGCCCCCATGTGCCCCAGGTGCTCCAGGTGCCCCAGGCAGAGATGGGACCAAGTCACACATGTGCAAGTCTCAAGTAATTTTTTCTTGGTCAAGTCAAGTCACCTTATTATTGCAGTTTTACCTGCAGAATCTGATCTTAATGAAGTGAAAACACAAAGATATAAGTAACTGTCAGTAAACATCATTGGCCAATGTGTCCAACCTGTCCACCCCGTATCACATCAAGCTAACATTAGCTAACTACCGGCTAGGCTAACAGGATAATATTAGCTAATTTGACGAGCACTTACTGGTCAGAATAGATCTTACAATGACGAACTAAGTTGGAAGTTATGCTAGATGCTTAACACTCAAGTCATCGTGTCTCAAGTCAAGTCAAGTGCCGAGTCTTTAACTTCCAAGTCCGAGTCGGGTCTCAAGTCTTTTATTTTTTGTCAAGTCAAGTCACAAGTCATCAAAACAGCGACTCGAGTCGACTTGAGTCCAAGTCACAGTGACTTGAGTCCCCATCTCTGGCCCCAGGTGCCCCAGGTGCCCCAGGTGCCCCAGGTGCAGAACAAAAGTCAGTTTACTGCACAATGAGTCAGATGACATAGTTTTAAGGGCCAAAATCTGCTCTTGTGTTGGTTTAACCCCTTAACGCCTGAATTTATATAGCTGCAAATAAAAAAAAATGTTGTTTTAGCCTTTAAGTAGATGGTAAATAATGCTGAGATTATTAATTTCACTTTTGCACAAAAAATAAATAGAAATTTTGGTATGTTGCAAATTTGCGACAACAGGCATCCTGGTCAATTTGGAGTAAATTTGGTATGTTTGGTATGTAATTTGGTATGTTGCTTATCTGCGACACCAGGCATAATGGTCAATAATAAGTTAACAACAACACAGTAATATAACAGTGAAAAAACAATGTTTTTTTATTCACCCTTTTTTTTTTTAACATATTTATTTATATAAAGGTTCCTAGGTCCGTAGTGAATATGGACTAACCGGCATTGGGGGAATAAAGATGCTATCTCAGCTGGTTGATTGAGTCAAACGGTTTGTAGCATTTATGACAAAAGGCGTTAAGGGGTTAAAGTTCAAACTTTTTGTGATTGGCGTCAAGTTTCATTTCAAAGGTTTTGGGTCCAAGTGAAGTATTTTCAAAAATGACCAAAACGTCGGTACGAGTGGTTCTTGCACGGAGCCCAGCAGCCCTGTTCCAGCTCGATTCTACCCTGATACAGAAGAAGAGTCCGTGCACACTGAGCATGCCCAGCCGTCTGTCATGCATCCAGAAACTTTAATTCAGAAACAGAAAAAGAAGACACTGCTGCCCCCCCCCCACCTAAAACACCCCCCCTCCCCCCTCCCTGAAGGTAGAGTCACATGACACAGACAGAAGGAGGGACACTAATGCTCCTGTTGGAAAGCGACAGCTCAAAGAAGAGTATATGTTCGACACAGAAGACAGACAGTTTTAGTTTTAGTTTTAGAGAGGAGAGGGGTCATAATTATATAGATGACAGCTGAAGGTGCCCCCCCCCCATCCTCCATTCTCCCTGTTTTCATGCAGGCAGGTGGTCTTCTCTATCCCGAGGCGTTGATGTAGAGCTGACTCTGCAGGACGTAGTCGATGACGGGCTGACTCAGGTAGTCCACGACGTGGCCGTCGCCATGCTGCAGGGCCAGTCTGAAAGGAATGGGGGATATGTATTTGTCACAGATAAAACAAACCTTATTTCAGCTGAAAAGCTTAAAGTCATTGAGTCTGATTCAGATGTCTGACTGCAGGGGGGGTGGAGAGAGTTTAACACCAATTTACTGCCAACAGAAGAAGACAGCAGAGATACTCACACCTTTCCTCACTTTACTCTCTTTATGTATATGTGACATTACTGTGGTCATTAACTCGTGTTTCCCTGTTCCAACAGATATCCTTTGAATGGTGTTACAGTGTTTGTTGTCCCCTCTTTTCTGTCCTCTCAAACCCCAGCTGGTTCTGGTTCTGATGGCCACCCTTCCTGGTTCTGATGGCCACCCTTTCTGGTTCTGGTTCTGATGGCCACCCTTCCTGGTTCTGGTTCTGATGGCCACCCTTCCTGGTTCTGATGGCCACCCTTTCTGGTTCTGGTTCTGATGGCCACCCTTCCTGGTTCTGGTTCTGATGGCCACCCTTCCTGGTTCTGATGGCTACCCTTCCTGGTTCTGGTTCTGCCAGAGGTTTCTTCCTGGTTCTGGTTCTGATGACCACCCTTTCTGGTTCTGGTTCTGATGACCACCCTTCCTGGTTCTGGTTCTGATGACCACCCTTTCTGGTTCTGGTTCTGATGACCACCCTTTCTGGTTCTGGTTCTGATGGCCACCCTTCCTGGTCCTGGTTCTGATGGCCACCCTTCCTGGTCCTGGTTCTGATGGCCACCCTTCCTGGTTCTGGTTCTGATGGCCACCCTTCCTGGTTCTGATGGCTACCCTTCCTGGTTCTGGTTCTGCCAGAGGTTTCTTCCTGGTTCTGGTTCTGATGACCACCCTTTCTGGTTCTGGTTCTGATGACCACCCTTCCTGGTTCTGGTTCTGGTTGCCTCAGGCACGCTCAGGATGGGAGATTGGACTGAAGACAAGTTTCAGTGCAATCTGTTGGTTTCTTTAGCTAGGAAACTGTTTTTGAATTGGCTCTATGTGAATGAATTGGATTATTTTATAAATAATTATGATTACAATGAATTGAATTCCAATTGGCTTGAATTAGACTTTATTATCTAAGTGCCTTGAGATGACATTTGTTGTATTTGGCGCTATATAAATAAAAATGAATCGAATTGAAATAAAGTCTACGAGTTAAACTTTCCCTCCACTAAAAGTTTTTAACCTCGTTAATATGCCCAGAAGACAGTTTATGTGTTACGGGACATAATATGAGCTAAATGTGTGCAGCAGGTGGGGATTCCTGCCTTGGATCTGCAGAGCGCCACCTACAGTCTGAGAGCTGAGGTTCCAACTGCACTGCTTCAGTGGAACAAGATCAAAATGCTAATAGACTTTTATCCAAACAGACTGTAGTGGCTATTCGTCCTCTTGTGTCAATAATCAAAACTAAAAAAAATGTCAAAACCATAATAAACTAAGTTAAATCAAACGGCCACTGAGACACCTGGGGAGTGAATTTACGCAGGTAAATTGAGTCCATTGTACAGGCAAAAAAAATTAGGTTTCTTTAGGTTTATTTCTCCAACCACAAGCAAACAAACAAAGAACAATGGGCCTTAGCTGCCTCTCCTGCCCTGGTAAAAAACTATTAGCCCTTCCAAGATTCAAGATTCAAAGGTTTATTATCATATGTATATATAAATATAAATATAGAAATATAGAAATATAGCCTGTGTACATAAATAATAGGTGCCTGCTCATCTAAATAAACTCTCGCAGTGCGCCCCAGCTAACCCGTGCTTTCAAAATAAAAGCATAATTAAATACCCAAATGAACTCAAACAATACTAAATATCATAAACAACCAAAAACTAAACCCCCAAAAGATAACTAAATAATAAGTGAGCCAAATATACAAAATAAAAAATAGCTCCTACACAGACATTGTGTCTTGAAATAGTTGGACAAGCTCAGGCGTTGGGATTCAGCTTAGAGGAACTTCTACTTTTGTGCGCGTTAGCTAGCAGGTAAAGAAATGGAATAAGAGTTATTTTCCTTTAGTTTTTTCAATAAAATCCCACATTTCACAGGAGGCAGCATTGACTGCGACTCTGCGAGGCTACGCTGATTAGGAGAATCTGCACATGTCTGCATGTTGATCATGGTTCACAGGGATAAAAGTGATGTCTGAGCTCAAACTGCAGCATGAATACTGATGTGTTTAGTTTGTGTTTTTTCCCACCTGCTCTTTGTTGAGCTGACGATCGACATCGGATGGTTCGTTGCATCCTTCACCACGATGATGTTGTCCTAAAACCAAGAACGGCACAGAGGTCAGAAAACGGAGAAGCGGGTGAAAGGTTTCTGTCTGTTGAAGCCAGCAACGGATCGGACCAAAGGCAAACCAACACTGGTGACTGATTAGTGAAACAAGGAGCCAAAACCAGCCTCCTGGGAGTTTGGAGTGGGACCGTTCTCAGATCTTTAGTGGCCTGAATTTATCCAAACAAAGCAGAATGAGCTTAAACTTAGAAATCCATCAAACTATCCCTTTTTAACTGCTTCTCCTGGACCAGATTAAGACCAGATCTTCATCTCTCCAGCCAAGTCCTCCAACTCTTCCAAGAGGGACACTGAGGTATTCCCAAACCAGCAGAGAGATATAATCTCTCCTGCGAGTCCTCAGTCTGCGCCGAGGCACCCGGTGAAAAACGTAGTTCAACCCAACACATAAAGAAACGAGGGCTTTGTCATGAACATGGCGCCATGTTTTTAGTTTTGTGTTTCATCATGTTTTAGTTTCTCATGCTTTGGTGTTTAGTCTTTAGTTTTCTAGTCCATGTTTAGTTAGGTTTTGCCCTTTGCTTTTCCCTCACTTCCCATGTTCAGGTCATTAGTTTCACTCACGTCACCTGCACTCATCAGTCCCCACAGTACCTAGGTTCCCTGTTTGCTCTCAGTTATGGTGAGATCCTGGAACATTCACCCTTCACGCCACGCCACGCCACGCCACGCCACGCCACGGCACGCCACACCACGCCAAGTCATCATCATCAAGATCATGTTTTGTTTTCACAGTTTCGTTCTTGTCATCCGGCCTTATGATAACCTTGTTCTGTTTAGTCCGCATCCGTGTCCTTACCAAACCATCGCATCCACGAAACATAACAGGTTTCATGTCTGTACCTAAGGTTACGGTATCCCATAAGGTACAAATATGAATGCTTTCCCCTTCATTGTGCCGTGTTTATCACATACTGTGGACTGACCTTGTATTTGCGGAGAATGGAAGAGTGATTCATGATCCTCTCTGTGTCGACTCCGTCACGAGGTACCACCACAATCCCGAAATCCCCCACAATCACCTCCATCTGAAAGCACGAAACATCAGGGGAACTTCAGCTTCGTGTCATCACAGCAACAGATTTCAGATCTGAACCGGTTCATATCACTGAAATTGATTGGTCACTGCTAGTTTTGGTGAACTTTGACACGTAAGTTTATCATCATAGTACATCATAGTACAATATAATGTAAATGATCCATATACCCCATATTTCTTACCTTTATTGTTAAATGTACAAATCTGTTTTTATTTAGTTTACTGATGTTTATTATTATTACTATTATTATTATTTACCCTACTCTTCATACTGTAGATTTGTTTATAGCTGATGTTTATTTCTATTTTTATTCTATTTGCTTGTTTTTCCTTTAATTGTTTACATATCTTTTATCCTGTACGCTGCTGCAACACAATAATTTCCCAAATTGGGATGAATAAAGTATCTATCTATCTATCTATCTATCTATCTATCTATCTATCTATCTATCTATCTATCTATCTATCTATCTATCTATCCACCTATCCATCTTATCTTTATTGACAGAAAGGATCTTTAAAATGGAGGATGCCGTGACACATTCAGAACAATTTGTTACATCAAAATGCAATTACCATAAATCTCCTAGGCTAACAACTAATATACTAACTAACTAAATCAATTAAATATCCAGTGCATGGAAGTCGGGTGTCTATTCCTGCATTTTCTGTCTAAGCATAATTTTAAGAACAGACTCAATAATTATGAATAACTTCCCATCAGTAATTTTAAAAGTTTCAGCAAAAAAAATAGCAAATGAACATTTGAATCAGTGTTTCCCAATCCTGGTCCTCGGGCCCTCTTTTCCCGCATGTTTTACACGTTTCCCTTTTCCAACACACCTACTTCAGATAAACGGGGCAGCTAAGTGGCCCTTCATCAGCCTCAGGGGAAGCCTGGTAAAGATCCATTCATTAAAATCTGGTGTGTTTGAAGAGGGAAACCTTTTAAACATGCAGGGCAGAGGAGGGAAGGGCCAGAGGACCAGGATTAGGAAACCCTGATTTAAATCGAGACGGAGTTAAACAGCAGGTGGAGCCAATTCTCCAATCTGTGTCATTAACTGCAGAAAATACACAACAAGATGAAGTCATTAAAACAGCTGCAGTCATGCCTCACAAAGAGAAAACAGGATGGAAGAGTATCATCTCTGCTGATGGTTCCATCTACTTTGTTCTGACATTTACGGATTAATTAGAATTTCATCTTTCCACTTTGACTTTTTTACGCTCGACCTGAAAAATGAGCATAAAAATGTGGATGGAAACACACCTACAGACAATAACCTGTTGACAACTTTTCTTTCTTTTTAACACACATGAGGAGTGAGAAATAAGACGATTTCTTTCTTCTCAGGGGAAACGGTGGATTTATCCATCTTCACCTGTTGCTGACGAAGAAAAGTTTGCTGCAACTTTTGAATCCAACTGTTGACTTTAAAGGAAATTCAGCCTAAAAAACTAATTCATCTGTAATTAGTTGGTGCCTTTGATTATTGACTGGTTATTTTATCACTCTGTTGATAAGTGAGCCTCATAAAAGTAAAGGAAAGAAACATTCATTATTATATTATTAAATTATTTAAAATTATTTGAAAAATATAAAAAATTATTAAAATGTATTAAAAATTAAGATAAATTATTTGAATTTCCCCCATTGGAGGATGAATAAAGTATTTTTCTATTCTATTTCTATTTTCTTCTATTAAAAAAAGGGAAGTTCACTTAGAATCAGTGTGTGAAAAATTAAGTGAACCCTCCCTGCTTCCACAGGAACTAAGAGGGTGAGTAGCATCCAGGAGCTGCTGATCAATGCTCTGATTAACTGATCATCAGTGAGTGTGAGCGGCTCTATAAAAGCAGGATGTGTTGTTGTTCATCTGAAGTTGGATTGAACTCATTTTACTCTGAACTCTGATGATTTATTCATTAAACTTTTTGTTATCGTGACTGTATGTTAATATTCCAAAACAGAAGTAAAAGGAAGTTCTTTGGTGTTTTTCTAAATATGCTCTAAAGTCTACAGAAACCTCACTAATCAAACAAGTTTTACTTAGTTCAATTTAAAACAGAAATCTTGCTGAGGAATATTTTAAGAATGATTTCTGAGACTTAAACACTAAAAAAGGTTCCGTATTCAAAGTTTTAACCCAAAACTAAAGCAGCAGAAAAACACGTTGTGGTTCAGTTTGTTCGTGTGTGTTGTAATCTGAGGTGTTTTCTATGCAGGTTGTGTTCTCGGTTTTTAATTAAAAGAAAAATAAAATCTCGAAAATCGAAAATTATCGTTTTAAATAACTGGCTGAACTCAAAACTGGTGCAGTTATGTAGTTAAAGTATAATTTCCTTTGTCAACAACATCGAAATGACCAGGAGAAGACTAACTAAGGGGGCGGGGCTACATGTAGCTGGGAGGGGCTACATGTGGGTGGGGGCGGGGCTACGTTGTGCTTACATCACTGTCCTTCCACAGACCAGGGATGCAGAAGGACTCCAGGAGATCACTGCCACACAGGAGCAAGATGCGTAACTCTACAGGCGACAAACAGGCAGGAGGAAAGAGACAAACACGTCCTCAGTAAACGTCACGTTTACGGGATCCAAACAAACCAGAAGGAGTTCAGACACAGCAGGAAGGAAAACCAGAGGACACAACACCAAGGCCGCTCAGGTCCGGAGACCACTCACCGATCTCCTCGTACCTCATTGCAGTCCCCAGGTTGGCATTTTCATCTGACATATTAAAAAAACAATCATTCACATTCGTGTTATTACACAGAAATAAGCTTTTCTTTACGTTATAACGACATATAAATCTGGTTCTGGTGCTTATTCTTCAGAGAGTGTGCAAAGAGAAGTCAGCGAGTTTCAGATTCAACAACAACATGTTCAAATTCTGCCGTTCTTCACATACTATTTAACGTTTTTAACACTTAAAATGTTCCCTAAATCCCAAAAAGAAGGTTAGTGAAAAGTGTCTTGTGTGTTCTTACCAACAAAGGTGAAACGTTCGATGTTGGGGCGAACGCAGCAGATTTTGCCCAGATTCTCACTGATCTTCCCCCACAGTTTGACTGAGCAGAGGGACAGAGGAAGCACAGGTCGGCTCATTCATAGATGTGGAAATGTGCTTGTAAGGAGATTCGTGGCCTTTATTCAAGCTGTGATGTGGACTCACTGGCTGTTGGCTTGTGATTCATGTTGTTGTGGGTCTGATAGATGGGCGGAGTCTGGTTCTGTGGCTGACCAATCACAGGCGTAGTGGAAGGCGTGTTGACGTTGGACAGGATGCAGCCGGTGACTCTCTGAGGGACGGAAACATCATCGGAGGTTTGAACCGACTCAGCTTTTTAGCTAAAATGTGACGACTGTGGCTGAACAAGGGCATAGTAAAACTACAGGATGTATATGAGGACTATGGCTGTGTTCAAAACCGCATACTACATACTGCATACTGCATACTGCATACTACATACTACATACTGCATACTAATCGATCAGACAGTATGCAGAGCGTTTACCCACAATGCATTTCGCTCCTGCCCGAGCCGAAATCAGCCGGCCTGAAGCTGATTTCCCTTAAGCTCTAAACTCTGTAAACTTTAGCAACATTTGAAACATTTTCAGGCGAGAAAGTAGTCGTTTAGATCCCCAACGTGTTGAAAACCTGACAAAATACCGGCTGTTTACAATTTTGTTCCCACGAATTCGGCGCTACTAAAGCTAGCCGCAGTGAGCAACGCACTTCCTGTTATTTTCACAAAATAAAATACCCGTTGCCTTTTATCATAGGGAAAGCCATTACCATACAATTGGTGCTTTTGTTTTGAAAACAGGAAGTGAACCTACCCCCGTTGTAGCTAGCTTGAAACTGCCGTTTTGACAGGAAATGACGATCGGCGACGTCACGTTACGTTGCATCTTGGGTAGTTTGAGTATGAGTAGTAACCTCATGATGCATACCCAACATTTCGAAGAATCTACTATGCATTTATATATATATATATATATATATATATATATATATATATATATATATATATATATTATATTATATTATACATTATTTATATAGTATACACTTTGGGTTTTTCTTTTCTCTCCAGTTCTGTCCCTGGTAAATGTTCCCACATCACCATTCCAGTGAAACATGGAAAACTGCCCCCAGTCAGTAATATTCCCATGGGAGCTAACAATGAGGGTGCAGACTCACCTTCATGAGGTCACGATGATGCTCCAACACGCTGCAGGTGGTCTGCCAGGTGTCCTGGTAACACTCCCAGGGGTCCACCCTGCTCCAAACATCAACAAACAACCACAGGCTCAAACTACCGGCCTCATTCTGCCGCTTTACTTCTTCTTCTGCTGAAAATAATGAAATTTTTTATTTGTTCTGTTTAAAGGTAGGGTAGGACATCCTGGATTTTGAGTCCAGCGAAGCTGCATTTTGAAAATACACAGGTAAAAAGTCCCAACCCTTTTCTTCACTTTCCCCCCGAAGCCACGCCTCTAGAGTACATGAACGGGCACGAGCACGAAGGTGCACGAGCGCTGTTCTGACAGCAAGCATCGATCGTTGCCGTATTTAGTATTTAGTATTTAGTATATGCTAACTATACGTTTAATAATGCTAGGTGCTAGCCAAGCTGGCTCTAGTTTAGCTTCCTGCCAAGCTTCTGGACGCGTAATTCGTTCACGGAGCAGGGTACGCGCACAGGGGGAAGGAGGGGGAGGGAGGAGCAGATTGCAGTTTGATAGACGCATCAGAATCCAATCATTGTGAACGGTCCGTTCAGTATGATTGGATAGTGTTTTTCCTAGATTGTACGTTCTAGAGGCCACTAAAACTTTTCATATTTGTGTCAAAACTTTTAATTAATTGGTTGCAATGGGGGGGTGAAGAGTATTTCAAGCAATATGTAAAAAAATGCTCCAGAAAAAGAACCCCTACCCCACCTTTAACTGCAGATTAAACAAAGACAAAACCAGGCTGACAAATGCTCAAAGTAAAAACCACGATGAAGAAAAGATGAAGAAAAGATGAAATCCAGTTCAGAATGAATGAGGAACGCTCAGCTGGAAGTCTCTGATATAGGTGGGGGGGGGGGGGGGGGGGGTATCAGGTGTCTCACCTGATCCAATCAGAGGACTGAACGGCCAGCTGACACATGGTGAGGCGATGGCGGCTGGTCACCAGACCCTGTGGACACAACAGCAGCATCAGCACACATCAGCACACATCTGCACGCACAGCAGCATCAGCACACATCTGCACACATCTGCACACATCTGCACGCACAGCAGCACACATCTGCACACATCTGCACACATCTGCACACACCAGCACACAAATGCACACATCTGCACACATCTGCACACATCAGCACACATCAGCACACATCAGCACACATCTGCACACATCAGCACACATCAGCACACATCTGCACACATCTGCACACATCAGCACACATCAGCACACATCAGCACACATCAGCACACATCTGCACACATCAGCATACATCAGCACACATCTGCACACATCAGCACACATCAGCACACATCTGCACACATCAGCATACATCAGCACACATCTGCACACATCTGCACACATCAGCACAAATCTGCACACATCAGCATACATCAGCACACATCTGCACACATCAGCACACATCAGCACACATCTGCACACATCTGCACACATCTGCACACACAGCAGCACACATCAGCACACATCTGCACACATCTGCACACATCTGCACACATCAGCACACAGCTGCACACATCAGCACACATCTGCACACATCTGCACACATCAGCACACATCTGCACACATCAGCACACATCTGCACACATCAGCACACATCTGCACACATCTGCACACATCTGCACACATCAGCACACAAATGCACACATCAGCACACAGCTGCACACATCAGCACACATCTGCACACATCTGCACACACCAGCACACAAATGCACACATCAGCACACATCTGCACACATCAGCACACATCTGCACACAAATGCACACAAATGCACACATCTGCACACATCAGCACACATCAGCACACATCAGCACACATCTGCACACATCAGCACACATCAGCACACATCAGCACACATCTGCACACATCTGCACAACAAAAACCTGTCGACTGACAGCACTGAGCAGCACGAGTTCCAGCGGAGGAACAGCTGCCAAAAGGACATTTATCCACCCAGAGTCCAGAGTCCTGACCCAGCCTCATTTCTCTGTATTTATATCCATGTTTCCATGAATGACTGCAGCTGTTTCTATGGAAACATGTACAGAAATGAGGTCCGGATCAGAACTACTGAACCGCCTGCAGTAACGAGGTAACCGGATAATAAATGATGTCATTAATGATCGATCAGCTGGATCTCTGTGAAAAACAAACATCTGAAAGGAACAGCAAAGCTTCCTGATGAGGCAGAAACTGGATTTCTGCAGCATTCATTATTCATGTTCAGCGGCAGAAAAAACTAGGACAAGACCTTCATTAATTCCAGCAGGAAGCAGAGAGGGAAACAGTAATATGTAAAACAGCCGTCTGCAGACCAAGCCACATATTCTCAGTTTGAGATTCAGACAAACAAAGATCATATAACTGTCATATGAAGCACAGAGCGTCAAAACCTGCTTTAAAACGACTTCAAAATACTTTAAAGGCTGTTAACCCTGATCCGTCTCCACTGTGGTGGCGTCTGAATCATCTTAATTCAACTCAATTCAGTTTTATTTGTAAACAGTCTAATTCACTCTAATACAACCATGATCCAATCAAATCAAATGTATTCAATTCCAAATTAGTCCAATTCATTCAGAGCCAATTTAAAGAAAAGTCGCCTCACTAAGGAGACCGACAGTCACGTCATCTGAGGGTGTGCACGAGGCTCTGTGCACGAGGCTCTCAGCACACAACCAGGTAACTTTGAGTTTCATCTGTCAGTGGATGCTGATGGACTCACACACAGAGTCGCTGTCCAACTCTGCAGCCATGAAGAAAAGGCTCTCAAAGCATATCTAGAGAGTTTGGTAAATGTTTTTGCATGTTGGCTTCATCTACAGCTGTGGGATGCAACTCCACTCTGAACCCTGCACATCTACAGCCATACACGTGAATCGGTTGGCACGAAGACGCCATCAAAAGCCCACAAACATGTCAAAAACAGCGTGATGTGGGGCTGCAAACCAAAGCCGTGAACTGTGTTATCTCAGCCCTCTGAGGCAGTTTTTCAGGCCCGGGAACAGAAGTCACTGCACTTAAAAAACGAGCCGGGAGCTCATAGATTCCAGGTTCAGTGAGAACAGACTTCAGGTGGTTATTACAGAACGCACCGATGAGCCAAATATACTGTAGGTTCTGATGGACTCTTTCAGCTCAAGGTCACTGAAGGAAGTCGTGACTCATCTTTTCTTTCTGCAGCCGAAGCGATTTCTGAGATGATTTATGTTAAAGTTTGTGTTTTTGCAGCTGAAGGTCGAGGCGGCCGACAGAATAACGGGTTCATCTGTAGTTCTGACTCTGAGCTGCTGGGAGAATAAAGCTGCTCTTCAAATGTGCCTTCACTCTCACTGGATATAAGCAGAGGCCTTCACACAGAGCCCTGTGGTACACCGCTACTTAAATAATGGAAACAAAACTTTTCAAAGCAGAACACAAAGAAGAGTTAAATCTGAGTTAAGAGTTAAATCTGAGTTAAGAGGAGTTAAATCTGAGTTTAGACAAATCTGACTTAATAGTTAAATTTGAGTTAAAATAGTTAAATCTGAGTTAAAATAGTTAAATCTGAGTTTTAAGGGTTAAATCTGAGTTAAGAGGAGTTAAATCTGAGTTTAGAAAAATCTGACTTAATAGTTAAATTTGAGTTAAAATAGTTAAATCTGAGTTAAAATAGTTAAATCTGAGTTAACATAGTTAAATCTGAGTTTTAAGAGTTAAATCTGAGTTAAAATAGTTAAATCTGAGTTAAGAGTTAAATCTGAGTTAAAAGAGTTAAATCTGAGTTAAATCTGAGTTAAGAGTTAAATCTGAGTTAAAAGAGTTCAATCTGAGTTAAGAGTTAAATCTGAGTTAAGAGAGTTAAATCTGAGTTAAGAGAGTTAAATCTGAGTTAAAAGAGTTAAATCTGAGTTAAGAGAGTTAAATCTGAGTTAAGAGTTAAATGTGAGTTAAAAGAGTTAAATCTGACTTAAGAGAATTAAAGAAACCAGACCAGAACCCAGACCAGAAACCAGACCAGAACCTAGACCAGAACCCAGATCAGAACCCAGACCAGAACCCAGACCAGAAACCAGACCAGAACCTAGACCAGAACCTAGACCAGAACCTAGACCAGAACCCAGATCAGAACCCAGCTGCAGCCCCACCATGTCGCTGTAACACTAAGCCAAAGACAACGCTGCCACCATCAGGTCAGACTGGGAACAACACCTGCTGCTGAACCACCTGAATCAGTTCAAAATGAGCTTTTATATGACTGAACTTCGTCTCTACTCACAGGTTTTCCGTAGGAGTCGTGCACCGGCGAGATGATCCCTCCAATCACGATGAAGCGCCCCGTTTTGTGCAGATATTCTCTGGCTTTTTCTGCAGAACCACAGAAGAAGAAAGAGCATCAAGCCTCTGAAACATGATGAGAACTGTGCAGCTTTAACTGAAAAACTTGATGCTTCGTGCATCTGAAGCATTGTGACCTCGTGTAGAACAGAATATGCTAATATTCAACTATAATTCATGTAAAAAATACCAACAAAACACATTAATGAGCTAAATTGTTCAGGTTAAACACATTAATGAGCTAAAATGTTCAGGTTAAACACATTAATGAGCTAAAATGTTAAGGTTAAACACATTAATGAGCTAAAATGTTCAGGTTAAACAACATTAATGAGCTAAAATGTTCAGGTTAAACACATTAATGAGCTAAAATGTTCAGGTTAAACCTATTAATGAGCTAAATGTTCAGGTTAAACACATTAATGAGCTAAAATGTTCAGGTTAAACACATTAATGAGCTAAAATGTTCAGGTTAAACAACATTAATGAGCTAAAATGTTCAGGTTAAACACATTAATGAGCTAAAATGTTCAGGTTAAACACATTAATGAGCTAAAATGTTCAGGTTAAACACATTAATGACCTAAAATGTTCAGGTTAAACACATTAATGAGCTAAAATGTTCAGGTTAAACAACATTAATGAGCTAAAATGTTCAGATTAAACACATTAATGAGCTAAAATGTTCAGGTTAAACACATTAATGAGCTAAAATGTTCAGGTTAAACAACATTAATGAGCTAAAATGTTCAGGTTACACCTATTAATGAGCTAAAATGTTAAGGTTAAACCTATTAATGAGCTAAAATGTTCAGGTTAAACACATTAATGAGCTAAAATGTTCAGGTTAAACCTATTAATAAGCTAAAATGTTCAGGTTAAACACATTAATGAGCTAAAATGTTCAGGTTAAACACATTAATGAGCTAAAATGTTCAGGTTAAACCTATTAATGAGCTAAAATGTTCAGGTTAAACCTATTAATGAGTTAAAATGTTCAGGTTAAACACATTAATGAGCTAAAATGTTCAGGTTAAACAACATTAATGAGCTAAAATGTTCAGGTTAAACACATTAATGACCTAAAATGTTCAGGTTAAACACATTAATGAGCTAAAATGTTCAGGTTAAACAACATTAATGAGCTAAAATGTTCAGATTAAACACATTAATGAGCTAAAATGTTCAGGTTAAACACATTAATGAGCTAAAATGTTCAGGTTAAACAACATTAATGAGCTAAAATGTTCAGGTTACACCTATTAATGAGCTAAAATGTTAAGGTTAAACCTATTAATGAGCTAAAATGTTCAGGTTAAACACATTAATGAGCTAAAATGTTCAGGTTAAACCTATTAATGAGCTAAAATGTTCAGGTTAAACAACATTAATGAGCTAAAATGTTCAGATTAAACACATTAATGAGCTAAAATGTTCAGGTTAAACACATTAATGAGCTAAAATGTTCAGGTTAAACACATTAATGAGCTAAAATGTTCAGGTTAAACCTATTAATGAGCTAAAATGTTCAGGTTAAACCTATTAATGAGCTAAAATGTTCAGGTTAAACACATTAATGAGCTAAAATGTTCAGGTTAAACCTATTAATGAGCTAAAATGTTCAGGTTAAACAACATTAATGAGCTAAAATGTTCAGATTAAACACATTAATGAGCTAAAATGTTCAGGTTAAACACATTAATGAGCTAAAATGTTCAGGTTAAACAACATTAATGAGCTAAAATGTTCAGGTTAAACACATTAATGACCTAAAATGTTCAGGTTAAACACATTAATGAGCTAAAATGTTCAGGTTAAACAACATTAATGAGCTAAAATGTTCAGATTAAACACATTAATGAGCTAAAATGTTCAGGTTAAACACATTAATGAGCTAAAATGTTCAGGTTAAACACATTAATGAGCTAAAATGTTCAGGTTAAACACATTAATGAGTTAAAATGTTCAGGTTAAACACATTAATGAGCTAAAATGTTCAGGTTAAACAACATTAATGAGCTAAAATGTTCAGGTTAAACAACATTAATGAGCTAAAATGTTCAGGTTAAACACATAAATGAGCTAAAATGTTCAGGTTAAACCTATTAATGAGCTAAAATGTACCGGTTAAACCTATTAATGAGCTAAAATGTTCAGGTTAAACAACATTAATGAGCTAAAATGTTCAGGTTAAACCTATTAATGAGCTAAAATGTTCAGGTTAAACACATTAATGAGCTAAAATGTTCAGGTTAAACCTATTAATGAGCTAAAATGTTCAGGTTAAACACATTAATGAGCTAAAATGTTCAGGTTAAACACATTAATGAGCTAAAATGTTCAGGTTAAACACATTAATGAGCTAAAATGTTCAGGTTAAACCTATTAATGAGCTAAAATGTTCAGGTTAAACACATTAATGAGCTAAAATGTTCAGGTTAAACCTATTAATGAGCTAAAATGTTCAGGTTAAACACATTAATGAGCTAAAATGTTCAGGTTAAACACATTAATGAGCTAAAATGTTCAGGTTAAACCTATTAATGAGCTAAAATGTCCAGGTTAAACCTATTAATGAGCTAAAATGTCCAGGTTAAACACATTAATGAGCTAAAATGTTCAGGTTAAACACATTAATGAGCTAAAATGTTCATGTTAAACACATTAATGAGCTAAAATGTTCATGTTAAACAACATTAATGAGCTAAAATGTTTAGGTTAAACACATTAATGAGCTAAAATGTTCAGGTTAAACACATTAATGAGCTAAAATGTTCAGGTTAAACCTATTAATGAGCTAAAATGTTCAGGTTAAACACATTAATGAGCTAAAATGTTCAGGTTAAACACATAAATGAGCTAAAATGTTCAGGTTAAACCTATTAATGAGCTAAAATGTCCAGGTTAAACCTATTAATGAGCTAAAATGTCCAGGTTAAACACATTAATGAGCTAAAATGTTCAGGTTAAACCTATTAATGAGCTAAAATGTCCAGGTTAAACCTATTAATGAGCTAAAATGTCCAGGTTAAACACATTAATGAGCTAAAATGTTCAGGTTAAACACATTAATGAGCTAAAATGTTCAGGTTAAACACATTAATGAGTTAAAATGTTCAGGTTAAACAACATTAATGAGCTAAAATGTTCAGGTTAAACACATTAATGAGGTTCTTAGTTTGATTAATAACAGTTCTGAGGTTCAGAGTTTGATTAATAACAGTTCTGAGGTTCAGAGTTTGATTAATAACAGTTCTCAGGTTCAGAGTTTGATTAATAACAGTTCTGAGGTTCAGAGTTTGATTAATAACAGTTCTCAGGTTCAGAGTTTGATTAATAACAGTTCTCAGGTTCAGAGTTTGATTAATAACAGTTCTCAGGTTCAGAGTTTGATTAATAACAGTTCTCAGGTTCAGAGTTTGAATAATAACAGTTCTCAGGTTCAGAGTTTGATTAATAACAGTTCTCAGGTTCTATAGTTTGATTAATAACAGTTCTGAGGTTCAGAGTTTGATTAATAACAGTTCTCAGGTTCATAGTTTGATTAATAACAGTTCTGAGGTTCAGAGTTTGATTAATAACAGTTCTGAGGTTCAGAGTTTGATTAATAACAGTTCTCAGGTTCTTAGTTTAATTAATAACAGTTCTCAGGTTCAGAGTTTGATTAATAACAGTTCTCAGGTTCAGAGTTTGATTAATAACAGTTCTCAGGTTCAGAGTTTGATTAATAACAGTTCTCAGGTTCATAGTTTGATTAATAACAGTTCTCAGGTTCAGAGTTTGATTAATAACAGTTCTCAGGTTCTTAGTTTGATTAATAACAGTTCTCAGGTTCAGAGTTTGATTAATAACAGTTCTCAGGTTCAGAGTTTGATTAATAACAGTTCTCAGGTTCAGAGTTTGATTAATAACAGTTCTCAGGTTCTTAGTTTGATTAATAACAGTTCTCAGGTTCAGAGTTTGATTAATAACAGTTCTCAGGTTCAGAGTTTGATTAATAACAGTTCTGAGGTTCAGAGTTTGATTAATAACAGTTCTCAGGTTCAGAGTTTGATTAATAACAGTTCTCAGGTTCATAGTTTGATTAATAACAGTTCTGAGGTTCAGAGTTTGATTAATAACAGTTCTCAGGTTCAGAGTTTGATTAATAACAGTTCTCAGGTTCAGAGTTTGATTAATAACAGTTCTCAGGTTCAGAGTTTGATTAATAACAGTTCTCAGGTTCAGAGTTTGATTAATAACAGTTCTGAGGTTCAGAGTTTGATTAATAACAGTTCTCAGGTTCAGAGTTTGATTAATAACAGTTCTCAGGTTCAGAGTTTGATTAATAACAGTTCTCAGGTTCAGAGTTTGATTAATAACAGTTCTCAGGTTCAGAGTTTGATTAATAACAGTTCCCAGGTTCAGAGTTTGATTAATAACAGTTCTCAGGTTCATAGTTTGATTAATAACAGTTCTCAGGTTCAGAGTTTGATTAATAACAGTTCTGAGGTTCAGAGTTTGATTAATAACAGTTCTCAGGTTCTTAGTTTGATTAATAACAGTTCTCAGGTTCAGAGTTTGATTAATAACAGTTCTCAGGTTCATAGTTTGATTAATAACAGTTCTCAGGTTCAGAGTTTGATTAATAACAGTTCTGAGGTTCAGAGTTTGATTAATAACAGTTCTCAGGTTCAGAGTTTGATTAATAACAGTTCTGAGGTTCAGAGTTTGATTAATAACAGTTCTCAGGTTCAGAGTTTGATTAATAACAGTTCTCAGGTTCAGAGTTTGATTAATAACAGTTCTCAGGTTCTTAGTTTGATTAATAACAGTTCTCAGGTTCAGAGTTTGATTAATAACAGTTCTCAGGTTCAGAGTTTGATTAATAACAGTTCTCAGGTTCAGAGTTTGATTAATAACAGTTCTCAGGTTCAGAGTTTGATTAATAACAGTTCTCAGGTTCTTAGTTTGATTAATAACAGTTCTCAGGTTCAGAGTTTGATTAATAACAGTTCTCAGGTTCAGAGTTTGATTAATAACAGTTCTCAGGTTCAGAGTTTGATTAATAACAGTTCTCAGGTTCTTAGTTTGATTAATAACAGTTCTCAGGTTCAGAGTTTGATTAATAACAGTTCTCAGGTTCAGAGTTTGATTAATAACAGTTCTCAGGTTCAGAGTTTGATTAATAACAGTTCTCAGGTTCAGAGTTTGATTAATAACAGTTCTCAGGTTCTTAGTTTGATTAATAACAGTTCTCAGGTTCTTAGTTTGATTAATAACAGTTCTCAGGTTCTTAGTTTGATTAATAACAGTTCTCAGGTTCAGAGTTTGATTAATAACAGTTCCCAGGTTCAGAGTTTGATTAATAACAGTTCTCAGGTTCAGAGTTTGATTAATAACAGTTCTCAGGTTCAGAGTTTGATTAATAACAGTTCTCAGGTTCAGAGTTTGATTAATAACAGTTCTCAGGTTCTTAGTTTGATTAATAACAGTTCTCAGGTTCTTAGTTTGATTAATAACAGTTCTCAGGTTCTTAGTTTGATTAATAACAGTTCTCAGGTTCTTAGTTTGATTAATAACAGTTCTCAGGTTCTTAGTTTGATTAATAACAGTTCCCAGGTTCAGAGTTTGATTAATAACAGTTCTCAGGTTCTTAGTTTGATTAATAACAGTTCTCAGGTTCAGAGTTTGATTAATAACAGTTCTCAGGTTCAGAGTTTGATTAATAACAGTTCTCAGGTTCTTAGTTTGATTAATAACAGTTCTCAGGTTCTTAGTTTGATTAATAACAGTTCTCAGGTTCAGAGTTTGATTAATAACAGTTCCCAGGTTCAGAGTTTGATTAATAACAGTTCTCAGGTTCAGAGTTTGATTAATAACAGTTCTCAGGTTCTTAGTTTGATTAATAACAGTTCTCAGGTTCTTAGTTTGATTAATAACAGTTCTGAGGTTCAGAGTTTGATTAATAACAGTTCCCAGGTTCAGAGTTTGATTAATAACAGTTCCCAGGTTCAGAGTTTGATTAATAACAGTTCTCAGGTTCAGAGTTTGATTAATAACAGTTCTCAGGTTCAGAGTTTGATTAATAACAGTTCTCAGGTTCTTAGTTTGATTAATAACAGTTCTCAGGTTCTTAGTTTGATTAATAACAGTTCTCAGGTTCATAGTTTGATTAATAACAGTTCTCAGGTTCAGAGTTTGATTAATAACAGTTCTCAGGTTCAGAGTTTGATTAATAACAGTTCTCAGGTTCAGAGTTTGAATAATAACAGTTCTCAGGTTCAGAGTTTGATTAATAACAGTTCTCAGGTTCATAGTTTGATTAATAACAGTTCTCAGGTTCAGAGTTTGATTAATAACAGTTCTCAGGTTCAGAGTTTGATTAATAACAGTTCTTAGGTTCAGAGTTTGATTAATAACAGTTCTGAGGTTCAGAGTTTGATTAATAACAGTTCTGAGGTTCAGAGTTTGATTAATAACAGTTCTTAGGTTCAGAGTTTGATTAATAACAGTTCTCAGGTTCAGAGTTTGATTAATAACAGTTCTCAGGTTCAGAGTTTGATTAATAACAGTTCTCAGGTTCAGAGTTTGATTAATAACAGTTCTCAGGTTCAGAGTTTGATTAATAACAGTTCTCTGGTTCAGAGTTTGATTAATAACAGTTTTCTGGTTCAGAGTTTGATTAATAACAGTTCTCTGGTTCAGAGTTTGATTAATAACAGTTCTCAGGTTCAGAGTTTGATTAATAACAGTTCTCAGGTTCTTAGTTTGATTAATAACAGTTCTCAGGTTCTTAGTTTGATTAATAACAGTTCTCAGGTTCAGAGTTTGATTAATAACAGTTCCCAGGTTCAGAGTTTGATTAATAACAGTTCTCAGGTTCAGAGTTTGATTAATAACAGTTCTCAGGTTCAGAGTTTGATTAATAACAGTTCTCAGGTTCAGAGTTTGATTAATAACAGTTCTCAGGTTCTTAGTTTGATTAATAACAGTTCTCAGGTTCTTAGTTTGATTAATAACAGTTCTCAGGTTCAGAGTTTGATTAATAACAGTTCTCAGGTTCAGAGTTTGATTAATAACAGTTCTCAGGTTCTTAGTTTGATTAATAACAGTTCCCAGGTTCAGAGTTTGATTAATAACAGTTCTCAGGTTCTTAGTTTGATTAATAACAGTTCTCAGGTTCTTAGTTTGATTAATAACAGTTCTCAGGTTCAGAGTTTGATTAATAACAGTTCTCAGGTTCTTAGTTTGATTAATAACAGTTCTCAGGTTCTTAGTTTGATTAATAACAGTTCTCAGGTTCAGAGTTTGATTAATAACAGTTCTCAGGTTCTTAGTTTGATTAATAACAGTTCTCAGGTTCAGAGTTTGATTAATAACAGTTCTCAGGTTCTTAGTTTGATTAATAACAGTTCCCAGGTTCAGAGTTTGATTAATAACAGTTCTCAGGTTCTTAGTTTGATTAATAACAGTTCTCAGGTTCTTAGTTTGATTAATAACAGTTCTCAGGTTCTTAGTTTGATTAATAACAGTTCTCAGGTTCAGAGTTTGATTAATAACAGTTCCCAGGTTCAGAGTTTGATTAATAACAGTTCTCAGGTTCAGAGTTTGATTAATAACAGTTCTCAGGTTCTTAGTTTGATTAATAACAGTTCTCAGGTTCTTAGTTTGATTAATAACAGTTCTGAGGTTCAGAGTTTGATTAATAACAGTTCCCAGGTTCAGAGTTTGATTAATAACAGTTCCCAGGTTCAGAGTTTGATTAATAACAGTTCTCAGGTTCAGAGTTTGATTAATAACAGTTCTCAGGTTCAGAGTTTGATTAATAACAGTTCTCAGGTTCTTAGTTTGATTAATAACAGTTCTCAGGTTCTTAGTTTGATTAATAACAGTTCTCAGGTTCATAGTTTGATTAATAACAGTTCTCAGGTTCAGAGTTTGATTAATAACAGTTCTCAGGTTCAGAGTTTGATTAATAACAGTTCTCAGGTTCAGAGTTTGAATAATAACAGTTCTCAGGTTCAGAGTTTGATTAATAACAGTTCTCAGGTTCATAGTTTGATTAATAACAGTTCTCAGGTTCAGAGTTTGATTAATAACAGTTCTCAGGTTCAGAGTTTGATTAATAACAGTTCTTAGGTTCAGAGTTTGATTAATAACAGTTCTGAGGTTCAGAGTTTGATTAATAACAGTTCTGAGGTTCAGAGTTTGATTAATAACAGTTCTCAGGTTCAGAGTTTGATTAATAACAGTTCTCAGGTTCAGAGTTTGATTAATAACAGTTCTCAGGTTCAGAGTTTGATTAATAACAGTTCTCAGGTTCAGAGTTTGATTAATAACAGTTCTCAGGTTCAGAGTTTGATTAATAACAGTTCTCTGGTTCAGAGTTTGATTAATAACAGTTCTCAGGTTCAGAGTTTGATTAATAACAGTTTTCTGGTTCAGAGTTTGATTAATAACAGTTCTCTGGTTCAGAGTTTGATTAATAACAGTTCTCAGGTTCAGAGTTTGATTAATAACAGTTCTCAGGTTCTTAGTTTGATTAATAACAGTTCTCAGGTTCTTAGTTTGATTAATAACAGTTCTCTGGTTCTTAGTTTGATTAATAACAGTTCTCAGGTTCAGAGTTTGATTAATAACAGTTCTCAGGTTCTTAGTTTGATTAATAACAGTTCTCAGGTTCTTAGTTTGAATAATAACAGTTCTGAGGTTCAGAGTTTGATTAATAACAGTTCTGAGGTTCAGAGTTTGATTAATAACAGTTCTTAGGTTCAGAGTTTGATTAATAACAGTTCTCTGGTTCAGAGTTTGATTAATAACAGTTCTCAGGTTCAGAGTTTGATTAATAACAGTTCTCAGGTTCAGAGTTTGATTAATAACAGTTCTCAGGTTCAGAGTTTGATTAATAACAGTTCTCAGGTTCTTAGTTTGAATAATAACAGTTCTCAGGTTCAGAGTTTGATTAATAACAGTTCTCTGGTTCTTAGTTTGATTAATAACAGTTCTCAGGTTCAGAGTTTGATTAATAACAGTTCTCAGGTTCAGAGTTTGATTAATAACAGTTCTCAGGTTCATAGTTTGAATAATAACAGTTCTGAGGTTCAGAGTTTGATTAATAACAGTTCTCAGGTTCATAGTTTGATTAATAACAGTTCTCAGGTTCAGAGTTTGATTAATAACAGTTCTCAGGTTCATAGTTTGATTAATAACAGTTCTCAGGTTCAGAGTTTGATTAATAACAGTTCTGAGGTTCAGAGTTTGATTAATAACAGTTCTCAGGTTCTATAGTTTGATTAATAACAGTTCTCTGGTTCAGAGTTTGATTAATAACAGTTCTGAGGTTCAGAGTTTGATTAATAACAGTTCTCAGGTTCAGAGTTTGATTAATAACAGTTCTTAGGTTCAGAGTTTGATTAATAACAGTTCTCAGGTTCAGAGTTTGATTAATAACAGTTCTCAGGTTCAGAGTTTGATTAATAACAGTTCTCAGGTTCTATAGTTTGATTAATAACAGTTCTCTGGTTCAGAGTTTGATTAATAACAGTTCTCAGGTTCAGAGTTTGATTAATAACAGTTCTCAGGTTCATAGTTTGATTAATAACAGTTCTCAGGTTCAGAGTTTGATTAATAACAGTTCTTAGGTTCAGAGTTTGATTAATAACAGTTCTCAGGTTCAGAGTTTGATTAATAACAGTTCTGAGGTTCAGAGTTTGATTAATAACAGTTCTCAGGTTCTATAGTTTGATTAATAACAGTTCTCAGGTTCTATAGTTTGATTAATAACAGTTCTCAGGTTCAGAGTTTGATTAATAACAGTTCTTAGGTTCAGAGTTTGATTAATAACAGTTCTCAGGTTCAGAGTTTGATTAATAACAGTTCTGAGGTTCAGAGTTTGATTAATAACAGTTCTCAGGTTCAGAGTTTGATTAATAACAGTTCTCAGGTTCAGAGTTTGATTAATAACAGTTCTTAGGTTCAGAGTTTGATTAATAACAGTTCTCAGGTTCAGAGTTTGATTAATAACAGTTCTCAGGTTCAGAGTTTGATTAATAACAGTTCTTAGGTTCAGAGTTTGATTAATAACAGTTCTCAGGTTCAGAGTTTGATTAATAACAGTTCTCAGGTTCAGAGTTTGATTAATAACAGTTCTCTGGTGAACACAGTGTTACCGGATCTCAGTCAGTTTGTGATGAATGAATTAAAACCACTGATTCCTGAAAGCAAAGCCTGTAAACATGAGGTGAGAAATGGTTCTACTGTGAGAGGAAAGATGAAGGTGGTTTGTTTCGTTTAGCCTGATATGAAGAAACATCTGGAAAACATCTGTCATTGGATCAGAACGCGGTGAACTCTGTTCCGTTTGGCTCCAGAATGGTTCCGGTTCTGCTGCCTCTGTGTCTCTCTGACCGGCCTCTCTAACCCTGCTGAGCCAGGCACCAACACCCCCCACACGGCTTCTGTCTTTGTTGTGTGACGCGGTTCGGGTCCCGGAGGATCCGCGGGACTGGTTTCATTTCTGGGCTGCGCCACAGGCTCCGCGAGGCCCGCGCGCCTTTAACGCGGAGCGGGTTCTGTTTCCCGGGTTCTGTCCCGGGTTCTGTCCCGGGTTCTGTCCCGGGCTCTGTCCCGGGTTCTGTCCCGGGTTCTGTCCCGGTTCTGTCCCGGTTCTGTCCCGGGTTCTGTCCCGGGTTCTGTCCCGGGTTCTGTCCCGGGCTCTGTCCCGGTTCTGTCCCGGTTTAACTGTGCGTCGGTGCGGCGCAGCGGCCTGACACAACAAACCAAACTCCATTCATATTTTCTATCATTTTCACAGCTGATTCTGATAACCAGGATTCATTCTGAGGGTCCCAGCATCCCCCCTCCCCCACCCGCAGATGCTCACCGAACATATGGATGTGTCCTTTGGTGATGGGGTTGAAGCTGCCGCAGGACAGCAGGATCACGTGCGTTTTGGTGGCCTCCGTCATGGTCTCCTTGGGTCCGCTTCGGTCCCGGTCCGCTGAGCTGGTGGGAAGCCTGGTTCTATCTGAGAGGCGAGGCTGGTGAGGCTGGTGAGTCTGCGGCAGGATGCTGGAGGAGGCTGCGCCTTAAAGAGACAGAACCCGCGGCCGCAGCTGCCTCAGTCTGATGTTATTATCATAACATAACAGTATTAGGGCCAGATACAAGGCAAGGCATCTTTTATACAGCGCATTTCATACCACAGGCAACTCAATGTGCTTTACATAAAGACAAGGCATTTAAAAGAACAGCATAAAGCAGCAATTTAAAGAGAAAAAAATAGAATAAAAATTACAAACACAGTTAAAAGCAATCAAAGGAGAGGGGAAAAAGAAAAATATAAACTCAACCATAAGCACACGGAAAGAGAAATGTTTTTAACCTGGATTTAAAGTGCTTACAGTTGGGGCTGATTTCAGTTCTGCTGGTAGTTTGTTCCAGTTGTGTGCAGCATAACAGCTAAAAGCTGCTTCACCGGGTCCAGTTTGAACTCTGGGCTCCACTATCTGACCTGAGTCAGCAGATCTCAGAGCTCTGCTGGGTTTATACTCAGCTAGCATGTCATTCATGTGTTCTGGACCTAAACCATTCTGTGATTTGTAGACGAGCAGCAGAACTTTAAAATCTATTCTGTATCTGATCGGGAGCCGATGTGAAGACTTGAGAACTGGGGTGATGTGATGTGATCTCTTTGTTCTGGTTAAAACTCGGGCTGCAGCGTTCTGAATGAGCTGCAGCTGTTTGAGACTCTTTTGGGGGAGTCCAGTCAGAAGCCCCAGGACAGAGACCAGCATGACCGGTACAACGGGTGGAGGTTAGGGTCTGCACTCAGAGGGAAAAACCTCCCAAAGAGTCAGAAAAGATGAAAGAACAGAGACACAATCAAAGCTATAAAAGTCTTAAAACAAAGTAAAGTAAGATTCAAACAGATCTGAGATCCAAAAATGATACCAAACAAAGCGGTGAATCGATGTAGCTACAGAGTGTAAATAATACAGTTCTGATCCACCTTTCTGTTGTGTGAATGCTGCTGCTGTACCTGAGCATCTTCAGAGGAATGTGTTTTTTCTTTGTTCAGCCACTTAACTCTGAGCTATGAACCACTCAGGCAGGAAAAAGGCTCCTAACTCAAGGGATGAACCAGTGTTGGGTCCACACAGAACAGACAACTTAGTCTCGTGACCCAAATTAACCAAATAAACACAAAATAAAACAAAATAAAACACAAAATAAAACAAAAACACCAAATAAAACAAAAAAACACCAAATAAAACAAAATAAAACACAAAATAAAACAAAAAACCCACAAAATAAAACACAAAAAACACAAAATAAAACAAAAAACACCATATAAAACAAAAAACACAAAATAAAACAAAAAACAAAAATAAAACAAAAAAAATACAAAAAAACACAAAAAACACAAAATAAAACAAAAAAAACCAGAATCCCCCCTCCCAAAAAAAACACAAAATAAAACCAAAAACACTAAATAAAACAAAAACCTAAATAAAACACAAAAAAACACAAAATAAACAGAAAAAAATCCAGATAAAACAGAAAAAAACACCAAATTAAACACTAAAAACACTAAATAAAACAGAATCCTGATCAATAACATAAGAAGCCATTTTAAACTGGATCTTTAGGCACTTTGTTCCCAGCAGCCTGTCACAGAGACACATCATTTGTTCCCATTTCTTTAGCTGCATCTCTGAAAAACAGCAAAGATAACAGAAAAAACACTAAATAAAACAAAAAAAACTAAAATAAAACAAAAAGCTTTAACAAATAGCTATAAAACAAATAGCTGCATCTGTGAAAAACAGCAAAGATAACAGTCTGACAGACAAATCTATAGAAAATGACAGAAATGACAGAAAACATGTGACTTGGAGAAGAATCAGAGTTGATTCTCTGTTCAACCAGCAGGTGGCGGTAACGCGCAAATTCACAACACCCGCAAATGAAGCTCAAGATGAAGAAGTCAAATCCAGGAAGAAGAAGGACACATAACAGAAAAACAGCTGATGTGTTCTCATACTCCATCTGTTGTAAACATGTCCTCATCGGAAGAGAAAGCACCAGAGTTTGAGAAAACCATCGAACAGCACCAGGAGGAGATGGACCGTCAGCTGCTGGATATCAGCTGGAAACCCGGAATAAAGCTCCACACAGCAGGTAAGGAACACTGTGATGGGCTGAGTGAGTTAAAACCTGAATGTTATTCATAAAAAGAGAGTAAAGTTACGGTGCAGCTGATCATATCATTCAAACAGGTAATCCTTTATTGAGCTCATCTTTCTTCTTGTTTACTTTCCAGAGCTGAGAGAAAGATTAAAAAAAAAATCAAATCAAATTTATTTATATAGCACATTTCATGTGTACAATTCAGAGTGCTTCACATAAAATAAAAGCATTGCAGCAGGGAGTGGAAGAAGCATTAAAAATACATAAAAGAATATAAAGAGAAACAAATAAAATAATTTAAATGATTTAAAAACAAGCAACAGTCCAGATAAGTTCAAAGATATCGTGCAGATTTCATGCATAGACACATGAGAACAGAAATGTCTTTAACCTGGATTTTAAAATGTCTCCATTTGGTGAAAGTTTAATCTCCACTGGCAGTTTGTTCCACTTGTTTGCAGCATAACAGCTAAATGCTGCTTCTCCATGTTTAGTCTGGACTCTGGACTGGACCAGCTGACCTGAGTCCTTGGATCTCAGAGCTCTGCTGGCTTTATATTCTCTGAACAGATCACAGATTGTAAACCATCAGCAGGCTTTTAAAATCTATTCTGTGACTGACTGGAAGCCAGAGTAAAGATTTTAAAGCCCGATGAGGAAATTTTTACAGAGATTTTAAGGCCTTCTGATGTCTGCTTTGAGCTGGAGGCGACCAGAGACGTGGGTCAGAAACGTATTTGTTCCAACGTTTCAATCCTTTCTTCTTAGATGTGAATCTGAAATGTGAAGAACTGAAGTCTGAAAATACGTTGGTTCAATTTAGAATACTTTAGGGTCCTTTTATTGGGGGGTCCATGCCCCACCGTCCCCCCCTGGATGGGCTCAGGTGACATATAAACCTGTGTTCTGAGGCAGGGTCAGCGTGTCCGTGACATCACTTCATGTGAATTTTCACCAGCTTGTATCACCATGGCAACCACCAGCAGGTCAGCCTCGCTTCCGGCTGTAGGTTGCAGCGGCTTTTCAGCTTAATATGAATATGTGAAAGTTCACGTATGAAGAATCGGAGAACTTGGCTTGACTCGGCAGGTTCATCACCAGTTCAGCACCACATAGTGGGATCGTGTTGTTTGGGTCAGTGGAACCAGATGGAGACACCCTGGATACGTTGAAACATGATGTACAACATGGCCAGAACATATTTGTAATTATTACCCTCTGTTACTTTAAGTAAATATGAAAGAAAGTTAGAAAAATAAAATTCACATGCTTATGCTTGCGTTTGTATTTCCTGTTTATTTAGTCCGTAAAGGCTGGAGGCCACATGTTCAATGTGAGGAACACTCTGCTCACTGTCAAAACTGGAATATAAATGCTCTCTTTCTTTGAAGTTGTTTACATGGCACCACCGCCCCCGGGTAACTTAATTAAACAGAAAAACAGGGTGACAATGACAAGATCAGCCACCAGGGGGGACTGTGAGGTACAGTTTAGGAGAACGGCATTTGCACAGAAGGTCCAATCAGTCTTTGGTTGCTCTACATGGAACACAGTTCCGTTGGCCATAAGGGAAAACTCAACACATGTAGCTTTTAAGAAACAACTAAAAACATGGCTTACAGATAACCAGGACTGTAAACATGAAGGGTAGTTTTATTTAACATGCAATACTAAAAATAAATTGGTAGTAATTCTGTAATTCTTAAAATTAGTTGGCACTTTATTCCATGCACGTTAAAAATAGCACTTTAGGATAAATGCACTTTTATATAATACCAGATGCACTTTAATAAATGTATACTTGTATAGGAGGGTAAAACATTATTTACCAATCAGATGCATTTTAATGTCTGAAACTACTGTGCGACAAAATTGTGTTGATATGGTTTTTGGGTATCGTATTCGTACCATAACAGGTAATTTGTTGTATATCTTGTGATGTGGTTAAGTGATATGGAATGTTGTACGCTTTGTTTTCTTGTTTCCTGTTTTTGTCTTTGTCTTGATTTTAGTGTGAACAGCAGGACTGCAGATGGAAATTAGCCTTGGAGCTAAATCTGGCATATTTACATTGTATGTTTATTAATATGCAGAGTCCTGTCACAAATAAACAAATAACTAACTAACATTCGTCACATTAGTAATGGTTTTCTTTTGTTTCTTTGCGCCTCCAGACTTCCAAAAGCAACACGCCTGTAAGGAAGAACAGGACCTCACTGACCATCCGTTCTGTAACCAGGAGAGAAGTTCTATTCTTGGCAGTGAACTCCCACAGATCAAAGAGGAACCAGAGGAACTCTGCACCAATCAGGAAGGACAGCAGTGTTCGGTGAAAGTGGAGAATGATTCCTTTATGGTGACTCCGATGTATGAGCTAAGTGACTGCACTAAACTAGAATCAAACCGTGATCTTCTCCTATCTCACAGTTCTCCGATAGCTGAGAGCCCAGATCAGGAAGGAACCAAGCATGTAGACTCCGAATCAACTAGAAATGCAGAGCTGAAGCAAAAGAAGAGATGCCACAAAAGCATAAGTAACAAATCTGTAAAAAATAAAGTTTGTGGTAAAACATTTGAGAAGGAGCACCAAAAAAAGAAATTCCACAGAATACACACAGATGAGAGGCCATACACTTGCAACACTTGTGGAAAGATATTGAACACAATCCAGTCTTTAAAAAATCACCATCAAATCCACACGGGTGAGAAGCCATTTTCCTGCAAAACATGTGGGAAACATTTCAGGCATAGTAAAACTCTGACACGCCATATGAATATTCACACAGACGAGAAACCGTATTCTTGTGAGACTTGTGGCAAAGATTTCAGGTGCAGAGAAGGCTTGTTGGTCCACGTCAGAACGCACACGGGCGAGAAGCCGTACACTTGCAAAATATGCGGGAAGAGTTACACTCTGAATGGTAGTTTGACGATCCATATGCGAACCCACACAGGTGAGAAGTTGTATTCCTGCAAAATATGTGGGAAAATTTTCACTCAAAATGGTAATTTAACTGTCCACATGAGAACTCATACAGCTGAAAAGCCGTATTCTTGTAAAACATGTGGGAAAGGTTTCACTCAAAGTGATCATTTGACTGTCCATATGAGAACTCACACAGGTGAGAAGCCTTATCTTTGTTACACATGTGGAAAAAGATTTACTGACTCCTCAGCATTTAAAAGACATTTAGCTGTCCACACAGCTGAGAAGTTGTATTCTTGCAAAATATGTGGGAAAAGTTTCATTACAAATGTTCGTTTAACTGCTCACATGAGAACTCACACAGGCGAAAAGCCGCATTCCTGTAAGACCTGTGGGAAAAGTTTCACTGAAAGGGGCAGTTTGACTTCCCACATAAGGACACACACAGGTGAGATGCCTTACTCCTGCAACATTTGTGAGAAAAGATATAGAGACGCGTCGGCACTGAGAAAACATAAAAAATCTCACTCGCATTTTAGCAGCCTAACTCTTGCAGCACCTGTGGAGAAAGATTAAGTTTCACATTAATGTTGAGAGAATACTTAATAACGTGCACAGAGTAGAAACAGAACTGATACGTCTGATGAAAACAGTTTTTGGCATTAGTGGAACTCCATAATTAGCTTGAATCTGTTAAACTGTGAAGTAGATGCGTGAAACAGAAGTGAGTTACATCTTTTAACTGTATCGCATACATTTGGATGTTTGGAAATAGGACAGAGAAGTCTTTAGTTGTGTGAGCACATATTCTTACTGTGTCATCATCACACTTTCACATCTTACTTTGGTTTTTGGAGGATTTTACCTTAAGTGACTCAGATCAAGGATATTGTGACAGCGGCGAATATTCTTCTCTGGTCAATTGAAGAATTAAGATTTAGACAAGCATCAGCAGTGCTCAAATTCATTGTAATTCAATAAATAATAATAATAAAATTAAAAATGAGTCCAATTCATACAGAGACAATTAAAAATAAGAAGCCGAGCTCATGAAAAAACCAACCAGATTGCACTGAAACTTCTCTCTGATCCAATCCTTCGTCCTGAGCGTGCACGAGGCGACTGTGGAGAGAAAAAACTCCCTTTGAACAGGAAGAAACCTCCATCAGAACCAGAACCAGAACCAGGGAGGATGACCATCTGCTTCAACAACACTTGGGTGTACTGAAAAAAGAAATCAGCAGAGCTTTGTGGTTTCTGTTGAAGGACTGTATTTAGATTTTTCCCCAATGAGGACGAGTTGAAACTAATCCAGAGGACTTTAGACCCATTAAAGTGTGACACGGCACCAACATGTTGAACAATCTGATGAACTATTTTCAAGGGTAGCCTTCAAGGGCTTTGTACACCAATGGAGGACACTAAATTGATGCTGTGGTTCTCTAATTGTGTTCAGAGTTTATAATTGCTGAAGAAAATAAGAATTGTTCTACAATTTCACCTGAGTTTCTGTAAACTGTTCAGATGCAATAAAGACAAAGTCATCTGAGAACAAAAAGCTGCTTCTTTTCACTACGACAACTTTTTACAGTGTTAATAAAACAAGGTTCCACAGACTCAACTCATCTCTCAACCGGTGATTGTATTCGTGATTTAATAGAAAATCCTTATCTATGAAAGCTTGAAGCCTTGTACATAAAGGGTTCATCTTCTGTAAGGTGTTACAATCCCCGACGAGTCGGCACAGGGTGGGAACTATTTCAGATGATTTACAGGTTCTTAGCTGTAAGTTTTCCAGAAAATACTTAGGTTTTATAAAACTTATTTTTAACAAAGCCTTAGGTTTTAATGGCTGAAAGTATAACTTTTTACTAAAATTGCCCAAACTGCATCACCTGCAGTTTAAAAACACTTTTTAAAAAAAATGTTTAAAAATTTTTTTTTAATATTTTGCCTGTCGAGAATAAAGTCGAAATGTCGAGATTAAAGTCGTAGACTTTATTCTCGACATGTCGACTTTAATCTCGACAGGCAAAATATTATTATTTTTTCTTATGCCTGGCCCACAGCTATAGAGTAATACAGAGTTGCGACACGCTTTGATGTCTCAGCAAGGAATGTCACGTGGTCCATGTGAGCCTCCGTAGTTCCAGACGTCACAGCGCTGTCAGTCAGCTTGAACGGGTCTTAGCGGGACGGAGCACAAAAACTACAACTTTAACTTTTACCATGCAATTTTCGGTAAATATTGACCCATAATGTTCATTGATCACTTCCCTGACGATGTATTTTATCAACGTTTTTCTTCTTTGGAGCGGCAGAGACACATTTCTCAGCGTTTTAAATGGTAGAGGGTGCCCCTGCCTCGTCCTCCTTCATACTGAATCATGCCAGCGGTCCAGCTTACCTTCAGATCTACATCCTCCAACAGAGCATGATATCACTGTCTGTTCCTCCTGTTGTCCCGAACACTCCATCTGTAGAAGATGTCCTTCAGTCTGTCTGTTCTCTCTGGTGTCAGATGGACAATGAGCTGAATGGCAAAGCTGGGCTGAATAACTGATTTTAAAGAAGCTTTAAATGACTTGGAGGGAAATATGTGGCTGTAGATGCTTTGACTGATGAGCCGGGATCAGTTCTTCTTTTCTGTAGAAGACCTAATTATTCTGTATATCTCATGTGAACTGAATACATGTGAAACAAACATCTGTAACCCTGTTTATTGTGCTTAAAGCCAGAAAACTAGTGTTAAATATTAACTAATTGATTAAAATATGGCCCTGTGATGGACTGGCAGCCTGTCCAGGATGAACCCCCCCTCTCGCCCGATGACCGCTGGGATAGGCTCCGGCCCCCCCGCAACCCGACCGACGGATTCAGCGGGTATAATGGATGGATGGATGGATTAAAATATAACTTTTTTCTGGTTAAAACCATATTAATGACAAAATAAATGTGTCAGTTGTGCAAAAAAAAAAAAAAAAAAAAAAACAGATTTAAACCAAACATTTTATTATAAAATGTCATCATGGAAAATGTAAAACAAGCCTTAATAAAGAAGTTCTTTTACTGCTATTTATACTGTTGGGTAGATTAATCTGCAACAATGAACTGTATTTGACCAAATTTAAGGGTTTGGACATTGTAGAAATGTGCTGAAGACCTAATGAGGGTTGATCCATGGCAGCAGCGAGCACCACATCTGCTGACCTCCCTGACAACAACAACAGAGAAATTCATAAATTCATTATCACAGCTGCAAAGTCATGCTGAAAAAACACTTACTTAATTAAAGAGCAGTCAGCTAATGCCTAACTATGCCAAAAATGTTGTAATTTAATCAATTTACCGGAAAAAATACGTCAGAAATACCAGAAATGTATTAAATGTATTATTACTATAGGCCTATATAGTATTTTGGTAATGTTTTAAAACCTAACAATCAAAACAACTTTACATTATGTCACCTGACAATAAAACGTTAATTACCGTTTAATGTGAGGTAATTACCGTTAATTACCTCACATTAGCCTCCGTTACTCAGCTTTCAGTTAGGTCCCTAAATCCATTCCATTTTTAACATCAACATCGACATTTCATGCTAACCAAATGTAAAAATAACGATGTCTAAGAGTATACTTCTGATAGATAATGCTTAAAAATGTAAAAAGAAAAAAAACGTTTAAAATGCTGTTATTTTATTAACTTACTAGTAATTGTTCTTGACGAGTAATTGAGGTTAACGGAGCTGCGTCCCTTGTTTGGAACTATTGGCGTCTCCGTGACGTGACCCACGTGACTTCCGCATTCCTTTCTTTCTATGGAAGTCTATGGGAGTGTCGCCACTCTCTCTTTAACCACTCTGCTGGCCCTAATACTCTTCCGTATTTTTGACCCGTAGGACAAAGGAGAGTAAACACAATGTTAAGACCACACAAAGGGTTAAAGAAAGAAATGTTGAAAATCTTTCAAAAGGAGTTTTAATAACTTCCAGTGGAGGGCAGCACCGTGTCTGCAGAAGTCACGAAGAAGAACAAAGGACTTCCGGCGGATGTGAACCACGTGACTACAGGCGTTGGGCTGTCTGAGCTGCTGAATATGTGAGTGTGAGCAGCAACAATGTCTTCAGTTCAGCATCTGAGAGAGTTTATCAGCCAGCGACTAACTGCTGCTGCTGAAGAAATATTCTCAGAGTTTGAGAAAACCATCGTCCAGTACGAGGAGGAGATCGACCGTCAGCGCGGACTGCTGGATATCACCTGGAAACCCCGAATAAAGCTCCACACAGCAGGTGAGAGGAGGATCTTACTTCTTACTACAGCTTTACTTCTGCATTTATTAAAAAGATGCAACAAGGAAAATCATTTCAGGTAAATCTGTTTATATCATCTGAAAAAAACTCTTTCTTACACTGCAAATTATTTGGTTCTTACCAAGAAAAAAAACCTTACATTTAGAAGGGCTAGATATTTTTTCTTGTTTTAAGAATTAATTTCTTATTTTAAGTCTTCAACTTAACAGTATAATCTTATATCAAGCAAAACTTTACTTTTTTTTGTCTCAAACAGGCAGAGAATCATAAAACAAGACAATTAACATTTAGAATAAGATGTATTACGTTTCTCCTCCAAAGTCTCATCAAAATAAATCTTGTTTTAAGATTCAATAACAAACTCAACATGCTTGATTCAAGAGTCACACAGAAAATATCTGAAAACACACTTTACTCCTTGGATTTTAAAGGGATAATCCGGAGTAAAATGCACTTTAGATCAATTTACGGGATGTTGGGAGTACATACGTTGAGTTGACATCAAAATCACGTCCTTCGGATGTGTTTTGAGAATTTCGATTTGACCGTTTTTAGCCAAAAGTCGTTAGCCTGGAAGTGATGAGAGCATCAAGTATCGCCGTTACAAAACGCTATTTTTATACCTCTTCTACAGCTCCAAACAACATAACACTTACGTGGTAGTGAGTAGAGGGTCCCTAAAGCCAAACCGAAGTGTCCCGAGGTCTTCATGTGGTCGGATAGAGAGTCCAGAATGAATTTAATCAAGCCAGTACCTTTCAGTCTGCTGCAGCTGCCGCTACAGACCGTGGTGAAGTTGGTTTGAAAAAAAAAGACACCTTATTTCCTTATTGTGAATATCTGTCGAATATCCAATATCAAACCAACTTCACCACGGTCTTAGCAGCAGCTGCAGCAGACACATTTCCGGAAAGGTACTGGCTTGATTAAATTCATTCTGGACTCTCTATCCGACCACATGAAGACCTCGGGACACTTCGGTTTGGCTTTAGGGACCCTCTACTCACTACCACCTAAGTGTTATGTTGTTTGGAGCTGTAGAAGAGGTATAAAAATAGCGTTTATTGAAGTTTTGGAAAATATGACTTAGAAAAGGATAACCAGTTGTCAAACATGGTTAAGTGCAGCTTACTTATGTGAGATTTCTCTCTTTTTTAAATATAATACTGCACCATTAACAATGAATGTGTCATTATACATTCTGCTATCATTGTCAACATTATATAAAAGATTTAAATCATTACAAGTCAATGACTGAGCACAAAAGGGTAAGTTATTTAGCTACATCAAATACTACCTGGAAAAACACTAGGGTTGGTGGAGCCCTGGGTTTCATCTTTGCCTCGCAAGGCGAGCCCGAAAATCCCGCAAAATTCTTCCAAACTTCCTTCTCCGCATTAGTTCGACGACTAAAGGGAACTTCTGTCAGAAACACTACCGTATGGTTGCACTCGCCATCTTCTTCGTAGAATGTGCATGGTCCCGCGCAGCAGACATGTGACGAAAGCACGTCGTTTGTGCGAGCACATAAACCCTCATAGAAAATGCATTGGGAGCAGGATTTTTGAAAAAAACTGACGTACCATTCATGTCAATGGGAGATTTCTGGTGCAAATTCGACCCTGACAGAAATCATCCCAAATGGGCGTGGCAACACCAGGCGCCACCTTAATCTGATTGGACAATGACATATACAACCAGTTTGCCTGCAGCAGATCAGTCCCACCTTAGCAACTAGATTAAAGGCCAACTTCCCCTAAAAACTGGTTTTACTCGCTCCTTCTGAAAAAGGGAGGGTCACATACACATACTAGGCTTCCAAGTGTTGCGTCACCTCCACAGGCTGTTTTCCCGAATTTACAGAAACAATGCAGAGCCACGAGCGAATCAGAAAAGCCTGTACATTCTACGTCACACTGAAAAAAGGCGTTGCCCACTTGGGATTATGCCCGCCCATGGAAACCCGCCCCCCCCGGACGGGCCCTATAACTAAGCAGAAACCTGTAGTCTGTGGGGCTCCTCGTTCCTCCTCATCGAGCCTCTCACACTGAGCATATACAGAAAGTTATTTTCAGGAGTTGCTAAAAAAAACAAGCAAATAACTAGCTTAACCTTTCCTTGGCTAACGCTGCACACGGAGACTTCATCGCCACCATGGCAAATTACATAGACCGCGGAACGTGTTTGAACAAGGGGGGGCCACAATCGCAAGAGGGGGTCTCCAAAATTTTAGGTCGGACATGATGCATAGCCGAGGCTCTGCACAGTATACACGGACACACACGTAATGCCATCAGTCAGCCAGCACAGAACAGCGCAGAATAAAATGCACAGAAAGGTACCTCGGTGGTAACGCAACTGAAGCTGCTTGCCAGAGAAGTGCACGTTCTGTGGTGCTTGGTCAGAGGAATGTATGGGAATATGCTTGCTGTTTTATCAGAGAGAGAGAGAGAGAATGCGGATGCACATCACGTTGCCAGGATGATTTTACTTTAAATGTCCAAACAGCCAACAACACTAATAACCCAAGTCCAAAATATGCCGGCACAGAAGTGCGCAAATTGCCAAAACAGTCAACACAGCACAGAAGGCTATAGCCTACAGAGATGAATCAATGGTCATGACTTTAGCCCACAACTGTGCAGAGTAAAATGCTCAACAAGCCAACAATACACAACAAAAGCACCTCAGTAAGATGTTAACTCAACTTAAACTCGCTTGTATCATGCAGTATAAAAACATTGAACAAAGAAGAGGGACAGGGACGTCTGGGTCTCTCTGCTCAAGCTGCTGCCCCCGCAACCCGATCCCCGGACAAGCGGAAGATGATTTGAAGTGTAGATGTCTTAATCGTGTCTGGCAACATGCGCAACTGTGCGCAGAGTTGATCAAAGTCAGAATCTTTTGTATAGAGACGTAATGGATGATGGGAGTGTCACCTCATCCCCGTCCCCAGCTGTCACTAGTAGCCTCTCAATGTCCACCAGAACTCCGAAATCCCGCTGGTCGAAGCGCCTATCGTTGTGAAGAACCTGTCCCTTGCACCCTCCTGGTTCTTTTTAGCACATCGGGATTGCTTGGTTGATGAGGCGTTGTAAGATCCCTGCAGCACTCACTTGAACAGTGCCCATGGCTAGCCTCAGCGAGGTTTGGCTCGGTTAGCGTAGTAGTTGAAGAACATTCGTCACTAGCCCCTTTCACACTGAGACCCGCTACCATCGCGGGTCCAAATTGCCACTTCGACCCGCGTCGAGCAATGTGAAAGCTTGGCGTTTTAGGTGACCCGTGTAACTTGAAGTAAAACAGAGTGAAACTTGTCCTCACCTGTTGCTGTTGTTCTGAATCAGCTGTCCATTCTGTCTTTTAAACTCCGTACGCCACGCCCACGCCCGACCCGCGTCACTTGCTTTCACATCAAACTCGGCTCGGCAAAAAGACTAGGGTCCGACGCGGGTCGAAAGGCGAGTTGACGCGGCAGCCCGGGTCGGCAGTGTGAAAGGAACAGCGGACACGCTAAATTCGCGATTTAAACGCGGGTTATTCCTCAGTGTGAGAGGGGCTTCTGTTGCTTGGTTGGTCCACAGTTGAAGGTTGGGGCACAGCTGTCCCATCACATGATGCTGTGCTTTTTACTAGTTTTACTTTGAAATATTCAAAAATGGGTTTGTGCCTTTTCATTTTGGTTGTATATTCCACGCCACGAACAAGCTCTGCAGTCTACCACAATCACTACTCCTGCCGTGCGATTTTCAGCGCTGCGCTGTGATAGGCCGACATTCTGCAACGTTGACGTGTGAGGTGAAAAATATTGGTTAAGGAAAACACTTGATTAAATTATTACCGCATGGGTTGTGTTTAAGTTTGATCTTTGACAGGTTTTGAGTTGAAAAAAAACTTGCAGGCTCTCGGGGGGTTCATTCATTCATGGGAGGGAGCCAATCAGAGACGCCTCATTATCGCGTCACGGATATGCATGAGAAGGACCGGAAAACCCTGTCGTATCTCATCAAGCCATTCTTCCTGCCCACAAAAACAGCTTGAAACAAAGCAACCATAACGTTTTTTTAAACAGAACCGACGCCTGATGCATTCAATAACAATGCTGAACACAGCAGTATTAATGAAATGACGATGGAAGTTGGCCTTTAAAAAAAACCTCCGTGTTTGGTAGCGCGTCGCACAAATCTTCCCTATGAAGGAACCGCCCCTGCGCTGTACCATAACTGGGCTTTACATGACTCGCTGTTAAAATCATTAAGTCAGCAGATGTGTTGTTGTCCCTGCAGAACTGCCACAGCAACACGGCTGTAAGGACCAGCAGCTTTGCAGCGAGGACAGCGGC
Source organism: Odontesthes bonariensis (assembly GCF_027942865.1). Lineage (NCBI taxonomy): Eukaryota > Metazoa > Chordata > Actinopteri > Atheriniformes > Atherinopsidae > Odontesthes > Odontesthes bonariensis. Next base: position 2,619,121 of record NC_134519.1, read on the forward strand.
TCAGGTCTGGACCCGGAGGAAGCAGGACCTCCACAGATCAAAGAGGAACTCCGTCAGGAAGGAGAGACCTCAGTGAGGCTTCGGTCCAAGTCCCAATATGAGAAAATATTCACTGCTGCTGGTGAGGAAGTGCTCAGAGTCTTTGAGAAAAGCATCGTCCAGTACGAGGAAGAGGTCGATCGTCGGCGCAGAGCGCTGGATGTCACCTGGAAACTGGACCTACAGTCACCTAGAACAGGTATGTAAAATATATGGTTTTTCAGATGAACAGTTCAATATTAAAGGAAGCCTCAAATTCACCAAAGACCACCAGGTTCCTCTTACAGGGACCAATGTGTCCGTGCTGATCTCACCCAGTTTAACACTTAAAGAATATCATTTGTGTGCTGCTGTTGTCCAGTGGAAAGCAAGCGGCAAAAGGAAGGGGTGGACTGAACATCTGATTTTACTCGGGATGCGCAGATATATCAGCCCTAACATCTGTACCGGCCTAACATCTGTACCGGCCTAACATCTGTACCGGCCTAACATCTGTACCTCTGTACTGGCCTAACATCTGTACCAGCCTAACATCTGTACCAGCCTAACATCTGTACCGGCCTAACATCTGTACCGGCCTAACATCTGTACCGGCCTAACATCTGTACCTCTGTACTGGCCTAACATCTGTACCTCTGTACTGGCCTAACATCTGTACCGGCCTAACATCTGTACCTCTGTACTGGCCTAACATCTGTACCGGCCTAACATCTGTACCTCTGTACTGGCCTAACATCTGTACCAGCCTAACATCTGTACCTCTGTACTGGCCTAACATCTGTACCAGCCTAACATCTGTACCTCTGTACTGGCCTAACATCTGTACCGGCCTAACATCTGTACCTCTGTACCGGCCTAACATCTGTACCGGCCTAACATCTGTACCGGCCTAACATCTGTACCGGCCGAACATCTGTAGCTCTGTACCGGCCTAACATCTGTACCTGCCTAACATCTGTAGCTCTGTACCGGCCTAACATCTGTACCTGCCTAACATCTGTACCAGCCTAACATCTGTACCTCTGTACCGGCCTAACATCTGTACCGGCCTAACAGTAATATATATATATCGGTGATATTGGACATAGGGAAACCTGTCCTAAAAAATTGGAATTTCCACATTTCAATCGGTGCTATAGTGAATTTCTTTTTTCAATAATTTAAGTCTTTAAACTTCACTCTAACATTCATCCTTAATCTATTTCCCTTTTCCCTCTAGATCTCCTACAGATCTGTAAAGAGGAGGAGGATGTTATTGCTCACCCACAGATCAATAACCAGGAGGAAGCAGAGTTTCCACAGATTAAAGAGGAACCGGAGGGAGAGCTGCTCGTTCTGAAGCAGGAGACGGATTCCTTCATGCCGACTCCTACTTATGAAGGAAATAACCACAACGAACCAGAGACGAACACCGACCAGCGACATTCCTATGGAAAATGCAGTCGATTGGAAATCCACATGGGAAATCCCACAGGTGAGAAGCATTACTTTTGCAAAACGTGGCAGAAGTTTCAGTTGTAGCTCTCACCGGAAAGTGCACAACAATTCACACAGAGAGGCTGTTTTCCTGTGATGCATGTGGGAACGACTTTAAAGCTTGTTGGTCCACAAAAGAAGCCACGAAGGTTAGAAAACCTGTCAGCTTTGTTTTCAGCATTTAGGTAATCTTGTCCATTTGCTTATTTAGACCTTCCACAGCCGCCTGTCTGTAAGGAGGACGAGGTTCTGGCTGACCTGCTGCTCTGTAACCAGGACTCCTGTCTGCACCTGGAGGAACCAGAACCTCCACAGAAAAAGGACAAACAGGAGGGAGAGATGCCAGAACTGTTACAGGAGACCGAACACTTCACGATAACTCCTACTCATATGGAAAGTGGCCACGATGAACCAGAACCAAACGGCGATCTGCGATATCATTGTAAAACATGTGGGAAAAATTGCGGTCAAAGTAGTAATTTAAAAGTCCACATGAGAACTCACACAGGTGAGAAGCCTTATTCCTGCCAAAGGTGTGGCAGAAACTTCAGCTCGAGCTCTCACCTGAAGGTGCACACGAGAACCCACACGGGTGAGAAGCCTTATTTCTGCGTCACATGTGGAGAAAGATTTACACAACCGAGCACGTTGAAAAGACACATGGCAACTCACACAGATGAGAAGCCATATTCTTGTGAAACATGTGGAAAAAGCTTCAAATTTGGCAGCAGTTTGTTGGTCCACAACAGACTCCACAAAGGTGATTGTCCGTATATTTGTAAAACATGTGGGAAAAGATTTATGTATCTCTCAGCATTTAATTGTCATATGGCAACGCACAGAGGCGAGAAACTATATTCATGCAAAACATGCGGTAAAACCTTCAGTCACAATAGAAGTTTGTCTACCCACATCAGGACTCACACAGGTGAGAGGCCTTATTCTTGTGAAACATGTGGGAAAAGCTTCACTAGGAATGACAGTTTGATGGACCACTTCAAAACTCACACAGGTGAGAAGCCGTATGATTGCAAAATATGTGGTAAAAGTTTCAGCCGCAGAAGTCATTTGTCACGCCATATGATAATCCACACGGGTGAGAAGCCTTTCTCCTGCAACACCTGCGAGAAAAGATTTAATTGCGCCTCAGTGTTGCAAAGACACATGAGAACTCACACAAGTGAGAAGCCGTATTCTTGTGAGACATGTGGTCAATGTTTCAGTCAAAGTGGTAATTTGCATTTCCACATGAAAACTCACACAGGTGAGAAGCCGTATTCATGCCAAGAATGTGGGAAAAGTTTCATGCGGAATCATTGTTTGCAGATGCACAACAGAACTCACACAGGCGAGAAGCCACATTCTTGTGAAACATGCGGTAAAAGTTTCAGGTACAGTAGTGCTCTGACTGTCCACATAAGAACTCACACGGGTGAGAGGCCATATTCTTGTGAAATATGCGGTAAAAGTTTCAGGCACAGTAGTGCTCTGACTGGCCACATAAAATCTCACACACATAAGAAGTATTTTCATGATCTTTGCAAAAGCGGAACAACTGAAGTGCAGCAATCATTGTAAATATCGGCGTAACTCGTCTGTAATTTAGTTTTTACATCATTAAGCAACCTGATCTAAGACGTCTAAATCACAGTACAGCACTTTTGAAGAAATGTTGCATGTCAGACCTTTTACATGTCATTTCACAATGTTTTGCCTCATAAAGATGTTAAATTAAATATCAACACTGACAAGATTTCTATGCAGATGTGGTTCGTTTGGAGGAGTATTTGTTCCACTCATATATTAAGTTGGATCTGCACCTCATGCCTCACCAAATAGTTAAATGGTGCTTTTCCACAAAGCCTTTAATCAGTGTACTGCTGCGCTTATTCTTACTTTTGGCCTTCCCCACTCCTGAAATAATTCAGATGCCTTTAACTCACACCATGAAGAGGATTCTTGCTACTTTCTTCATATCTCAGGGTTAATTTGACTACAGATATAGAAATGAACACAGGTGAAAGGCTGGTTTATTGCAAAACATATGGGAAAAGTTTCACTCGGTCATCTTTTACAAACGTTTCTACGACTTCAAAGATCAACTGGTCAGCTGCAACATCAGTTTTTTGCTTATATTTCTTTGTTTTGGAAAAGAAAGTACACTCAGTTTGCTTAAAAAAAAGGCTCTGATTTGAAAATCCTTCCACTACCTGCAGTTTTGAAGCTAAATGTTTATCTACTCATGCTTGAATTTATCCTAATATTCAGCATTCATCCCGTTTTCTGTCCTCGGGTTGAGTGGATGTTTCATATCAAACAATAAATAAAATGTATGTTGTTAAAGTTTGATCAAATCAAACTTCTAATTTATTAGTAATTTATCTAGTTGAAAAGGATAATACACAGTGAGGTGCTGATCACTGGGAACAAATCATTAGAAGAAACTCCAATGCATCCAAATCTATTGATCAATGTTTCTGCCTTCCCCAAGACAAAGGGTATTATATTATATTATGTTATACAGGCCACACCGAGTCCCTTTTGATGGTAATTACATAATAACTAACACCAGGGTGAGGAAAACTATTATTCAATTTTTCTAAACTTTGGAAAATTAACATTCCTGATCATCTAATTCTACATTACTTATTGGAAATGTGAAAACATTTGTGCCTCCTAAAAAGAATAACTATTGAGAATTAAATCCTATGTCTTCATTGTCATAAAACAAATTCCAACAGAGGCTATCAGGAAATCCGTCTTCAATGATGCGACTAAAAAGAAATTAAAGACCGATTTAGGTCTGGTTTTCTAAATAAGAAATCAAATGACCGTTTTCAAAAGATGCAGAATAAGGGAATATTGACTAAACAATCAGTATATGCTTGAAACTGATTTGTTGGTATATCAGATGTAGAAAGAGATTGCGTAGGGCATTCATATTTAACTCCTATTTCACGAGGCAATTACTAATGTAACTTTACTTATCTTAATATTATTAAACGCCCTCATACAGGTAAAGAGATTCATATCAAAGGTATTTGATATGATTTGTATTAATGTAAAAAATGTTGGTTTGAAATATGTCATTTGTTGTACACACAGGTGAGAAGCTCTAAACATGCGGGAAAAGATTCAGACATAGTGGTGTTCAAACTGTGACAAAGTAAAGCATCAAATCATGACTGAACAAGCTGTTTGATTAATAAATAGAGAAAGAAAAGCCAAACGTCATGTTGTGTTTTCTTGTTAAGTTTTTATTATGCTTAAAAAAGAAAATTAAAAGACAGAGGAGGTGGTGATCAAAGAAAAAGAAAAATATATATTCATATTCAAACATCTTTATACTTTTCTATTCATATATGATTAACAATGCAAAGAAAATAATTCCCGTAGTAGTAGTGCTTAAGTAAAGTTCAATATAGACTTTTATTATAACAAAATAGGCAGTTTACCGAGGGTTAAATATCTGTCAAAATCTCATTGTACAATAATCGTCTGCGTGTTTCGACACACCTGTGGACACCTGGAGGTGGCAGCTCGTCTCCCAGGTTCAGCCACACAAACATACGATCAACATCGTTGCCGTGGTAAGACACTGACGCCGACGCCGGACGTCACCGAGACGACTGCTGGGGTTCGCTCACGTTGCAGAGGGCGCCGCTTCGTACAACTCGACCCCAAAAATCCCGCAGCAAATGTAGCTCAAAGCAGGAAGTTCCAGCAGTTTGGGAAACGCGGTCGATTTAGCGATTAAAGTCAGACGTGAAGAGAATCAAGAATTTTATTTGTCTTTGATTTGAAATCGATTGGTTTCCATGACAACGTCGTCATCATTTGTTGCTTCAACGAAATCAGTTCTTATTAAATGTTCAGTGAAATCGAGTTTAGATAAATGTTTTTAATTACCACGAAACTCGAGTTTCGTCTTTACTCCTAAAAAAATATTCTTCTTCTTTAATTCTGTTTAATTTTCTACATTAAAAATATAATTAAATCTGAATTAATGAGAATTATTTGATTCTGCAGGATTTTCTGTTTGTGTTGGGAAAAATAAAGACGTTTTATCATAATTACAAAATATTCATATATGTCACATTATAGCAAATATACTTTGATGGTTCTTTGTACGAAAATAATAAAATAAATTTCTTCTTTTATTCCAGTTTTTCTTTTGTCATTTTTCGGTTAAAATCAATTAATTTATAGAATTTTGTGGGTTTTTTTGGTCTGTAAAAATTAAAAATAGAAATATTTAACGTTTAGTTCAGATTTTTCGTTTTCAGTTAAAGAAGCTGATCAATAATCCATGATGTGAACTAACCGATCCACTTTAACGGGGAATCAAACAGAAATGTCACTGATCTGATTTTACGGTGAAATTAAAACACGACGGCGGTCCATGCGAGGCTGCACGGCGCCCTCTAGCAGCAGAGCTGAACCCGGCGGCGTCCTGACGAACGTCCGACAGCAGCGAGGAGCAAAAAAAACAAAGAAACTAAAAGTGAATTAAGTAAAGAAAGAAAAACACGGTGAAAGAAGCTGTGATGTCGGACGCTGAGGTGACGGGGCTGATGGGAAATAAACGGGGATTAACTGACATGCTGTTAAAGCTCAAACGTGCAAAGTTTTGCTTTTTGTGTCTCCGCCTCCTCCGGACCGACAGACGCTGCCTGAGAATGAGACTCCGCCCACCTGCTCACCTTACAAAAACAAACAAAAAAATAAACCCACAAACGAAAAACAAAGGATAAAATCTGCTTCGTACGTTTCTTCGACACGTTCCCGAACTCTTCTTCTCTGAAGTTCTCCTTCCTTAAACATTAAGGAGCTGTACCGTGTGATGTCACTTCCTGTGATGTCACTTCCTGTGTGCTTTACTCTGCTGGTCAGAAAACCCGATGATGAAGTCCGAATCGGACCAAAAAAAAAAAACTACATCATACGACTTTCTGCTCAGCCGCCGGGATGGAGGGATGAGGCCGCCGCCCGCAGGCCGACTCTTCTTCTTCTTCTCTCAAAGTGGATGTAAAGGGAGGAAGAGGAGGAGCGATGAAGCCGACTGATCTTCATAACTTCTCCTTGGACAGAACCCAGATGAACGGACCCGACTGCTCCTCGATGATCTGCTTCACCTGATCGTAGATCTCCTCCAGAGTGTCGCCCTGCACCACGGCTGAAACCCAGAAAACACACACGTCAGTGACGACCAACACACCGCACGAACAACGCCACCATCAACCCATCAAAAACTCACGACATGAACCCACGTCTTTCTTTCTGCTGAAAAGATTCACTAAAGAGCTGAAAACAGACCCAAACTGCAGATTTATATATATTTATTAGGGCTGGGCAACGATTAAAATGATTAATCGCATTATTTCCCTGATTAATCGCGATTAATCGCATTTGCAGTGAAAAAAAAAAAAAATCAACTTAAAAAAATTCAATGGAAATAGAACCAGAATTAACATCCGGGTAAACAGGGAGAAGCAACTGATCCAATTCATCCAACGGCAGCCAATCAAGTTCCGCTCCATTGGACAGATCGGCCATGTCCACCAACGCGGGTGATGGTGCTTCGGTGACTGAGTTTACTTTATTTGCCATTTGTGTTAATAAAATTGAGTAATAGATATTACTAATATCTATTGAGCTGATCTGATTTTTGTTTTTAGAAATTGATTTTTTTTTTAACACTGTTGGTTTTTCAAATTCAAAGTCTGATTTTGATGCTGTAAAAATTCAATATTAGAAATTCGTATTCAAACTCACGCACAGAAAAACTTCCATACGAACACAGAGAAACAACATGTAATGTGAACAGTTAAAGTTAACGAGGCTGCCGCTCCGACCTTAAACCTGCAGCAGCTGGAGGAGCTCAAAGAGTCTGACCTGTGAAATGTTCGGTGAACTCCTGCTCCAGCTTGCCGGCTCGGTCGAAGGTCTTCCTGCCCTGATCCTCCGTCAGACGCTTGTTCATCTCCCTGCCGGATAAAGCGAGTTAGGGACGTTTCAGGCCGGGCGACTCGCAGTGAAAACTACGGTGGCCGACACGTGCACACGCGCTGCAAACTTCAAAACACAACGGAAGTTCGCCAGGCCACTAGGGGGTCTCGACCTGTGGGAGATCTACCATATTAATGGAAGAGAAGAAAGTCAAAAAGTACGTTGTCATTTACGTCTTTTTTAAACACTTGGCCGTAATCTTTTACCTTATTATAGCGACATAACTCCGCTGCTCTTCTATAATAAGGTAAAAAATTACGGCCAAGTGTTTAAAAAAGACATAAATGACAACGTACCTTTTGACTTTCTTCTCTTTCATTAATATGGTAGATCTCCCATATTCGATCCCCTATCCCACAGGTCGAGACCCCCTAGTGGCCTGGCGAACTTCCGTTGTGTTTTGAAGTTCGCAGCGCGTGTGCTCCGGTCGTTTTTGTTTTTGCCGCATTTTTCTCTTGCAGGGTTTTACTGTTGGATTTGTTTCGGCGTTTGCACGTGTCGGCCACCGTAGAAAACGGCCTCGGACTCACATGATGTTCTCCACAGATTTGGGTTTGATGAAGATGGCGATGGGGTGCAGCTGGGCCAGCTGCAGCCTCTTGATGGCGTTCCCCGACACGTCCAGGATGCAGTGTTTCCCCTGAAAGCAGCACAGCTACGTCAGCGCTCTGAAAGTGTCTGACGGTTCAAAGCAGTTTACCGCCTTCAGCTCGTCAGTCAGGTTAGACTCTCCGGCTGTGTTCCAAACCGCATACTTCTCCTACTACTCATACTACTCATACTAACTTTAACTTTTTTTAAGTTCCCGGATGCATACTAGATTCTCCTAAATGTTGGGTATGCATCATGAGGTTACTACTCATACTCAAACTACCCAAGATGCAACGTAACGTGACGTCGCCGATCGCCATTTCCTGTCAAAACGGCAGTTTCAAGCTAGCTACAACGAGGGTAGGTTCACTTCCTGTTTTCAAAACAAAAGCACCAATTGTATGGTAATGGCTTTCCCTATGATAAAAGGCAACGGGTATTTTATTTTGTGAAAATAACAGGAAGTGCGTTGCTCACTGCGGCTAGCTTTAGTAGCGCCGAATTCGTAGGAACAAAATGGCAAACAGCCGGTATTTTGTCAGGTTTTCAACACGTTGGGGATCTAAACGACTACTTTCTCACCTGAAAATGTTTCAAATGTTGCTAAAGTTTACAGAGTTTAGAGCTTAAGGGAAATCAGCTTCAGGCCGGCTGATTTCGGCTCGGGCAGGAGCGAAATGCATTGTGGGTAAACGCTCTGCATACTGTCTGATCGATGAGTATGCCGTATGCAGTATGTAGTATGCAGGATGTAGTATGCAGTATGCAGTATGCAGTATGTAGTATGCAGGATGTAGTATGCAGTATGCAGTATGTATTATGCAGTATGTACTATGCAGTATGTAGTATGCAGTATGTAGTATGTATTATGCAGTATGTAGTATGCAGTATGTAGTATGCAGTATGTAGTATGCAGTATGCAGTATGTAGTATGCAGGATGTAGTATGCAGTATGCAGTATGTAGTATGCAGGATGTAGTATGCAGTATGTAGTATGTATTATGCAGTATGTACTATGCAGTATGTAGTATGCAGTATGTAGTATGCAGTATGTCGTATGTATTATGCAGTATGTACTATGCAGTATGTAGTATGTAGTATGCAGGATGTAGTATGTAGTATGCAGTATGTAGTATGCAGTATGTAGTATGCAGTATGTAGTATGCGGTATGTAGTATGCAGTATGTAGTATGCAGTATGCAGTATGTAGTATGCAGTATGTAGTATGCAGTATGTAGTATGCAGTATGCAGTATGTAGTATGCAGGATGTAGTATGCAGTATGCAGTATGTAGTATGCAGGATGTAGTATGCAGTATGTAGTATGTATTATGCAGTATGTAGTATGCAGTATGTAGTATGTATTATGCAGTATGTACTATGCAGTATGTATTATGCAGTATGTACTATGCAGTATGTAGTATGTAGTATGCAGGATGTAGTATGTAGTATGCAGTATGTAGTATGCAGTATGTAGTATGCAGTATGTAGTATGCGGTATGTAGTATGCAGTATGTAGTATGCAGTATGTAGTATGCGGTATGTAGTATGCGGTATGTAGTATGCGGTATGTAGTATGCGGTATGTATTATGCAGTATGTAGTATGCAGTATGTAGTATGCAGTATGCGGTATGTAGTATGCGGTATGTAGTATGCGGTATGTAGTAGGCGGTATGTAGTAGGCGGTGTGTAGTATGCAGTATGCGGTATGTAGTATGCGGTATGTAGTATGCAGTATGTAGTATGCAGTATGCAGTATGCGGTATGTAGTATGCGGTATGTAGTATGTAGTATGCAGTATGTAGTATGCAGTATGTAGTATGCGGTATGTAGTAGGCGGTTTCGAACACAGCCATTCTCATCGAATTCGGCGCTACTAAAGCTAGCCGCGGTGAGCAACGCACTTCCTGTTATTTTGACATCAAAGCTCATCTTTAGCTTTAAAGGTAACTAAAGTGAAGACGCCTGTCAGTGAAGGCTGTTACAGAAACCAAATGCATCTGAGGCCCAGCTCTTAATCTGAGTGGAGCTCTGAGGCGGCTCGGGTTCTGCGGCTCGGGTTCTGCGGCTCGGGTTCTGCGGCGGTACCTTCTCGGCCACCTCTCGGACCGACTGCACGCTGGTTCCGTACAGGTGGTTGTTGTACTGCCCCGCCTCGATGAACTTGTGGTCCTGGATGTCCTTCTCCATCTGCTCCCTGGAAACCATGAAGTGATAATCTCTGCCGTCCACCTCGTAGTCGCGCTTCGGTCGGGTCGTATCTGAGAGGAGGGGCGAGGAACACTTTAGGATCCACACTAAAGGGGACGACCCCCCCAATAATAATAATAATCCATCTAAATGTGACGAGCTGACTGGACCTACGTGGGACGCAGGAACCGAATTTGTCGGGGAACTCTGAGATCAGGTCGTCGTTGATCCGATCCTTCATGGGGCCGAGGATGATGACGGGCCGGGTGTAGTTCACTGTTGGAGAGGATGGAGACTCAGAAACAGCAGAGCACAGAGACATCATTTAAAGCCCTCATCCTAAAGCAGTTTTTAACCTTTAACGTGTCTAAAATGTGATCAGGCCATCAAAGCTGAGGAGCTCTGCTCCAAACCTGAACTGAAGCAGGACTTTTACTGGTTTCAGGCTGGTTAGGGTGGTCCCACCCCGTTCCAACCCCATTTCCAACCCCGTTCCAACCCCGTTCCAACCCCATTTCCAACCCCGTTTCCAACCCCATTTCCAACCCCGTTCCAACCCCATTTCCAACCCCGTTCCAACCCCGTTCCGACCCCATTTCCAACCCCATTCCGACCCCATTTCCAACCCCGTTCCAACCCCATTTCCAACCCCGTTCCAACCCCGTTCCGACCCCATTTCCAACCCCATTCCGACCCCATTTCCAACCCCGTTCCGACCCCATTTCCAACCCCGTTCCGACCCCATTTCCAACCCCGTTCCAACCCCATTTCCAACCCCATTTCCAACCCAGTTCCGTCCCCGTTCCGACCCCATTTCCAACCCCGTTCCGACCCCATTTCCAACCCCGTTCCGACCCCATTTCCAACCCCGTTCCGACCCCATTTCCAACCCCGTTCCGACCCCATTTCCAACCCCGTTCCGACCCCATTTCCAACCCTGTTCCAACCCCATTTCCAACCCAGTTCCGTCCCCGTTCCAACCCCATTTCCAACCCCGTTCCGACCCCGTTCCAACCCCAGTTCCGTCCCAGTTCCAACCCCATTTCCAACCCCGTTCCAACCCCAGTTCCAACCCCATTTCCAACCCCGTTCCAACCCCATTTCCAACCCCGTTCCAACCCCAGTTCCAACCCCGTTCCAACCCCATTTCCAACCCCGTTCCAACCCCGTTCCGACCCCAGTTCCAACCCCATTTCCAACCCCGTTCCAACCCCAGTTCCAACCCCATTTCCAACCCCGTTCCAACCCCAGTTCCAACCCCGTTCCAACCCCATTTCCAACCCCGTTCCAACCCCAGTTCCAACCCCATTTCCAACCCCGTTCCAACCCCAGTTCCGTCCCCGTTCCAACCCCATTTCCAACCCCGTTCCAACCCCAGTTCCAACCCCATTTCCAACCCCGTTCCAACCCCATTTCCAACCCCGTTCCAACCCCAGTTCCAACCCCATTTCCAACCCCGTTCCAACCCCATTTCCAACCCCGTTCCAACCCCAGTTCCAACCCCATTTCCAACCCCGTTCCAACCCCGTTCCGACCCCAGTTCCGACCCCATTTCCAACCCCATTTCCAACCCCATTTCCAACCCCATTTCCAACCCCGTTCCAACCCCGTTCCGACCCCATTTCCAACCCCGTTTCCAACCCCATTTCCAACCCCATTTCCAACCCCGTTCCAACCCCGTTCCGACCCCATTTCCAACCCCGTTCCAACCCCGTTCCAACCCCATTCCGACCCCATTTCCAACCCCGTTCCGACCCCATTTCCAACCCCATTCCAACCCCGTTCCGACCCCATTTCCAACCCCGTTCCGACCCCATTTCCAACCCCGTTCCAACCCAGTTCCGACCCCATTTCCAACCCCGTTCCGACCCCATTTCCAACCCCGTTCCAATCCCATTTCCAACCCAGTTCCAACCCCGTTCCAATCCCATTTCCAACCCAGTTCCGACCCCGTTCCGACCCCATTTCCAACCCCGTTCCAACCCCATTTCCAACCCCGTTCCGACCCTGTTCCGACCCCATTTCCAACCCCGTTCCGACCCCATTTCCAACCCCGTTCCGACCCCATTTCCAACCCCGTTCCGACCCCATTTCCAACCCCGTTCCGACCCCATTTCCAACCCCGTTCCGACCCCATTTCCAACCCCGTTCCGACCCCATTTCCAACCCCGTTCCAACCCAGTTCCGACCCCATTTCCAACCCCGTTCCGACCCCATTTCCAACCCCGTTCCAATCCCATTTCCAACCCAGTTCCAACCCCATTTCCAACCCCGTTCCAATCCCATTTCCAACCCAGTTCCGACCCCGTTCCGACCCCATTTCCAACCCCGTTCCAACCCCATTTCCAACCCCGTTCCGACCCTGTTCCGACCCCATTTCCAACCCCGTTCCGACCCCATTTCCAACCCCGTTCCGACCCCATTTCCAACCCCGTTCCGACCCCATTTCCAACCCCGTTCCGACCCCATTTCCAACCCCGTTCCGACCCCATTTCCAACCCCGTTCCAACCCCATTTCCAACCCCGTTCCAACCCCATTTCCAATCCCATTTCCAACCCAGTTCCAACCCCATTTCCAACCCAGTTCCGTCCCCGTTCCAACCCCATTTCCAACCCCGTTCCAACCCCAGTTCCGTCCCAGTTCCAACCCCATTTCCAACCCCATTTCCAACCCTGTTCCAACCCCGTTCCGACCCCAGTTCCAACCCCATTTCCAACCCCGTTCCAACCCCGTTCCGACCCCAGTTCCGACCCCATTTCCAACCCCGTTTCCAACCCCATTTCCAACCCCGTTCCAACCCCGTTCCGACCCCATTTCCAACCCCGTTCCAACCCCGTTCCAACCCCATTCCGACCCCATTTCCAACCCCGTTCCGACCCCATTTCCAACCCCATTCCAACCCCGTTCCGACCCCATTTCCAACCCCGTTCCAACCCCGTTCCAACCCCGTTCCGACCCCATTTCCGACCCCATTTCCAACCCCGTTTCCAACCCCATTTCCAACCCCGTTCCAACCCCGTTCCGACCCCATTTCCAACCCCGTTCCAACCCCGTTCCAACCCCATTCCGACCCCATTTCCAACCCCGTTCCGACCCCATTTCCAACCCCATTCCAACCCCGTTCCGACCCCATTTCCAACCCCGTTCCGACCCCATTTCCAACCCCGTTCCAACCCAGTTCCAACCCCATTTCCAACCCCGTTCCGACCCTGTTCCGACCCCATTTCCAACCCCGTTCCGACCCCATTTCCAACCCCGTTCCAATCCCATTTCCAACCCAGTTCCAACCCCATTTCCAACCCCGTTCCAATCCCATTTCCAACCCAGTTCCGACCCTGTTCCGACCCCATTTCCAACCCCGTTCCAACCCCATTTCCAACCCCGTTCCGACCCTGTTCCGACCCCATTTCCAACCCCGTTCCGACCCCATTTCCAACCCCGTTCCGACCCCATTTCCAACCCCGTTCCGACCCCATTTCCAACCCCGTTCCGACCCCATTTCCAACCCCGTTCCAACCCCATTTCCAACCCCGTTCCAACCCCATTTCCAACCCCGTTCCAACCCCATTTCCAATCCCATTTCCAACCCAGTTCCAACCCCATTTCCAACCCAGTTCCGTCCCCGTTCCAACCCCATTTCCAACCCCGTTCCAACCCCAGTTCCGTCCCAGTTCCAACCCCAGTTCCAACCCCATTTCCAACCCATTTCCAACCCCATTTCCAACCCTGTTCCAACCCCGTTCCGACCCCAGTTCCGTCCCCGTTCCAACCCATTTCCAACCCCAGTTCCAACCCAGTTCCAACCCCATTTCCAACCCCGTTCCAACCCCATTTCCAACCCCGTTCCGACCCAGTTCCAACCCCAGTTCCGTCCCAGTTCCAACCCCATTTCCAACCCAGTTCCGTCCCTGTTCCAACCCCATTTCCAACCCTGTTCCGTCCCCGTTCCAACCCCATTTCCAACCCCAGTTCCGACCCAGTTCCAACCCCGTTCCGACCCGTTCCAACCCCATTTCCAACCCCAGTTCCGACCCAGTTCCAACCCCGTTCCAACCCCATTTCCAACCCCGTTCCGACCCCAGTTCCAACCCCGTTCCAACCCCATTTCCGTCCCCGTTCCGTTCCAGTTCTACTTTAACTTTCCTCGTGGTGGAGGTTAAAGAAAGAAGAACCTTCTATGTACCATCTGTCCTGTTCTGTGGCTGAAATCTGATTGAGATTGATGAATCAGATGAATCTGAATTTCTTCTATGACACGGTTAAAGAATGAGAAGATGTTAAAGGTCTAAAGGTCAAAGAATGAGAAGACGTTAAAGGTCTCACCTTCCTGCTGAACGACGGGTTCATACGACAGAACGTACTCCTCCTGCCCACCTGAAAACACAGAAACAGTTTAAGGGTCGAGAGCTGAGGATGAGGAGGATGGAGGGATGAAGGCTGAGAGGAGGATGGAGGGATGAAGGATGAGAGGAGGATGGAGGGATGAAGGATGAGAGGATGGAGGGATGAAGGATGAGAGGAGGTTGGAGGGATGAAGGATGAGAGGAGGATGGAGGGATGAAGGATGAGAGGAGGATGGAGGGATGAAGGCTGAGAGGAGGATGGAGGGATGAAGGATGAGAGGAGGATGGAGGGATGAAGGATGAGAGGATGGAGGGATGAAGGATGAGAGGAGGTTGGAGGGATGAAGGATGAGAGGAGGATGGAGGGATGAAGGATGAGAGGAGGATGGAGGGATGAAGGCTGAGAGGAGGATGGAGGGATGAAGGGTGAAGGATGAGGAGAGAAAGCTGATCTTCACTTCCTGAGGTTAGTTAGAGGCTGGACAGAGACTCACTGATATAACGACTGACTCCTCTGGGCACCACTTAAAGCTCATTTAAAGGAACTTTTTGGGTTCTTGTTGCATGCAGCACAATCCGACTGGTTCAAGGTAACTGGTGTTAAACTGTTCACATAGTTTCTATCATGTCTTAGACTTTAGATTTAATAGATTTGTTGTTGTTTGGGGTAAAACTGCAGCGTTTAAGCAGCTCCAGAACAGCTGACTGACCTGTGGAACCAGAACACTTCATCCTTTCACCGTTTTAAATGACTTGCTTTCACGGTTTTAACCGTTTTATCTTCATTAGTTGGGACGTTATCGGCCTGGCTAGGAAACTAATCTACCTGCAGGTACACATAAGGTGACCTGACATGGCGTCCGGCCTCTATAAGTATGTACACGTGCAAAGCTAACCGACCCATCATTCGGTCATGTTACAAAGAAAGAACACCCTGTTTCAGGACAGAACAGAAACCATCTGCTGCATTATTTAACTAAGTGAACCCCCTGATCCAACAGCCATCTGCTGCATTATTTAACTAAGTGAACCCCCTGATCCAAAAGCCATCTGCTGCATTATTTAACTAAGTGAACCCCCTGATCCAACAGTTTGAGTTGAAGTTATCAGGCGCTCACTTGGCTGTGGAGGACCTCTGGTCCACTCTTCTTTCCTACGTTGCTTAAACCAGTTACCTCAAAACAGGCCGGAAATCATCCAGAAATAGACTATGAAGACCTGAACTTTCTGTTTAATGACAGAACTTAGTGAACAGCGTCATGTTAAAACCAGGTTATCCAACATGCTAATCTGACGAGACATTTATGGTGAGTAATCAACTTTTGAAGCATCTTTCACGTGAATTTCTGACGTGTCTGTTCGTATGAAGCTCCTGAACTAAAATAATCCACAGACACGGTTCTGAAGCTGCTCTCTGAGCTTCACGTCTTCCAGCGTTCATGCGAACAGATCGCCATGCTGTCAGCGGGGACATAATCTTAGTGTGTGAGGTCATGCTGTTATCAGCCAATCAGCAGGCCGTGCTCGTTAACGACATCAGGGAGGGCGTTAGCTGTTAGCAGGGGATTGTTAGTGAGCAACTGGGCGAAACGGGCAGCGTTACACTTACGGTAGCTGCTTTCGCTATCGCTGGCGTTTGACGTCACATGTTCTGGAATCACAACAACACACAGTACAGACCGCGTCAGTGGGCAGCGTCGCCTTCCCACAATGCTTTGCTCCGAGCTGGCAGCACACATCACAGAAACAAACATCCGGTGTGACTGAACTTTAGCTTCTCCGGACGGACTTCAACTTACACACTTCTCTGTATTTTAAATACACATAACTAACCTTTAATGGTCAAATCAACAGAGTCAACCGGCTCAAAAAGGGAAATTGTGGTATCTCAGCCCACTGAGGCAGTTTTTCAGGCCCGGGAACAGAAGTCACTGCACTTAAAAAACGAGCCGGTGTAGGTACCAGATCGGCTCGGGTTCCTTCGAATGCTGATTACGTCACACAATATGGCTGACCGCTTGAATGGGAGTACATTGTGATTGGCTGTAGTAGCCATAGTAACCGTAACTAGGCGCTGTGCGTCGAAGAGTTTTTTTTTTCCTCGGTCTTTCGGTGATCGGCAGCAGCTACGGAGAGCTTTTACGAAGAAATGAAATATTTCCTACAGAATAGTGTGCACCACACCCTGACCACCACCAGCCCCAAAAGTTTGTTTTGTTGAATCATTTCGGCCACTTTGGTTCACTCTGAAGAGAAGCTTCATTTAAGGTTTTGTGTGCTGAGCAGCAATAACCTCTCTGACTATATGCGTGTGGACTCCTGCATATAAATGTACATAAAACTTGTAAAAATTGTTCTGTTGGATATGTGTGTATATACATACACTACATATATATATATATATACACATACATACAGTCTAGGTAAATAAGACAAATACACACACTGAAAAATTTGCTAGAAATGGCATCTATCCATCTGTCTGTTGTGAAAGTCGAACGCAACAAAGTTTGTCTGAGCCAATCTCAACTTTTTTTTAATAGCGGACAGCCATATTGTGTGACGTATTCAGCAGACGATGGACCCCGAGCCGATCTGGTACCGACACCAGGAGCTCATAGATTCCAGGTTCAGTGAGAACAGACTTCAGGTGGTTATTACACAACGCACCGATGAGCCAAATATAGGTTCTGACGGACTCTTTCAGCTCAAGGTCACTGAAGGAAGTCGTGACTCATCTTTTCTTTCTGCAGCCAAAGCGATTTCTGAGATGATTTATGTTAAAGTTTGTGTGTTTGCAGCCGAAGGTCGAGGCGGCCGACAGAATAACGGGTTCATCTGTAGTTCTGACTGAGCTGCTGGGAGAATAAAGCTGCTCTTCAAATGTACCTTCACTCTCACTGGATATAAGCAGAGGCCCTCACACAGAGCCCTGTGGTACACCGCTACTTAAATAATGGAAACAACACTTTTCAAATCCGTGTTTGTAGGATGTGGATCCTCAGAAGCTTCATCTGCCGAGCCAAACAGTTTGGAGCAGGACCGGAAACCAAAGTTATAAACTGCTCTTTCTCTGGGAATCAACACTTTAAACAGAGCTGAGATTCAAACTGAGCTGGTTTATTCTGCCAGGAAGTCCCTGTGGAGCTAAATGAGAGCAGCAGTAAACGTTCCAGTCGTCTTTTTCTGATCCGAGCGAAATGTTTCTGATAGTTTTCAGACATAAAAAGCCGTGGAAACCACGAGAAAAAGGACGAGTTGGGACTAAAATCCCCAGAAAAACATTGTGACGTATGAGAGTGATGAAGGTGAAGAGCTCCGGCCTGAAGGATCCATGAAGGTCTGTGGTGAGGAAGAGGAAGGTGTTTGACTGTGTCCACCAGGAACCAACTTCAACATCTAATCATCTTAAACTCCTTTAACAGCGAGTCCGGTAACAGTGTTTCTCTGCTCTGAAGTCATAAAAACAAAGATTCTTCTGAATATCTGTCGATTCGTTCCAACTGTTTCACATTTAAACACTTTAGTGTGCAGCTCGTTTTCTCTGGTTTTACTGAGAAAGTTTTCACACAAAAAAGCTGAAACGTTTTTTCAGAGATCAGCAGAACATGTGACTGAATATTTTGTGCGTTCATCGAGCGTAAAAATCAATTTATTTAGTGAGAAACCGATAAAAAAAACTTCCTGTGACCTATTTAAACAAGAAGAAGAAGTCCAGCTGAAGTTTAGGGACCAGCGAGCAGCCGAGTCTGAGACTGTGTTCGAAACCGCATACTACACACTACATACTGCATACTACCATACTACACACTACATACTACCATACTACACACTACATACTACACACTACATACTGCATACTACCATACTACACACTGCATACTACCATACTACCACACTGCATACTACACACTACCACACTGCATACTACCATACTACACACTGCATACTACCATACTACACACTACCATACTACATACTTCCATACTACATACTGCATACTACCATACTACACACTACATACTTCCATACTACATACTGCATACTACCATACTACACACTACCATACTTCCATACTACACACTACATACTTCCATACTACCACACTGCATACTACATACTTCCTACTACATACTACATACTGCATACTACATATTTATCGATCAGACAGTTTGCAGAGCGTTTACCCACAATGCATTTCGCTCCTGCCCGAGCCGTAATCAGCCGGCCTGAAGCTGATTTCTCTTAAGCTCTAAACTCTGTAAACTTTAGCAACATTTGAAACATTTTCAGGCGAGAAAGTAGTCGTTTAGATCCCCAACGTGTTGAAAACCTGACAAAATACCGGCTGTTTACTATTTTGTTCCCACGAATTCGGCGCTACTAAAGCTAGCCGCAGTGAGCAACGCACTTCCTGTTATTTTCACAAAATAAAATACCCGTTGCCTTTTATCACAGGGAAAGCCATTACCATACAATTGGTGCTTTTGTTTTGAAAACAGGAAGTGAACCTACCCTCGTTGTAGCTAGCTTGAAACTGCCGTTTTGACAGGAGATGACGATCGGCGACGTCACGTTACGTTGCATCTTGGGTAGTTTGAGTACGAGTAGTAACCTCATGATGCATACCCAACATTTCGGAGAATCTAGTATGCATCCGGGAACTTCTGCTTACTCAAACTCGCATACTAACTCAAAAGATAGTATGAGTAGTAGGAGAAGTATGCGGTTTCGAACACAGCCGGAGACTTTATCTTAAAGAAGTTATTCTCACATCAGAGAGTTTCCCTCCAAAGGATGAAACTGTGCAGCTGTGAAGTGTCAGAGGATCCTGGTGGAGACAGAGAGGCTGATGGGAGTTTTTCATGGTGGGGGAGGGGGGGGGCACTTACTGTGGCCTTTGGGCAGCAGGTCGTCGCTGTTATCCTGCGGTCAGCAGAGCCCAGAGAACAACAAGGAGAGAAAACAACCACAAAGACACAACGTTACTGAGTTCCAGCGACAGACGGAGAGAGCAGAGGGAGCGCAGCCGGTCAGCAGGGCGGCCATGTTGGCTGCGGGGCGGCCATGTTGGCTCCAAACAGGAAGAGCAGGTTTGGCACTGAGTTTCAGTTCAATCTGGGGAGGGTTGTTGTAGCCAGCCCTGCTGCCGTGACAACCAGGGCAGCACGCCGCCACCAGCTGATCTCTCT
Organism: Odontesthes bonariensis; assembly: GCF_027942865.1. NCBI lineage: Eukaryota > Metazoa > Chordata > Actinopteri > Atheriniformes > Atherinopsidae > Odontesthes > Odontesthes bonariensis. The sequence continues at coordinate 2,638,962 of NC_134519.1, forward strand.
TCCTGCCGCCGACCAGTCGACTCTCAGAGACCCCGCCCCCCCCCGCCTCCCGCGCCGGTACTTACGGTCGAGGTCGCTGGTCTCCTGCTCGCTCGCCTCTTTGCTCTTGTAGAACGGAAACTTTCGGGTAAAGAGGTTCTTTTTACGCTTGTCATTGAGGGACTGCTGAGGAGGAAGAGGAGGAGGAGGAGGAAGAGGAGGGGTGATGGAGTGTTGAACAACAAAAAGAGGAAGAGGAGGAGGAAGAGGTGGGGTGATGGAGTGTTGAACAACAAAAAAGAGGAAAGGGGAGATGAGGAGGTCTGATGTTGGCTCGGACAGAAGCTTTGAATCTGTGGCTCGCTGGTTATCTCAGGAATTCATCTTATTGTTAAAGGGACAGTTCACCTCTTCTGGCATGAAGCTGTATGACATCCCATATCAGCAGCATCATTTCTGAACATCTTCTTACCCCCTGCTGCGTCCTGTGAGCAGAGTTCCAGCCTCGTTTTGGTGTTGATGAAGGTAGTCCGGCTAGTTGGCTGGGGTTTAAAAAATAAAGCGTTTTGCTTCTCAGAACAATATGCGTTCAACAGAGTAATACATTTGCATCACAAAATGGTTCTCCAGGAAAAAGTCAGACCTCACAATCTCTTGGCCCTATTTTCTCTCCCTTCGTATCACTGCCTGCTGCCGACAGCTGCACCTGTTACGCTGTTTGCTGCTCGGTCTGCACAGCAGGCAGTGGTACGAATTTAATTTATTATGTACTAAATCATTTATTGTTTATTTATTTATTATTTAATATGTTTTATAATTGAATAAATAATATTATTATTATTTTTATTTAATAATAAAAAATAGTAATTATATTTATAACGATGATATTTTATTAGAATAAATATATTTTAAAATAATATATTTTATACATGACGCTAGCCAGAGAGAAAATAGGGCCAAGAGATTGTGAGGTCTGACTTTTTCCTGGAGAACCATTTTGTGATGCAAATGTATTACTCTGTTGAACGCATATTGTTCTGAGAAGCAAAACGCTTTATTTTTTAAACCCCAGCCAACTAGCCGGACTACCTTCATCAACACCAAAACGAGGCTGGAACTCTGCTCACAGGACGCAGCAGGGGGTAAGAAGATGTTCAGAAATGATGCTGCTGATATGGGATGTTACACAGCTTCATGTCAAAAGAGGCGAACTGTCCCTTTAAAGAGGCGAACTGTCCCTTTAAACTTATTTGAACCTTAAATCACAGAAATCTAGAAGCAAACTGAATCTCTTCCTGGATCCAGTCTGAACCACAGAACCGGACCGGTGCTGAAGCACTCGGCCCGTGTTCACCTGAATGCAGGTGAGGATGAGGAGGGTGAGGAGGGTGAGGAAACATGCCGACCACATGCAGACACACAGCAGCTGCCAGCACAGAGAAGACGTCCCACAGTGGGTCAGAACCGGATCTATTTCAGGAAAACTCAGCTGGTTTCAGCTGGTTCTCTTTGGGTCCAGCTTCCTCCTGATGAACTACAGTTTATGTTTTACACTCTTTATACTTAAATCAGTGTCACCATCATCTGAAGATGATGCCTGAATGAACCAGCCCCATTTAAATAATGGGATTAAAGGGACAGTTCGCCTCTTTTGACATGAAGCTGTGTAACATCCCATATCAGCAGCATCATTTCTGAACATCTTCTTACCCCCTGCTGCGTCCTATGAGCAGAGTTCCAGCCTCGTTTTGGTGTTGATGAAGGTAGTCCGGCTAGTTGGCTGGGGTTTAAAAAATAAAGCGTTTTGCTTCTCAGAACAATATGCGTTCAACAGAGTAATACATTTGCATCACAAAATGGTTCTCCAGGAAAAAGTCAGACCTCGCATCGCTTGGCCTTATTTTCTCTCTGGCTAGCGCCATGTATAAAATATATTATTTTAAAATATATTTATTATAATAAAATATCAACATAATAAATATAATTATTATTATATTATTAAATAATAATGTAATATTATTTATTAAATTCTAAAAATATGAAATAATAAATTAAATTCGTATCACTGCCTGCTGTGCAGACCGTGCAGCAAACACCGTAACAGGTGCGGCTGTCGGCAGGCGGCAGCAGGCAGTGATACGAAGGGAGAGAAAATAGGGCCAAGAGATTGTGAGCTCTGACTTTTTCCTGGAGAACCATTTTGTGATGCAAATGTATTACTCTGTTGAACGCATATTGTTCTGAGAAGCAAAACAACTAGCCAACTAGCCGGACTATCTTCATCAACGGGGCTACAGTGCAGCTTTCATTCAGCAGGAGGCGGGGCTAAAGTACAGCTCTCATCAGAGGAGGCGGGGCTAAAGTACAGCTTTCATCAGAGGCGGGGCTAAAGTACAGCTCTCATCAGAGGAGGCGGGGCTAAAGTACAGCTTTCATCAGAGGCGGGGCTAAAATGCAGCTTTCATCAGCAGGAGGCGCGGCTAAAGTACAGCTTTCATCAGAGGAGGCGGGGCTCAAGTACAGCTCTCATCAGAGGAGGCGGGGCTAAAGTACGGCTCTCATCAGAGGAGGCGGGGCTCAAGTACAGCTCTCATCAGAGGAGGCGGGGCTAAAGTACAGCTTTCATCAACATGAGGCGGGGCTAAAGTACAGCTCTCATCAGAGGAGACAGGGCATAAGTACAGCTTTCATCAACAGGAGGCGGGGCTAAAATGCAGCTTTCATCAGAGGAGGCGGGGCTAAAGTACAGCTTTCATGAGAGGAGGCGGGGCTCAAGTACAGCTCTCATCAGAGGAGGCGGGGCTAAAGTACGGCTCTCATCAGAGGAGGCGGGGCTAAAGTACAGCTTTCATCAACATGAGGCGGGGCTAAAGTACAGCTCTCATCAGAGGAGACAGGGCATAAGTACAGCTTTCATCAACAGGAGGCGGGGCTAAAATGCAGCTTTCATCAGAGGAGGCGGGGCTAAAGTACAGCTTTCATCAGAGGAGGCGGGGCTAAAATGCAGCTTTCATCAGCAGGAGGCGGGGCTAAAGTACAGCTTTCATTCAGCAGGAGGCGGGGCTAAAGTACTGCTTTCATTCAGGAGGAGGCGGGGCTAAAGTACTGCTTTCATTCAGGAAGCGGGGCTAAAGTACAGCTTTCATCAACAGGAGGCGGGGCTAAAGTACAGCTTTCATCAACAGGAGGCGGGGCTAAAGTACAGCTTTCATCAGAGGCGGGGCTAAAATGCAGCTTTCATCAGCAGGAGGCGCGGCTAAAGTACAGCTTTCATTCAGCAGGAGGCGGGGCTAAAGTACTGCTTTCATTCAGGAGGAGGCGGGGCTAAAGTACAGCTTTCATTCAGCAGGAGGCGGGGCTAAAGTGCAGCTTTCATCACAGGAGGCGGGGCTAAAGTACAGCTCTCAACAGAGGAGGCGGGGCTAAAATGCAGCTTTCATCAGCAGGAGGCGGGGCTAAAGTACAGGTTTCATCAACAGGAGGCAGGGCTAAAGTACTGCTTTCATTCAGGAGGAGGCGGGGCTAAAGTACAGCTTTCATTCAGCAGGAGGCGGGGCTAAAGACACGATGAGGTCACATGCTTTGTGTTAGAGAGCAGCGGGAGGAAGGTGAGGAAGAGGAGGAAGCAGACAGTCAGACATCAATGTCAAGCGTTTCATTGAGTGGGAGGAAGGGGGAGGAGTCATGCGTGTTGGGGCTTTTGTGGGCGACGTTTTGGCGACGCGTGTTAAGGCGGCACACGGCTTAAAGGTGGCGGGGAGGCGCGGCTGCGGTTCGGTGAAGAGTCTGAGAGACCGACATGCTGTTAACGGGCCAGCCGCTGTAAACATTAGTCATTAGTAGGTGGAGATCAGGTGGCAGCGGCTCAAACACACAGCGACACACGATTCTGAACCGAGAACATCAAGTCTGAAGTCATGGAACACTCAGACCAGACGCCACTGCGGACACTTTAAACCCCCAACCAGAGATGGGACCAAGTCACACATGTGCAAGTCTCAAGTAAGTCCTGAGTCTTAGCTTTCAAGTCTCAAGTCTTAGCTTTCGAGTCTCAAGTAAGTCTCAAGTCTTACCTTTCAAGTCTCAAGTAAGTTTCAAGTCTTATCTTTCGAGTCTCAAGTTAGTCTCAAGTCTTAGCTTTCAAGTCTCAAGTAAGTCCCAAGTCTTAGCTTTTAAGTCTCAAGCAAGTCTCAAGTCTTATCTTTCGAGTCTCAAGCAAGTCCCGAGTCTTAGCTTTCAAGTCTCAAGTAAGTCTCGAGTCTTATCTTTCGAGTCTCAAGCAAGTCCCGAGTCTTAGCTTTCGAGTCTCAAGTAAGTCTCGAGTCTTAGCTTTCAAGTCTCAAGTCTTAGCTTTCAAGTCTCAAGTAAGTCCCGAGTCTTAGCTTTCAAGTCTCAAGTAAGTCCCAAGTCTTAGCTTTCAAGTCTCAAGTCTTAGCTTTCAAGTCTCAAGTTAGTCTCAAGTCTTATCTTTCGAGTCTCAAGTAAGTCTCAAGTCTTACCTTTCAAGTCTCAAGTAAGTCTCAAGTCTTAGCTTTCAAGTCTCAAATAAGTCTCAAGTCTTAGCTTTCAAGTCTCAAGTTAGTCTCAAGTCTTATCTTTCGAGTCTCAAGTAAGTCTCAAGTCTTACCTTTCAAGTCTCAAGTAAGTCTCAAGTCTTAGCTTTCAAGTCTCAAATAAGTCTCAAGTCTTAGCTTTCAAGTCTCAAGTAAGTCCCAAGTCTTAGCTTTCAAGTCTCAAGTAAGTCCCAAGTCTTAGCTTTTAAGTCTCAAGCAAGTCTCAAGTCTTATCTTTCGAGTCTCAAGTAAGTCTCAAGTCTTATCTTTCGAGTCTCAAGTCTTAGCTTTCAAGTCTCAAGTCATAGATTTCAAGTCTGAAAGCTTTCTAATTTGACGAGCACTTACTGGTCAGAATGGATCTTCAAATGACGAACAAAGTTGGAAGTTGTCGTCTGGCTGTCTGAGATGTTGATGCCGCATGTCTTGCACTGAGCTGTTCGTCTTTTGCCGTCAAAATGGTGATTATGAAAGCCAAAGACAATGGCTGTGTTCGAAACTACATACTACATACTGCATACTACATACTGCCTACTACATACTGCATACTCATCGATCAGACAGTATGCAGAGCGTTTACCCACAATGCATTTCGCTCCTGCCCGAGCCGAAATCAGCCGGCCTGAAGCTGATTTCTCTTAAGCTCTAAACTCTGTAAACTTTAGCAACATTTGAAACATTTTCAGGTGAGAAAGTAGTCGTTTAGATCCCCAACGTGTTGAAAACCTGACAAAATACCGGCTATTTACAATTTTGTTCCCACGAATTTGGCGCTACTAAAGCTAGCCGCAGTGAGTAACGCACTTCTTGTTATTTTCACAAAATAAAATACCCGTTGCCTTTTATCATAGGGAAAGCCTTTACCATACAATTGGTGCTTTTGTTTTGAAAACAGGAAGTGAACCTACCCTCGTTGTAGCTAGCTTGAAACTGCCGTTTTGACAGGAGATGACGATCGGCGACGTCACGTTACGTTGCATCTTGGGTAGTTTGAGTATGAGTAGTCACCTCATGATGCATACCCAACATTTAGGAGAATCTAGTATGCATCCGGGAACTTCTGCTTACTCAAACTCGCATACTAACTCAGAAAGTTAGTATGAGTAGTAGGAGAAGTAGGCGGTTTCGAACACAGCCATCGACTCTCGGTCCCGCTGACATGTTGATGCATATCTGATATGAGTTTATTCTTTCCAATAAACACTAAGGTATGTAGAGAGGGTACGGCTGATTGACAGGGTAGGGATCCAATCATGACGCCATTCTCAGCCTCAAGTCAAGTGCCGAGTCTTTAACTTCCAAGTCCAAATCGAGTCGAGTCTTTTATTTTTTGTCAAGTCACAAGTCATCAAAACAGCGACTCGAGTCCCCATCTCTGCCCTCAGCCAACCCTCTGAAGTGCAGCTGATTTTAAATCCAGTGGAAAACAGCCAAAATGGGAACACGGATTAGGATTTATTAGGATTTATCAGGGTGTTTTCAGGGAAAACAGTCAGAGGTTTGTGCAAATCGAACGTGTTCGGAGTGTTTTGTGACTTCAGAGGGTTCAAATTCTACTGAAACTACACAGAAATCTCCTTTAAATGAAGTGAAAAGCAGAAGAAGTGCAGCACTCACCCCTCGGTCTCGAGACTTGGCGTTGAACTTCACCGTCTTTAACCTCGCCCGCTCCTTCTTCTCTACGCTGCACACAAACAGGACAGAAGGTCAGAGGTCAGCAGAGGTCAGCAGAGGTCACGGGCCCTCGATCGGTGGCTGTTAGCCAACATCTGAACCATCAAATCCATTTTAATTTCAACACTTTTCCCAGCAGAATCAAGTTGAAACAGGAGGCCGATTCCTAAAAGATCAACAGTTCAACAGGAAAATGTCCAAAATTTAGGCTCGTTTATGAATAACTAAGTAAAGTAAAGTGCTTCATTCAGAAAATAATCTAAATGAGGAGGAAAGCTTCTGCAGCAGAACCGTTCATCCTGGGGCTTCCATGGGAGGGGCTTCAGTGGGAGGGGCTTCCATGGGCGGGGCTTCAGTGGGCGGGGCTTCAGTGGGAGGGGCTTCCATGGGCGGGGCTGCTGAGGCCCCGGCGTCCTGACAGCACAGAACGAGTCCAACTCGATGAACAAAATTCATAAACAAACTACACAGTTGAACTTCTCTTTTACACTTAAACTAAATAAATCTCGTCGGACTTTCGTCATTCCTAAAACGCTTCGACCGGCAGGGAAAACGCTGAGGCTGCACGGAACGTTCCCCCCCGGGAGCGAGAGACCAGACCTTCGTTTGGACATGTGAGCCATCAAATCCCAACAGGCCTTAAACTAAACACCTGAATGTGAAGAGCACCTCAGGGGTGCGGGAGCCCCAGGGTCCCCAGAGCCCCAGGAGTCCCCCAGAGCCCCCCAGAGCCCCAGGGTCCCCCAGAACCCCAGGAGTCCCCCAGAGCCCCAGGAGTCCCCCAGAACCCCAGGGTCCCCCAAAGCCCCAGGGGTCCCCAGAGCCCCAGGGTCCCCCAGAGCCCCAGGGGTCCCCAGAGCCCCCCAGAACCCCAGAAGTCCCCCAGAGCCCCAGGGTCCCCCAGAGCCCCAGGGTCCCCCAGAACCCCAGGAGTCCCCCAAAGCCCCAGGGTCCCCCAAAGCCCCAGGAGTCCCCCAGAACCCCAGGGTCCCCCAAAGCCCCAGGGTCCCCCAAAGCCCCAGGGGTCCCCAGAGCCCCAGGGTCCCCCAGAGCCCCAGGAGTCCCCCAGAGCCCCAGGGGTCCCCAGAGCCCCCCAGAACCCCAGAAGTCCCCCAGAGCCACAGGGTCCCCCAGAACCCCAGAAGTCCCCCAGAGCCCCAGGGTCCCCCTGACTCAGCAGTGACATCACCAGGTTGTAAACAGCGCTGCACAGACACTCGCTGCGATAGGAGGAACCATCGAACTAAAGGAAACTTCAGCCTCACCCCTCTTCCATGGCATCAATGTGCTTCTCATGAAGGCCCGCAGCCTCTAAAGCCTGATTTATGGTCGTCCACGGAGACGCTCCCGGAGACGCTCTATCTATCTATCCGTCGAGGAGGCGGAGACTCGCGGAGACCACAAGGGTTGTGATTGGTCGGCTAACAGCATCATTTCCAGAATCACTTTCCCGGTTTAGCTCCTTCCTCTCAGAACAACAACACCATTTCTGAAAGAGTTTACTGTGTGCCGGGCAACATCAACAAGCTTCGACTCCACCAACAGTCTTTCTCTCTCGGTCGCCATCGTTCACTGTGAGGAGGAACGGAGCCGGAAGGTGAACCATCCATCAGCCACTTTCACCATAGACGTAAGAGATTGGGTCGTCTAACGCAGGGGTTCCCAAACTTTTCCACGCCAAGGCCCCCCAAACAGTGTCAGCTTCTGGCCCCCTTTGCAAACCACAGACGATGCTACAAAATATGTAAAGAAACATCAACTTTTAGAAGGTATTTTCCTTCTTTTCTTCCCGGACAGCAGCTCGCTGTGTGAATGCAGCCGGACTAAATGCTCTTCTTTACGTCTGAAGAAGTCTGACGGATGTTTTTGTATAAGGTGACGCTGAAGTTTCGAAGGTTTTGAACGCTCATTTGAGGGTCTCCAGACAGAGGACGCCATTTTTCTGTACGGCTGTAAAGCCAAACTTAATGTACGCTGCCTCATACTTTCTGATTTTAGTCGGCCAGTTCTTTCAGTCTCTTCCAAGTCAGAAATCTGTCCGTTTTGGCTAAGCTAGCTACACGCTAGCTTGAGGAGCAGAGCAGCTTCAGAACAGGCGCAAACCGCCAGGTCTACCATGTTTTGACTGGCAGCCAATCAGAAAGACAAGCATGGCAAATAACATTTCCATATGATATATTATTATAAATTGTATTTTACAATACTGATTAAAAAAATGTGACTATTTTTTATAATGATGTTTAAAACAAATTGAATTCTATTTTTGCATTTTTTTCTTATCTTCACTTCAATTTTCTGAGGCCCCCCTGGCGGCCCCCAATTTGAAAACCACTGGTCTAACGTAGCGCCGCCTACTGATCGGGAGGGGAACTGCCTTGGGTATCCGACAGCCTGACGGAGAACTTCGAAAGGTTTAGTGACCACGGAGTCGGATAGCGACGGAGAAGCACACCGAGGCCTTAAAAGCAGCTGCTGTTCTGTATCTGTTATTTTCATTAAATAATGTCGCAGACTTTTCATTCAGACCTGCAGAAACTGAGCCCGGACATTCTGAGGTAACCCAACGGGTCACACGAGCGCTCGCCGGACTGACCGTCTCTTGCTGGGGATGACTCCCACCTCCTCCAGCTCGCCCTGCGCCGTCAGCTGCCGGGCCTGCCACCACTCGTCGTCCGAGGCGTTCACCACGTGGAGGATGTCTCCGAACTTGAAGTTCAGGCCCTGACTGGGCAGCCCGGAGTCCCTCGTCTTATCGTAGTCGAACAGAGCTCTGCGGCGCACAAACAGAAGTTTCAGTTTAACCCTTTGTGCGGTCTTAACATTCTGTTTACTCTCTTTGTCCTACGGGTAAAAAATGAGCCGCCCTACCTGAATTTTAAATCCAAAATCTATTTTGTATGATGAAACCAGCTGTTATTTATCTATTCAACTCAATTCAATACATTTTTTATCATGTATTTTTTGTTACACAATACAAAGAGACAATCACCAGCTTTCAGGATTACACTTTTTTTTTTTTTTTTGGTTAGTTGGACCAACAGTTTTCTTGTTTTCTCAGTTTTCTTTTACATAATAAAGGTTTATTATCGCTATTATATAAATGTGAAGTAATTACTTCTGAATTAATTATATTGAAAGGGAAAAAAACAGTGAACTTTTTTCTGGTGTTTAAATGTTTTTATAATTCACGGGTCAAAAATGACCCATAAGACAATCTTTGTACCCTAGTGGTGTACAGCCCACATGGAAACATAAACAGAAATAAAGTGTGACTTTTTCTAATGATGGGGTCCCTTTAGGAAAAGTCAGAACATTTCAAGTTGGAAAAAGATAGTTTAAGGTATTTTTTCTACAGCTAAACATGGTGGTGGGTCACTTTTGACCCGCAAGACAACAGGAGGGTTAAACTGAGCGCAGCTTCAGATCAGATAAGTCCAGCTCGTTCACCAGCAGACACAAATGCGCCGCCTCACCTGACGTACAGCGACCTCTTCTGACTCGTCCGCAGAGATCCGGATCCCGAACTGATGCTGCTGTTCATCATCTGCTCCCTCAGGTCGTGGATCTTCGCCTCGAAGCGGCTGTACTCTGAACAGACACATTTACAGATGTTTGCTTCCAGATGTTTGCTTCCAGGAGAGCTCATGTGACCCCGCAGGCGCGTCATGTGACCCTGCAGGCGCGTCATGTGACCCCGCCGGCGCGTCATGTGACTCACCTTCCGGCCTGTAATTGGCGACGATGGTCACGGTCTGCCCGGCGTTCTTCAGGGCGGCGGCGGCCTGCTCGTGGGTGGCGTTCCGGAGGTCGACCCCGTTGACCTGGAAGCAGAGAGGAAAGTGAGGGTCCGTCAGGTTTCAGTTTATTCTGCTGACTTCCACAGCTCCTGGTTTCCTTTTTAAGCCTTTACGCTTCATCCTCAGTTTTTACGACCTGCAGGAGTTTCTGAGACTTGATGTAGTTGAGGATTTAGGAGCCATAAGAGCTTCCTTACTGGTCTGAAAACATGCAAACATCTGGCTCTGAACAATTCGGTGATGAAGGGATGTAATACCACCTTAAATAACCCTAAAATAACGACCTGTGACCTGGATGTGGCTCGGCTTGGTTCATGAACAGGAACCAGTACGATGCTAAAAGGCTGTTCCAACACCAAAAGGACACGAGTCTGAACCTTTAAATCAGTGGTCCCCAAACTACGGCCCACTTAACAATCCCTCTAAACATGGCCTATTTTTTAAAATTGCATGTGAGAGTGTGCACGTACAGACACGAGTCTGTCTCCTTTCCTCAGCTCCCCTGAGAGGTCAGCCGGTCCTCCGGCGAGGATGAAGGAGATGAAGATGCCCTCTCCGTCCTCCCCGCCCACGATGTTGAAGCCCAGTCCGGTGGCCCCTCGGTGCAGCACCACCTTCCTGGCCTCCCTGTGGGGGGGCACAGCAGCTATCAGTCATCCTAAAGTCATGGGACCTCACAGAGGAGAGGAAGAGGTGAACGGCCTCTTCCTCTCCATGGTGGGTGTAAACTACGGAGGCCCGGAGCGGCCAGAAACTACAAATCAATACAAAAATATAAAACTGACCCAAAAACGTAAAAATGTGTCAATAAATGCAGTTTGAATGAATTTAACTTTGTTTCTAATTCACACGAACGCGTTAATAACGAGTTTCAACACCGTCTTTTTTTTATTTTACTGTTACATTAACTCTGAATATGACCCTCGGGGGTTTTTCTTTTCACTTATTTCTCCGTTCTGACATTTCTGTTTAATAAATGAATCATAAATTATTTAATCAAAATGACAAAGTAAAAGAGGAATATCACGACTGTTGGAAATTAAAGCAGAAATATAAATTTATTCCATATCCTCTGCATAAAAATGAATAATTAACTTCTTCACAGGTTCTTTTGGCAGTTTCAGGCCTCCGTAGACTGAGATGATGACGGGGGGGTTACTCACCTGGTGACGTCATCGTCTCCCAGCGTGCTCTTCGGCGTCGGGGAGAATCGTCCCGAGGACGCCGGCGGAGGGAGGGTCTGACTCAGGAAGTTGGGGGGGCTGATATGATTCTCCATGTGCTGCGTGTACGCTGGAACAGAGAGAGACCGTTTATAACATCTAAATCTGATAAATGAGATTAAATCTGTTCTATCGTCAAAACTAGTTTAATCCAGTTACTTTTCTTATAACTACTTAGAAAGAGTCCAACATGCTTTAATAACCCCACAGATGGATCAGTCGTCTCTTAATTGGGACCTAAAATAAGCTCATGGGTGAATCTTTAACACATTTAACTGTCTAACTGACCTTCACCAGGTACCCGAGTATCCTCACACACCTAAAACCAATCATCCAATCAGAGGACAGACCCCACTGAACCCGGCCAGGCCCACAGGTGTTGGGCCACCTGTGGTCAGGGTGAGAAAAGAAGCTTTTCACTCACAGTTGGTGAGGTCGGGCGGGGCGAAGCCGTCGTTCATGAAGACACTGTTGGGTTTTGCCACTTTCAAGTAGACCACGTCAGGAGTGTTTTTCAAGGCAGTGACGGCGTGTTCGTGGCTCACCTCCTCCAGGCAAGCGCTGTTCACCTGAGCACAGAGAGGCGACACTCAGCATCATCAGCACACACTCAGAGACAGCTAACAGCTTAGTTATTTTCTCCTTTAGCAGCAGCTAACGCTAACAGCTTAGTTATTTTCTCCTTTAGCAGCAGGTAACGCTAACAGCTTAGCTAATGAAGGTGACTGGTTTATTTATTTTCTCCTTTAGCAGCAGCTAACGCTAACAGCTTAGCTAATGAAGGTGACTGGTTTATTTATTTTCTCCTTTAGCAGCAGCTAATGCTAACAGCTTAGCTAATGAAGGTGCCTGGTTTATTTATTTTCTCCTTTAGCAGCAGCTAACGCTAACAGCTTAGCTAATGAAGGTGACTGGTTTATTTATTGAGTTATTTTCTCCTTTAGCAGCAGCTAATGCTAACAGCTTAGCTAATGAAGGTGACTGGTTTATTTATTTTCTCCTTTAGCAGCAGCTAACGCTAACAGCTTAGCTAATGAAGGTGACTGGTTTATTTATTTTCTCCTTTAGCAGCAGCTAATGCTAACAGCTTAGCTAATGAAGGTGACTGGTTTATTTATTTTCTCCTTTAGCAGCAGCTAACGCTAACACCTTAGCTAATGAAGGTGACTGGTTTATTTATTGAGTTATTTTCTCCTTTAGCAGCAGCTAATGCTAACAGCTTAGCTAATGAAGGTGACTGGTTTATTTATTTTCTCCTTTAGCAGCAGCTAACGCTAACACCTTAGCTAATGAAGGTGACTGGTTTATTTATTGAGTTATTTTCTCCTTTAGCAGCAGCTAATGCTAACAGCTTAGCTGATGAAGGTGACTGGTTTATTTATTGAGTTATTTTCTCCTTTAGCAGCAGCTAACGCTAACAGTTTAGCTAATGAAGATGACGTACACCAGCTTCTAAGGAGTTATTGCTGTTCCTTTAGCAGCAGCTAACGCTAACAGCTTAGCTAATGAAGGTGACGTACACCAGCTTCTAAGGAGTAATTGCTGCTCCTTTAGCAGCAGCTAATGCTAACAGCTTAGCTAATGAAGGGGACGTACACCAGCTTCTAAGGAGTTATTGCTGTTCCTTTAGCAGCAGCTAACGCTAACAGCTAACGCTAATGAAGGTGACGTACACCAGCTTCTAAGTAGTTATTGCTGTTCCTTTAGCAGCAGCTAACGCTAACAGCTAAAGCTAACAGCTAACGCTAATGAAGGTGACGTACACCAGCTTCTAAGGAGTTATTGCTGTTCCTTTAGCAGCAGCTAACGCTAACAGCTAAAGCTAACAGCTAACGCTAATGAAGGTGACGTACACCAGCTTCTAAGGAGTAATTGCTGCTCCTGTAGCAGCAGCTAACGCTAACAGCTTAGCTAATGAAGGTGACGTTCACCAGCTTCTAAGGAGTAATTGCTGCTCCTTTAGCAGCAGCTAATGCTAACAGCTTAGCTAATGAAGGGGACGTACACCAGCTTCTAAGGAGTTATTGCTGTTCCTTTAGCAGCAGCTAACGCTAACAGCTAACGCTAATGAAGGTGACGTACACCAGCTTCTAAGTAGTTATTGCTGTTCCTTTAGCAGCAGCTAACGCTAACAGCTAAAGCTAACAGCTAACGCTAATGAAGGTGACGTACACCAGCTTCTAAGGAACCGAAGACTTACAGCCAGCAGTTTGTCTCCGATCTGCAGCCTCCCGTCTTTGTGCGCAGCTCCACCTTCGATGATCTTGGTGACGTAGATGCTGTTGTCGCCCGGGATGTGCTGGTTCCCGACTCCACCCGCTATGCTGAACCCGAGACCTGCGGCAGACCGGGAGTCGGATCACTGGGTAAAACCGTTTACTTTGCACCCGCAGAGGGGACGTTTACGGCGACTTCACGCTACCTTTGGGTCCCTTCACCAGCTTCAGCTCCATCACCTTCTCTGAGACGGGTTTCCTCCGGCGCACGTAGAGTCGCACCAGAGAGCCCGCCTCCTTCAGCGCCTCCACGGCCCGGCTGTGCGTCACGTCCCGAACGTCCGCCTCGTTGACCCTCAGGATGACGTCGTTGACCCTGAAACAAAAAAAACAAAGAGAGCTCGGGTCACTTTTCCTCCAACATCTGGATTCAGAGCTCAACTCGTCTGGTCTGCCAGATTAAAGCGGACTGAGGTGAACTCGGGTCACTTCCTCCAACATCTGGACTCAGAGCTCAACTCGTCTGGTCTGCCAGATAAAAGCGGACTGAGGTGAACTCGGGTCACTTCCTCCAACATCTGGACTCAGAGCTCAACTCGTCTGGTCTGCCAGATTAAAGCGGACTGAGGTGAACTCGGGTCACTTCCTCCAACATCTGGATTCAAAGCTCAACTCGTCTGGTCTGCCAGATAAAAGCGGACTGAGGTGAACTCGGGTCACTTCCTCCAACATCTGGATTCAGAGTTCATCAACTCGTCTGGTCTGCCAGATTAAAGCGGACTGAGGTGAACTCGGGTCACTTCCTCCAACATCTGGATTCAGAGTTCATCAACTCGTCTGGTCTGCCAGATAAAAGCGGACTGAGGTGAACTCGGGTCACTTCCTCCAACATCTGGATTCAGAGCTCAACTCGTCTGGTCTGCCAGATAAAAGCGGACTGAGGTGAACTCGGGTCACTTCCTCCAACATCTGGATTCAGAGCTCAACTCGTCTGGTCTGCCAGATTAAAGCGAACTGAGGTGAACTCGGGTCACTTTTCCTCCAACATCTGGATTCAGAGCTCAACTCGTCTGGTCTGCCAGATTAAAGCGGACTGAGGTGAACTCGGGTCACTTCCTCCAACATCTGGATTCAGAGTTCATCAACTCGTCTGGTCTGCCAGATTAAAGCGGACTGAGGTGAACTCGGGTCACTTCCTCCAACATCTGGATTCAGAGCTCAACTCGTCTGGTCTGCCAGATAACAGCGGACTGAGGTGAACTCGGGTCACTTCCTCCAACATCTGGATTCAGAGCTCAACTCGTCTGGTCTGCCAGATTAAAGCGGACTGAGGTGAACTCGGGTCACTTCCTCCAACATCTGGATTCAGAGCTCATCAACTCGTCTGGTCTGCCAGATTAAAGCGGACTGAGGTGAACTCGGGTCACTTCCTCCAACATCTGGATTCAGAGTTCATCAACTCGTCTGGTCTGCCAGATTAAAGCGGACTGAGGTGAACTCGGGTCACTTCCTCCAACATCTGGATTCAGAGTTCATCAACTCGTCTGGTCTGCCAGATAAAAGCGGACTGAGGTGAACTCGGGTCACTTCCTCCAACATCTGGATTCAGAGCTCAACTCGTCTGGTCTGCCAGATTAAAGCGGACTGAGGTGAACTCGGGTCACTTCCTCCAACATCTGGATTCAGAGCTCAACTCGTCTGGTCTGCCAGATTAAAGCGGACTGAGGTGAACTCGGGTCACTTCCTCCAACATCTGGATTCAGAGCTCATCAACTCGTCTGGTCTGCCAGATTAAAGCGGACTGAGGTGAACTCGGGTCACTTCCTCCAACATCTGGATTCAGAGTTCATCAACTCGTCTGGTCTGCCAGATAAAAGCGGACTGAGGTGAACTCGGGTCACTTCCTCCAACATCTGGATTCAGAGCTCAACTCGTCTGGTCTGCCAGATTAAAGCGGACTGAGGTGAACTCGGGTCACTTCCTGCAACATCTGGATTCAGAGCTCATCAACTCGTCTGGTCTGCCAGATAAAAGCGGACTGAGGTGAACTCGGTGTCCAACAAACAGGAAACCTGAGACCGACTCTCTGCTGCATAATGAAAGAAGCAGCAAGAGGCCTCTGCGGACAGGCTGCAAAGCATTCTGGGAGTTGTAGGACCGTGAGGGTGAGTCTCACCTGACCAACATGTTCAGAGATATCTTTAGAATCCTTTTTTAAAGCCAACATCGGACAACTTCCTGATGCTTAGAACAATAATTCTGCATTAAATAACTCTGGAAATGAACCCGATAAATCAGACAAAATCAATCAGAAACGTTTCTTAAGCTTCGAACTGAAACCAGAGAAATAATATTCAGGACGGTTTGATGCTTTCTCGGAGAATAACCTCCAGCTGTGCGTGCGGTCTCACCTGAGCCGGCCGTCCTGGGCGGCGGCCCCTCCAGGTATGACTTTGGTGATGAAGATGCTGGGGTCGTCACCGATGTGGGGGTTGTCCGTGCCGCCTGCGATGCTGAAGCCCAGCCCCGAGTTTCCCTGGAAAACAGTCGACAGGAAGGAAAAACTGCGTTTATTCACCAATGTGGCTGTGGTGAAATAAAGAGTGAGAATCACTGCTCTAAAGGAGCAGAGACAGGACGACTGCGTGTAAAGAGGCAGCGGACAGGAGACTCTAACGTCCTGCAGGTCAATGAAGGCAGCACCCCCAACAAAAACCTTTATACAAGTTACTTCTTTTAGCTAGGAGATGCATTTTACTTCAGTGGATCAAGCCCAGACCTCCATCTGTTAACCCAGTGGTACGGAGAGATATTTAAAGTTCTGCCAATGGAGCGCCTGAGCCCAGTTTAAAGGGTAATGAGAGTTATTTTGATAAGCTGTGGGCTCCCTTCTTAAGCCCCCTTGGCACCTCTGTGTCCCCCTAATGTTTTTTCTCGGGCTGATTTTGTTTTATTGATACGGCTGCACAGTCCCTGTTCCATGGATGATGTCTGAATTGTAAACTCTTTTAGAACTTCCCATGAAAGGTCCATTATAGCATTGCTATTTTTGCTTGTTTTATTTCTGCTTATTTATTTTTTTATTTCTGTATTTATTTATTTTTTATTATTAGTTGTTTTTTGTCTCTCTTTCCATGTGTTATTCACTTTATGTCACTTTATTTTTACTTGCCTCTGCTGTCATGTATGTTCTCTGTTCTGTGTCTGTTTGAAAATGAATAAAATACTGATTAAAAAAAAAAAAGGCAGCATTTTTTTTTTTTTTTTTCAGAGAAGTATGATGATTTAGTGTATACCAACTATAAAAATGTCTTGTACACAGTTGGTATTCTGCAGAGTTGGGTCCCAGCGCATGCTTTTAGTTTTCCTCTGCAGCTCTCAGAGAGTGCAAACATTTGAGGCCAAATTTAGTAGAATAAGTCTGGCGACGTTCTAGAAAACTCCAACGATCCAGAAGCAGCAGTAAGCTCGCATCTTCTCTGGTCCAGCTGCTTGTCCTGGTTCAGAACTATGAATATGTTTGAAGCTGCGTGGGAAAGTCCAGGAACCGCAGTGTTTGGGTTAATTATGAGATTATGCTGCCGTCAAATGAGGTACAAAATATCACCAGACTTATCATTTAACTCATTTCTGTTGTGGTAAATTACTCTAAATGACTCTTTGCTGTCCATGGATCCATTTCTGCTGATCCCTCATAGATACGCATCCATCGTGTTGAGGATCATGTGACCACAGAGAGGGCGGTTCTGTTGGTATATAGGCTGCCTCATAAGGATGTCTATACCGTCTCTACACAGTCAGAGGTGTCTGCATGCATATCCGACAGATCTCGCACTTCTTTCACAGCCCCCCCGCCAGAGACCCCCGCGGCCCGGTCCCAGGGCGTCTTTCTGGGCTCAGAGAAATAAAGAGGAAGGCAGCTCGCCGTCTTACCCGCTCCAGCGTGATCTCCTCGTACTCATAGTCGGCCTCGGCGCCGTTCACCTGCAAACAAAACAAAAAGTTAAACTTTTCTCCTTCTTCTTCTTCTTCTCCTTCTTCTCCTTCTCCTTCTTCTTCTTCTTCTTCTTCTTCTTCTTCTGACTCAAACACGACCCATAATGCAACAGTCTCTGCACTGGAAAAAATGCCCCTCCATAAATAAGTAAAAAAACAACAAATAAAAGACGTTTTTGCTTGAAATAAGCAAAATAAATCTGCCAATGGAACTAGTGGAAATCGGCTTGTCAAGATTTCTTGAAATAAGATGTGATATTTAGGACTTTTGAGTTAAAAGTGATCTTGAAATTAGCTTAAAAACCTCTTCAAATGTAAAAAAAAAAAGCTTGTTTCATATGATATGTGACTCAAAACAATTTGTTTTCAAGACTTTTTCATTTAACAAGATATTCCAGATGTATTGTATTAAAACAAGTCCCTAAATCTGGCTGAAATGGTGCTTGTTAGGCAGCGGGGGGACTCACGTATGGGGGCGTGTCCAGGCTGTCTGCGTTGACCACCACCGGCGGAGGGTTGGCCTGCGGAGAGAGTCGGAGCGTCACAGAAGAAACAACCAACATGAAACCATCGACATCCACCCACAAAGCCTGAGCTCCACCCTGAGCTCCACCCTGAGCTCCACCCTGAACCCGAGCTGTGCCGACGCCACGGGTCCCGACGGCGCCGAACGCCGGCCGAGGTCACACGGGAAGCTGGGAGCGGGCCAAGTCGTACGTACGTGGCGGCGCTTCAGGCTGCAGAAGATGCACTTCTGAAGCATGAAGCCTTGAAGCGGTCCAATCAGGAGGTTCTGACCCGTCGCCTCTTCGTCTTCTCCGGCCACGGCGCCCGCCTCGCTCGCTCAGTCGTGTGTGCGGCCGCCTCGCCCGCCCGCTCGCTCAGTTTCTGCCCGACAGGAGCCAGATGGGCTCTTAAAAGTCAAATCTGGCATTTCTCCCTCTGCTTCCGTCTCTAATCTGCTCACTTCATCAGCGCCACAGCTGGACGCCGGACGCCAGACGCCGGGCCGAAGCCGACGCGGTGGCGGCGAGCGGCCAAATAAACGAGGAGATAAATCTACGGATGGATGGATGGAGCACAGACAGACAGACAAGTGCAGGGAAATAAAAACAGAAAAAGACCTGTGATGTCGGAGGGATGACGGCGGTCTCAGCTGGGATTGGCGAGATGGGGATCACGGGGATTATGGGAGATGAGGGCGGGGCCTCCTCGGCCTGCTGAACAATAGCACGGTGAGGTCAGAGGTCAGACAAACAGTGCAGCACAGACGGCAGCGGGAGGACGGAGGCTGTGTTTGGGACGTTTGTTTCCATGGCGCCGAGGCGTCAGATGGGCGGAGTTTGACAGAGCCGGGCCGTGCGGGGTGTCGGAGAGGTCGGCCAATCACAGGCGGCGGCGGCCGTGTGACTGACAGGCGTCCCGACACTTCCGCTTTGAGACGGTCCCGATGTGGCAAACTCCCCCATCTGCTGCTCAGAGGATTAAAGCCATCCTGAGAGTGCACGTGTGTGTGTGTGCATGCACATGTGTGTGTGCGTGCATGCGTGTCAGCTGACTTCATGTCATTAAAAAGCAGTGGAGCATGAACCCTGACAGACAGCGCTGAGGTCACACCGACCCTCAGGTTTCCACAGCTGGAAGCAGGAAAAATGTGGTAAAATCGGTTTAAATCAACAGAAGAAGAAGAAAATCTTTAAAAAGTCTCAACAAAAGTCAGATTCGGACATGTTTCCATCGAATAAATTCGACCGTGCAGCGTCTCCAGCAGGGGGCGCTGCAGGCTACGTTAGCGGTTACAGTCCAGTAGAAGAAGCAGTTGTCCAAACAAGAAACAAACTTCACAAGTAAACCAGGCTTCAGTCGGGTTTCTATCACCACGGAAACAAAGTTAAGGTGGAGGAAAAGGCTACTTTAGTGGCTGTGATTCAGTAGGACAGGGCTGTTCAAATGGCGGCCCGCGGGCCACATGCGGCCCAGAAGCAACACCCGAGTGGCCCAACTTCAGCCAAAATAAGCAGAGAAAAACCATGAAAAACACAGTTCGCGAAAATATGCTCAAAATTCCTACAGTAGATCAGAAAGACACTCCACGTAACCTAGCAACAAACAACCAACCCACAAGGCAGCGCGTTGCTCTGAAAGTTAGTGATGGAACCATGTTAGCAGCTCAACTCCAAATGGAAAAGTTCGTCTCTCTCAGCCCTCAAAGGATGAAAAACCGCCGTTTTATTTTACCGCCAACTCCACGCGGTTCTTTTTTCTTCAGTTAAACGCACCCTGTGATGTGCTACGGTCAGAAATAAGACCAGAATGTTACTTTGATTTCATTTCAAACGGGAGACGACATTTTGTGACCAAAATATTCTTTTTGGTATTGTGTTGTCCTTAAATAAGTAAGTTCATAAGGTTAAATAAATAATTCTAAAAATATTTCTGTGTTATTAAAAATGATTGCAAGTTGTTTAGACAAACAGTTCATGCTTTATATAAGTTTGTATAAAAAAATATTATCGGTAAATTCTACTTCCGGTCTTATTTGAGAAAAACAAAGATTCGTATGGAAACGTTATCAGATGCCATCCACTCTGAATCGTCAGGCAGGAACGCCGTAAGTTGGATTATATGGCAGCTTATACTGATTAGTTTGGATATTATTGTTGATTTTTCTGTAATGTTATTTTAACGAGCTTGAAGCACTTAATTTGTGTATATATGTCTCTACGTGTTGAGATGTATTTTCTGTCATTTCAGTTTTCACCACATGTTCATGAAGACCATTAAACAAGCTGCAAATAAAACTCCAGGGTCTTCATTTGTGGTTTAACTCGGTGTCACCAACATCCTTGTTGGAAACACTACAGCTATTTTAAAGTGAAAAACAGCTTTGCTGTTACCTCAGGTTCTGTTTATTTAGAGACGTTTTTAATGTTGATGTTCTTGTGTCAGATGTGTTTATTTCATTTTAAAAGGGAAAACTTTTTCATCACCACTGATGTGCACTTTTTGTTTTAATACCCGGGTTATTTCAGGAGTACTGTGACTACCTCAGTTCATTTAAAAGCTTTGAAATGTGTTTTACAACAATACGAAGATGGGAAATAATGAATAAACATCACATGTTATTTCATTAGTTGGTTTGAAATCTGTCATCACCTCCTAAAGGCCTGTTTATGGTGGGAAACCAGGTCGTCTGCGTGTGTGTCGCAGTTAACGCAGACATGCCCCCCCCCTTCCGCAGACACTCTGGTGCACCTCCCCAAAATTGTAACTGACCGCAGACAGTGCCGCAGATATCGCCGCAGGGAGGAGAGAAAGGAGGCCTCTGATTGGTCAACTCTACATCCGCTCTACACTATGCGTATTTCCGGTTTGCTAACCGGCTAATGGTGACGCTAACCGTGCTAACCGTGACGATTCTTTCGCCTCTCTGCCAGCTCCAGTAGTAGCAATATTTCTTCTATTTCTAGATCGATCAGCTGCATCTCAATCAAAGTGCGCATTCGTCCAGTCGCCATTGTTGTTGAATGACCTCCGTAACCGGAAGAGAAACACGCCACCCACCTCACCCACAATCCTAGCTTGTTCGTGATTGTCCCTCTTGCGTTGTGGCGTGGGATTAACATAGCGCAGACAGCGCTTCAAAAGTAGGCATAAATCAAAAATAACTGCGTCATGTCTGCGACACACTGCTGCAAGAGTATACACGGCCCTTTACTGACCGCTGAAAATGTCCGCTTAAGGTCTCGGTCTATATATAGATAGATATCTATAGATATATATCTATCTGAGTGTTTCTTTCTATTCATTTTCAAACCGATTCACTTTTACCTGGATGTGATTTAGTCAGTTTTAACCTGTAAAAGTTTGTTTCTAAAACCAAAATAATTTGAATTAAAACAGAAACACTAATAAAATAATATTTCTGCCTGCATGACATCACAAAGACGACCTCAGAACCTTCATCACCTCCGTTACACAACGGCAGGAAGTTCTGCCGAGCGTCCGATGCTGCTGCTAAAATTAGCCGCGCACATCGAGCGCATCGACCCGTCAGCCCTACTTCTGGAAGCTGCCGACGGCCCGATGCCTCCAACATCAGCCCCAGAGACGGAGCCCAGAGTCCGGCTGGGAGTGAGCGCTCCTGCACACGCAGGATCTCTGAGCCCAGAGTCCGGCTGGGAGTGAGCGCTCCTGCACACGCAGGATCTCTGAGCCCAGAGTCCGGCTGGGCGTGAGCGCTCCTGCACACGCAGGATCTCTGAGCCCAGAGTCCGGCTGGGAGTGAGCGCTCCTGTAACACGCAGGATCTCTGAGCCCAGAGTCCGGCTGGGAGTGAGCGCTCCCGCGCACACAGGATCTCTGAGCCGGAGGAGCAACATCCTGGGACAAAACTAACCAACTTTTACAGTTCAATGTGTAAAGCGTTCCTAAATGATGTCGGTTTCCCTTTCAGGAGCCGACTCAAACGTTTCTTCTTCCTTTTCAAGCCAACTTTCAGCCGAACGTCTCCATGTTTCTCCGATTTAAATCCATCAAACAACCTGTGACGGCAGCAGAAATGACCGGAAAGCGCTGAGCGGCGAGGAGGAGGGACGGAGGTTTCAGACGCCACGCATCGACTCCCCCCGACACCCGAACAGGTCAGAGGTCACCATAACAACAGTACAGCCTCCCAGCTCCGACCTTCCTCGGTCTCAAACCTAGGAAACGGTAACGTTCCCGGGAGGTTTCCGGCCCCCGAGCAGAACTTTTTTTCCGGGTACCTTGCTGAAGGCGAAGGGAACCCAGGGAATCTCCTTCCTGCCGCTGACCACCTTGGCCGTGCTCTTGGTCGGGCTCTTCTTGACGCTGTCGCGCAGGTTGAGGAAGCGGCTGCGGGCTCTGAAGGACGCCGGCACGGTGCAGGCGGTGAAGGCGGACAGGGACGGCGGCGGCGGCGGGCGGCCAGGCTGCTGCTGCTGCTGCTGCTGAAGGTGGAGCTCGATGGCGTGCTGCCGCTGCAGCGGGTGCAGGTGGGCCAGGGACTCCTGGAGGCCGGCGTCCACCACCGGCAGCTTCCTCTCGCCCACGTCGGCGGCCCTGGAGGCGAGCTCCTGCCAGGGGTGGCGCGCGGTCATCCCGGAGGAGAGTCCCGCTCCGAGGTGAATAATAGATGACGGCTGCGTCCTTCAGACCTGGACGGGCTCGTTTGAACACATCCGAACCCTCCCTCTCCTCTCCCACTCTGTAGCCAATTAATCGGCGAGGCACATGTCAGCGCGGTGGGGGGGGGAGGGGTGGCGCCACTCGCTGCATGAATAATCGATGTGACCCCCGGGGAGTCAGACACAGAGGGGGAGGGGCGTGCGGTCCTCTGAACCGGGAGCTGATTTCATTCATTCTACATCTGGATTGATCCGATTTAAACCTCCAACCGGATCAAACCGGCTCCGTCACAGTTTAAACACCCGACGTGTGTCCCAGTGACCTCAGACCGGTCGGTTTAGAAGTGTCGCTCACCACTGGAGGCATCCGGGGGCCGGGGGGCAGTTACCGGCTCCCTTCTCCCTCCTGAAACATGAGCAGCCAGCAGCCGCTTTAATATTTTACCAGGATTCAGCTGAGAGGTTTGGCTGTGAGTAACCTGGCCAAGTTTGGAGCTATTACCATTAAATCTGTAGGACGAGTTCATTAAAATGCGAGTTGTGGGGAAAAAAAAAAAACACGCTTCCAACCACCAGCAGATGGCGCTGTAGGCGGATATCACTGGCAGATATGTTATATGTGCACGTTCAGGCTGGGTCCAGCAAGTTGGTCACAGGCACCAAAAACAATCCTCTTTGGCATCGAACGCCTGAACAGAACAACGCCTGACAGCCTCTCATCTAAAGACCGTCTCACTGAGTTCCAGTCCAGATCTGTCTGACAACAACTAGATCATTTCCCATCATGCATCTGGTGGAAGATCTCTACAACAGTGAAGAACGATAAGCAGCTTTCAGGTGAAACATCGCGGAGACATTTGTGTTGTTGCCGATTTGCATAAAACGCGGAAAAAGATTTAAGATGATAAAAAAATTCAAATAAAAATTTATGTGAGAAAGACAACCGGACTGAGTTTTATAACTGAGATCACAATTTATTCCGACACTCTCACACTTTTACCGCTTTAATGTCGGGAAATGTGTATTTTTCAGGCTAAAACACAGTTTAGACTTCTGCTTCTGGACTGAAATTATAGGTAAAATCCAGATAAAAAGATACATAATCCATCATCAGTAATATTATCAATAACAAAGAAGGTTTGTGTATAATAATGTGACGTATCTGTTAGAAATCGCATGTCTCAGACGGGAATGAAACGAACAACCACCAAAACGAAGGAGCCTCAGGTTTAAAAACACAAAGCTGAATCACTGTAAACCTGCAGTTCATATAAAGGCCAGCAGGGGGCCTTTCATCCCTCAGGACACAGTATGAGGTCCGATTCTGTAGATGTTTATTAAACAGGTGACAGGTAGGGAATTATGCAAAACATGCGGGAAAAGTGTAGCGATTCCACGATGTTTATTAGACAGTGACAGGTAGGGAATTATGCAAAACATGCGGGAAAAGTGTAGCGATTCCATGATGTTTATTAGACAGTGACAGGTAGGGAATTATGCAAAACATGCGGGAAAAGTGTAGCGATTCCAAGATGTTTATTAGACAGTGACAGGTAGGGAATTATGCAAAACATGCAGGAAAAGTGTAGCGATTCCAAGATGTTTATTAGACAGTGACAGGTAGGGAATTATGCAAAACATGCGGGAAAAGTGTAGCGATTCCAAGATGTTTATTAGACAGTGACAGGTAGGGAATTATGCAAAACATGCGGGAAAAGTGTAGCGATTCCAAGATGTTTATTAGACAGTGATAGATAGGGAATTATGCAAAACATGCGGGAAAAGTGTAGCGATTCCAAGATGTTTATTAGACAGTGACAGGTAGGGAATTATGCAAAACATGTGGGAAAAGTGTAGCGATTCCAAGATGTTTATTAGACAGTGACAGGTAGGGAATTATGCAAAACATGCGGGAAAAGTGTAGCGACTCCAGAAACATTGACCTCGACACCATGTGTAACAGACCAGGACAGTGAAGAGAGGCTAACTGAACACTGAGCTCAGACCAGGAGTCAAAACGCTGCCCAACATTAAGTCTGCCGACTGCTCGGTGCAGAGCGCCAGGAGTGCAGCTGAATGGTGCAAGGCCGAAACGAGTGGTTTGATCGTACTGCGTCCGTCAGCCATCAAACTTAACTTAACCCATTTAGGCCTAAAACGCCTGGAAAAGAATGCCTGTAAAACCTATGGGCGATTTCAGAAATACCCCCTAAAACCTAAAGTTTTTCTGGTCTCTGTAGCAGATAGAAACAAAAAAGTATTTGAGAGCTTACACCTGTGGCTTTCTTTGGAAATTGAGTTTATTTACATACACCTTCACGAAAATAGAAAATGTAAAAAGTAAATTGCAGGAACGGCACTATTTTCAATTAGAAAACAGTAATAAAATAAAATAAGGGTGTGTCATCTGCAGGTAAATCGACTTTCACCCCTGGTGTGAGGTTGAAATCTCTCCCGTCGATTGTCAGCCTTCCACTCACATTCAAACCCTTCAAAATCATCCTCGTTATCGTCAAACATATGTGCTAGCCATAAATATCGATCAATTGGGTCAGCACGTTCATCAGCATCATCAAAGCCAAGAAACTCCTCAAATCGCTACCGTCTGAAATGTCTTGTTCGATGTAACTTACTTAACTTCAAAACAATGACACGAGGAACATGACGACACTCTCACGTGTCTATTATAATGCATTTCAATGGCGCAGAGGTCAATGATTGGTGCAAAACAACCCTTACACAGGAAAAAAGACGTGTACGCTTTCCAGGCCTTAATGGTAGAATAACGCAACAGCGCCCCCGGCTTTAAAGGTAGAAATGCGGCAATGCTTTCCCGGCCTAAATGGGTTAAGCAGACGGGGAGGTGACGAACGGCCCGGGTGGAGAGCGATGGAAGGTGGGCATTCCTAAATGTTAACAGAAATTTACATTTGTCAGTTTAGGTCCCGTTTAGAGTAAAACAGGCAGTAAAGCGGGTCAGGCAGAACCATGATGACACCGACCGATTCACCGTTAGCTCAGAACAACCAGCTGGACCCAGACGGCGGTCATCCGACAATCAGGAGGTCAGCGGTTTGACCCCGACGCTGAACCCTGCATGACCTCCACTTAGAGGTCCATTAGCTTCCATTTGTTGACCAATGAGCTGCTGGAAAATCAGTGAAGTCGTTACCAGAGCCAACTGTTTACTGCTGCCCCACAAAGTCCAGAATGTAAAGGGCAGATGGTAAAAGATCGTTTAACCCGTTTAACACTCTGAATACGTCATGACGCCATGCCATCCCATCAAAGCTGAGGAGCTCATCAATATTCATATGTTTATGGATCAGTACCAGCACCAGAATCCTATGACACCATGGTTGGATCTCCGGTTTAACTGGTAGAATTCAGTCTTTAAAAAAAAAAAAAATAATCAACAAATAATCAATAAAATGTAAAATACGACTTAGGCGCCGACATGACAAAGTGTGGTTGGACACAGATCACGAGAGATTGCTTCTTTGTGCTGAGGTTTTTCTCCTCCTCTCCCCCAATGTGTTATTTCCTCTCTCATTCTACCCTTTTCTTATTAACGCTTCACTAAGAGAAAAACTTAGTCATATTCAAATGGTTTATAAAGACCTATTATCACTGTATAAACCTTAATATTTCAAATTCAAAAAATTCAATTCAAAAATACTTTATTTATCCCAGAGGGAAATTAAATGTTGATGTAGCTCAATTAAATCAAGGAGTTATTATAGATGCTGATGGCTGTGGGCAGGAAAGATTTCCTGTAGCGGTCCGTTTTGCATCCAAACTGAAGAAGCCTTTGACTGAAGAGACTCTGTTTTCCGATAACAGTCTCATGGAGAGGATGTTCAGGGTTGTCCATAATTCTCTTGATTTTATGCAAAATCCTTCTTTGCATTATTGTCTCCAGAGGTTCCACAGTCGTCCCCAGAACAGAACCAGCCTCTCAGATGAAAGTTTTTTACCCAAGTCCCCTTTCATTTATGGACCATTGAACGGCTTTTTAAATGCTCCCTCTTAGAGGAAAGCTTAGCCATATTTATCATTCATTATATCAACCGTTCTGTTATTAGCTATATTTTTAAATGCCTCCTCTTAGAGGGAAGTTTATCCATGTTTGTTAGCTTTTGTTAGTTTACTCAAATTACCTGTTATAGTTCTAGCAATCCTACTATTAGCTAAATTTACTTTTGCTCTGTTATAGTTCTAGCAATCCTACTATTAGCTAAATTTACTTTTGCTCTGTTATAGTTATACCAATCCTACTATTAGCTAAATTTACTTTTGCTCTGTTATAGTTATACCAATCTTACTATTAGCTAAATTTACTTTTGCTCTGTTATAGTTATACCAATCCTACTATTAGCTAAATTTACTTTTGCTCTGTTATAGTTATACCAATCCTACTATTAGCTAAATTTACTTTTGCTCTGTTATAGTTATACCAATCCTACTATTAGCTAAATTTACTTTTGCTCTGTTATAGTTATACCAATCTTACTATTAGCTAAATTTACTTTTGCTCTGTTATAGTTATACCAATCCTACTATTAGCTAAATTTACTTTTGCTCTGTTATAGTTCTAGCAATCCTACTATTAGCTAAATTTACTTTTGCTCTGTTATAGTTATACCAATCCTACTATTAGCTAAATTTACTTTTGCTCTGTTATAGTTATACCAATCTTACTATTAGCTAAATTTACTTTTGCTCTGTTATAGTTATACCAATCCTACTATTAGCTAAATTTACTTTTGCTCTGTTATAGTTATACCAATCCTACTATTAGCTAAATTTACTTTTGCTCTGTTATAGTTATACCAATCTTACTATTAGCTAAATTTACTTTTGCTCTGTTATAGTTATACCAATCCTACTATTAGCTAAATTTACTTTTGCTCTGTTATAGTTATACCAATCCTACTGTTAGCTAAATTTACTTTTGCTCTGTTATAGTTATACCAATCTTACAGTTAGCTAAAATTACCCGATTGATGTTTTTATTTACCTGTATTTCTGTATTTCTTTATGTAAAGCACATTGAGTTGCCTGTGGTATGAAATGCGCTATATAAATAAAGATTGATTGATAAAGTCAAGGTTTGAGACGTCCAACAAAGCTCATGTTCAACTGTTGTGTTCCCAAAAAGCAGAATCCATAAACTGATCTTCATCAAATATCTGCTCAAATGACGCCGTGGGGAACAGTAACTCAGGCCGCTGACCCAAACAGAACCGAGCAGGATTCACAGTTAACTGAGCAGCAGAGCTGCAGCTCCACCTGCTGGTCAGACCGCAGATAAACTGCTGGAGAACAGATTTAATCACTTTAAAACCACCACAGAGGAGCTGGGCAGGATTAACCAACACATTTTAAGTCTTAAATGTGCAAATTTATGCAGCAGCAGCTCTGAAATCTGTTCCTCTAACATGTGGAGGGAATAAAGCTTTAACCAGTGTCTATTTCAACAAAAAAACTGAACATCTGTTCGGGTTTGAAGACCTGCTGATGGAGAAAGTCGATCTCCAGTCCGAAGATGGCTGAAACAGGTTCAGTTGTCAGACAGAAGACCAAACACCAGCAGAGTTCTAATAAATCTGAATCTGAGGCTCAAACAATCTCTAATAACTCCTTCAGAATGGATTTAAAAGGAGATTTAAAAGATCAGTTTCAGATCGATATCTGAATGCTTTGATGTCTCATTATCATCCTCTCGGAGCAAATGGGGCCAGAAAACCACATTTAAAGCAACACAACGCGGGTCAGAAAACCACATTTAAAGCAACAAAACGCGGGTCAGAAAACCACATTTAAAGCACATTTAAAGCAACAAAATGTGGGTCAGAAAACCACATTTAAAGCACATTTAAAGCAACAAAACGCGGGTCAGAAAACTACATTTAAAGCAACAAAACGCGGGTCAGAAAACCACATTTAAAGCACATTTAAAGCAACAAAATGTGGGTCAGAAAACCACCTTTAAAGCAACAAAACGCGGGTCAGAAAACCACATTTAAAGCAACAAAACGCGGGTCAGAAAACCACATTTAAAGCAACAAAACGCGGGTCAGAAAACCACATTTAAAGCAACAAAACGCGGGTCAGAAAACCACATTTAAAGCAACAAAACGTGGGTCAGAAAACCACATTTAAAGCACATTTAAAGAAACAAAACGCGGGTCAGAAAACCACATTTAAACCACATTTAAAGCAACAAAACGTGGGTCAGAAAACCACATTTAAACCACATTTAAAGCAACAAAACGCGGGTCAGAAAACCACATTTAAAGCACATTTAAAGCAACAAAACGCGGGTCAGAAAACCACATTTAAAGCACATTTAAAGAAACAAAACGCGGGTCAGAAAACCACATTTAAACCACATTTAAAGCAACAAAACGCGGGTCAGAAAACCACATTTAAACCACATTTAAAGCAACAAAACGTGGGTCAGAAAACCACATTTAAACCACATTTAAAGCAACAAAACGCGGGTCAGAAAACCACATTTAAAGCACATTTAAAGCAACAAAACGCGGGTCAGAAAACCACATTTAAAGCACATTTAAAGAAACAAAACGCGGGTCAGAAAACCACCTTTAAAGCAACAAAACGTGGGTCAGAAAACCACCTTTAAAGCAACAAAACTGGACTGGACTGATGGGGGAACTGGGGTTTTACACACAACTTTGGGTCCAAATCAATGGTTCAGACCCTGATCAGGTCACATTATAACCGATAAAACCACGAAGCATTCAGCTGCCAAAGATAAAGATCACACACTGAGACCTCCGTCTTCAATAATTAATCCAGAACTGACCCACTTTCAGTTTTTAAACTGCAGGATTAACCCCGGACAACTTCTCTCTGAACTCACTCTGAACTGGACTGTAACTGGGTTAAACTGGACTGTAACTGGGTTAAACTGGACTGTAACTGGGTTAAACTGGACTGTAACTGGGTTAAACTGGACTGTAACTGGGTTGAACTGGACTGTAACTGGGTTGAACTGGACTGTAACTGGGTTGAACTGGACTGTAACTGGGTTGAACTGGACTGTAACTGGGTTAAACTGGACTGTAACTGGGTTAAACTGGACTGTAACTGGGTTGAACTGGACTGTAACTGGGTTAAACTGGACTGTAACTGGGTTGAACTGGACTGTAACTGGGTTAAACTGGACTGTAACTGGGTTGAACTGGACTGTAACTGGGTTGAACTGGACTGTAACTGGGTTAAACTGGACTGTAACTGGGTTAAACTGGACTGTAACTGGGTTAAACTGGACTGTAACTGGGTTAAACTGGACTGTAACTGGGTTGAACTGGACTGTAACTGGGTTGAACTGGACTGTAACTGGGTTAAACTGGACTGTAACTGGGTTGAACTGGACTGTAACTGGGTTGAACTGGACTGTAAATGGGTTGAACTGGACTGTAAATGGGTTGAACTGGACTGTAACTGGGTTGAACTGGACTGTAACTGGGTTGAACTGGACTGTAACTGGGTTGAACTGGACTGTAACTGGGTTAAACTGGACTGTAACTGGGTTGAACTGGACTGTAACTGGGTTAAACTGGACTGTAACTGGGTTAAACTGGACTGTAACTGGGTTAAATTGGACTGTAACTGGGTTGAACTGGACTGTAACTGGGTTGAACTGGACTGTAACTGGGTTAAATTGGACCGTAACTGGGTTGAACCTGTTCCTTGACCTTAAAAAGGCTTTCGACACTGTTAACCAAAAAATTAACAGACTTCAATTTCTCGCCGGAGGCAGTTCAGTGGCTTAAATTATACTTATCCTCAAGAAAACATCGGGCCTCATGCAAGAACCGTCCGTACGCACAGATTTGTTCTTAAATCATCCGTACGAGTGATTTAAGAGAATTTGCGCATTCACCAATCTTTTCGTATTTTACGTTTTCTTTCAGGTACAAACATAATTTACGAGTGATCCAGACCTGTCGTAGGAGTTTCCTAAAATAGTCCGCTGTTATTCCAATCAAGTTTGCTTGACTATTGGATTGAATATTTAATTACTTTGAAGAAAACATAAATAAATATATACATTATACCCCATAATGATGCTGAAATTATTCTGTTTGACTTAAATTATGCACTAATTGAAGGTTAATCTGACTCTGTATATAACAAGGTCAATGGGAAGCGTAACCAGCGGCTGATTTTCTACTTTTGGATGCCTTAGCGCGTCAGGCTCTTGGAAGAGAGCGTGTGTTCCGAGACCGAGTAGATGTCCTGCGGAGACAGACGAATGGCTGACATCGCGATTAAGATTCCCAAGGACTGTGCTGCTGCAAATAAGCAGCTTGCTGGAGCCACGACTCCAGAGAGAAACACGCCGATCAAACCCAATTCCACCACACGTCCAGGTCCTCACCACCCTTGGATTTTTGGCCACTGGAACCTTTCAGAGGGAGATTGGAGACAGATCGGGGGTGTCCCAGTCCTCTGTGAGCCGTGCGCTCCCCTTGGTCATCAAAGC
This sequence comes from Odontesthes bonariensis, assembly GCF_027942865.1. NCBI lineage: Eukaryota > Metazoa > Chordata > Actinopteri > Atheriniformes > Atherinopsidae > Odontesthes > Odontesthes bonariensis. The sequence continues at coordinate 2,670,065 of NC_134519.1, forward strand.
TCTCATCAGTTTATCACCCATGGTGCATCAGATTCCCATACACCGCTGTCCAACAAGTACAGATTAAGAGGGACTTTCATGCCGTGGCTGGACTGCCAAACATAATCGGAGCAGCAGACTGCACACATATACGCATCAAAGCACCCGTGAGCTTAAGGCCAGGTGGGTGTGTTTCCATACATCGTTCATGGCGCAATATTGCCATGAACGAGGGTCTCCTGCTCCCTGAACCAGCCCAGGCAGACCAGAAGGTGCCAGAAGACCCCCCTCATGGACCGCCCCATCAGAGTGCCATCGTGATGAGGCAACAGCTGATTGCACGGCTTTAGCTGCAGTCATCGAGCGCCTGCCCAGGGCGAGACTTTTTTTTTTAAGCCATTTTCATATCAAACCATTAATTTTTTTATTTTGGTGACATGGAATTAACAGCACTCGTAATTGCTTCCCATTTCTTGGCTTTAGCAGGTCCCGTAATTCCACTGCTGACACTGCTAAAAATGACAGATTTTCCTTTTTGGATCTCTGAAAGCAGAACTTCAATCTCAGAGCCCGTAAAGTTGTTCTTTTTGTCATTCTCATGACTCAACATTCAACACTTCCTGGCATAGGAGAGAGGAAGCACTGCCTTATATGGTATCATTTAGGGCGTGGAGTATGCACATCTACTATCCTCGTGCACGTGAACTTAGATACGCACAGGTGTGATTCATCATTTACACAGGACGTTTACACACTTTTTCCGAAGTTAAGAGCGCTTGTTGAATCTGACGTGGCGTGTTCGTACGAGACCTTCTTACGAAAAAAATGAGAGAAATTTAGAATAAAAACACGAAAATGTTGGATGTCTCTGTCGGTGTGCCGCAAGGATCAATACTGGGTCCTCTGTTATTCTCCCTGAACATAAATGATCTTCCCAAAACATGTAATAATGTGAATTTCCAAATGTATGCAGATGATGCTGTAATTTATACTCATGCAAGTAGCGTTAAAGAGGCAGCTTCTATTCTGACCTCAGCCATGGAGCAAGTAAATGACTGGCCTTTCAAATCATGTTTGCTTCTCAATTCCAAAAAACGGTCTGTTTGATGTTCTCAAAGCAATCAAAAGAAATAAAAAGTTCCGGAGTACTCTTGAGAGGAGAAGAATTACAACTTGTCACAGAATTCAAGTACCTCGGCGTGATACTTGATTCCACTTTGACCTTCAAAAATCATATTAAAAAACTGGCCAATACTGTAAAATTTAACCTTAACAATTTAAACAAATCAAGTCTTTTTTAACACTTGGTGCTGCCAGAATGTTTCTCCATTCAATGGTTTTATCTCACATTGAATAATTGCATCACTGTACAAAAAATCTCTTAAAGTTTTTCACCGAAAACCCAATTCTTTTCATGTATGTAATGTTTTAAACAAGTACTATCTTTTAAATTTTGAAAACTTTATTCATTTTAAGTATGTATGGTTCATTTATAAAGCGCTACATGGACTAGCCGCACCTCCAGTGTTTACCTTGTTCAAACCTAGGAATTCAAGTGGCCTGAGAACCAGAGGAGACTGTGAGGTCCCCCACAGGAAAACTCTCTCTGTGAGGGCCACCAACATCTGGAACAGTCTTCCCCACACTGATCAGCTTTAGAGCTCAAACTATGGCTGAAAGCAAACCAGTCATGTGACCATTAGACTCTAAACATTCCCTGTGACGCTTCTATTGTATATTATATTTTCTTTCTTGTGTATTTGCCTGCCTGGGGACTACGGATGAAAACTAGCTTTGTAGCTATAATCCGGCATATTTACATTTGTTTTTATACTGTTGTTCATTAATGTGCATTGTACCTATTCAAATAAATAAATAAATAAAAAGAACTGGACTGTAACTGGAGTACCTTTGAAGCCTGGAGATGACTCGGTGCTTTTTAATAAAACTGAACTGAAAATTGAACTCGTCAGCTGCTCATTTGTGGACCCTTTACAGAAGTTTCTCTGAAAACAGCCGATTATCACTCTACGAGCCGAGCGTGCACGTTTATCACTCTACGAGCGTGCACGTTTTTCACTCTACGAGCCGAGCGTGCACGTTTATCACTCTACGAGCGTGCACGTTTATCACTCTACGAGCCGAGCGTGCACGTCTATCACTCTTTATAGGCGGAGCGTGCACGTTTATCACTCTTTATAGGCCGAGCGTGCACGTTTTTCACTCTACGAGCGTGCACGTTTATCACTTTTTATAGGCAGAGCGTGCACGTTTCTCACTCTTTATAGGCCGAGCGTGCATGTTTATCACTCTACGAGCGTGCACGTTTATCACTCTCTTTACGAGCCGAGCGTGCACGTTTTTCATCCTCCACAGACTGACGCACGTTTGAAGCTTTTCAAACCTGCAAATAACAGTTAATGAAGAGGGAGAAGTTGGACGTGCACGTGTGTGCACGTGTGCGTTCGAGGCTGTAAACGAGGATGTGATGCGGGAGCCAGGAGGTTGCTAGGCAACGCGGAGAAAGGCATGTGGCACTGCAGGGGTTCCTCACATCTGGCTGCTGCTTATGCAGGAGAATCTCCGGACTCATAACAACCTGCAGCCTCCTGAAAGCTCCGTCCGCCGCCGCCGGCGCCCCCCCCCCCAACATGACGCCGCACCCCCCTCCCCCCACATGACGCCGCACATGGAGGCGGCGAGCTCGCTGCCACGCCACCTCAGATCTGCACTTCCTGAACGTTTCTGCCCATCACGACAGCAGCGGGTTTCTGTGAATCCGTCACATGACGCAGCAGCAACTCTGAGACTGATCCAGCGGCGCCACAACAACAAACACGGCGAGGGGGGGGCGAGGAGGGGGGACCTACCAGCAGGCGCCGGTGCAGCCGCTTGGTCCTCCTCAGGGTGCCCATGATGCGGCGGCCCATCTTCTTGGCGTACCACACAGAGCTCAGCATGCTGCTGCTGCTGCAGGCTGCCGGGTGGAGGAGGAGGTGGAGCCGGCTGGAGAGCAGACGCTGGGAGGGGGGCTTAACTCCACCTTAACCCCCCCCCCTCACAGACACAAACAGGGAGGCTGCAGAGGAGCTGACGGAGGAGGAGCTGCCGCTTCAGGAGCAGCAGAGGAAGAACGCCGCCGTCCTGCTGTCACGCTTCATGAGACGGCGAATTAACCGGCCCGAGAGAGAGAGAGAGCAGGAGGAAGAGGAGAGCCTCCGTCTGTGTGAGGCAACAACAGACTGCAGGGCTGACGGAGGCTTTAAAGAGAGCAGGCGGAGGGGAAGTTGGTCTGATCTCTGCAGAGAGCCTCCTCCTCCTCCTCCTCCTCCTCCTCCTCCTCCTCCTCCTCCTCCTCCTCCTCCTCCTCCTCCTCCTCCTCCTCCTCCTCCTCCTCCTCCTCCTCCTCCTCCTCCTCCTCCTCCTCCTCCTCCTCCTCCTCCTCCTCCTCCTCCTCCTCCTCCTCCTCCTCCTCCTCACTTGGGCTCCCGTCCCTAAACAATGAGTCGGCGGGCCAACGCCACAGAAACGCTGAGTAATCACAGCTGAGACGGACACGTTTGGGTTTTAATCTGGGAAGAGTTTAAAGGGCAATTCCAAACATTACGGCAGAGATGGGGACTCGAGTCGCTGTTATGATGACTTGTGACGACAAAAAATAAAAGACTTGAGACTCGGACTTGGAAGTTAAAGACTCGGCACTTGACTTGAATGACTTGAGTGTTAAGCATCTAGCATAACTTCCAACTTTGTTCGTCATTTGAAGATCCATTCTGACCAGTAAGTGCTTCAAATTAGCTAATATTATCCTGTTAGCCTAGCCGGTAGTTAGCTAACGTTAGCTTGATATGATACGGGGTGGACAGGTTGGACACATTGGCCAATGATGTTTACTGACAGTTACTTATATCTTTGTGTTTTCACTTTATTAAGATCAGATTCTGCAGGTAAAACTGCAATAATAAGGTGACTTTGATTTGCCCAAGAAAAAATTACTTGAGACTTGCACGTGTGACTTGGTCCCATCTCTGGTTATGACAATGTGAAAAAAATGCAAAGAACCATCTTTGCTTTCATTAAAGAGTAAAATCCACAGTCTGAGATTGTGTTTCACCAACAAACCGAGCACATAAGTGAAAATGTGAAGGAGGAAAGACATCAGAAACCACCTGGGAAGGGTTATAAGGCCGTTTCCAAACTATCTGGAGTCCATCGTTCTACAGAGAGAAAGATTATTCACAGGTGGAAAACATTCAGGACAGCTGTCCATCTGCCCAGGAGCAAGGTCACCCCAAGGTCAGAAACCCAAGAGCTACATCTCAGACTCTGCGGGCCTCAGTTAGCATGTTAAAGGTTAAAGGTCACCCCAAGGTCAGAAACCCCAGAGCTACATCTCAGACTCTGCAGGCCTCAGTTAGCATGTTAAAGGCTAAAGGTCACCCCAAGGTCAGAAACCCAGGAGCTACATCTCAGACTCTGCGGGCCTCAGTTAGCATGTTAAAGGTTAAAGGTCACCCCAAGGTCAGAAACCCAAAGAGCTACATCTCAGACTCTGCAGGCCTCAGTCAGCATGTTAAAGGTTAAAGGTCACCCCAAGGTCAGAAACCCAAGAGCTACATCTCAGACTCTGCAGGCCTCAGTCAGCATGTTAAAGGTTAAAGGTCACCCCAAGGTCAGAAACCCCAGAGCTACATCTCAGACTCTGCAGGCCTCAGTTAGCATGTTAAATGTTAAAGGTTAAAGGTCACCCCAAGGTCAGAAACCCAAGAGCTACATCTCAGAAAAGACCAGTCTGCTCTGATTGGTCAGCTCCAGTAGCCTGATCAAGCCCCGCCCACAACTCCCCGTCATCTGAGGGAAATCTGATCTCCAGAAAGTGTTTTATTGGAAACTAAAGAAGTAGCAGCCCATGAGTCATCAAGGCTTTTAACCAGTTTCCAGGAAGTTTAACTAAAACACAATTAAAAATATCGACAAATTTATTTAAATTCCAGGATTTTAGAGGTTTTTCTGCCGGCTTTCAGCTGCAGAACCACCCGCCTGATGGTTCTCATCAGAAATAACCTCAAAAACAAAACATTTTTGACTGAAAAGAGTCCCGATGCCACGACGAGGAGCTCAAAATAAATCCAGATTCATCCTCTGAGCTCATAAACGAAATGCAGTTTGATCAAAGTATTTCATGTTTTCAGGAGAAAGTGTTAAAAAAGAGGATTTTCTGTCTGTAAAATACCACAAAACATTCTGCTTTCAGGAAGTTTCCCTGACTTTCCAGGCCTTGAGCTGCTTTCTCTTTCTCCTGCCGTCGGGATTTTCTTTGTCGACATTCATCGTCTGCGTTGCCATGGCGACTGCGAGGCGGGGAACTGGAGATGAAAGGAGTGATGAACAGTGCACGGTACGTCCTCACGGCGTCTTTGTGACGGTGCGTTGGAGGAAGCTGCCGGCTGACGTCAGAGCGCAGCTCACGGCGGCTTTATTCGGCGTTTTATTCCAAAGGAATTGTGGGAAATGGTCGAGCCTCTGAGGCATCGTCGCCCACACGGTGACCATCCTCACCTCCATGTTCGTCTGATGCTTCTTCGCTCCGTTCATTTAGAAAAAGTAGGTAAAAAGCGGAGCCAGACGGTCCATTCCACCGCTATGTTCAACTGGTCCATTCAACCGCTATGTTCAACTGGTCCATTCAACCGCTATGTTCAACTGGTCCATTCAACCGCTATGTTCAACTGGTCCATTCAACCGCTATGTTCAACTGGTCCATTCAACCGCTATGTTCAACTGGTCCATTCAACCGCTATGTTCAACTGGTCCATTCAACCGCTATGTTCAACTGGTCCATTCAACCGCTATGTTCAACTGGTCCATTCCACCGCTATGTTCAACTGGTCCATTCAACCGCTATGTTCAACTGGTCCATTCAACCGCTATGTTCAACTGGTCCATTCAACCGCTATGTTCAACTGGTCCATTCAACCGCTATGTTCAACCGGTCCATTCCACCGCTATGTTCAACTGGTCCATTCAACCGCTATGTTCAACTGGTCCATTCAACCGCTATGTTCAACTGGTCCATTCAACCGCTATGTTCAACTGGTCCATTCCACCGCTATGTTCAACTGGTCCATTCAACCGCTATGTTCAACTGGTCCATTCAACCGCTATGTTCAACCGGTCCATTCAACCACTATGTTCAACCGGTCCATTCAACCGCTATGTTCAAACGGCCCATTCAACCGCTATGTTCAACCGGTCCATTCAACCGCTATGTTCAACTGGTCCATTCAACCGCTATGTTCAACCGGTCCATTCAACCGCTATGTTCAACTGGTCCATTCCACCGCTATGTTCAACTGGTCCATTCAACCGCTATGTTCAACTGGTCCATTCAACCGCTATGTTCAACTGGTCCATTCAACCGCTATGTTCAACTGGTCCATTCAACCGCTATGTTCAACCGGTCCATTCCACCACTATGTTCAACCGGTCCATTCAACCGCTATGTTCAAACGGCCCATTCAACCGCTATGTTCAACCGGTCCATTCAACTGCTATGTTCAACCGGTCCATTCAACCTCTATGTTCAAGCGCCATGTTCAACTAGCCCATTCAACTGCTATGTTCAACCGGTCCATTCAACCGGTCCATTCAACCGCTATGTTCAAACGGTCCATTCAACCGCTATGTTCAACCGGTCCATTCAACCGCTATGTTCAAACGGTCCATTCAACCGCTATGTTCAACCGGTCCATTCAACCGCTATGTTCAACCGGTCCATTCAACCGCTATGTTCAACCGGTCCATTCAACCGCTATGTTCAAACGGTCCATTCAACCGCTATGTTCAACCGGTCCATTCAACCGCTATGTTCAAACGGTCCATTCAACCGCTATGTTCAACCGGTCCATTCAACCGCTATGTTCAAACGGTCCATTCAACCGCTATGTTCAAACGCCATGTTCAACTGGTCCATTCAACCGCTATGTTCAAACGCCATGTTCAACTGGTCCATTCAACCGCTATGTTCAAACGGTCCATTCAACCGCTATGTTCAACCGGTCCATTCAACCGCTATGTTCAACTGGTCCATTCAACCGCTATGTTCAAACGGTCCATTCAACCGCTATGTTCAACCGGTCCATTCAACCGCTATGTTCAAACGGTCCATTCAACCGCTATGTTCAACCGGTCCATTCAACCGCTATGTTCAAACGGTCCATTCAACCGCTATGTTCAACCGGTCCATTCAACCGCTATGTTCAACCGGTCCATTCAACCGCTATGTTCAAACGGTCCATTCAACCGCTATGTTCAACCGGTCCATTCAACCGCTATGTTCAAACGGTCCATTCAACCGCTATGTTCAAACGCCATGTTCAACCGGTCCATTCAACCGCTATGTTCAACCGGTCCATTCAACCGCTATGTTCAAACGCCATGTTCAACCGGTCCATTCAACTGCTATGTTCAACCGGTCCATTCAACCGCTATGTTCAAACGCCATGTTCAACTGGTCCATTCAACCGCTATGTTCAAACGGTCCATTCAACCGCTATGTTCAACCGGTCCATTCAACCGCTATGTTCAAACGGTCCATTCAAACGCCATGTTCAACCGGTCCATTCAACCGCTATGTTCAACCGGTCCATTCAACCGCTATGTTCAACCGGTCCATTCAAACGCCATGTTCAACCGGTCCATTCAACCGCTATGTTCAAACGGTCCATTCAACCGCTATGTTCAAACGGTCCATTCAACCGTAATGTTCAACCGGTCCATTCAACCGCTATGTTCAACCGGTCCATTCAACCGCTATGTTCAACCGGTCCATTCAACCATTATGTTCAAACGGTCCATTCAACCGCTATGTTCAACCGGTCCATTCAACCGCTATGTTCAACCGGTCCGTTCAACCGCTATGTTCAAACGGTCCATTCAACTGCTATGTTCAACCGGTCCATTCCACCACTATGTTCAACCGGTCCGTTCAACCGCTATGTTCAAACGGTCCATTCAACTGCTATGTTCAACCGGTCCATTCCACCACTATGTTCAACCGGTCCATTCAACCGCTATGTTCAAACGGCCCATTCAACCGCTATGTTCAACCGGTCCATTCAACCGCTATGTTCAACCGGTCCATTCAACCGCTATGTTCAACTGGTCCATTCAACCGCTATGTTCAACCAACAGCCGATGGTTTGACCTTATGGTTATATGACCCGATGGTTTTATCATCATTTAAACTCTGAATCGATGTTCAGGGGAGGAATACGATGACGATGAATGGAAATTCAAATGGAAAATGATTTCACTTTAAAAACAGACTCAAACTGACGTTTCCAGCCAAAGCTCTCGTTCTGAAAATGGGGGGTCCCTGAATGGGAGTGTGGGTGAGTAAAATGATCTGCCATGAAAAGATGATGGAGATGGAACGTTCAACGTCAGCCCGGACGGGTGAAGGGGGCCGGGGAGGGTTTACCTGGATCGGGGGGTAGGGGTTGGAGGAGCAAGAGGGGAGGGAGCCGTCCTCTCCGAGGGGGTAGAGGGTGGAGGGCGTGGGGGAGGGGAGCTCCGAGCGAAGGTGTCCCAACGCTGAAGAGCCGTCAAAGATGCACTCCAGAGACGCTACCTGGAGGGGGGGAGGGGGGGAGAGGAGAGGAGTCTCCCAGAGGTCAAAACACAGCCAAGAAGAAGAAGAAGAAGCAGTTCACACAGCTCAGAGCGTCCGGTTCAGACCGGTTCAGGTCAGAAGTTTCTTCATCCTCGGGTCACCTCTCAGGTTCAGACTCAAAACCGCGTTTACGTTCGATCACCGACTTTAGGCTCCGAGAGTAAGAATCAGGATTATTCTGGGATTTTAGTCAGAGAAACAAAGTTTATGGCTGTGTTCGAAACCGCATACTGCATACTACATACTGCATACTACATACTACTTACTGCATACTACATACTGCATACTTCCATACTACATACTACTTACTGCATACTGCATACTTCCATACTACATACTACTTACTGCATACTGCATACTTCCATACTACATACTACTTACTGCATACTTCCATACTACTTACTGCATACTTCCATACTACATACTACTTACTGCATACTGCATACTACATACTACATACTACTTACCGCATACTACATACTACATACTACTTACTGCATACTACATACTGCATACTTCCATACTACTTACTGCATACTACTTACTGCATACTACATACTACTTACTGCATACTACATACTGCATACTTCCATACTACATACTGCATACTGCATACTACTTACTGCATACTACATACTACATACTGCATACTTCCATACTACATACTACATACTACTTACTGCATACTACATACTCATCGATCAGACAGTATGCAGAGCGTTTACCCACAATGCATTTCGCTCCTGCCCGAGCCGAAATCAGCCGGCCTGAAGCTGATTTCTCTTAAGCTCTAAACTCTGTAAACTTTAGCAACATTTGAAACATTTTCAGGTGAGAAAGTAGTCGTTTAGATCCCCAACGTGTTGAAAACCTGACAAAATACCGGCTGTTTACAATTTTGTTCCCACGAATTCGGCGCTGCTAAAGCTAGCCGCAGTGAGCAACGCACTTCCGGTTATTTTCACAAAATAAAATACCCGTTGCCTTTTATCATAGGGAAAGCCATTACCATACAATTGGTGCTTTTGTTTTGAAAACAGGAAGTGAACCAACCCTCGTTGTAGCTAGCTTAAAACTGCCGTTTTGACAGGAAATGACGATCGGCGACGTCACGTTACGTTGCATCTTGGGTAGTTTGAGTATGAGTAGTAACCTCATTATGCATACCCAACATTTCAGAGAATCTAGTATGCATCCGGGAACTTCTGCTTACTCAAACTCGCATACTAACTCAAAAGTCAGTATGAGTATCAGGAGAAGTAGGAGAAGTATGCGGTTTGGAACACAGCCTTTGTGAACATAACAACTGTCTTCACTTCCTGCTTTAACTGGTGCTTTTCCTCATTCCTTTAAACTCAGAGCGAGTCAGAACCAGAGTTTCTTTCACATCTGTAAGCACGCTTTAGTTCCCACGCTCTGCTGTGATTGGCTCATGTCGGCATGTGGTCAGCAGGGAGCGCTTCATTTGAAATGTGTCGCAGTTCAATGGGACCAGAAACAGATAATCTGACTCTGCGTTTTTTCAGATGCTGTTTTACCGCTGAGCCAAACTATTCTCTAACCTCTCCCACATCAGAGTAACGACAACATCTGTGGCACATTTTACACTCCTAACTTACTTTTTGATCGGGCATCTATGCGGTCACCTCGTTTGGAACCACAGAGATAAGTTGCTGCTGATAAAAGTTCCTAAAAGTACTTTGTATCCGAGCAAACTCCTGGATCTCATGTTCATCCTGCGAGCAGCATTTGGGTTCACGAGCTGAAGTTTCTGATCTTAAGCTAACGCTAACACGCTAAGCTAATAAATTTGTGGGAAAAGAGTAATGGATTAATGCTAATTTCCTCCCTGTCGGCTGGTGTTAACTTTTGTAAAAGTAAAAAGGAATAAATAAAAACTCAAACGTTTCTCACGTGACACCATCAAATATCTTTGATCCGGTCTCTGACAAACACGACATTCAGATCAGTTGGAGTGTTTTCCATCCTCGACGGTTCATTTGAACAGGATAAATGTGTTTGTTTGGGTCTGCACGTGAGATCAGTGACCACGAGAAGAAACTTTGGACTTAGGAACAAGTCTGAAGCAGAATCTTTATGTTTGAAAAACAGAGAAAAAGAGTCAGAATAATTACAAACAAAAGGAGGTAAAAACAGCAGAAGAAGATGAAGCAGCAAGTGGAGGAGGAGGACAGAGGAAGCCAAACACAAATGAATCCACAGAGACAAACTGGCTGATTTCTGACAGAAACGAACCAGAAGTGATCGGTGATCAATGAGGCCGCAGTGGGTCGGACTTTATTCATCGTAAAGATGTCGCGTTACATGTTGAGAAGCAGCTAATGACACATGCTAATGAGCTGAAGCCTGCAGGCTGACGCACAAACAAACAAACAAACAACAAACAAACAAACAACCCGACCGCCAGTCAGCCCAACATCAGCTCCCAGAGACTCACCCAAAGCTTCCTTCCCCTCTTTGTAACGGCGAGTTTTTACAGCCCAAGTTTGTCTCATTTTTATTCACTTCGTCTTTAAAATGTCCTTTTTGGGATCATACCTTGAGAAAAAGGTGATCAGAGATCACAGAGATCGATCAATTTACCTCCAGTTTAACCATTAACCATCGGTTTACCTCCAGTTTAACCATTAACCATCCGTTTACCTCCAGTTAAACCATTAACTATCTGTTTACCTCCAGTTTAACCATTAACCATCCGTTTACCTCCAGTTTAACCATTAACCATCCGTTTACCTCCAGTTTAACCATTAACCATCCGTTTACCTCCAGTTAAACCATTAACTATCGGTTTACCTCCAGTTAAACCATTAACTATCAGTTTACCTCCAGTTTAACCATTAACCATCTGTTTACCTCCAGTTTAACCATTAACCATCCGTTTACCTCCAGTTTAACCATTAAAAACTACAGAAATGTGCAGAAAAACAAGACTTTTACAGCATCTGAGGAACCTTTAATGCTTTTATCTTCATTGCATACTCTTTGCCATCATTGTTTTAAACATCTTTAAAATAGAACTTATTAAACCTGATCGAATCGATTTGTTCGGTGACGTTTTCACCAGCTTTGTTCCTGCTGTCACATGATATTTTATTCAGTTTGGACTCTGGTTTTATGCTGTTTTTTATTTAAGTTTATTATTTTCTGACCTTATTTGTGGAAACTTTTTAACATGTTATAGCAGATTTCAGTTTTATTTTCTCTGATATTTACTTCAAATAAATCATTTCCTACAAAGTCTGATGAGTGTAACAACTTTTTAATTTATATTTATATGCAAAAAACTCAGTCAAACCTGTTTATAAAGTAATTTAATGCGGTCGTGGCCCCAGAATCAAATAACAGAAGCTGTTATCTCACCTTTAAATCATCTTTTATCTGACTCATTGCTATCTAAAAGAGAGAAAAATGAAGTGTTTTAGGGACCAAGAAAAAAAATAGGCCATATAATAGAAAACAACGCATTGGATTTTAAAGTGGATTTCATTTAAATAATTTTATTTGTTTCTCTTTATATTCTTTTATGTATTTTAATGCTTCTTCCACTCCCTGCTGCAATGCTTTTATTTTATGTGAAGCACTTTGAACTGTGCTATACAAATAAATTTGATTTGATAAAAACGTGTTTCACTTCAGTCAAGAACAAAGTTCATGAAACAATCGGATGACTTCCTGTTGTATCAGAACCAAAACCATCTGTCAGAAGGCAGAACTGATGAAGCCGAACATTCACAACAACAACAACAACAACAACAACAACAACGGCCAAAAGAAGTTACACTGAAGGATTTTCCCTGCAGTGCCACTGCTCGGCCACACGGTGGCAGCAGAGCTCCACTGAGCGGTTCTGTCTGCAGCATAAATCAGAACTTTGCTCATGAACAACATGAACCTGGACTGCAGGCGTGTGATGTGTGATGGCGTTTGAATGTGTCACATGTAGGAAACGTCGTCAGGGCAACAGCCGCCATCCTCGCTGCGTTCGTGCGCGTCAGGTGGTTTTAAAACAAAAGGTGCACACATGAAGATGAACAGATGGACACGGATCAGTCGGGACGGGCACGAGAAGCTCCGCCTCCTACCTTCATAGGTGAGATGTGGGCGTGGGTGACGTATCCGTGCACGTTCTCGATCTGGGACAGGTTCTTCTCCGCCACCTGGACCAGCTCGGGCCCCCCCGCCTCCTCTGTGAGCTGAGGGGAGCTCTGCTCCTGGGGGGACGAGTCCTCATCGTGGTGCCGGTACTTCTGCAAACACCAAAGAGAAAGGTTTTAATGCCCCGGCCGCAGTCTGACAGGTGAAAAACACCAAAGAAGAGGGTTTTATTGCCCCGGCCGCAGTCTGACAGGTGACAAACACCAAAGGACACGGGTTTTAATGCCCCGGCCGCAGTCTGACAGGTGAAAAACACCAAAAAAACAGGTTTTTATGCCCCGACCGCAGTCTGACAGGTAAAAAACACCAAAGAGACAGGGTTTTAATGCCCCGGCCGCAGTCTGACAGGTGAAAAACAACAAATAGATGAGTTTTAATGCCCCGACCGCAGTCTGACAGGTGAAAAACAACAAATACACGGGTTTTAATGCCCCGACCGCAGTCTGACAGGTGAAAAACAACAAATACACGGGTTTTAATGCCCCGGCCGCAGTCTGACAGGTGAAAAACACCAAAGAGGCGGGTTTTAATGCCCCGGCCGCAGTCTGACAGGTGAAAAACACCAAAGACACGGGTTTTTATGCCCCGACCGCAGTCTGACAGGTAAAAAACACCAAAGAGACAGGGTTTTAATGCCCCGGCCGCAGTCTGACAGGTGAAAAACAACAAATAGATGAGATTTAATGCCCCGACTGCAGTCTGACAGGTGAAAAACACCAAAGAGACGAGTTTCAATGCCCCGACCGAGTCTGACAGGTAAAAAAAACACACAAAGAGATGAGATTTATTGCCCCGACCGCAGTCTGACAGGTGAAAAACACCAAAGAGACTGGTTTTAATGCCCCGACCGTAGTCTGACAATGAAAAACACCAAAGAGATGAGTTTTAATGCCCCGACCACAGTCTGACAGGTGAAAAACACAAAGATACTCAAATTAGACCAAAACAACCATTTCTGGAAAAAAATCTGCCTGTTTTTAATGTAACTGAACAGCAGGTGGCACTAATTCTCCACTCAGAGCCGGTCAACCACCACAGAAGAAGAAGGAATGAGGAGTTTAAAATGAATAAAGTGCAAATCAAAGACAAAAGGATTCAACGTAGAACACAAAGATTAACAGGACAGTCTTCAGGTTTCATTTATATCTATATGATCCATAAAAACTGAAGCAGCTTCTCCATGTTTGGTTCTAACTGAGGACAGAAAGCAGAGCTGTTCCTGAAGCTTCAGAAACCAGCAGAGACCTCAGGATGGAGGATATGATCCACTGACTTCATAACTGACCTGATCAGCTCAGAATCCATAATAAACCCAGATTTCCGGCCCGTTTGTGGTTTTTAACTTTACAAACTGAAGCTGAGCGCAGACCTTTAACTCTTCTTCTTTGGCTACAAAGACAACGAGCTGTTCAGGAGGTTAACGAGTGTTTATGAAGGATTACAATCCCCAGATTTCCATAGTTAGTTGCTTTGAGTGTTCAAACCCAGTGGGAACATGTTGAATGAATGAAGCCCCAGAGTTGAACCCTGAGGAATTCCACATGTCATCTATGTTTGTTCAGATGTGTGATTTCCTGTAGACACAAAGTAATCTCTTAGTTAAGATCCAAACCAGATGAATGCTGAGGCAGAAAGTCCCAGTTTTACGGTCTGTGGGGTAATATGTTGTGGTCGACTATTAAATGAGCTGAGATCCGGTAACTAAGACAGAAACGATGCAGTTGTGTTTAACTGGTTTGTTCGTTATTTACATTATTTACATAATGAAGAGGCAGCAGAAGAAGAAACAGAAGGAGGTGATGGAGGAAACATAACTTTAGTGATACGTTCGGGGATTTTTAAGCAGACATCTGATCCAACTTTATGAATTTATGAATACTTTAGGTGACACGAGGAACCATGTTGGCATTAAAGAACTAAAAAGAACTAAAGTGTCAACGTAACCTTTGTCCTTGGACTCAGAAAGGAAAGAATCACCGAAGCTGCGGCAGAGCTGAGGACCTTTGGACCGATCGGGTCCAGGTTTCGCCAGCTGTTCGACCCCTCGGAACAAACATCTGCTCAACTATAAATCCACTTCACACCGAACCAGGTGCCCAAATATCAGCTTTTATCTTTTATCAATGCCGATAACGTGCATGTGATTTAAGGACATGTTCTGTACATTAAAGAAGGGACACCACAGCAGACCCCCCCGCCCCCCCCAAACCCAAACACCGAGAGCAGCGCAGCTACACGTCACGGGGCTGACATTAACGGAGCGGTCAGTGAACGCAGCACGGCTACACGTCACGAGGCTGACATTAACGGAGCGGTCAGTGAACGCAGCACGGCTACACGTCACGGGGCTGACATTAACGGAGCAGTCAGTGAACGCAGCACGGCTACACGTCACGGGGCTGACATTAACGGAGCAGTCAGTGAACGCAGCACGGCTACACGTCACGGGGCTGACATTAACGGAGCAGTCAGTAAACGCAGCACGGCTACACGTCACGGGGCTGACATTAACGGAGCAGTCAGTGAACGCAGCACGGCTACACGTCACGGGGCTGACATTAACGGAGCGGTCAGTGAACGCAGCACGGCTACACGTCACGGGGCTGACATTAACGGAGCAGTCAGTAAACGCAGCACGGCTACAGCCCTTCAATCCAATTTTATTTATAAAGCACTTTACAACAACCTTAGTTGACCAAAGTGCTGTACAAAAAATAGAAACAAAGAAATTTAAAATAATAAAAGACAAGAATAAATTAAAAAGGCACAAAACAGCTATATAATTTAAAACAATAATAATAATACTAAAAATAGCAATTTCTCATTTCAACATCTCACATCGTGTCAAAAGCCAGGGAGAAGAGATGTTTTAAGATGTTTTAACAGACAGAGAGGAAGCCTGTCTGACGTGGAGAGGCAGATTGTTCCACAGCAAAGGCCTTCAGACAGCGAGCCCACTCACTGTGGAAGAGTGGATGTTGGAGGCTTCCACTGATGCTGCCTGAAGACAGCCGCCGCCTCCTCGATTCTCTGAGAGCTGTCAGGGAGGCGGAGGAGGAGGAGGCGGCGGGCTGACTCCTGCCTGCCAAAAGCTGCTATAAATAGGAGCAGCGCCACAGAGGCATGGAGCAGGATGGAGCAGGATGGGCCTGTGGATGATTCAGGGTGTGATGAGGAGGAAGATGGGAACAGAGCTGAGCTTTTACATTCCTTCTTTTATTTAAATCATCCACTCGAGTTCCTGCTCATTTCGTGAGGCTTCGTATCCTGATGGTGTGACATCACAAGCCGCTTTTCGCCTGGTTTCACCCACGTTTCCTTCGCCACGTTATCCGAGCGAATCAGAACTCATTCGTCTCATATACCAGCGATGGAACATCTCACATACAAGTTGAAAGTGAAAGAAGACCTATTCGCTAAAAGATGGGGAAAACGGTTGTCATATAAGGAAAAACTTGATTTTATATAATTATATACAGACTGTAGAGGCTATTACCGCCTTTTTGTTTGTTTGTTTGTTAGTTAGATTCTTTTTTGTTTTGTTTATTCTCTCTTTCCTACTCTGCAATTCAGAGTTGATTGTCTTGCATTGTGTTGTCAATATTGTTAACTAAAACAAATAAATAAAAATTGTTAAAAAAAAATTCGTCTCATCAACGCCTCATTTCTGAAGCTTCCCGAAATAAAAACACCCGTCGATATGTTTCTGCACCCCAAGCATGAGGGCATGAGCTGATTAAATCCATCTTCCTCCTGCAGCATCACTAAATATCACCCAGAAACCACTTTGGTGTTTATGAGCCAGAACTCAGAGTCAGGTGACCTTCAGAAGGAACTCCCACATGAGGCCCGATTGGAGGCTTTTCAGGACATAAATACGGTTTAAAAGTTTAAAACCGCCGACGTCAGTTCTCAGAAGGTACGGGACCAGTCGCCCCCCAACTTTAGAGAAACAGGTCCGTGTTCACAAAGAAAACACAGAAATGGATGTTTTTAAATCAGCCGACGGTCGTGTTTTAGAGTGGAGAGAAATGACCAGAACGGGACGAATCTGACTGAATATAAACTCTCATAAAAGGACTGAATCTAGGACAAAATTAAACATAAAAAAAACACAAAATAAAATATAAAAAAACACACAAAAAACACACCAAAAAAATAAATAAAACAGAAAAAACACACAAAAAAAATATAAAAAAACACAAAATAAAACAGAAAAAACACACAAAAAAAAAACAAAATAAAATATAAAAAACACACAAAAAACACAAAATAAAATATAAAAAACACACAAAAAACACAAAATAAAATATAAAAAACACAAAAAACACACAAAAAATAAATAAATAAAACAGAAAAAACACACAAAAAAAACAAAAAAATAAACAAAAATAAAAAACAAAAAACAAACAAAAACAAACAAAAAAATAAACAAAAATAAAACTTTAAATTTTAACGATAATAAAACAGAAGTGATGGTGTTTTGTCCCAGCAGCCCCTGTGAAACATCCCTTATTGATCTGGGCCCCTTGACGTCTTATTTGAAGCACAAAATCTCTAATTAGGGTTTTATAATAGACGGTGATCTTAAGTTAGATCGCCAGGTCGAGTCCTGTTTCTATCAGGCAAAGATGAAGATAATTCTTTTAAAACCAGATCCTGAAACTTTAATTCATGCCTTCGTTACAGCTCGGCTGGATTACCGTAACGCTCTTTAGTCAGCTGGTCTTCTCCAGCTGTTCCTTTATGGGGTTCCACAGGGCTCAATCCTCGGCCCACTGCTACATACTACATACTCATCGATCAGACAGTATGCAGAGCGTTTACCCACAATGCATTTGGCTCCTGCCCGAGCCGAAATCAGCCGGCCTGAAGCTGATTTCTCTTAAGCTCTAAACTCTGTAAACTTTAGCAACATTTGAAACATTTTCAGGTGAGAAAGTAGTCGTTTAGATCCCCAACGTGTTGAAAACCTGACAAAATACCGGCTGTTTACAATTTTGTTCCCACGAATTTGGCGCTACTAAAGCTAGCCGCAGTGAGCTAACGCACTTCCTGTTATTTTCACAAAATAAAATACCCGTTGCCTTTTATCATAGGGAAAGCCATTACCATACAATTGGTGCTTTTGTTTTGAAAACAGGCTCTGGGCAGGAAGCTCTGTCCCCTGGGCTACGTCTGACAGGCTCTGGGCAGTACACAAAACCTTTTCCCCTGGGCTATGTCTGACAGGTTCAGAGCAGTAAACAAAACCTTTTCCCCTGGGCTACGTCTGACAGGCTCTGGGTAGGAAGCTCTGTCCCATGGGCTACGTCTGACAGGCTCAGAGCAGAAGCCCTTTCCCCTGGACTACGTCTGACAGGCTCAGAGAAAGAAAGCCCTTTCCCCTGGACTACGTCTGACAGGCTCAGAGAAGGAAAGCCCTTTCCCCTGGACTACGTCTGACAGGCTCAGATCAGTAAGCCCTTTCCCCTGGGCTACGTCTGACAGGCTTAGAGCAGGAAAAGCCCTTTCCCCTGGGCTACGTCTGACAGGCTCAGATAATTAAGCCCTTTTCCCTGGGGTACGTCTGACAGAGTCAGAACAAGAAGACCTTTTCCCTGGGGTACGTCTGACAGGCTCAGAACAGGAAGCCCTTTCCCCTGGACTACGTCTGACAGGCTCATAACAGAAAGCCCTTTCCCCTGGACTACGTCTGACAGGCTCAGAGTTGTAAGCCACTTCCCCTGGGCTACGTCTGACAGGCTCAGAGAAAGAAAGCCCTTTCCCCTGGGCTACGTCTGACAGGCTCAGAGAAAGAAAGCCATTTCCCCTGGGCTACGTCTGAAAGGCTCAGAGCAGAAAGCCCTTTCCCCTGGGCTACGTCTGACAGGCTCAGAGAAAGAAAGCCCTTTCCCCTGGGCTACATCTAACAGGCTCAGATAATTAAGCCCTTTTCCCTGGGGTACGTATGACAGGCTCAGAACAGGAAGCCCTTTCCCCTGGACCACGTCTGACAGACTCAGAGCAGGAAGCCCTTTCCCCTGGGCTACGTCTGACAGGCTCAGAGCTGGATACAGCGCCAGCCGGACCCAGCGCGCACCGTCATCCTTTTCAGGCTCAGAACGAGATGTTTTCTGATTCCTGAGTCTCGCCGTCTCACCCACACACAGCTGCTCGGCCTCCTGCCTGCTTCACGCACACTCCTGCTCGTTATGTAAGGCAAACAGAGCAGCAGGAGAACATTTTGTCCCGTTGCTGCAGCACAGCTTCTTTCTGACGGAGTTCCTCAGAAAGCAAGACGTAAAAAACAGAGAGAAACGTAAACCTTGGCTTCACATCGCTGTAACGTGTCCGGCTTTTAATGCTCAGAAATCTGAAAGAAACGTTCGGCTCGGCTGGAAATGAACTGGCTCTACATGCACTTGGTGTTCTTTATGAAGTCTGGTTCAGTCTGAAACATTTGAGGAAACTGGACAAGTGGAGGACAGAAGAAGAAGTATCAGGCCTAAAGAACTATCTACAGCAGATGAACAGGAAATCTGACCCAAAGCCACCCAATAAAACAGAAATAACACAAAATAAAACAAATAAAACACACAAAAAACACAAAAAGAAAAAATAAATAAAAAATAAAATAGATAAACACAAAATATATATATATTTTTTAAACAGAAGAAAAAAAAAACACCAAATAACTTCAGAATAACTTCAGAGCAAACTTTCAGGACAACAAACCCACCCTCCTGCGGATACCTCCACCCCTCCTCAAGGCGCCTCCACCCCTCCTCTGGGCACCTCCGGACACCTCCACCCGTCCTCAAGGCGCCTCCACCCCTCCTCAGGGCGCCTCCACCCCTCCTCCGGACCCCTCCGGACACCTCCACCCCTCCTCAGGGCGCCTCCACCCCTCCTCAGGGCGCCTCCACCCCTCCTCCGGACGCCTCCGGGCGCCTCCACCCTCCTCCGGACCCCTCCGGACACCTCCACCCCTCCTCCGGACCCCTCCGGGCGCCTCCACCCTCCTCAAGACCCCTCCGGACACCTCCACCCCTCCTCCGGACCCCTCCACCCTCCTCCGGACCCCTCCGGACGCCTCCACCCTCCTCCGGACCCCTCCACCCTCCTCCGGACCCCTCCGGACACCTCCACCCCTCCTCCGGACCCCTCCACCCTCCTCCGGACCCCTCCACCCTCCTCCGGACCCCTCCGGACGCCTCCACCCTCCTCCGGACCCCTCCACCCTCCTCCGGACCCCTCCGGGCGCCTCCACCCCTCCTCCGGACCCCTCCGGACGCCTCCACCCTCCTCCGGGCGCCTCCACCCTCCTCCGGATGCCTCCGGGCGCCTCCGAACACCTCCACCCCTCCTCCGGACCCCTCCACCCCTCCTCCGGGCGCCTCCACCCTCCTCCGGGCGCCTCCACCCTCCTCCGGACCCCTCCACCCCTCCTCCGGACCCCTCCACCCTCCTCCGGACCCCTCCTCCGGACCCCTCCTCCGGACCCCTCCACCGGACCCCTCCACCCTCCTCCGGACCCCTCCACCCTCCTCCACCCCTCCTCCGGACGCCTCCACCCTCCTCCGGACCCCTCCACCCCTCCTCCGGACACCTCCACCCCTCCTCCGGACCCCTCCACCCCTCCTCCGGACCCCTCCTCCGGACCCCTCCACCCCTCCTCCGGACCCCTCCACCCACCTTGCAGCCGAACATGAGGGAGATGGTGCTGTTGGTGCAGGCCACCTTGCAGTGGCACAGCATGGGTGAGAAGCACTCCACCTTCTTCATGCTGGGGGACATCTTGTCGGCGGCGCCGGGGCAGTGGGCCGCCAGCCGCCTCCTGAGGGCGCGCTGCCGGCTTCGGGCGCGCCGCCCGGCGCCCGCCGCTCCACCTCCTCCTCCGCCTGCGCCTCCACCCGCCGCCTCTCCGCCGCTGCTGCTGCTGCTGCTCCCTGCTCTCACCATCCGCCCTCATTCCTCGAGTCGCTCCATCGCGGCGGGGAGGAAACGAGTCCCAGAGCTCTGCCTTCATCCAGGGAGACCCTCCCCCTCCGCCTCCCCCCCGTTAGCTTAGCCCCCCCCGTTAGCTTAGACTCCCCCTCTTGACCTCCTCTCGGCGCTCGCCGCGGCTCCTCCGTCCTGCTCTTCTTCTCTGCTCTGAGTGATGAGCAGCAGCGCTGGAGTGCTTCTGTGTCTCCTCTGTGGGGGTGTGATTGGTCTCCGGGGGGAGGGGGGGCGGTCACATGACTCATCTGCAGGGGGGGGCGGTCACATGACTCATCTTAGGGGGGGTCCTCAGGGGAGGAAGAGCGATGAAGGGCAGAGGAAGAGGAGGAAACAGGAAGAGGAGGGGCCGACTGGCAGAGAAGAAGACAGCGCAGCGTCTGATTGGCCGGCTCAGAGTCAGACGGTATTTATAGAACAGGAAGAGAACCTTTGGGACCCGGATCAGAACCGACCCGGATCAGAACCGCTCCGTCAGAGGCACAGAAAGTAGCATAAAGAGAGCCCGTTTACGGCTTCACAAGGAAAACGAGACCAGAACCGAGACAGGAACCGAGACCGGAACCGAGACCAGAACCGGAACAGAGACCAGAACAGAGACCAGAACCGAGACCGGAACCGAGACCAGAACCGAGACCAGAACCGGAACCGAGACCAGAACCGGAAACGAGACCAGAACCGAGACCAGAACAGAGACCAGAACCGAGACCGGAACCGAAACCAGAACAGAGACCAGAACCGGAAACGAGACCAGAACCGAGACTAGAACAGAGACCAGAACCGAGACCGGAACCGAAACCAGAACAGAGACCAGAACCGGAAACGAGACCAGAACCGAGACTGGAACAGAGCAGAACCGAGACCAGAACCGAGACTGGAACCGAGACCAGAACCGAGACCGGAAAAGAGACCAGAACCGAGACTGGAAAGGCCTGGCTGACCGAGACCGGAACCAACCAACAGGATAGCAGACCGGACCAGAACAACGTATCCAAAGCAGCACTAATTAAGTGCCTAGAAGAACCGGGTTCTCCAGAACCCGTCTGTTCTGCCGGGTTCCAACAGGTCCGTTTCTGTGGGTCAGATCCCTCCAGAACCCGTCTGTTCTGCCGGGTTCCAACAGGTCCGTTTCTGTGGGTCAGATCCCTCCAGAACCCGTCTGTTCTGCCGGGTTCCAACAGGTCCGTTTCTGTGGGTCAGAACCCTCCAGAACCCGTCCGTTCTGCCGGGTTCCAACAGGTCCGTTTCTGTGGGTCAGATCCCTCCAGAACCCGTCCGTTCTGCCGGGTTCCAACAGGTCCGTTTCTGTGGGTCAGATCCCTCCAGAACCCGTCTGTTCTGCCGGGTTCCAACAGGTCCGTTTCTGTGGGTCAGAACCCTCCAGAACCCGTCCGTTCTGCCGGGTTCCAACAGGTCCGTTTCTGTGGGTCAGATCCCTCCAGAACCCGTCCGTTCTGCCGGGTTCCAACAGGTCCGTTTCTGTGGGTCAGATCCCTCCAGAACCCGTCCGTTCTGCCGGGTTCCAACAGGTCCGTTTCTGTGGGTCAGATCCCTCCAGAACCCGTCTGTTCTGCCGGGTTCCAACAGGTCCGTTTCTGTGGGTCAGAACCCTCCAGAACCCGTCCGTTCTGCCGGGTTCCAACAGGTCCGTTTCTGTGGGTCAGATCCCTCCAGAACCCGTCCGTTCTGCCGGGTTCCAACAGGTCCGTTTCTGTGGGTCAGATCCCTCCAGAACCCGTCTGTTCTGCCGGGTTCCAACAGGTCCGTTTCTGTGGGTCAGAACCCTCCAGAACCCGTCCGTTCTGCCGGGTTCCAACAGGTCCGTTTCTGTGGGTCAGATCCCTCCAGAACCCGTCCGTTCTGCCGGGTTCCAACAGGTCCGTTTCTGTGGGTCAGATCCCTCCAGAACCCGTCTGTTCTGCCGGGTTCCAACAGGTCCGTTTCTGTGGGTCAGAACCCTCCAGAACCCGTCCGTTCTGCCGGGTTCCAACAGGTCCGTTTCTGTGGGTCAGATCCCTCCAGAACCCGTCCGTTCTGCCGGGTTCCAACAGGTCCGTTTCTGTGGGTCAGAACCCGTCTGTTCTGCTGGATTCCAACAGGTCCGTTTCTGTGGGTCAGAACCCGTCTGTTCTGCTGGATTCCAACAGGTCCGTTTCTGTGGGTCAGAACCCGTCCGTTCTGCCGGGTTCCAACAGGTCCGTTTCTGTGGGTCAGATCCCTCCAGAACCCGTCCGTTCTGCCGGGTTCCAACAGGTCCGTTTCTGTGGGTCAGATCCCTCCAGAACCCGTCCGTTCTGCCGGGTTCCAACAGGTCCGTTTCTGTGGGTCAGATCCCTCCAGAACCCGTCCGTTCTGCCGGGTACCAACAGGTCCGTTTCTGTGGGTCAGATCCCTCCAGAACCCGTCTGTTCTGCCGGGTTCCAACAGGTCCGTTTCTGTGGGTCAGATCCCTCCAGAACCCGTCTGTTCTGCTGGGTTCCAACAGGTCCGTTTCTGTGGGTCAGAACCCGTCTGTTCTGCCGGGTTCCAACAGGTCCGTTTCTGTGGGTCAGAACCCGTCTGTTCTGCTGGGTTCCAACAGGTCCGTTTCTATGGGTCAGATCCCTCCAGAACCCGTCTGTTCTGCCGGGTTCCAACAGGTCCGTTTCTGTGGGTCAGATCCCTCCAGAACCCGTCCGTTCTGCCGGGTTCCAACAGGTCCGTTTCTGTGGGTCAGATCCCTCCAGAACCCGTCCGTTCTGCCGGGTTCCAACAGGTCCGTTTCTGTGGGTCAGATCCCTCCAGAACCCGTCCGTTCTGACGGGTTCCAACAGGTCCGTTTCTGTGGGTCAGATCCCTCCAGAACCCGTCCGTTCTGCCGGGTTCCAACAGGTCCGTTTCTGTGGGTCAGATCCCTCCAGAACCCGTCCGTTCTGCCGGGTTCCAACAGGTCCGTTTCTGTGGGTCAGATCCCTCCAGAACCCGTCCGTTCTGCCGGGTTCCAACAGGTCCGTTTCTGTAGGTCAGAACCCGTCCGTTCTGCCGGGTTCCAACAGGTCCGTTTCTGTAGGTCAGATCCCTCCAGAACCCGTCTGTTCTGCCGGGTTCCAACAGGTCCGTTTCTGTGGGTCAGAACCCTCCAGAACCCGTCCGTTCTGCCGGGTTCCAACAGGTCCGTTTCTGTGGGTCAGATCCCTCCAGAACCCGTCCGTTCTGCCGGGTTCCAACAGGTCCGTTTCTGTGGGTCAGAACCCGTCTGTTCTGCTGGATTCCAACAGGTCCGTTTCTGTGGGTCAGAACCCGTCTGTTCTGCTGGATTCCAACAGGTCCGTTTCTGTGGGTCAGAACCCGTCTGTTCTGCTGGGTTCCAACAGGTCCGTTTCTGTGGGTCAGATCCCTCCAGAACCCGTCTGTTCTGCCGGGTTCCAACAGGTCCGTTTCTGTGGGTCAGATCCCTCCAGAACCCGTCTGTTCTGTCGGGTTCCAACAGGTCCGTTTCTGTGGGTCAGAACCCGTCTGTTCTGCCGGGTTCCAACAGGTCCGTTTCTGTGGGTCAGAACCCGTCTGTTCTGCTGGGTTCCAACAGGTCCGTTTCTATGGGTCAGATCCCTCCAGAACCCGTCTGTTCTGCCGGGTTCCAACAGGTCCGTTTCTGTGGGTCAGATCCCTCCAGAACCCGTCCGTTCTGCCGGG
This sequence comes from Odontesthes bonariensis, assembly GCF_027942865.1. Classification (NCBI taxonomy): domain Eukaryota; kingdom Metazoa; phylum Chordata; class Actinopteri; order Atheriniformes; family Atherinopsidae; genus Odontesthes; species Odontesthes bonariensis. The sequence goes on from NC_134519.1 coordinate 2,694,549, forward strand.
TTCCAACAGGTCCGTTTCTGTGGGTCAGATCCCTCCAGAACCCGTCCGTTCTGCCGGGTTCCAACAGGTCCGTTTCTGTGGGTCAGATCCCTCCAGAACCCGTCTGTTCTGCCGGGTTCCAACAGGTCCGTTTCTGTGGGTCAGAACCCTCCAGAACCCGTCCGTTCTGCCGGGTTCCAACAGGTCCGTTTCTGTGGGTCAGATCCCTCCAGAACCCGTCTGTTCTGCCGGGTTCCAACAGGTCCGTTTCTGTGGGTCAGAACCCGTCCGTTCTGCCGGGTTCCAACAGGTCCGTTTCTGTAGGTCAGAACCCTCCAGAACCCGTCCGTTCTGCCGGGTTAGTCATGCCGTGCGTTACTCATTCAGGGTGAAGAGACGGGATGAAATGTGAGAACTGAAGAGGCAGCCGACCAAAGCATTAATTAAGTATCCATAGCAACATGTAGCATTAAGTATCCATAGCAACATGTAGCATTAAGTATCCATAGCAACATGTAGCAGTAAGTATCCATAGCAACATGTATCCGTTAGGAAAAGGGACTGTTCTGATGGAGGTTTCTTCCTGGTCCTGGTCCCGGTTCTGGTTCTGATGGAGGTTTCTTCCTGGTCCCGGTTCTGGTTCTGATGGAGGTTTCTTCCTGTTCCTGGTTCTGATGGAGGTTTCTTCCTGTTCCTGGTTCTGATGGAGGTTTCTTCCTGGTCCTGGTTCTGATTGAGGTTTCTTCCTGGTCCTGGTTCTGATGGAGGTTTCTTCCTGGTCCTGGTTCTGATGGAGGTTTCTTCCTGGTCCCGGTTCTGATGGAGGTTTCTTCCTGGTCCCGGTTCTGATGGAGGTTTCTTCCTGGTCCCGGTTCTGGTTCTGATGGAGGTTTCCTCCTGGTTCTGGTTCTGATGGAGGTTTCTTCCTGGTCCTGGTTCTGATGGAGGTTTCTTCCTGGTCCTGGTTCTGATGGAGGTTTCTTCCTGGTCCCGGTTCTGGTTCTGATGGAGGTTTCTTCCTGGTCCTGGTTCTGATGGCGGTTTCTTCCTGGTCCTGGTCCTGGTTCTGATGGAGGTTTCTTCCTGGTTCTGGTTCTGATGGAGGTTTCTTCCTGGTCCCGGTTCTGGTTCTGATGGAGGTTGCTTCCTGGTCCTGGTTCTGATGGAGGTTTCTTTCTGGTTCTGGTTCTGATGGAGGTTGCTTCCTGGTCCTGGTTCTGATGGAGGTTTCTTTCTGGTTCTGATTCTGATGGAGGTTTCTTCCTGGTCCTGGACCTGGTTCTTATGGAGGTTTCTTCCTGGTCCTGGTTCTGATGGCGACCTGTTACTACAAAAACAAAACGTGACGCAGGAGTCGTTACTTCAGTCTGTGGCGTCTTAACAACCCGAACATCACATCACATGACTCATGACCACCGCCTGTTTGGGAATGAAACTGCCCCTAAAACCAGCTCTACTTCTGTTTCTGTGGTACGAAAAAAGAACTAAATATCTCTAAAAGTGGTCATGTGACTCCAGCTGTATTCCACCCCCCCCCCGTACTGATAGTTCATCAGGACCAAAGTAAGATAAAAGGCTCATACGGACCTCACCGTGTTGTGTGTGAGATCTGTAAATGTGTGCGTTGTGGAGGTGGCGCCCCCTGCTGGGCTCCACTGGTCATGTGACCACAACCATCCAGACAGGCTGAAGTTAAAGATGGTGGTTTCTCTTTCACTTTCACACAAACACTGCTGAGTTAACGCAGAGAGGGAAGGTGTGGAAGTCCTCCTGCTGCACTTCCACAGAGCAGCAGCAGGGGGCAGCAGACCACCACCAGACAGACGGAGCTCCTCCACAGCACCGACTCTGAGCTGCCGTTTCTGCTCTGATTTCCACTCTGAGCTGCCGTTTCTGCTCCGATTTCCACTCTGAGCTGCCGTTTCTGCTCCGATTTCCACTACGAGCCGCCGTTTCTGCTCCGATTTCCACTCTGAGCTGCCGTTTCTGCTCCGATTTCCACTACGAGCTGCCGTTTCTGCTCCGATTTCCACTCCGAGCTGCCGTTTCTGCTCCGATTTCCACTCTGAGCTGCCGTATCTGCTCCGATTTCCACTCCGAGCTGCCGTTTCTGCTCTGAGTTCCACTCCGAGCTGCCGTTTCTGCTCCGATTTCCACTACGAGCTGCCGTTTCTGCTCCGATTTCCACTCCGAGCTGCCGTTTCTGCTCCGATTTCCACTCTGAGCTGCCGTATCTGCTCCGATTTCCACTCCGAGCTGCCGTTTCTGCTCTGAGTTCCACTCCGAGCTGCCGTTTCTGCTCTGATTTCCACTCAGAGCTGCCGTATCTGCTCCGATTTCCACTCCGAGCTGCCGTTTCTGCTCTGATTTCCACTCTGGCCTGCCGTTTCTGCTCTGATTTCCACTCTGGCCTGCCGTTTCTGCTCTGATTTCCACTCTGAGCTGCCGTTTCTGCTCTGATTTCCACTCCGAGCTGCCGTTTCTGCTCCGATTTCCACTCCGAGCTGCCGTTTCTGCTCCGATTTCCACTCAGAGCTGCCGTTTCTGCTCCGAGTTCCACTCTGAGCTGCCGTTTCTGCTCCGATTTCCACTCCGAGCTGCCGTTTCTGCTCTGATTTCCACTCTGGCCTGCCGTTTCTGCTCCGATTTCCACTCAGAGCTGCCGTTTCTGCTCCGATTTCCACTCCGAGCTGCCGTTTCTGCTCTGATTTCCACTCCGAGCTGCCGTTTCTGCTCCGATTTCCACTCTGAGCTGCCGTTTCTGCTCCGATTTCCACTCTGAGCTGCCGTTTCTGCTCCGATTTCCACTCCGAGCTGCCGTTTCTGCTCCGATTTCAACTCCGAGCTGCCGTTTCTGCTCCGATTTCCACTCTGAGCTGCCGTTTCTGCTCCGATTTCCACTCTGAGCTGCCGTTTCTGCTCCGATTTCCACTCCGAGCTGCCGTTTCTGCTCCGATTTCCACTCCGAGCTGCCGTTTCTGCTCTGATTTCAGGTGGAGAACACCTCCGACTGCCGATGCCTCACAGCCAACATGTGAAACCTTCTGAATTTGGCTTTTAAAGAGCGGCTCAAGGTCAGATTCACCGTCCGAGACTCAATCCCGTCGTTTCCCCGAGGAGCTCAAACTTCAGCTTTCCTGAGTAAAACCGTCAGAAACTCGATCTGAAGTGGTTATCTTAACAGAATCAAGTTCAACCAAACTGATCCACGATGTGCAGAAATAACGCTATTTTTAAGCTTTTTGAAATAGTCTAATCAGGTTCTAATATCAGATGGTTTGGCTGATGTGTGAGATCATTCAGAGATTTGATAAATGTTCTGATATGTGGAATTATTTTTCTACTTTTTATCATCATTAGTTGAGCAGATTTTAAGCTGTTGGGTCCCAATGAAGCTGAATGTTACAGTAAATGTATTTTATTTCTACAGACCCTTTACAGACAATCATTACGATGTACCAAAGTGCTTTACAGCAGGTAATAAATAAAGAGAAGAAGAAGTAAAAACAAATAAAAACAATAAAAGAACAGTGAAAGCAATAAAATACAACAAAATCAAATAAGATAAAATAAGATAAAAGTGTTATCATACTACTGGGTGCACTGGAAAAAAAATTCCCTCCAAAAATAAGTAAAAAAAACAACAAATAAAAGACGTTTTTGCTTGAAATAAGTAAAAAAAACCTGCCAATGGAACTAGTGAAAATCGGCTTGTCAAGATTTCTTGAAATAAAATGTGATATTTGGGACTTTTGAGATAAAAGTGATCTTGAAATTAGCTTAAAAACCTCAAAAAAAAAAAAAAAAAGCTTGTTTCATGTGAAATATGACTCAAGACAAGATGATTTCAAGACTTTTTCATTTAACAAGATATTCCAGATGTATTGTATTAAAACAAGTCCATATATCTGGCTGAAATGGTACTTGTTAGGCAGTTGTATCTTATATTAAGTGTAATGAGATACTCAATGAGACAAATATACTTGGTAAGATATAGATTTTTTCCTTAAAATTTTTTTCCTTACTTAAAAACATTTTAACTTTGGCCAGGAGACGCAGCTGGAAAAAACTAGTCCTGATGACATTGTTAATGTGTTTGTCCAACCTCAGATCAAAGGTCAAATATATCAAATATTTCAAAAAATATTTCAAAAAGGTCAAATATGTCAAATTTAAAAAAAAAAAAAGGTCAAATATGTCAAATCTCCTTGCTTCACTTATGAGTGAAGGCATCTGCAGATACTATGAGATGAGCTACATGGTTAGGTTAGTTAAAAGGTGTTGGTTAAAGCGGCACTATGCAACTTTCAGTAATGCGGGGTTTGTTTACCATGCAATACACACCCCAAAGCTGTAGGGGGAGCTCCGTAGAAAATAAGGCGACAGTCTAGCCATATTATATGTTACTACTCTAGAAGCTAACCGCATTCAATTTAGCCGTCGACAGCTAATGGAGAGAGGTGTGTCTTATCAGGCTCCCTGGCTCGGCTCAGAGCCCTTTAGACCTGCCGTGAAGCAGTAGTTCTCGGCTCTCGTGTGTCGCGAGACTTCCAGAGGTAAACAAAGCACGCGGCGCCACAGGCAAAGTTGCAAGCGCTGTTTCGGGCTAGGGCCACCAGATGGAGATGGAAATGTCACCGTTTTCATCAGAACGGGTCAGCCAAGCAATCTGATGATTGCCAAGCAATTTTATGACCATGAGAAAGTTGCATAGTGTCGCTTTAAAAGACGGTGATGGAGGTACGAAGGTTTTCAGACGTCACTTTAACCCTCCGGACCCTCCTGGTATCCTATCACCAGTCTCCGAGAGGCCCCGCCCACACAAACGCTGTCTCTGAGGCCACGCCCACACATACGCAGTCTCTGAGAGGCCACGCCCACACATACGCAGTCTCTGAGAGGCCACGCCCACACATACGCAGTCTCTGAGAAGCCACGCCCACACATACGCTGTCTCTGAGAAGCCACGCCCACACATACGCAGCCTCTGAGAGGCCACGCCCACACATCCGCAGTCTCTGAGAGGCCACGCCCACACATCCGCAGTCTCTGAGAAGCCACGCCCACACATACGCAGCCTCTGAGAGGCCACGCCCACACATCCGCAGTCTCTGAGAGGCCACGCCCACACATCCGCAGTCTCTGAGAAGCCACGCCCACACATACGCTGTCTCTGAGAGGCCACGCCCACACATACGCAGCCTCTGAGAGGCCACGCCCACACATACGCAGCCTCTGAGAGGCCACGCCCACACATACGCAGCCTCTGAGAGGCCACGCCCACACATACGCAGCCTCTGAGAGGCCACGCCCACACATACGCAGCCTCTGAGAGGCCACGCCCACACATACGCAGCCTCTGAGAGGCCACGCCCACACATACGCAGCCTCTGAGAGGCCACGCCCACACATACGCAGCCTCTGAGAGGCCACGCCCACACATACGCAGCCTCTGAGAGGCCACGCCCACACAAACGCTGTCTCTGAGAGGCCACGCCCACACATGCTCAGTCTCTGAGAGGCCACGCCCACACATGCGCAGTCTCCGAGAGGCCACGCCCACACATACGCACTCTCCGAGAGGCCACGCCCACACAATCGCAGCCTCTGAGAGGCCACGCCCACACAAACGCAGCCACCTCAGGTGTGTGTGTCCCTCAGGGCGGCTGGCAGCGACACCCGTGTTCGTGGACCCAGATGGCGAGGCGTCGCCCTGAGGTGGGGGAGGGGAACTCAACACAGTGCCGTTTCCTACCCACAATCCTCTCTGCTCACAGGCACAGTCGTGCTGAGGAAATGTAAATAAAAAAAATCTTTTTTATGACGTATGGATCAATAACAGAGAAAAGTGAAAACATGAGCCTGACACTGATCTCTTTTCTCTGGCCTTCCACCAGCTCAGACATACTCACTATTTTTTTCACCAGAGCCACTTTTACCACAACATACTGAGTCCCCTTTAGCAAATATGCATTTCTACATATAAAAAAGAAACAACACAGCCAATACATTTTCAATTCAGACCACATTTACCTTAAGACTGGGATGAGTATGTCCTCGACTTTCTTCATGTTGTATTTGTAGTTTGTTGTTGTAATCATAGTGAGACATTCAGGATGAGCATGGTTTCTGTGCTGGTTTTTGCTCTTTTTTTATTATAAACCAATCCACTGTGCCTGCATCTCGCGCTGGCTAAAGGAGCTAGCATGCACTGCGGTTTAAGCGGGCTGCGTTGCCAGGTTTAACAGTTCCCCCTTTAGGAAGCCTTAATTAATACTTAATAAAAATACTTAAAACTGTGAAGTATTCGCTGTATGTTATTTGAAAAAATGTATTGTTGTTGTTAGCATATTGTTATAAGCTACTATGCGAGTGCGAGCCGCCAATTAAAGGTTGAGGAGCCTCGCAGTGAGTATCTCTGACCTGGCTGAATGGAGTTTACCTTGGCTTGCTACTTTTACTCTTACTGTTATTATTACTTTATTGCTAATTTTATCTCAAATTTGATTTCTTTATCTATGAGGAAGTTATTCTTATTGTTATTTTATTGATGACTCTCTTGATATGTGATGCAGTTGCTGTTGTGAAGCACTTTGGTCAGCTGAGGTTGTTTTAATGTGCTTTATACATACATTTTGAATTAATTTGATGCAGCTGAGGCCACAGGACGTCCTCCACCTGCCCAACAGGTGATCAGATCGGACCAGGACTCCTTCAGAGAGCAGCTGGAGGAAGCCGGAGCTTTGTGGGGAAGCAATTGAAACGTCAAGTACTTCCTGTGGCGACGGCGTCCACCACGAACGCAGCTGCGAGGAAACAAAGCCCGGGGGGGGGGGGGGTGTGGGTGTTCCTGCTGCTGACCACATCATTGTTCCTGCATCTTACTTCCTGTTGGTCCTCGGTCGGAGATTTCTCTGACTTCTGCGGTTGGTGTTTCTGTAAGTTCTGTAAATCCAGCTTTTCCTTCTCCACCATTTTGGACCATTTTTAGCCAAACAAACTAAAATCGGCGGCAGAAACGCACACGTAAGAGTCAAAGTCGGCTGTTTAACTCGGTCCGGCTGCCTGCTGTTCAGCTGAGTCAGCTACACCAGGTCCTGTTTTACTGAGCTTTGTTAACAAATGACATTAAGATGGAAAAGATTTATATTCCAAGATATACGGCTCGCGTAGGGCTGCAGGAAACGATTGTTTAGGCCAGGGCTCCAGATTAACTTTTACACTGGTTGCACTGGTGCGCCTAACTTTTTTTCTTAGGTGCACCAGCACAAAAGTTAGGTGCACCCAAATTTTCAAACGCATTGCATTTAACACCACAGTTTTACAGGTTCACTTTATTTATTTAAAAATCGCTGTCCATAAATGTCTATTAACTAGCAATCTGGTCAAAATAAAGTTCTTTATTTGAAGCACAATTCTACAAACTTACTGAACTTAACTTACTAACTACTTACTGAAACTTACTGAAAAAGTGTTGGTGCTTAAAGTGCTTCACTGGCCTGAAATTTAAACTTAAAACATCTCAAGATAAATTAAATAAAAAGAAAATCTAAATTAAAATTACAAGTGTTTTAAGGGCTTCAAACTGAACATCTCAATGTCTTATGGACTATCCTCCATTGCAGTCACATGCCCCTCGGATGGCCAACTCCTGTAGTTGGGTTAAATATATATCTCAGTATATTCACCGGTCTTCCTCTCCTCAGATACGGCCGAACACACTGACGCATTCCTGAACGATCAGGTGCTTTCAGCTGCTGCCTGCCGCTGAAAGGCAGCGGGGACACTGAGCAGGTGATGTGTTTCATAGATGTGTTGGGCTTTTTCTGCATTTCAATTCGAAATGTATTAGAACCAGTCACAAATGCACTATTGCCACACTTTACAGTAAATGCAGTGCATTATATTATCGGCTTTACTGCATCTTAGCCAGGTAAACTGGTCAAGCCACTCTCTTAGAAATGTATACACTTTACCCCTTTTAATTTCAGTTGGTTCTGGCTCGGAGTCGATCGTATGTGGCTCATTATCTGATGCTAGCTCCGGATGCTAGCTCATTATCTGATGCTAGCTCCGGATGCTAGCTCATTATCTGTTGCTAGCTCCGGACCAGGACCTGACATAACGTGGGAGGTTGATGGCTCCGTGTCAGAGCATTGGTTGTGGTTATTTTCGGACGTATCAGGCCTTAAATTAACCAAAAAGTTGTCAATCGTTCTTTTCATCTTATCACCCGCGGCTACATCCACTGTTTATCTGACGGGCCGAGGTTCATCACCTCTCTCTGACTAGCAAGCGCGTGTTCAAACGTACACGGGCCAATCAGAGGGGGGTCCCGCCCTTCACTATCTCTGATTGGTTTAGAACACGATATGGATCTAACGTGTGTCTGTTGTTGAACCAGGGAGACTTTCAGAGTCCCGTAGACTTTTTTTTTTTTTCCTCGAACGGGTGGTTGCACCGGTGCAACCTGAGATTTTTTTTAGGCGCACCATTGAGAAGATGGGTAGCACTCTGGAGCCCTGTTAGGTCATCAATCAATCAATCAATCAATCGAGTAATCAGATAATAAATACTTAAAAAGAGAAAAAAACTTACATTATGAGTACAGCCACAATTAGGGTTAAAAAATATATTCATCTCCAAACATCCCTCCTGATCCTGATAACAGGGCTACAGAACAGCAGCTATTAGCTTCCAAGCTAACACCCAGCTGTGCTAACATCTGTTAGCTTCTCTCCCGCTGTCTCTGCTTTCATAAACTGTGTTTTAATGCAGATAAAATAATAATAATACTATAATAATACTAATAAAGCCTCTTATTTCCTGTTTTATTGTCTGTTATCACAGTACAGGGACTCAGGCAGAAGCACATTAAGGACAACATGATGTCTGAGTTTTTATGTTTTATTGTGTTAACTTCCTGTATCACACCTGATTTCCATCGCTGATGGTTTCCCATATTTCACCGGTTTTCCTTTGCCTTTGTTTGGATGTATGTAGGTTGTTTCCAGTAAAAAGTCTTTCTTTTTCTATACCGCTACATCTGCATATATTTTTTTACATATTCTGCATCAAGGATGGTCTTTTTTCCGGTTATCGTTCTGTTACTTTCTGGGATCTGTGAGCTCGCTCAGACCACCTGGGTCAGTTTGACTCCAAACCTTTTTGTCTTCCAGCTAATCAACACTGATACAATCTGAAACATTCATACATGGGGGAAGGGGGGAGGTCCTAGCTGCTGAGGATTCATCAGAAATAAATCGGATAGACTCGGCCGGGCAGTTGCAGCCGTACCTGGTGGAAAAAGAGCCGGGTGTTGGCGGAGATCCTCAACTCTCCATCACTTACAACCAGATTCAAGGAGGCCTATAACTACCCATCATGGTTGATATTGATTAATAAGCAGGAGATTTATTTTCTTAATGTGTATCACTAATTTAAAGTCAAATGACAACAATATTCTACTTGAAGTTCTTCCAGGTTCTACCAGAGGCGCAGAAATGCGCTAAATGTTGGAATTTCTTCTCCATGAATGATTTCTCAGCAGATTTATCTGAGATCTGCTGAACTCAGACATTTAAAATAACCAATAAGATCTAGAACTGAAATGTTTGTCCTCTGATTTTACCTCCATAAGATACCAGTTTAATAATGAATGCAATCTTAATAAAAACGCACGTTTCTTCGTCTTTAATTCATTCTTCCATCCCTTCATGTCGGAGGGAATCCATTATTCAGCAGGGCAGAGAGCTGCTGCAGATCTGCAGAGATTCTCCATCCACATGAATACAGATACAGAGACGGGTGAGGAGGGAGAGGCCCGGGGGAGACGGGCGTGAGAGGCCAGAGGATCAGAGAGGAGGAGGAAAAACTGCAGCTCTGCAGACAAACCCAGCAAACCCAACTCTGAACTGAAAACTGTGGTTTAAACTGATCCAGATAATCCTGAGCTGTCAGAGAAGATGTAAAAAACGTGGATAATAAAGATTTATCTGATTCAAGAAGAGTGCTGCAAAATGAGGCAAAAGTGATGGAATCCACACTTGGAGGATGTTCACAGAGCTGTTTTATACATTAAAATATAAACAATCCTGATATGTTCAGCTGTGGGCTCAGTAGGGCTGGGTATCGTGGCCAATTTCCTAAATCGATTCGATTTCGATTCATAAGGTCCTGAATCGATTAATCACGATTCAATCCGCTCTTAAATAATGAAAATGGCTCAACTGTTTTACAAAATACAAATGTATTTTATTTTATGTATTATTTTCACCATCAACAACAGGTTTTAAGGGCAAACTTGTGAATTGGACAGTTTAAACTTCAGCTGTGAACACAACTGTCTCAAAAGTGCCGTTTTAAAACTATAAAAGTGAAAGTGAACTACAACATTCCATCACTGCAGACTGTATTAAGGCATTGTTTGTTTCTTAATGTGCAAAAATGATAAGAATAATGGTAACCAAACTAAAAGTAAACTTAAACGATCTAAAGCCTGTTGTTGTGACTTTTTTCTCACTTGGTAATTGTGAGATTGTGCAGGAAAAGGAGCTCATTGGCCTGATCTGGGGTTCGGCAGCTGCTTTTTGCAGTGAAACATCCTCTCTAACTCAGTACTGGTCCCTGGGACACAAAGGTGTGGCTTCTCCAGGCGAGCCAACATGGGTACGCACTCATCAGTCAGGTGTTTACTGTGCAACATCACGTGGATCGAGCACATGAACGAGCCGCTTGAAGCCTTCGTTTTCCACCACCGAGTACTGGCGTAAGTCTTTGCAGACTAAAGTTGGCCTCAGTTATCTTTCCGGCCCGCGGAGAATCGGCTCGTAATGTTAGTGACTCCCTCAGTTTCTTTTGTTTAGCCCCAGACGGCTTGTTAGCGGAAGCTAACTTTAGCGTAGTGTGATGCCTTGTCAAGTGGTTTCTGAGGTTTGGAATATTTCAACAATAACTGAGCTCTGCTTGGCAGATCTTGCAAACCACTTTGGTTTCATCCAGCTCTTCGTCCTTTTGTTGTTTTAAATCCAAAATGGTTCCAGACCTCAGACTTAAGTTGGGGTTTTCCCTGCGTTGGCCATATTGAAAGCTTGTGCGCTTCAATGACAAGCGGACGTAAACGCGCCGCTGTTGCATCACGCACGAGACCACCGGGGTTAACTTCATGGGGAAAAAAAAAAAAAAAAAACGATCTCATGCCCGACAAATCGCTTTTGCAAAATTTAAAAAGAAATCGATCCAAAATCGATTGAATCGATTTTTTTACCCAGCCCTAGGGTACAGCTGTGGGCACAGCTGTGGGCACAGCTGTGGGCACAGATGTGGGCACAGATGTGGGTTCAGCTGTGGCTACAGCTGTGGGCACAGATGTGGGTACAGCTGTGGGCACAGATGTGGGTTCAGCTGTGGGCACAGATGTGGGCACAGATGTGGGTTCAGCTGTGGGTACAGCTGTGGGCACAGATGTGGGCACAGATGTGGGTTCAGCTGTGGGCACAGATGTGGGCACAGATGTGGGTTCAGCTGTGGGCACAGATGTGGGCACAGATGTGGGTTCAGCTGTGGGCACAGATGTGGGTTCAGCTGTGGGCACAGATGTGGGTTCAGCTGTGGGTACAGCTGTGGGCACAGATGTGGGTTCAGCTGTGGGTACAGATGTGGGCACAGATGTGGGCACAGATGTGGGTTCAGATGTGGGCACAGATGTGGGTACAGCTGTGGGTTCAGCTGTAGGCACAGATGTGGGTACAGCTGTGGGCACAGATGTGGGCACAGATGTGGGCACAGATGTGGGCACAGATGTGGGTACAGCTGTGGGCACAGATGTGGGTACAGCTGTGGGCACAGATGTGGGCACAGATGTGGGTTCAGCTGTGGGCACAGATGTGGGCACAGATGTGGGTTCAGCTGTGGGCACAGATGTGGGCACAGATGTGGGCACAGATGTGGGTTCAGCTGTGGGCACAGATGTGGGCACAGATGTGGGCACAGATGTGGGCACAGATGTGGGCACAGCTGTGGGCGCCCTCCAGAACTACGCTGAAGAAAGAAAACAAACGTATGAATCTGACCAGCTTCTTGAATTTCCTTCGGGATCAATACAGTATCTTTTTTCTTCTTCTTCACAGATCCGACAAACTTTCGCTGGATAACGGCCGGGTGAACTCCCAGGCATCCCATAGAGCCGTCACCTCACCAAAGGTCAAAGGTCACATCAACCAGGCGATTCCTCCAACAGAAAGTTACTGTCCCTCCTCTTCTTTATGCCTCCCCTCTGTTGTCCTGCCTGCCCACGCCTTCCCATCATCCTCTCTGTTCCTCTCCTTCTGTTCTCCTCGCCACCCTGCTGTCTGCTGGCAGCTCGCTCTTCATCTCTGTTACACATGCCTGGATGCTCCTCCTCCTCCTCCTCCTCCGACAGTTAGCGACAGGCCAGAGCAGCTTAGCTTTGAACTATTTTTAGAGTAAATCATGTTTTATCGGAGATAACCAATGTTTTTTTAAATCAGTCGAAGGCTGAACCAGTTTAATGTGACATCTGTGCCTCACCTTGAACCACTTCGGCTCCATTTGTACTGGAGTTATTGTCCTGATTTGGTATATTTGGTGAATTTCTCTGTATTTTGGATGCAAACTGAGTTTTTTGTTGTTTTTATTATTTTTTTGTGGATGATTTTTGATGATTTTTAGAGCCTGTCTGTAAACCAGCTTCCCAGTAGGGAGAGTAAAATGACTGAGCTGAGCTAAGACTCAGGCTGTGTTCAAAACCGCATACTTCCATTCTGCATACTCGATCAGACAGTATGCAGAGCGTTTACCCACAATGCATTTGGCTCCTGCCCGAGCCGAAATCAGCCGGCCTGAAGCTGATTTCTCTTAAGCTCTAAACTCTGTAAACTTTAGCAACATTTGAAACATTTTCAGGTGAGAAAGTAGTCGTTTAGATCCCCAACGTGTTGAAAACCTGACAAAATACCGGCTGTTTACAATTTTGTTCCCACGAATTCGGTGCTACTAAAGCTAGCTGCAGTGAGCAACGCACTTCCTGTTATTTTCACAAAATAAAATACCCGTTGCCTTTTATCATAGAGAAAGCCATTACCATACAATTGGTGCTTTTGTTTTGAAAACAGGAAGTGAACCTACCCTCGTTGTAGCTAGCTTGAAACTGCCGTTTTGACAGGAAATGACGATCGGCGACGTCACGTCACGTTGCATCTTGGGTAGTTTGAGTATGAGCAGTAACCTCATGATGCATACCCAACATTTAGGAGAATCTAGTATGCATCCGGGAACTTCTCGCTTACTCAAACTCACATACTTACTGAAAACGTTATGAGTAGTAGGAGAAGTATGCGGTTTGGAACACAGCCTCAGTTTTATAATCCATCTCTTGATTAATCAGCGATTTATACTTTTGAAACAGTAATTTGACCCTAAATAAGTTCATTTAGCACCAACCGCTGAATCATGGTGTGGATTTCAATCTATATTTTAATAAATAAAAACGGTGTCATATTTCATGTAATGTTGTTCATCTGAAGCTGTTTTGACCTCATTTTAACATCTGATCAGGTTTAAAAGCTGAAGTTTTCATGACAGATTCTCAGCCCGGGTTTAAGAAGAGGCAAAGTTACTGCACAACAGCTCATCTGGCGAGTTTTTACGCGTCATTTTTGAGAAATGACATCCTGCCCTGGACTTGGACATAACAAAAACTAAAGTGGCGTGAGCAGCGTGCTGTTTTATACGCGTTGCCATGGGAACTCGTTGCAGTTTCAGACCAGCAGACGATAATCTGAGAGGAAGAGGAGCAGGATGAAGCATTAATGAGCCTCGGTCCTGCTACCACCAGGAAAAGTGCTGGAATCAGCAGTGAACAGACCGTCAGGGAAAAGCCTGAAACACTGAGATGTTTTCACACTTTCTCTCTGAACATCAGATTCGTCTCTGAAGAGAAGAAGCTGCTGAATGTTAAACATCTAAAACAATAGAAAGCATAGTGTCACATTATGCCCCTAATTTAATGTCGGAGCCAGATTCAGCAGATCTCAGAGGAAGCTGCTGAGAAATCATTCATGGAGAAGAAATTCCAACATTTAGCGCATTTCTGTGACTTTAAATTAGTGAAACGCGTTTAGACAATTAAGAAAATAAATCTCCTGCTGATTAATCAATATCAACCATGAGGGGTAGTTATAGGCCTCCTTGAATCTGGTTGCAAGTGATGGAGAGTTGAGGATCTCCGCCAACACCCGGCTCTTTTTCCACCAGGTACTAACGCTAACTGCCCGGCCGAGTCTATAATTTATCACACGTTTCTGAGCTCTTATTGAGATGTGAGTCCCATTAGCTGCTGGTTTAAGCTCAGCAGCTCCACCGCTTAGTGAGGTTAGCATCATGATGAAGCTGTTCCTGCAGTCAGACCAACAACCCCCCAGCTCTACATACAGATACAGATAGTTCCTCTGTGGATCCCAGAGGTTAGCATGTATATGCTCCCAGGAACAGGAAGAAGGAGTTTTACACCTCAGACGCCCCGATATATGCTCCCAGGAACAGGAAGAAGGAGTTTTACACTTCAGACGCCCTGATATATGCTCCCAGGAACAGGAAGAAGGAGTTTTACACCTCAGACGCCCTGATATATGCTCCCAGGAACAGGAAGAAGGAGTTTTACACCTCAGACGCCCTGATATATGCTCCCAGGAACAGGAAGAAGGAGTTTTACACTTCAGACGCCCTGATATATGCTCCCAGGAACAGGAAGAAGGAGTTTTACGCCTCAGACGCCCTGATATATGCTCCCAGGAACAGGAAGAAGGAGTTTTACACCTCAGACGCCCTGATATATGCTCCCAGGAACAGGAAGAAGGAGTTTTACACTTCAGACGCCCTGATATACGCTCCCAGGAACAGGAAGAAGGAGTTTTACACCTCAGACGCCCCGATATATGCTCCCAGGAACAGGAAGAAGGAGTTTTACATCTCAGACGCCCTGATATATGCTCCCAGGAACAGGGAGAAGGAGTTTTACGCCTCAGACGCCCTGATATACGCTCCCAGGAACAGGAAGAAGGAGTTTTACACCTCAGACGCCCTGATATACGCTCCCAGGAACAGGGAGAAGGAGTTTTACGCCTCAGACGCCCTGATATACGCTCCCAGGAACAGGAAGAAGGAGTTTTACACCTCAGACGCCCTGATATATGCTCCCAGGAACAGGAAGAAGGAGTTTTACGCCTCAGACGCCCTGATATATGCTCCCAGGAACAGGAAGAAGGAGTTTTACACCTCAGACGCCCTGATATACGCTCCCAGGAACAGGAAGGAGGAGTTTTACACCTCAGACGCCCTGATATATGCTCCCAGGAACAGGAAGGAGGAGTTTTACACCTCAGACGCCCTGATATATGCTCCCAGGAACAGGAAGGAGGAGTTTTACACCTCAGACGCCCTGATATATGCTCCCAGGAACAGGAAGAAGGAGTTTTACACCTCAGACGCCCTGATATATGCTCCCAGGAACAGGGAGAAGGAGTTTTACACCTCAGACGCCCTGATATATGCTCCCAGGAACAGGGAGAAGGAGTTTTACACCTCAGACGCCCTGATATATGCTCCCAGGAACAGGAAGAAGGAGTTTTACACCTCAGACGCCCTGATATATGCTCCCAGGAACAGGAAGGAGGGATGTTTACAGAATAAAAAGTGAGATTAAAGCATTGAAAACGGTCTGACTAAGACTGTAAACACGAGCAGCTAACCAACACCTGAACAAAGAACAACCTGAAACCGACCAAAGTCACAATGTGAGCCAACAGGAGCCGGACGTGGTGCCTGACGTCAGCTTTCAGGTTTGTAGAGGACAGGTTTCTGTAAAGTGTGGCCTTTTTCTTCAGGTGTTGGTCCTCTGAGTCCTGATCCGCCTCCGTTTGTCCTGCTGAGAGCAGCTCAGAGCTGAAAATAGTCCCAACGCTGAGGCGCTGCCCTACAAACGCACACCAACACGCTGAGGCTGCACCTGAGGAGGCCACACCTGCTCTGTGAGGTCATCGCTCTCAGTGCCTCTCACCGGGACCTTAAATCTAATTATCAATTCTGTCAAAATGTAAAAGTTTTTCTTTAAAATAACTTTTTTTTTTTGCTGCAGACGAAAATATATAAGATTTGTAAATCTTATTTAAGACTTTCTGATGCATTAAGTGTTCAGATTCAGCTGATTTTAACCCGATTTAAACTATGACAACATGTTATCTGATTACTCTAAAACCAACTTAATAGATCGATAGATACTTTATTGATCCCGAAGGAAATTCAAGCATCCAGTAGCAGACATAATAAAGCAATAAAAATGTTTAAACAATAATAAACACTTTAAAAATAATCTAAGAATTTAAAAAAACTGTTTAAGAATATAAAATATAAAAATATAAAGTGATCAGTGAAATTCAGAAGTGTCATCACTGAGAGCTGTTGTACAGCCAGAGGAACAAAAGAGTTTTTCAGTCTGTTGTCTAAAAAATAGAAGTTAAAAGACTGACTGACGTTCATTTTTGCCACAACACACAAAGCAGCTGAAGATTTGTCTAAAAAAAATAAAATAAATCATACAAATATGAGCTGATTAGTCTTTATAGAAGTTATTTTAACAGAAGTTTGGAAGCAGAAATTTAAACCCAAACGGACTCCAGATTAAAGAGCACCCACCTTCCTAAAGACGAGTCCAAGTTCATGTTTCCAGCTTCTAACGATGATTAATGTTCATTAACCGCTCGTCTGTTCACCTGAAACTGAAACTCACAAAACTTTTTGGTTGTTTTGCTGACTTTAAAGTCCACGATTAAGTGATTAAAAGATTATTTTATAAAGTCTAAAACAAAAATATGGTGAACTACTTTCAGATGTAGATGTCAGAGCCCAGGTGTAGATGTAAATGAGTCTTAGATTTGGAACAAATTGCTCTTTTTCATTGTTTATGCTGCCAATTTTCTCTAGATTTGATCATAAAAGTTAAAAATGCTCCATTAAGGAGTAAATTATCAATATTTATCCGTCTAATGCCTGAAATGATCTAACAAACCTCTGAAAAAAGTTAATGCACCTGAAATATCTACATTCAGTTTATAAAACCGGCTTAAATAATCTGTATTAGTATTAAAAATGCAAAGAATAATTAAAGTTACATATCTGTGCAGAATCTGAGATGTTCAGCTTCTGCTGACACAGCAAAGCAGATCAGCTGTGATGATGAAGTAGTTTATCAGCAGCCATTATAATCAGCCACCTTCAATAATCAATACACAAATCAGACCGTAAACCATTAATAAAGCCAATTAATGACCAATAGAAACCCTACACTTTCACCTCATTAAAACAAATAATTAATGTATCCACTGTGGTGACAAAAGCTTGAACCATCAGATCAGCTCCGCCAAACTCTCCTTAAGAAAAGCAACAATTAGGACCATTTCTGACTTGTTGGTTAAAATACACTTTTTGAAGAGGAAAAAAAATATAACACCATATAACAACAGTCTTCTGTTAAATTCGGCCTTTTTACAACTGATAAATATGTTGTACATTTCCGTTTAAACTTCACTTTTTTACCTCACCGTCAGCCTCCGTTAAGCAGCCATTACGGTGAGGAAACCGCGGGAAACGTTTCAAAAAGTACATTTAATACTGTAATAATCGCATTTTTAACGGACCACACACCCGCCGAATTAATCATCGAGTCACCGTGAAGTTATTCCGCCAGTTCGCGTGTTTCTGCGGAGTCATTTCGGGAGCTTTTGTCGGCCGTTACCTTAGTCGTGACAATACAAATGCAGTCCATCGTTCCGCGCCGGGGGTACCGCCCGGGAGCCGCCGCTTTCTGCCGGAGTCAGAGCGGGTGCTCACCGGAGAGCCACCCCCTCTGCAGTCCTACTTCATCCCGGATCCGGAGCTCAGCGGGAGCGGGAGCAGCGAGCCCGCCCGTGAGTGGGGTCATGCGCACAAGCATCGGCTCTGAGAGCCGGCTCCAAGTTTTTTTCCGTTCGCTGCTTAGGTATGGAAGTTTTTCTGTGCCATCAGTTTGAAAACGAATTTCTAATATCGAATTATTACAGGATCAAAATCAGACTTTGAATCTGAAAAACCAACAGTGGAAAAAAAAAAAGCCAAAAATCTTAAAGAAAACGTAATGAAGCTCAACTAACATGTTAAAAATCTAATATTTATTTTCCATGACACTCTGTACATATTTTGGCTCTCATAAAAGAACATTTAAACATAAAAAGAAAACACAAAGAAGTCTTTGTTTTATGTTTACGTTGCAATCAAACACCATCGTCATTGTAATCAAGTTATCTTCAAATTTACTGGAAGCTATTTCATTAAAAACAGCTCGATATGTATAACATACTGTGTCAGGACGTGTTTTAAAGGAATTATTACAATATTTTCCAACATGTCGGGCAAAGAAATGGCACAAAGTAATCAGCCAAATGTTCAGATTTAGACAGAAGCATTAATTACCCTCGTAAAGAGGGCTGAAACACTCAAAGCGGCTCATTTTAACGTCTAAAATACAGAAGATATTTAGTCTCCTTCAGAAGAAGACAAAAACACCCATGTTTGATTAAAATTGGGCCACTTTGTCTGATAAAATGGACTTTTTTTGTCCTTAAAATGTGTGGAAATAATGAAAATATGTTGAACAACTCCAGCTCTAACCATGAGTTCTGATCAACGACGTCCTGAGACGTCCTGAGACGTCCTGAGACGTCCTGAGACGTCCTGAGAGCCTGAAGTCGCCTGATCCCAGTCACTCTGCACCTTTAAAAACTCGCCAACACGTGTGACTCAACGCCAAATGGCTGAGGGGGAGGAGGAGGAAGAGCGGGAGGAAGAGCGTGCATGGCAGCAGCAGTGTGGGCATCACACGCATGAATTTTTCACAGCTCCATGAATCCGTCATGCGGCCGCGTCCCCGGTGTGTCATCGTCGTCATATGGCGTGTTCAGCGGCTCCTTATACAACATTTAAAGCAGGAAGTGATGTCGGACTTTTACACATTTATCTGTTACGTCCACCTTTGTTCTGTCAACGGATCCTGAAGCTGATTTATGGTCAGATTTAAGGCACCAAACGGACCGAAAACTGGGGCTGGTGCCTCAAACCAACCAGCAATTCATTTCAATTCACTAAAACTCAGAGGTGGGTAGTAACCAGTTACATTTACTTGAGTAAGTTTTTGAAAACATTATACTTCTAAGAGTAGTTTTAAATCTCTATACTTTTTACTTTTCCTTGAGTAGATGTGTGCAGCAGAAACTGTCCTCTTACTCCGCTACATTAGGCTACAATGAGCTGGCTACTTTTCTTCTTACCTCTTTGGTATTCTACGCCTCATTATTTTTATCCCCCCGCGTACGCCTCATTTTAATGTTTTATTCTGACAGAGAGAGAGACTTCCGCCAAAGGCTCTACCACCTGACTGTGTTCCACCAATCAGACGCAGCCGTGCAGTCTGCTCACGTGACCGTACTCGATCTCAGCGGCGGGACGGGTTAGCTTTAGCATTAGCAGTCGTAGCAAACAAACAAAGAAACAGATGAAAAATGTCAGAACCAACGGTGGGAAATGAAGACGCAGACGAGGCCTCATACTGAAAGCATGTTTACCTTACAAAGAGTGAGAAACAGCAGCTACATTATGTGTCTTCTGTGTCAACCAAAACAAACGCACATTTCAGCAGAAACTCAACATCTAACTTGAGGAAACATGTAGCGGTAAGTTTCCTAAACTCGTTTTCCCCCATGGATAGGTGAATGTTTGTTTTTTAGGTTACATATGGGTTACAGATGTTTTAAACATTTCCTAAGTCTCTTTTATTCTTTATTGAAGTTCTTGAATTTACCTGGATTATTTTAATTTAAGCTATTTTGTAATTAATTAATTCATTTTAATTTATTTCATCAATTGGATGAACTCTAATTTGCCTAAAGATGATTATTTAGTATTTTTGTCTGTCTGATTGAATGCTTGTGTTAACAAATAAATCAGACGTTACTCAACAGTTACTCAGTACTTGAGTAGTTTTTTCACCGAGCACTTTTTTACTCTTTAAGTAATTATTTGGAAGAATACTTTTTACTTTTACTTGAGTACAGTTTTTGGCTGCTTTACCCACCTCTGATAATACTTTATCAATCCCTGAAGGGAAATTATAGATAACAAAATAAAAGGTAAAAAAATCAGCTGACAAACATTTAGAAAGTTGAAGCTACCTTATCGAGGTGAAGCCTCAGTTCAGTTTCAGACCAACATGGAAAGTTCTTCTCACAGAAAAATGTGAGCTCAGTTTAACTCGGTTTGCAGCTTTTTAAAACGTACCCACGAATATAAACGACGTGCTTTTCACTCAGTTTTCACTCGTACGCCACATTCAGATCCTTCACTAAAAGGTTTTATTTCTCATCCTTTTCTGGGCCTGTTTGCTCATCACGTGTCACAGGAAATAAAAACGTGCCGTTCGGTCCGGGTAACGTCACCCAAACGTCCGTCTGTCAGCCTCTGAGTCCCAAGTAATTTTTTCTTGGTCAAGTCACCTTATTATTGCAGTTTTACCTGCAGAATCTGATCTTAATAAAGTGAAAAGACAAAGATATAAGTAACTGTCAGTAAACATCATTGGCCAATGTGTCCAACCTGTCCACCCCGTATCATATCAAGCTAACGTTAGCTAACTACCGACTAGGCTAACAGGATAATATTAGCTAATTTGACAAGCACTTACTGGTCAGAATGGATCTTCAGATGGTGAACAAAGTTGGAAGTTGTCGTCTGGCTGTCTGAGATGTTGATGCCGCATGTCTTGCACTGAGCTGTTCGTCTTTTGCCGTCAAAATGGTGATTATGAAAGCCGAAGACAACGACTCTCGGTCCCGCTGACATGTTGATGCATATCTGATGTGAGTTTATTCTCTCCAATAAACACTAAGGTATGCAGAGAGGGCATGGCTGACTGACAGGGTAGGGATCCAATCAGGACCTGCGCTCCTACCGGCTAATCCATGTTATTTTTTAAATTAATTTATTAGTTTTATATTCAAACTGAAAACATGAACCGAATAACACTCAAGTCATTAGGGCTGGGACGATATGCTTTGGTCACGATTCAATTGTATCACGATTCTTGATAATTGCGATTCTACAAGTATTGTGATTCGATATAATCAGTAAATGCAATTTTCTTCCTCCTTAAAAAACAAACAAGTTGAATCATACACTTCTAGAATGAATGTCGTTCCCATAAACGATGCACATCAGTCTGTGTCAGTCTGTCCAGCAGCTGACATTTATTTCAACTCAGACAAAAAGAGCTACTTAACATGTACAACATTTTTTACAGTCACAAAATGAATTGAAATGTCCACACAGCACAAATGTGGGCTAGTTTTAACATAACTTAATGTGATGAATTGATGAAGTTTTTCTGGACACTGATATGACGTAATATAATCAATTTTTTTTTTTTTTTTTTTTAAATCGCGATATGTCCATGAATCGATTTTTTTCCACCTACAAGTCATCGTGTCTCAAGTCAAGTCAAGTGCCGAGTCTTTAACTTCCAAGTCGAGTCTTTTATTTTTTGTCAAGTCAAGAGTTATCAAAACAGCGACTCGAGTCCCCATGTCTGACGTTCGGTGGTCCTGTACAATATGCGTTCAACAGAGTAATACATTTGCATCACAAAATGGTTCTCCAGGAAAAAGTCAGACCTCACAATCTCTTGGCCCTATTTTCTCTCCCTTCGTATCACTGCCTGCTGTGCAGACCGAGCAGCAAACACCGTAACAGGCGCGGCTGTCGGCAGGCGGCAGCAGGCAGTGATACAAAGGGAGAGAAAATAGGACCAAGCGATTGTGAGGTCTGACTTTTTCCTGGAGAACCATTTTGTGATGCAAATGTATTACTCTGTTGAACGCATATTGTTTTGAGAAGCAAAACGCTTTATTTTTTAAACCCCAGCCAACTAGCCGGACTACCTTCATCAGCACCAAAACGAGGCTGGAACTCTGCTCACAGGACGCAGCAGGGGGTAAGAAGATGTTCAGAAATGATGCTGCTGATATGGGATGTTACACAGCTTCATGTCAGAAGAGGCGAACTGTCCCTTTAAGTTCACTCGGATGCGTTTCATAAGCCGACACGAATCCGCCCGTGAAGCTGCTGTAAGCGGAGCTTCTGGTGGCGGGTCGTGTTTGTTTGTGGCCGCAGCTTCACGGTGACGCTTTGCATAGAAAGTCTGCTGACCAACGCTCACTTTACCCGGCTGGGAAACGTACAACACGGACGGATGAGAGGGCGGCTGATGAGTTTCAGAGCAGGCGACAGAACCAGAAGAGCCAGAACACGACTGAAACCTGCACACATACATGAACCACCACCATGAAGGTCCTGAACGGCAGCACAGCTCCGGTCTCTCAGCCTCAGAATAAAGGCTCCACACCAGTTCAACACCGACCACGATGCTCAGGGGAACTGTAAAGCTGCAGATCTGAGATCTCAGCAGCTTTTTAATCACCCAGCAGGACTTCAGTGGACTTTTACATTTACCTCCATCAGTCTGAAAATCTACAGATAAATCATTTATAAAGGATTCAACGAGTTTTTCATTTTAAAAATGACATTTTTCAGCTTCTATTGCAGCTGTATTTTGCATTTTTCAGTTATTTATTTGTGGGACTTGAGTTTTCTAACACTTCATATAGTCATGAGTCTGGGATGAGGCTTTTATAAAGGCGAGAATGGATCACTATTGGCCAGGATTTGGATCAGAAAACAAGATTTCAGCCTTAAGACGAACACTGTTGGTTTATTTCATGCGTATGTTTCACTTTATGTGTTATTTTCTTACATTTTGTATGATTATGTTGATTATAACTGCACTCAAACAACCACAATAACTTCTGATTTAGGAGGTTTCTGACGTGGAATTTAAAAGAATTGAATCCTTTGAACCAAGAATCAGCATCTAAATGTGAAATAAATTAGAGAAGAGAATCAAAGATTCAAATTCAGACAGAATATTTGTGTCTATACTAATACATGTGTCTCTGCATGAAATCTGCACGATATCTTTGAACTTATCTGGACTGTTGCTTGTTTTTAAATTCATTTAAATGATTTTATTTGTTTCTCTTTATATTCTTTTATGTATTTTAATGCTTCTGCCACTCCCTGCTGCAATGCTTTTATTTTATGTGAAGCACTTTGAATTGTTTGTACATGAAATGTGCTACAAATAAATTTGATTCAATCTGATAATGTGAAATAAACTTAAATTAGAGAATAGAATCAAAGATTCAAATTCACACTGAATATTTGTACTTTGTAGTTAATTGGTTAGTTTTTCTGTTCAAAAGGCTCAAAAACAGCTGAAAACTGAAGTCTTTGTTCGAGTTAAATTGAAGCTGACGCCACATCACATGAATCCTTTGAACCAAGAATCAGCATCTAAATGTGAAATAAATTAGAGAATAGAATCAAAGATTCAAATTCAGACAGAATATTTGTACTTTGTAGTTAATTTGTTTGTTTTTCTGTTCAAAAGGCTCAAAAACAGCTGAAAACTGAAGTCTTTGTTCGAGTTAAATTGAAGCTGACGCCACATCGCATGACGTCAGCGGTGTGGGCGACGGCGCTCTGAGGACAGGAGGTGGACTGTTCAGAACCGACAACATGGACCAGCATGAATGAAGCACGATGACCCATGACCCCTGAAGGCCTCACCAAAGGTCTCAAGGTGTCGCTGCAGCATGTAAAACGGGAGCTCCAGCCGTTTAGGTTCTGCCGACTTCTTCGGTTTTACTTTGCTCACCTTCAGCGACACCTTGAGGCCGTTGGGCGGACCCGACCCCCGCCCCCGGGCCCAGACCCCGCCCCCTCTGATGGTCCGAAGCACATGAGGACTGGATGGGACATGCGGCGGACGTGGACGACACCGACAGCCCCTCCCACCAACAGCAGGTACTTACTTGTCCATCGCGGCCGGGCGAGAGTTTGGCCTGCGCCAACGTGTGCAGGATTTCGTTTAGGAGGGGGGAGTCCTACGAGGGACGCCGTGCGTTTACAGTCAAGACAAGGAGGAAAGAAAAAGAAAGCATTCAATGCAAACACAGCAGAATCAGGCCGGAGCCGAACCCGGTTCAGCTCCAGAGAGAGTTCAGCAGCTTAGACTCTAAAAAGATTTGACACCATTTTCACTCCAGAAAAAGAGACTCCTGTTTGATACTTTTACTGAAGGTTAAAGCCTGCTGATGGTTTACATCTGTGATCTGTTCAGAGAATATAAAGCCAGCAGAGCTCTTAGATCCAAGGACTCAGGTCAGCTGGTCCAGTCCAGAGTCCAGACTAAACATGGAGAAGCAGCATTTAGCTGTTATGCTGCAAACAAGTGGAACAAACTGCCAGTGGAGATTAAACTTTCACCAAATGGAGACATTTTTAAATCCAGGTTAAAGACATTTCTGTTCTCATGTGTCTATGCATGAAATCTGCACGCTATCTTTGAACTTATCTGGACTGTTGCTGGTTTTTAAATTCATTTAAATTATTTTATTTGTTTCTCTTTATATTCTTTTATGTATTTTAATGCTTCTTCCACTCCCTGCTGCAATGCTTTTATTTTATGTAAAGCACTTTGAACTGTTTGTACATGACGTGCTATATAAATAAATTTGATTTGATTTTGAAGGTCAGACTCATACAACAGCTGCTGATTAAACAGGATGAAACTCAGACATCAGTTCTGCCCTCCTTACTCTGCATGCACATATGGTGGATAACAAGGCTTAAGGGCGTCGTTTGACCACGAGCAGCAGCCATCGAACCAACACTGTCGCAGGCGATGACCCGACGGACTCCTGAGACCAAAATAATATGAATAAAATATCCAAGTGACACCTGCTACCATCAGGTGTAAAATACTGAAGAATAAACACTGAAGGGAGACGTTTTCAATCATTTTAATTAGGGCAACGATAACAATGTTTAATCTAATTAATCACATGATTTCCCTGATTAATCACGATTAATCGCATTTGTACGCAGAATCCAAAAAATGAATCCAAAAGTAGCGTATAGCTTTTAGCATTTAGCTTTATTTTAAATGTGCTGCCATATGAATGAAAGTGCCATAACATTTGTTGTGCAAACACACTTTTAACATCAGCATCTTTCTGTAGTTTTTATGTAGAAGCCTCGCTCCACTGTCTGTTTCCTTGAATGACTTGCTGCTATCAGTTGTGTGTTTTGCCTTTAAGTGATATTTTAGACTGGAACTACTACGCTGAGAAGACAGTTCAACTTGGCAGAGTTTACAGATGACTTTGGTTCTGTCGACTCCGCCG
This sequence comes from Odontesthes bonariensis, assembly GCF_027942865.1. NCBI lineage: Eukaryota > Metazoa > Chordata > Actinopteri > Atheriniformes > Atherinopsidae > Odontesthes > Odontesthes bonariensis. The sequence goes on from NC_134519.1 coordinate 2,719,931, forward strand.
TCTGGAAGAACTTTAACATGAAAATGGCCGAGTAAAAGTTCCGTACCCTTCTCCATGTTTGGTGGATCCGCCGATTACTTTCTTTTCCTGTTCCACAGCAGACAGCAGCAGACTTTTACAAAATAAAAGCCTGTGAGCAACAGACTTTTACAGAATAAAAGCCTGTGAGCAACAGACTTTTACAATAATATAATAAAACAGGGGTGGTCCGTGGCAGTGTCCCATGTACAGAGGGTACAGTCCTCGCTGCAGCTGGCTCCGGTTCGAGTCCCGCATCTGACGGCCTTGTGCTGCATGTTGTTCCCCCTCTCTCTGCCCCCTGCTTCCTGTCTCTCTGAACTTTCCTATCCATTAAAAGGCACAAAAGCCCTCTTTTTTTTGTAATTAAAAAAAAAATAAATAAATAAAAAATGCGTTAATGCGTGATAAAATATTTATCGGCGTGAAATAATGAATGCGTTAACAAGATAATAATGAGTTAGCTTGCCCAGACCTAATTTTAACAGATGTTTGATCAGTAAGAATAGCTGTGATTCATCACTGCGACTCCAAACCTGAGGACAGTGAACGTATGTGGATCCTGAGCTGCTGTTCGTCAGGTTCTGGGAATCAACCAAGTCATCCAACTGTAACCCTCTGACTCAGAATATGCTCCTCCTCAGGCACAGCTCAGGACTCAGGACTGGAGTTTCTGTAGGATAGAAATCACCGCTGAGCTCCAGACGGTGAGACCTGAGGCACATTCTCTGAAAAATCTGAGCTGGAAACAGCTTCAACAAGACGTTTAACAACACTTGAGATCAAGCGTCCTTTCCAGAAATTCATCTTAAGAAACCTGGTAAAGCAGAAAATCAGCAGACACCGTGGTCTGCCTACATTTATCCCCCGACTGTTGACGTGCAGCGGGCTCACGTGCACATAAATACCGTATCTGCAGCAGATTTTACTGAGGCCTCTGCAGATATAACCTCTGATATCTAATCTGAACTGAATTTTAAGAGCCGGTCCAGTTCCCATCCCTATACACCAGCTGTTTATTCTCACGATTCCGCTCTAAACTTCAGCTTAAAAAAAACAAAAACAATCTCATACAAAGACGGAACATAACATTTTGTGGATTAGTTTCCAATTTCTGTCTTATCCCATAAATTGCTGAAAACATGGGATTAGAGAGGAATGAAAGAAGCCTGTTGATCGCTTTGTTTGCCTTCATCGTCTCAGACGGAGCTGCACTTTGTTCGTGTAACCGCTGCTTTCACACATCAGACTCGAGGGTTTGATTACCAACGGTCCGACTTTAACTCAAAGATCAGCTGCTGCCGTCTTCACTTGGTGTCTTTTTTTGGTCACTGCTGCTGAACGGTTAACTGCATTTGTGCGAGGGTATTTCCCATCTTTAATGAACAGCGCATGTTTCCTTGTTTTCATGCTCAGATGTTGTTCTGTTCGCCCTAAAAACTCTGTCCTCACAGAAGATCCCCCACAAATAACACTCTGCTCGCTTGTGGATTGTTGCGAAACAAAATCTTAGCCAACAGAGAGCCAGATGATGTCACTGCCTCCTCGTGGGTGAGTCCCAACAAATGACTACAGCGTACAGACTGGAGCAGACCTCCGGCCGGCATAAGTTTCCCAAACAAATTAAGACCAAGGAAATGGTCACAGATTTTAGGAGGAACGTCTCAGACGCCTCCCGGTTGTAATTAGTGACCAGTTTGTTAAGGTGGTAGAGAACTACAAACACCTTGGTGCCAATTTTAACAATAAGTTTATCTGGTGAGTTGAGCTCATCCGAGCACTTTTCCCGCATATTTTGCAACCTTCATGGAACGGGTTTTATTGTTGTTCTATTGAATCAGTTTTTACTTTTTCTTTCTTCTGCCGGTTTGGTTTTCTGTTAAAAACAAAAACAGACCAGAGTGTTGCAAAGGTGTGCAGCAAAGTTGCAGGAACATCTTTAAACAACTTTCTCAACGAGGCTGGTGCACGGTCTCAGTCCATTTTATCTGAGCCACATCACCCTCTTTGTAACGAGGTTTCCCCTTCAGGCCACAGATCCAGTGCAGGACCAAAGGTCGCCTCATTAACATTCAATGATTATTTATTTTTACATTTCATGATTTTCATCTTGTTTTTACCCTTGCACTTTACCCGCACCTTTTAACAACTTGTATCAGAACCCTTTATATGTTGAATGGTTGTCCGTTACTGCTTAGGGGTGCAACGGATCAAAAAACTCACGGATCGGATCATTTTTCGGATCAGCAAAAAAAAAAAAAAAAATTAAAAAAAATAGACAAGACAAAAAAACATGTTTTGTCTTTTTCTTTATTAACACTTTTAAATTATTAACGTGGCTCGAGCACGTTCAGCATGTGTTTAAAGCCCTTGTTTTGCACAACTGAATATGGCCTCATGTCTGCACCTATAAACACACCGATAGCGTTTGTGATCGCTTTAGCCCGGTCGGATTGTGAAGGAAGGGGCTGCTTAAACACCGCGGTGATGAGCGGTTGTTCACCCGCTTTCGGTTTCACTCCTGTCGGTGAAACACCGGGGTGATGTCGCTCCAAATGCGTGGCCATGCTCGATGTGTTTCCACTGTTGTGTGGCTTTCTTGTGCCACAGTGCCTACACACCGTCACGGTTTTATCCACCAACCTCTTTCCTTCTTCATTAAATTTGACAGGGAAGCCAAAATGCTCCCAAACAGGGGATTTAAATGACGTGGGGCGTTCCTCCGCTCGCCATGACCACGCTGTGTTGCAGGTTAGGGGTTTTCTTTATGTTAGCTATCGCTATGTCAGCTACGTGTTATGTCTGTGTGGTAACCTAGGCGACAGGTTGGCGTGGCAGCGCGAGTATATGGAAACAGACAGAGGCAGCAGTTATCGTTACTGTAGTCACCGAAGTCTAGCCTACTTTTATTTCTCATGCCCACTGTTCTACGCTGAGGACAATAAATCACAAACGAGCCACAGGACTGTTTGCTTATTGAAGAGGGAACTGTTGCAGACTTTTACCCAGAGCCTGGAAAGTAGCTCTGTCCCTGGAACTAGCAGGAATGGTAACGGCTGTGTGAGGACTGAACATGAGCACAATTTTTTTTTTTCATAAATCAATCCGCGGTCATGTGTGTGCCGAACCGAAATAATTGATCCGAACGGATCACGGATCAATGATGATCCGTTGCACCACTATTACTGCTGCCGCACACTAAATTGCCCCCTCAGGAGACAATAAAGATTACCTTGAACCTTTGGTGATGTCATGGGTCGCTGCTTATGTAATATCGCTCCACCTTTTCTTTCATAAGGCACAGCACGAGTAGACGTGGTTATGGTTGAAAAGCAAAGTTTCCCCGGCTGAGTTGATAGCCGTCTGACAGCAAAGGGAGATGCCATGGAAATGAGGGAACCTTAAAATGAGGAACAACAGTTTTGGAAAACTGTGATGGACATTGTTCGTAATTCCCATCTTTCCCTGAACTCCGAGATGAAAACCCTGTCCAAGTATGGCTCTAAAGCAACAGAGATATGGAGTTCTAAATGTGGGCTCTGATCCAGATATATGCTAAGTTCATCATCTAAACACCACACAGACGCCTCCACCCGACCGCTGAGATGCTAAACAAAAGCAGCCTGCATGAATCAGACAGAAAACCAACTGAGATACGATGCATCTTCGTGTGGTTCAAACACACAACACATCCCTGATTTCCTGTTCTTTGTTAGTTTAAACTGTAACTCAGAGGGGTTATCAGACCTCAGGGTGATTAAACGTGTTAAAACAAGTGGAGCTCCTGGTAAGCAGCATGATGGGCTTGAGTTTAACTCTTATCAGCTCCCAGGAACAGGTTTCATTACGCGAAGGAACCTGCAGTGTTTGTCAGAAACTCACACCTTAGTTTGAAATAAAAACCACGATGAGCGATAACATAATGACCACCACCTGAGACAGAGAAGGTCCTAATTATGGCCAGAAAACAGCTCCCAGCAGGCAGGACTGGGACAATGTCAGGATACCAGGATGTCAGCTGTGGGCTCTTTCTTTACCAAATTCAATACAATTATTTTAATCAAATATAATCTTTCAAATAGAGCTTGTAATCTGCATTTTTTTAAAAAAAACCTGCACAAGGTTAAAAAGAGAGTTCTGATTTGACAGGCAACAGGAACCCAACAAGAGCGAAGCATCCATGGACTGTGGATGGCTGGAGGCGAGACTCAGAGATGAATCACCAAGGAGACGATGCTGGAGCCTGATTGATGAGGAATATTGATTTTCAGTCTCCAAAGAATTCAGGCTGTCAGATCAGACAGAGGAGCTGAAACTAAGGACTGACGGGAGTTGTTTTCTAGATTAATTCCATGATTTTTCCCCTCATTATCATTAATTACAGCATTTCTATGTAATATTTCAGGTATTTAGGTTTCACAAAGCCAGAATGTTAATTTCTGTGATCCCTGCACCAAAGAGAAGCAAAGAGATTTGTGCCTGAGGAAAACTCGTAATAAACCCCCGAGGGGAGCCCGACGACCAACCAACGGCCAACCGACCCCTACAGACAAACCGGTTGATATGTCCAGAGTCCTGGAAGGAAGCTTCGAACATTTTTCATTTTATATGTGAACATTGCAAGCTGGAAACGACAAAAACAGAGAAAAGTAAAGAAAAGAAAAAGACAAAAACGTGAAAGAACGTGGTCACAAGCTGCCTCCCGAGCTCACGTTTATCTAAAGTAATCTACGATAGCGGCTCTGAGTGTTGCAGATATTATGGGATGTTACCGCCCCTCCCTAAAGGCTGTTTGCTTCAGGAGGTCATAAATACCGGACACCAAAGCCACGCCCCCAGGAGCACCTGTGGCCCGACGCCCGCCACCTTTGCACCCGTCAGAGGAGGCGTGGAGCACAGCCCCGTCGGGCTGAATCCACACCGACTTCTCCACTCAGACAGATCGAATGAAAGCAGCTCCGGCTCTGTTACGTTTGACAGGTGTGATCTATTTTAAAACTTTCTATTTTTACTGCCAGCAGAGCTGCTCTGTTCCTCCTTACAGGAAACGTTAAATAAAGACGAGCAGCTGAAGCAGAAGTTCTGCTCAGACAGCTGGATTTCACCTTCACACCTGTTGGCGGCGGCTCGGCTCGGGTCTTACCTCTATGCTGGTGCTAAGGCTGGGCAGAGTGTCCGAGGTCACCGTTGTGCTTTGAAGGCTGGAGAAGTCCCACAGGTTGACGGGCGCCATGGGGTCCGCCACCTTGGAGGACTCCGTCCATCTCTGACTGTCCAATAAGGTCACTTCGTAGAATTCCTGGATATCTGTAACAGAGAAAAACACACCGTTAACAAACATTAAAGAGGTCTCGGACCGAGTTCTGGAGCTGGTTCCACCTCAGAACCTTCTCAGAACCACCACAGATCCAGCCAGAATGATCTCCGCTCGATTATATCAAACATGAAACCCAGTTGAAGCCCAGTTTTTATTCTCAACTCTACACTTTTATTTTTAAGGTCCCATGACTTGTTTTTCCATGTTTTCTGTCTGATTTGCAGTGTTAAAATGATGCATTACCACCTTAAATGCCACCCAAACCATAGAAAATAAAAAAAGAATACGCATGTTTTCGTATTTTTCTGATGAAGGAACTTGTTTTATCCAGTAACCTCAAACTCTTGAGAACATTTCACTCACACAGTTTCAGAGACTTACTCTACATATTGTGTCCTGATGAGGATTCAGGAGCCATAAAAGCTTCTTAACTGGTCTAAAGACTACAAAACATCTGGCTTCTGAGCTGAGTGTAACCGTGTTTAATCTGCTTTCAGTCTCGTGTTAAATAACTCACTCACAGATATTTATCGGCTACGGCTCTGATCGGTGTCTGTAAGAAATGAGATCCCCAACATCAGTCTGTTAAAGTGACTGCATTCAGTTAATCACAAATTGGTCTCTTTTCCTTTTCAATAGATCCCACGGCATGTTTTTCCCATGTTTTCAGCTATAAAACCTGAAAACATCTGGCTCCTGAGCAGTGGAAAAGTGTTTAATCTGCATCCTGTCCCGTGCTAAATGACACTCACAGGTATTTATCGGCTACGGCTCTGATCGGTATTGATGTGAACACGACACCCCGGGTGTGAATGTTAATTTAAAGGAAGGAAGCAACAAAAATGAACAAAGTTAGGCCAGTTAGTGGCTGAAGTTAAAGATTTCTGAATCATTAAATCAAACAAAGGTTGAACTGACTGCAAGTAATGAGATCGGAAACATTTAATGTCGGTCTGTTAAAGTGACCGTATTCAGTAAATCACAAATTGGTCTCTTTTTCTTTTCAATAGGTCCCACGGCATGTTTTTTTCCCATGTTTTCAGCTATAAAACCTGAAAACATCTGGCTCCTGAGCAGTGGAAAAGTGTTTAATCTGCATCCCGTCTCGTGTTAAATGACTCACTCACAAGTATTTATCGGCTACGGCTCTGATCGGTGTTGATATGAACACTGTAAGAAATGAGATCCCCAACATCAGTCTGTTAAAGTGACTGCATTCAGTTATGGTTTCCCATTTTTTCTGCTTTATCTTTAGACTCAAAGTGATGTATTACCACTAGGGCTTAATTATTTAACGCCGATAAATATTTAATTGTGCATTAACGTAAAACAAAGTAAACAAGTAAACAAAGTAAAAGACAACATTAGTTGTTGTAATCATTAAGGAAATAGCATTCTTAGCATTGTCGCTGGTACCAATAAATAATCAAAGTAATACTGGCCACTTTAGCTGCTTCTCAACCAGCGGCAGAGTCATTCCCCAGAGGCAATCTGCAGGGTCAGAACTAGGATTCTTTAACTTCCACTTCTCCTCTGCATCACATTCACACAGTTACAGCAAACACCACCAAGCATGGAGTAATAAAATAAAAATAAACTAGCAGGTAACATCACCGCTACAGGTGTGAAGCTCACGGAGCTAACCGGCGCTACTTCCTGTTTCACTTGTTTCAACATAAAAGCACGTATTTCAAAATAAATAAAAATGAAAAAAACCTCCTGCATTTACTGCCAAGTTGAATTGTCTTCTCAGCGTAGTAGTTCCAGTCTAAAATATCACTTAAAGGCAAAACACACAACTGATAGCAGCAAGTCATTCAAGGAAACAGACAGTGGAGCGAGGCTTCTACATAAAAACTACAGAAAGATGCTGATGTTAAAAGTGTGTTTGCACAACAAATGTTATGGCACTTTCATTCATATGGCAGCACATTTAAAATAAAGCTAAATGCTAAAAGCTATACACTACTTTTGGATTCATTTTTGGATTCTGCTTAAAAATGCGATTAATCGTGATTAATCAGGGAAATAATGCGATTAATTAGATTAAACATTTTAATCGTTGCCCAGCCCTAGTTACCACCTTAAAAAAGTATATTAATGTCTTAGTGTATTTACGCAGAAGGAACTCGTTTTATTCAGAAATCTTAAAACTTAATCTTAAACTGTATTTATTTTTATTATTATTATTGTTGTATTATTGTTATTTTCTATTTGTTTATTTATTTTAGAGTGTCTGGGCCACATGGGTGGTGGTATGTTTGATGTTTTGTATTAGGGTGATTTGTCTTGTTGTTATCTGTCTATAGTTGAGACAGATATTTGTACATATATCTTGATTCCTGTTATTTTGTTATTAATGGGACATTTGTTGTTTGAATAGGAAAATCAATAAAAACACTTTGATTATTATAACTGATTCCAAACTAACTAAAATATATTCTAACTGCCCAAAGAATACTAAATTGACAGAACTTATGATTTACAAACATAAATGGCCACAACACGACAGTTTTCTGTACAAGAACCAGCACGATTCCGGCGTTGGCGAGAGACTGAAGCTGTAGGTCGATGTGAAACTTTAAATAGTTTGTCTGATTTAACCCTTTGTGCGGTCTTAACATTGTGTTTACTCTCTTTGTCCTACGGGTCAAAAATGACCCGCCCTACCAAAGCCCCAAAATAAAGCAACTTAATTGAATTTTAAATCCAAAATCTATTTTGTATGATGAAACCACCTGTTATTTATCTATTCAACTCAATTCAATACATGTTTTATCATGTATTTTTTCTTACACAATACAAAAAGACAATCAGCAGCTTTCAGGATTACACAAACCAACAGTTTGGACCAACAGTTTTCTTGTTTTCTCAGTTTTCTTTGACATAATAAAGGTTTATTATTATTGCTATTATATAAATGTGAAGTAATTACTTCTGAATTAATTATATTGAAAGGGAAAAAAACAGGGAACTTTTTTCTGGAGTTTAAAGGAGAAGTTCACTATTTAAGACCTTGAGTCCCAGTTCCAGCTTGTTTATCAAGAATTAGAAATGAGGAGACCATTTTCACAACAATAGCTCATTTCTATCCATTTTGGCTGTTTTGGCTGGTCCATCCTGCTGCTACAGACAGGCTTCCATTGGGCACTCTGTTCAATGTCCTTAAAACAATACTAATGTTAATTTTAAAGAAAAGGTCAACTCACCGGGTGGTTCGTGGATGTTCCTGTGTGTCCCAAAAAAAAATTGCGTTGCGAAATAAAAGTTATTTCTTGCTTTATTTAGCATTTTGTAATCCAATTGTATTCCGTTTGGAAGACTTTTCACTTTCACTGTCAGATCACTGCGCCGGGGCTAGAGCCTCAGACTCACATATAGAGCGGATGTTTACGTGCGTCGTGATTTAGCATGAAAAATAGTTCCTGAACAGCAAAGAACACGGATTACACGGATGGAAAACCATAAAATGCGCCAACATTTTTTTTTTTTAATACCACGAACCACCCGGTGAGTTGACCTTTTCTTTAAAATTAACATTAGTATTGTTTTAAGGACATTGAACAGAGTGCCCAATGGAAGCCTGTCTGTAGCAGCAGGATGGACCAGCCAAAACAGCCAAAATGGATAGAAATGAGCTATTGTTGTGAAAATGGTCTCCTCATTTCTTATTCTTGATAAACAAGCTGGAACTGGGACTCAAGGTCTTAAATAGTGAACTGTTCCTTTAAATGTTTTTATAATTCACGGGTCATAAATGACCCATAAGACAATCTTTGTACCCTAGTGGTGTACAGCCCACATGGAAACATAAACAAAAATAAACTTTTTCTAATGATGGGGTCCCTTTAGGAAAAGTCATAGAAAGATAGTTTAAGGTATTTTTTCTACAGCTAAACATGGTCGTGGCTCACTTTTGACCTGCAAGACAACAAGGAGGGTTAATTTTGTTGGCGTTGCTTACAGCGAAAAGTTGAGCAATGTTGAGTTAAAATCGGTTGGCGAAGGAGCCAACCAATCAAATCATGCGATTTGGAACGCCGGCCACCGAACGTTGAAAACGTGGGTTAAACCCTGGAAAACTCCTGGGATGGATGATGAACCCCAGCGCTTTATAAACAGCCTGCAGCCCAGCGGCCACATCCAACACTTTATTTTTGGAGGCACAATCCTGAGCAGAGCTTACAGGGAGCGCAGGTCTAAAATAACCGGGCTTTCTTTGGCTCAGCGAGGCAGCTGACCGCCCAGCCGCCACAGATGTTTCCTCGTAAAACCGGCAGATCACCACTTCAACAGCTACTCGCCGTGACCGCTGGCCTTTAAGCCTCCGGGCTCATCAAACTGCTTCACAGGGTTCACTCGGTTTTATTTAACCCGGCGAACGCTGGCGGAGGAGCAGCGCCACGACAAACCCAAGAAACCGAAGAATCACTGGCAGCTGGCGGATTCCTCTGCGGGTTTACGGCCTCCAGCCCGGATATCTGGAATGTTTCCACACATTTATCTTCCATCAGCAGAGATTTAACCGGTTTAAAAACAGCTGCAACATCAGCAGATTGTTTCTCAGGTGAGTAACAGTCTGAGATTCTGCATCATCATCATCTTTACCAACCAACCGAGCACAAAACTAAAAATATCCAGGAGGAAAGACATCAGCAGCTGCTGCTGCCCATCAACCTGGGAAGGTTATAAGGCCGTTTCCAAACTATCTGGAGTTTCTACAGAGAGAAAGAGCTACATCTCAGACTCTGCGGGCCTCAGTTAGCATGTTAAAGGTTAAAGGTTAAAGGTCACCCCAAGGTCAGAAACCCAAGAGCTACATCTCAGACTCTGTGGGCCTCAGTTAGCATGTTCAAGGTTAAAGGTTAAAGGTCACCCCAAGGTCAGAAACCCAAGAGCTACATCTCAGACTCTGCGGGCCTCAGTTAGCATGTTAAAGGTTAAAGGTCACCCCAAGGTCAGAAACCCAAAGAGCTACATCTCAGACTCTGCGGGCCTCAGTTAGCATGTTAAAGGTTAAAGGTCACCCCAAGGTCAGAAACCCAAAGAGCTACATCTCAGACTCTGCGGGCCTCAGTTAGCATGTTAAAGGTTAAAGGTCAGATGTGAGGCCACTGCTGCTACCAGCTGTTGGATGAGGGGTTCACTTAGTTTCTCACTCACTGCTGCTACCAGCTGCTGGATCAGGGGTTCACTTAGTTTCTCACTGCTGCTACCAGCTGCTGGATCAGGGGTTCACTTAGTTTCTCACTCACTGCTGCTACCAGCTGCTGAATCAGGGGTTCACTTAGTTTCTCACTCACTGCTGCTACCAGCTGCTGGATCAGGGGTTCACTTAGTTTCTCACTCACTGCTGCTACCAGCTGCTGGATCAGGGGTTCACTTAGTTTCTCACTCACTGCTGCTACCAGCTGCTGGATCAGGGGTTCACTTAGTTTCAGGGAACAGAACAGAATCAAACAGTCAACATAAAAGCTGAAATGAGGTGATAAAAACTCTCTGAAGACTAAAAATAGTTCCAGATCGCAGCATTTCTAAAAATAACGAGCTTCCTTTTTCCTTCCTCGTTCCAACTTGAACACAAAGCAGCTCTTTTTCAGTCATTTGTCCAAAACTTTAGAGTAAAAAAAACTCTTTTTAGAGACGAGAAAGACAACCGAGCCACAACGGTTACAACAAAACATGACCTCTGACCTCTGACCACCTGAAACTTACTTTCAGCAGCGATGAGCAGAAAGGGAACAAGTTAAAGTCTGGTCAGGTTGTAATGGTCCACATCCACTCAGCTGTGCCGTAAAGCAAGTCACATGTCTGATGACATCACACGATTTAAACCATAAGCCGGACTGGAACAGATGTTTCACCGCCTGAAAACACCTGGACCGACCTGCTGCAGTCCAGATGTTTCACCGTCTGAAAACACCTGGACCGACCTGCTGCAGTCCAGATGTTTCACCGCCTGAAAACACCTGGACCGACCTGCTGCAGTCCAGATGTTTCACCGTCTGAAAACACCTGGACCGACCTGCTGAAGTCCAGATGTTTCACCGCCTGAAAACACCTGGACCGACCTGCTGCAGTCCAGATGTTTCACCGTCTGAAAACACCTGGACCGACCTGCTGCAGTCCAGATGTTTCACCGCCTGAAAACACCTGGACCGACCTGCTGCAGTCCAGATGTTTCACCGTCTGAAAACACCTGGACCGACCTGCTGAAGTCCAGATGTTTCACCGCCTGAAAACACCTGGACCGACCTGCTGCAGTCCAGATGTTTCACAGTCTGAAAACACCTGGACCGACCTGCTGCAGTCCAGATGTTTCACAGTCTGAAAACACCTGGACCGACCTGCTGAAGTCCAGATGTTTCACCGCCTGAAAACACCTGGACCGACCTGCTGCAGTCCAGATGTTTCACCGTCTGAAAACACCTGGACCGACCTGCTGCAGTCCAGATGTTTCACCGCCTGAAAACACCTGGACCGACCTGCTGCAGTCCAGATGTTTCACCGTCTGAAAACACCTGGACCGACCTGCTGAAGTCCAGATGTTTCACCGTCTGAAAACACCTGGACCGACCTGCTGCAGTCCAGATGTTTCACCGCCTGAAAACACCTGGACCGACCTGCTGCAGTCCAGATGTTTCACAGTCTGAAAACACCTGGACCGACCTGCTGCAGTCCAGATGTTTCACCGTCTGAAAACACCTGGACCGACCTGCTGAAGTCCAGATGTTTCACCGTCTGAAAACACCTGGACCGACCTGCTGCAGTCCAGATGTTTCACCGTCTGAAAACACCTGGACCGACCTGCTGCAGTCCAGATGTTTCACCGTCTGAAAACACCTGGACCGACCTGCTGCAGTCCAGATGTTTCACCGCCTGAAAACACCTGGACCGACCTGCTGCAGTCCAGATGTTTCACCGTCTGAAAACACCTGGACCGACCTGCTGCAGTCCAGATGTTTCACCGCCTGAAAACACCTGGACCGACCTGCTGCAGTCCAGATGTTTCACCGTCTGAAAACACCTGGACCGACCTGCTGCAGTCCAGATGTTTCACCGCCTGAAAACACCTGGACCGACCTGCTGCAGTCCAGATGTTTCACCGTCTGAAAACACCTGGACCGACCTGCTGCAGTCCAGATGTTTCACCGCCTGAAAACACCTGGACCGACCTGCTGCAGTCCAGATGTTTCACCGTCTGAAAACACCTGGACCGACCTGCTGCAGTCCAGATGTTTCACCGCCTGAAAACACCTGGACCGACCTGCTGCAGTCCAGATGTTTCACCTACTGAAAACACCTGGACCGACCTGCTGCAGTCCAGATGTTTCACCGCCTGAAAACACCTGGACCGACCTGCTGAAGTCCAGATGTTTCACCGTCTGAAAACTTCCTCAGTTGATTACTTATACAAGTATGGGAAAAAATGTATTACAAGTTTTAGAAATTTGTATGTTTAATTATGCAAATTAGTCATTATCTCATTAAATATGCGCACATTTTAATATATTTCCGGAAGATAGATCTGAACATATGATAAAGCCAGGTGCAAAATTCTTTTTTCATTTTGTTTACACACAGAGTGAAAAGAAAGTTACAGAGGGATTTCAGGATATCTGCTTTCATTTCCTAGGAAATCAAAATGTACTGCCCATAGCCTAAAAAACATTGATTTTCGCCATATCTTTTTATTATAATGTCACATAAATCAGGCCAAGAATGATTTATCAACAAATCCTTCTGTAAATATCTTCAGAATACTGCTTAATGTATAACTGGAAAGTTTGGTGTTAGTAGGTGCTCCATAGGCTGAGATATTGATGCTGGAAAAATACAAAAAAATGATTTTGAGAAAACGGCATTTAGAGATTTAAATAGGGGAATTCATTTTGGTAAATTTGGGCGAAACGCACTGCCGCGATTAAACAAAATGTGATGAAATAAACATTTTAATTTATGTTTTGAAATAACATAACTGGCCCAAAATCTAAAAATTGACCACTGCATGAAACGTCACTGTTTTTGCCCGCCGTGTCTCGCCTTAAATACGATGAAAAGCGTCTCCAGAAGGCTGAGAGCTCGGCACACAGTCCCATTATTCAGTGTGGAACAGTTATTTCTGACTGAACGCTGACGTCCGCTCCTAAACTCGATGGCTGTGATCACGTTAAACACTTAGTCTGACACAGGAGCTTCTGCTGTGGCCTCTAATAAAAGACCACACCTATTCAGACTGCCGTTGCTATCAGCAGCTCCCTGTGGAAAACACACAACCACACCCAGAGCAACACGAGTCATTCAGATCCCACCGACAACCTCACACTGCTGGCTCAGCTTCCTCAGATCAGAGAGGCTGCTGGAGGGCGTCCAGGGGCAGAACCCATCACTCAGGGGCAGAACCCATCACTCGGGGGCAGAACCCATCCCTCGGGGGCAGAACCCATCCCTCGGGGGCAGAACCCATCCCTCGGGGGCAGAACCCATCCCTCGGGGGCAGAACCCATCCCTCGGGGGCAGAACCCATCCCTCAGGGGCAGAACCCATCACTCGGGGGCAGAACCCATCACTCGGGGGCAGAACCCATCACTCGGGGGCAGAACCCATCCCTCGGGGGCAGAACCCATCCCTCGGGGGCAGAACCCATCACTCGGGGGCAGAACCCATCCCTCGGGGGCAGAACCCATCACTCGGGGGCAGAACCCATCCCTCGGGGGCAGAACCCATCCCTCAGGGGCAGAACCCATCCCTCGGGGGCAGAACCCATCCCTCGGGGGCAGAACCCATCCCTCGGGGGCAGCACCCATCCCTCGGGGCAGAACCCATCCCTGTAGACCCCGTTCCTGCAGACCTCAACAATGCAGAAAAATGGGAAGACCAGAGAAATCTGACTGAACACCATCAGACCTGAACTTTGGGAAAGAACCAGTTTCAGAGCAGAAAACAAACGCGTTCATTCCGTCATTCCTGCCTGTGGCCATCAAACTGTATAATTCCAGTTATTCATCTCATTATTTATTTATTTCATTACTTCACTATAACCCGGTCATGTGCAATAATAATAATAATAATAATAATAATTATTAGGTACAGAGCAGCATTGTAAATACTGTTTATTGTATATACTGAGATTTTCCTTATCTTATTCTTATATCTTATTTTTTACACTGTTAATATGGGATGGGTGTAATTTTATTTTACTGTATGGGGATGTAATTTTGCTTTATCTTTACTTTATCTTATTTTGTCTTATTGTATTATATTTATTTTGCTCTATTGTATTTCCTGACTCAATCTTTATTTCTGTAAACGAGTGCACTGCAGAAAAGGAATTTCCCACAAGCGATTAATAAAGTAATTCTGATTCAATCTGAGGACGGCGAGGTGACGGCGGCAGCTTTCCCGCTGCTTACTGTCGGGGCGGCGTGCTCAGGGATGTTTATTCCCACATGTTTAACACCCCCGAGTCTCCGGCTGAGCAGATAAAGCCCGGTTCATTACAGGTGAGCAGCTCAGTGCAGGTTAGAGGAGGGGAAACGGTCAGGTTTAACCTTTTATTGCACAAACTATAAGGTTCCACGTGCACCGATCCATCCATCAGCAGACGGTAAAATGTGCCACTTTCTGGCTGGAGCCTCAGTAAACCAACCAGCTCCAACCCGCGTCAACCCGCTCCAACCAGCTCCAACCCGCGTCAACCAGCTCCAACCAGCTCCAACACGCGCCATCCAGCTCCATCCAGCTCCAACCAGCTCCAACCCGCTCCATCCAGCTCCATCCAGCTCCAACCCGCTCCATCCAGCTCCAACACGCGCCAACCAGCTCCAACCAGCTCCAACACGCGCCAACCAGCTCCATCCAGCTCCAACACGCGCCAACCAGCTCCATCCAGCTCCAACCAGCTCCATCCCGCTCCATCCCGCTCCAACCAGCTCCAACCAGCTCCAACCCGCGCCAACCCGCGCCAACCCGCGCCAACCAGCTCCAACCAGCTCCAACCAGCGCCAACCAGCTCCAACCAGCTCCAACCAGCTCCAACCCGCGTCAACCAGCTCCATCCAGCTCCAACCAGCGCCAACCAGCTCCAACCAGCTCCAACCCGCGTCAACCCGCTCCAACCAGCTCCAACCCGCGTCAACCAGCTCCAACCAGCTCCAACACGCGCCATCCAGCTCCATCCAGCTCCAACCAGCTCCAACCCGCTCCATCCAGCTCCATCCAGCTCCAACCCGCTCCATCCAGCTCCAACACGCGCCAACCAGCTCCAACCAGCTCCAACACGCGCCAACCAGCTCCATCCAGCTCCAACACGCGCCAACCAGCTCCATCCAGCTCCAACCAGCTCCATCCCGCTCCAACCAGCTCCATCCCGCTCCAACCAGCTCCATCCAGCTCCAACCAGCTCCAACCCGCGCCAACCAGCTCCAACCAGCTCCAACCAGCGCCAACCAGCTCCAACCAGCTCCAACCCGCGTCAACCAGCTCCATCCAGCTCCAACCAGCGCCAACCAGCTCCAACCAGCTCCAACCCGCGTCAACCAGCTCCAACCCGCGTCAACCAGCTCCATCCAGCTCCAACCAGCTCCAACCCGCTCCAACCAGCTCCAACCCGCTCCAACCGCTCCAACCAGCTCCAACCCGCGTCAACAGCTCCAACCAGCTCCAACCAGCTCCAACCCGCGCCAACCCGCTCCAACACGCGCCAACCAGCTCCATCCAGCTCCAACCAGCGCCAACCAGCTCCAACCAGCTCCAACCCGCGTCAACCAGCTCCAACCCGCGTCAACCAGCTCCATCCAGCTCCAACCAGCTCCAACCCGCTCCAACCCGCGCCAACCAGCTCCAACCCGCTCCAACCAGCTCCAACCAGCTCCAACCCGCGCCAACAGCTCCAACCAGCTCCAACCTGCGCCAACCCGCTCCAACCCGCTCCAACCCGCGCCAACCCGCTCCAACCCGTGCCAACCCGCTCCAACCCGCTCCAACCAGCTCCAACCCGCGCCAACCAGCGCCAACCAGCTCCAACCCGCGCCAACCAGCTCCAACCCGCGCCAACCAGCTCCAACCCGCTCCAACCAGCGCCAACCCGCTCCAACCAGCTCCAACCCGTGCCAACCAGCTCCAACCCGCTCCAACCAGCGCCAACCAGCTCCATCCAGCTCCATCCAGCTCCATCCAGCTCCAACCAGCTCCAACCCGCGCCAACAGCTCCAACCAGCTCCAACCCGCGCCAACCCGCTCCAACCAGCTCCAACCCGCGCCAACCAGCTCCAACCCGCTCCAACCCGCGCCAACCCGCTCCAACCACGCCAACCAGCTCCAACCGCTCCAACCCACGCCAACCAGCTCCAACCAGCTCCAACCCGCTCCAACCCACGCCAACCAGCTCCAACCAGCTCCAACCCGCTCCAACCAGCTCCAACCCGCTCCAACCCGCTCCAACCCACGCCAACCAGCTCCAACTCGCGCCAACCAGCTCCAACTCGCGCCAACCAGCTCCAACCCACGCCAACCAGCTCCAACCCGCTCCAACTCTAACTAGCACAAACTATAAGGTTCCACGTGCACCGATCCATCCATCAGCAGACGGTAAAATGTGCCACTTTCTGACTAAAGTCTCAGTAAATAACTCACCTACATCATGTTGGCAAACCAAAGGAAAACTAGAAAGAGCTGTTCCTGTGAAACAGCAGTGAGGATGCTTATGAGCTGAATGGGGATAGCTGACTAAAAAAAAGCTGAAAATAGTTCAATTTCAGCAGTAAAAACTGTTGCTAAAGTATTGGTTGAAGGAATATTGTGATTTTTTGTGTACTACCAGACTTAACATTGGAGTTAGTCAGAGCATTTGAGAGGTTGATCTCGCTTAAAGGCTCATAGCTGAAATTCTGTAAATGTGAGCTCTTTAGTAGTTACATTGGCTGAAAGAGGACAGTTTTTCCTACATTTTAACGTATAATTTGTTTCTCTAAGTTAAACTGTATGAGAGTTAGAGGAATTTGTTTGAAAAAACTGAAACATTTGAAACTTATCAGCACGCACTCAACTATGTGCTAATTCATAAAAATCAAGAAGGAGCAAAATGTTCTTTTTTTTTTTTTAAACTGTCATTTCAAAATTGGCTGAAGATTTGAAGAAGCTGAAACAATTGGTAATAGCTGAATGTCTTGTGAACATTCATGTTGTGTCATGTGAACAACGAGCTGAAAGTACATGAACATAAACCCAGAATCTGAGTCAGAACCAGAGTTAGTTCAGTTCTGAGCAGCTTTAAGGTGAATATCTGCAGATGTTTCCATGGTAACAGCTGCAGAGATTCACTGGAACATGTTCCAACATGAACATAAACCCAGAATCTGAGGCAGAACCAGAGTTAGTTCAGTTCTGAGCAGCTTTAAAGTGAATATCTGCAGATGTTTCCATGGTAACAGCTGCAGAGATTCACTGAAACATGTTCCAACATGAACATAAACCCAGAATCTGAGGCAGAACCAGAGTTAGTTCAGTTCTGAGCAGCTTTAAAGTGAATATCTGCAGATGTTTCCATGGTAACAGCTGCAGAGATTCACTGAAACATGTTCCAACATGAACATAAACCCAGAATCTGAGGCAGAACCAGAGTTAGTTCAGTTCTGAGCAGCTTTAAAGTGAATATCTGCAGATGTTTCCATGGTAACAGCTGCAGAGATTCACTGAAACATGTTCCAACATGAACATAAACCCAGAATCTGAGGCAGAACCAGAGTTAGTTCAGTTCTGAGCAGCTTTAAAGTGAATATCTGCAGATGTTTCCATGGTAACAGCTGCAGCTGATTCACTGAAACATGTTCCAACATGAACATAAACCCAGAATCTGAGTCAGAACCAGAGTTAGTTCAGTTCTGAGCAGCTTTAAAGTGAATATCTGCAGATGTTTCCATGGTAACAGCTGCAGAGATTCACTGAAACATGTTCCAACATGAACATAAACCCAGAATCTGAGGCAGAACCAGAGTTAGTACAGTTCTGAGCAGCTTTAAAGTGAATATCTGTAGATGTTTCCATGGTAACAGCTGCAGAGATTCACTGAAACATGTTCCAACATGAACATAAACCCAGAATCTGAGGCAGAACCAGAGTTAGTTCAGTTCTGAGCAGCTTTAAAGTGAATATCTGCAGATGTTTCCATGGTAACAGCTGCAGAGATTCACTGAAACATGTTCCAACATGAACATAAACCCAGAATCTGAGGCAGAACCAGAGTTAGTTCAGTTCTGAGCAGCTTTAAAGTGAATATCTGCAGATGTTTCCATGGTAACAGCTGCAGAGATTCACTGAAACATGTTCCAACATGAACATAAACCCACAATCTGAGGTAGAACCAGAGTTAGTTCAGTTCTGAGCAGCTTTAAAGTGAATATCTGCAGATGTTTCCATGGTAACAGCTGCAGAGATTCACTGAAACATGTTCCAACATGAACATAAACCCAGAATCTGAGGCAGAACCAGAGTTAGTTCAGTTCTGAGCAGCTTTAAAGTGAATATCTGCAGATGTTTCCATGGTAACAGCTGCAGAGACTCACTGAAACATGTTCCAACATGAACATAAACCCAGAATCTGAGGCAGAACCAGAGTTAGTTCAGTTCTGAGCAGCTTTAAAGTGAACATCTGCAGATGTTTCCATGGTAACAGCTGCAGAGATTCACTGAAACATGTTCCAACATGAACATAAACCCAGAATCTGAGGCAGAACCAGAGTTAGTTCAGTTCTGAGCAGCTTTAAAGTGAATATCTGCAGATGTTTCCATGGTAACAGCTGCAGAGATTCACTGAAACATGTTCCAACATGAACATAAACCCAGAATCTGAGGCAGAACCAGAGTTAGTTCAGTTCTGAGCAGCTTTAAAGTGAATATCTGCAGATGTTTCCATGGTAACAGCTGCAGAGAGTCACTGAAACATGTTCCAACATGAACATAAACCCAGAATCTGAGTCAGAAGCAGAGTTAGTTCAGTTCTGAGCAGCTTTAAAGTGAATATCTGCAGATGTTTCCATGGTAACAGCTGCAGAGATTCACTGAAACATGTTCCAACATGAACATAAACCCACAATCTGAGGTAGAACCAGAGTTAGTTCAGTTCTGAGCAGCTTTAAAGTGAATATCTGCAGATGTTTCCATGGTAACAGCTGCAGAGATTCACTGAAACATGTTCCAACATGAACATAAACCCAGAATCTGAGGCAGAACCAGAGTTAGTTCAGTTCTGAGCAGCTTTAAAGTGAATATCTGCAGATGTTTCCATGGTAACAGCTGCAGAGATTCACTGGAACATGTTCCAACATGAACATAAACCCAGAATCTTAATTCAGTGTTTTTTTGTTTTATTTTGTGTTTATTCTGTTTTATTTATTTTTTTCTGTTTCTTTTTGTTTTTTTTGTTTTATTTGGTGACTTTGGGTCACTAGACTAGGTTGTCTGTTCTGTGTGGACACAACACTGGTTCATCCCTTGAGTTAGGAGCCTTTTAAGTGGCTTAATGAAGAAAAAACACATTCCTCTGAAGATGCTCAGGTACAAGGACTGAATGAGGGAAGAAGCAGAAAATGTCCAAAGAAAAGCTCTGAAAGAGCTCCAGGAAGCTGCAGAACTGCTGATCGGGACACTTTAAAGGTTCCAGGTGAGTTCAGGTGCAGCTCAGAGGCGGTTCAGCTGGTTTACAGACCCTTCAGAGAGGGATTACATCTCCCTGCTGGAGCAGCTGGGAGCTCCCAGGAGGCTCTGGAGGAAGTTTGTGCAGACGGGCGTCTCTGCTTCCTGCTTCTTTCTGTTATTTTTAAGACGGACGGAATAATTTGGCGTTCTAAGGAAACATGCAAACATGGCGAAGTGCCGACCTTTGGCTCCTGAAATAAAGAACCTGCGGCTGAAAATCTTCAGGGCGGAGAAGTGAAAGTCGATTTATCTGACACCATCTGCCAGAGGAATCAGGCCAGTGTGAACGGAGAGAAAGCAGGAAAGCAGCGAGGCTGGCGGCGCCGGGTGGATTATAGGCTGGGGGTAATCATCGTGTCCTCGGAGGGATTACACCGGCCTCCGCCTGCTGCACACATCTCATTATTACACCGGCCTCCGCCTGCTGCACACATCTCATTATTACACCGGCCTCCGCCTGCTGCACACATCTCATTATTACACCGGCCTCCGCCTGCTGCACACATCTCATTATTACACCGGCCTCCGCCTGCTGCACACATCTCACTTTGGGGGAGCTGGCAGATTGGAAATCTATTTTTCATCTCTGACATTCGGCCGCTGAGACGACAGGGTGAGCGTGACAAGCGCACCCGGCCCGGGACGCACGGGTGGTCCGGTTAAAGCGGGGGGAGCCCGAGTTGGAGATTATTTAAAGTCGTGAGTCGCGGCAGCAGCCAGCCAGCGGCAGGCCAGCAGCGGCGGCCGGCAGCGGCAGCCGGCAGCAGCAGCCAGCCAGCGGCAGCCAGCGGCAGGCCGGCAGCAGCAGCAGCCAGCCAGCAGCGGCAGCCGGCAGCAGCAGCCAGCCAGCAGCAGCCAGCGGCAGGCCGGCAGCAGCAGCAGCCAGCCAGCGGCAGCCAGCAGCGGCAGGCCGGCAGCAGCAGCCAGCCAGCGGCAGCCAGCCAGCCAGCAGCAGCCAGCGGCAGGCCGGCAGCAGCAGCAGCGGCAGCCAGCAGCGGCAGCCAGCAGCAGCCAGCCAGCCAGCGGCAGGCCGGCAGGCCGGCAGCGGCGGCAGCCAGCCAGCCGCAGCAGCCAGCCAGTCGCAGCAGCCAGCCAGCCGCAGCAGCCAGCCAGCCAGCCGCAGCCCAACTAGCTCTAACCAGCTCCAACTAGCTCCAAGCAACTCTAACCAGCTCCAACCAACTCTAACCAGCTCCAACTAGCTCCAAGCAACTCTAACCAGCTCCAACCAGCTCCAACCCACTCTAACCAGCTCCAACTAGCTCCAAGCCTCCAACCAACTATAACCAGCTCCATCTCTAACCAACTCTAACCAGCTCTAACCCACTCTAACCAACTCTAACCCACTCTAACCAGCAAAATGAACAAACAGCGGGCCTAAACCAGAAATTGTGGAACTCCGCCCACATGTATTTAACGGCCGTATCTTCTGATTGACAGCTCTCTGAGCCAATAGGAGCCTTGTGTGGTGTCCCGTCCCTCTTCTGCCTGAAGTCAACTTGTTGAGTTCTGATCAAACTGTTCACCTTTACTCCCACAGCAACAACAGCCGGGGTTAGGGGCAGATTCCAGTTGCCCCAGTGGGGGGGGAGCAGCTGCTGGGCTGGGTTAGGGTTAGATCCCAGCAAGATGGGAAGCCTTTCTGAGGTGTGAGGCAGGAAGATGAGGAAACGGGTCACTGAGCTCACACCTTAATCTATAAGTGATGAAGATGCTGAGAGGCAAACTGAACCCGAGCAGAAACTGAGCATCTTATTCGCTTCACCTGGTTTAACTGGTTCAGTCGGATACAAACGCTTTTCTTCTTTAAAATGGACGGATGAAGCCAGCTTCTGGTGGAAATGTTCTGCTGTCAGCTGCACTGAGGAGCATGCATCTTCCATCCAGCAGCAGCCTCAGAGGATATCAGAGCCCAGTGGATAAACTCTATCTGAGGCTAATGTTCCAGCAGAGTTAGCTACAGACTGTGGATGAACTCTATCTGAGGCTAATGTTCCAGCAGAGTTAGCTAAAGACTGTGGATAAACTCCATCTGAGGCTAATGTTCCAGCAGAGTTAGCTAAAGACTGTGGCTAAACTCCATCTGAGGCTAATGTTCCAGCAGAGTTAGCTAAAGACTGTGGCTAAACTCCATCTGAGGCTAATGTTCCAGCAGAGTTAGCTAAAGACTGTGGCTAAACTCCATCTGAGGCTAATGCTCCAGCAGAGTTAGCTAAAGACTGTAGATGAACTCTGAGGCTAATGTTCCAGCAGAGTTAGCTAAAGACTGTGGATAAACTCCATCTGAGGCTAATGTTCCAGCAGAGTTAGCTACAGACTGTGGATGAATTCTATCTGAGGCTAATGTTCCAGCAGAGTTAGCTACAGACTGTGGATGAACTCCATCTGAGGCTAATGTTCCAGCAGAGTTAGCTACAGACTGTGGATGAACTCCATCTGAGGCTAATGTTCCAGCAGAGTTAGCTACAGACTGTGGATGTGTAGCAGCCACTTTTCATCCCACTGTTTTAACAACTTGGTCCAGTTCAACGCTGGACTCAAGAAGCTGAGCCACAAAGAGGGATCAGTTCCAACTCTCAGAGCCTGAACTTCAGAGCAGGGAAATGGAAGCATCTGAGAAATAACTCCTCCTGGTTTATTTATTGAGTTATTTTCTCCTTTAGCAGCAGCTAACGCTAACAGCTTAGCTAATGAAGGTGACGTACACCAGCTTCTAAAGAGTTATTGCTGTTCCTTTAGCGGCAGCTAATGCTAACAGCTTAGCTAATGAAGGTGACGTACACCAGCTTCTAAGGAGTTATTGCTGTTCCTTTAGCAGCAGCTAACGCTAACAGCTTAGCTAATGAAGGTGACGTACAGCAGCTTCTAAGGAGTTATTGCTGTTCCTTTAGCTGCAGCTAACGCTAACAGCTTAGCTAATGAAGATGACGTACACCAGCTTCTAAGGAGTTATTGCTGTTCCTTTAGCTGCAGCTAACGCTAACAGCTTAGCTAATGAAGATGACGTACACCAGCTTCTAAGGAGTTATTGCTGTTCCTTTAGCTGCAGCTAACGCTAACAGCTTAGCTAATGAAGATGACGTACACCAGCTTCTAAGGAGTTATTGCTGTTCCTTTAGCAGCAGCTAACGCTAACACCTTAGCTAATGAAGGTGACGTACACCAGCTTCTAAGGAGTTATTGCTGTTCCTTTAGCAGCAGCTAACGCTAACAGCTTAGCTAATGAAGATGACGTACACCAGCTTCTAAGGAGTTATTGCTGCTCCTTTAGCAGCAGCTAATGCTAACAGCTAACGCTAACAGCTTAGCTAATGAAGGTGACGTACACCAGCTTCTAAGTAGTTATTGCTGCTCCTTTAGCAGCAGCTAATGCTAACAGCTAACGCTAACAGCTTAGCTAATGAAGGTGACGTACACCAGCTTCTAAGGAGTTATTGCTGCTCCTTTAGCAGCAGCTAACGCTAACACCTTAGCTAATGAAGGTGACGTACACCAGCTTCTAAGGAGTTATTGCTGTTCCTTTAGCAGCAGCTAACGCTAACAGCTTAGCTAATGAAGATGACGTACACCAGCTTCTAAGGAGTTATTGCTGTTCCTTTAGCAGCAGCTAACACTAACAGCTTAGCTAATGAAGATGACGTACACCAGCTTCTAAGTAGTTATTGCTGTTCCTTTAGCAGCAGCTAACGCTAACAGCTTAGCTAATGAAGATGACGTACACCAGCTTCTAAGTAGTTATTGCTGCTCCTTTAGCAGCAGCTAATGCTAACAGCTAACGCTAACAGCTTAGCTAATGAAGGTGACGTACACCAGCTTCTAAGGAGTTATTGCTGCTCCTTTAGCAGCAGCTAATGCTAACAGCTAACGCTAACAGCTTAGCTAATGAAGATGACGTACACCAGCTTCTAAGTAGTTATTGCTGCTCCTTTAGCAGCAGCTAATGCTAACAGCTAACGCTAACAGCTTAGCTAATGAAGATGACGTACACCAGCTTCTAAGTAGTTATTGCTGCTCCTTTAGCAGCAGCTAATGCTAACAGCTAACGCTAACAGCTTAGCTAATGAAGATGACGTACACCAGCTTCTAAGTAGTTATTGCTGCTCCTTTAGCAGCAGCTAATGCTAACAGCTAACGCTAACAGCTTAGCTAATGATGATGACGTACACCAGCTTCTAAGGTGTTATTGCTGCTCCTTTCTGAAAGATGAACATCATTGTTCCCACTTTACTTTGTTAGCTGAAGCTTTCTAGCTGAACGGTTCCGTTCTGTAACTCAGTGTTTCCCAACCGGGGGTACGCGTACCCCAAGTGGTACGCGGAGGTACTGAAGGGGGTACGCGGCGCACAGGGAGTTTTTTATTTTATTTATTAAGGCGTCACACTTTTATGGACGACTGTTTATGAAGGAGACTCCAGTTTTTATATATTTATATTTCAAGAAAATGTTTTTTATTCTTATGTTGAATTAAACTGAGGTTAAAAAAAAGAGAGAAAGCCTGAGAATTTTATGTTCAAGTTAAGGATATTAAATAAAATGATTTTCATGTAATAACCACTGTGTTGCTCTACTTTTGGAGAATCATCGCACGCGTTGTATGTTTGAGGGGGTACTCAGGCCAAAAAAGGTCGGGAAACACTGCTGTAACTCATCAACCGGCAGCTGTGTGGATAAGGTGTGTTTCCAACACAACACCGGCCCTCTCCTCACTCTCTGTGTGCTAACGTTACATTATCGGCATGTTTCTGATAAAGATGGAGGTGTCCCAGTACAACTGTTTAATGAGGTTAATGTATCCAAAGTGTTTAAAGGCAGTAATTACGGTACACATGCATTACTACATCTGCAGCTTGGTCCATCACTGCTGATGAGAAAGCATTGTTTGCTAGCATCTGCTGCTAGCTTACAGCTACATGCTAACCTGTTTCCCTCTGGGATCCACAGAGGAACTATCTGTATCTGTATGCAGCGCTGGAGGGTTTCTGGGGAAAACAGGAAACCGTTTCAGAAACGTTTACAAATCAAATAAAGAATGTGGAGTAATTAGGAGGGGAGTGTAACTCCTTCACAAGCTGATGATTCAGTCAAATGAGTTTAAACTCTGCAATAAAACCTGCTGCCACGTTGGTCGCAGCCTTCGGTAACACAAGCGCTTCAGGACATTTTTAAAGAAAGAAGCTTTGGGTTTTATCTGGTGACTCTTTCGTTCACTCCTGGGAATCCCAAACCTGTCCGACCACATTCCTGCTGCTTCGGTTAGGCCCTGCAGCCGTTTGCCTGAGCACCGTTAGCTCGGCTTCTGATCCACAAACACACCGACATGTTTCACTGCATCCTGCTCAGATGAGCGTTTCACTGGCTGCACGATGAAGAGGGAGAAAGGCCAAAGTCGAGCTCATATTCTCCCTGTTTACAAGTTAAACTGAGCACCAATAAAGAGCCAACATGGCTGATCCGGGTTGTAGCACTTGTTTTAAACATGTGCGAGGCACAGGGTGGCCGTGCCACTGCCATTTATAACAAACATCTTGCATACAACACTGAGCTATTCAAATAATCCACAGATTTTAACTTTAAACATGCATGTAGATGGCACAATGAATCCTCAAAGCATCTGTGGACGGCACACGTCTGCACACAATTAGTGCGAAAAAAACTGAAAAAAAAAAAAATATTATAAATCTTTGGTTGATTAGACTCTCATCAACCAAAGATTTCGCACCCCCCCTGCAGTACCCCCGCGGACCCCCTGTTGAAGACCTCTGAGGTAATCTATAGATTATTCAATCGATTGATCGCAGAAGAAATAATTTACCAATTGTCCAGCACAATAAACACAAGTTGCTACTGTGGTCAGATTGTTCAGTTTTACAGTGAGATTCACACTCTGTCCATCAATCAGAGAGAACGAACGAACGAATCGCTCGGAGCGAACAGACGGATGCGATCAGTGGACACAGAACTACCCACAAGCCTCAGGGTGAAACATCCCAAACTTTAGAGCCGTCCTCAGATCTGTTCCTTAAATCTAAAAATAAATCCTTCAGCATCAGTTCAGAGAGCTCCAACACAACGATCATAGAACTGAACCAGAGAGCTCCAACACAACGATCATAGAACTGAACCAGAGAGCTCCAACACAACGATCATAGAACTGAACCAGAGAGCTCCAACACAACGATCATAGAACTGAACCAGAGAGCTCCAACACAACGATCATAGAACTGAACCAGAGAGCTCCAACACAACGATCATAGAACTGAACCAGAGCGGTCCAACACAACGATCATAGAACTGAACCAGAGAGCTCCAACACAACGATCATAGAACTGAACCAGAGAGCTCCAACACAACGATCATAGAACTGAACCAAAGAGCTCCAACACAACGATCATAGAACTGAACGTCTCTGAACCAGAGAGCTCCAACACTACAATCATAGAACTGAACCAGAGAGCTCCAACACAACGATCATAGAACTGAACGTCTCTGAACCAGAGAGCTCCAACACAACGATCATAGAACTGAACCAAAGAGCTCCAACACAACGATCATAGAACTGAACCAGAGAGCTCCAACACAACGATCATAGAACTGAACCAGAGAGCTCCAACACAACGATCATAGAACTGAACGTCTCTGAACCAGAGAGCTCCAACACAACGATCATAGAACTGAACCAGAGAGCTAAAACACAACGATCATAGAACTGAACCAGAGAGCTCCAACACAACGATCATAGAACTGAACCAGAGAGCTCCGACACAACGATCATAGAACTGAACCAAAGAGCTCCAACACAACGATCATAGAACTGAACCAGAGAGCTCCAACACAACGATCATAGAACTGAACCAAAGAGCTCCAACACAACGATCATAGAACTGAACCAGAGAGCTCCAACACAACAATCATAGAACTGAACGTCTCTGAACCAGAGAGCTCCAACACCACAATCATAGAACTGAACCAGAGAGCTCCAACACAACGATCATAGAACTGAACCAGAGAGCTCCAACACAACGATCATAGAACTGAACCAGAGAGCTCCAACACCACGATCATAGAACTGAACCAGAGAGCTCCAACACAACGATCATAGAACTGAACCAGAGAGCTCCAACACAACGATCATAGAACTGAACCAAAGAGCTCCAACGCAACGATCATAGAACTGAACCAGAGAGCTCCAACGCAACAATCATAGAACTGAACCAGAGAGCTCCAACACAACGATCATAGAACTGAACCAAAGAGCTCCAACACAACGATCATAGAACTGAACCAGAGAGCTCCAACACAACGATCATAGAACTGAACCAGAGAGCTCCAACACAATGATCATAGAACTGAACGTCTCTGAACCAGAGAGCTCCAACACAACGATCATAGAACTGAACCAGAGAGCTCCAACACAACGATCATAGAACTGAACCAGAGAGCTCCAACACAACGATCATAGAACTGAACCAGAGAGCTCCAACACAACGATCATAGAACTGAACGTCTCTGAACCAGAGAGCTCCAACACAACGATCATAGAACTGAACCAAAGAGCTCCAACACAACGATCATAGAACTGAACCAGAGAGCTCCAACACAACGATCATAGAACTGAACCAGAGAGCTCCAACACAACGATCATAGAACTGAACCAGAGAGCTCCAACACAACGATCATAGAACTGAACCAGAGAGCTCCAACACAACGATCATAGAACTGAACGTCTCTGAACCAGAGAGCTCCAACACAACGATCATAGAACTGAACCAGAGAGCTCCAACACAACGATCATAGAACTGAACCAGAGAGCTCCAACACAACGATCATAGAACTGAACCAGAGAGCTCCAACACAACGATCATAGAACTGAACGTCTCTGAACCAGAGAGCTCCAACACAACGATCATAGAACTGAACCAGAGAGCTCCAACACAACGATCATAGAACTGAACCAGAGAGCTCCAACACAACGATCATAGAACTGAACGTCTCTGAACCAGAGAGCTCCAACACAACGATCATAGAACTGAACGTCTCTGAACCAGAGAGCTCCAACACCACGATCATAGAACTGAACCAGAGAGCTCCAACACAATGATCATAGAACTGAACCAGAGAGCTCCAACACAACGATCATAGAACTGAACCAGAGAGCTCCAACACAACGATCATAGAACTGAACCAAAGAGCTCCAACACAACGATCATAGAACTGAACCAGAGAGCTCCAACACAACGATCATAGAACTGAACCAGAGAGCTCCAACACAACGATCATAGAACTGAACCAGAGAGCTCCAACACAACGATCATAGAACTGAACGTCTCTGAACCAGAGAGCTCCGACACAACGATCATAGAACTGAACCAGAGAGCTGCAACACAACGATCATAGAACTGAACCAGAGAGCTCCAACACAACGATCATAGAACTGAACCAGAGAGCTCCAACACAACGATCATAGAACTGAACCAGAGAGCTCCAACACAACGATCATAGAACTGAACGTCTCTGAACCAGAGAGCTCCAACACAACGATCATAGAACTGAACCAGAGAGCTGCAACACAACGATCATAGAACTGAACCAGAGAGCTAAAACACAACGATCATAGAACTGAACCAGAGAGCTCCGACACAACGATCATAGAACTGAACCAGAGAGCTGCAACACAACGATCATAGAACTGAACCAGAGAGCTAAAACACAACGATCATAGAACTGAACGTATCTGAACCAGAGGGCTCCAACACAACGATCATAGAACTGAACCAGAGAGCTCCAACACAACGATCATAGAACTGAACCAGAGAGCTCCAACACAACAATCATAGAACTGAACCAGAGAGCTCCAACACAACGATCATAGAACTGAACCAGAGAGCTCCAACACAACGATCATAGAACTGAACGTCTCTGAACCAGAGAGCTCCAACACAACGATCATAGAACTGAACCAGAGAGCTAAAACACAACGATCATAGAACTGAACCAGAGAGCTCCAACACAACGATCATAGAACTGAACCAGAGAGCTCCAACACAACAATCATAGAACTGAACCAGAGAGCTCCAACACAACGATCATAGAACTGAACCAGAGAGCTCCAACACAACGATCATAGAACTGAACCAAAGAGCTCCAACACAACGATCATAGAACTGAACCAAAGAGCTCCAACACAACGATCATAAAACTGAACCAGAGAGCTCCAACACAACGATCATAGAACTGAACCAGAGAGCTCCAACACCACGATCATAGAACTGAACCAAAGAGCTCCAACACAACGATCATAGAACTGAACCAAAGAGCTCCAACACAACGATCATAGAACTGAACCAGAGAGCTCCAACACAACGATCATAGAACTGAACCAAAGAGCTCCAACACAACGATCATAGAACTGAACCAGAGAGCTCCAACACAACGATCATAGAACTGAACCAGAGAGCTCCAACACAACGATCATAGAACTGAACAGCGAGTCAGAGTTCTGACAACCAAACCAGACAAACCCAAGTCCATGTTGGGGTGAATTTAATCATTCCGCCCCGTCTGTTCACAGCAAACAAACGGCCACAGACTTTACGACTTCTCGCCCCGCTGAGACCAACAGATGAAGCAAAGAGGAGGAACAGGACGAGGTCAGCAGCACAAACCAGCTCTGCTTTGGTCCTCTGATCTTAAATAAATCCTCCCCGATCTGATCAATATGAACCAACGCGTCGGCTGTGATCCAGCAGTCGTTGGGCTGCTGTTCCCGTGTTCTCACAGTTCAGCGTCTTATTACAGTCACAACGGGTCCTGACCGATAAACACGAGCAGCATCAGGTCCGCATTAAAGTAACTAAGCCACTTTTTAAAGGAGTCATCAGTAATCGGATTACTTTTTAAAAAAGGTAACTATGCCATCACTGCTCATGGCCGAAACAAAATATCGATACTTATCGCAGTATCGATCAAATTGCTCAGCCCGAGTTACAGCATTACTACCGCCATCTTACAGGCTTTTTAACAGTGACTGCTGAGTTCTTCTCAAATTGATTTTTATTTATTTATTTAGTCATTTATTATTATTATTATTATTATTAGTTAGTAGTAGGCAAGGGCAAGGCAATTTTATTTATAGAGCACAATTCGTACACAAGGCAATTCAAAGTGCTTCACAGCTACATAAGATCACAATAAAAATTTAAAAAAATGAAAAAAACAATTAAAAATAATCATTAATTAATTAATTTAAAAGTGAAGAGTGCAGATAAAATACTTTCAGGTATCATATGCACAGCTACATAGAACTGTTTTCAGCCTGGATTTAAACATTGTCAGTAGTATTTTTATTAGAATTTGTATTATTATTGTGTTTGTTGTTAATATACAATCATTGTAAATATTAATCATTTTTTTGAGCAACTTGACCAATTTGAATTTCCCCCATTGGGGGATGAATAAAGTATTTTTCTATTCTTCTATCTGAATCCTCTGCAGCGACAGTCATGAATGCTGTTTGCAAACACAGTTACATGAAGCCAGCCCCTGGTTCTGGATTACACCGTGTTCGGGTCGCCTGTGGATCACAGGGGCCAGCCTACCTATGAGAGCCTGGAAGAGGTTGCTCTGGAAGATGTCGATGACCCTCTGGATGGAGTGCCGGAGCTGCCGATCCTCGGCGTGGTTCAGCTTGGCCCGGTACTCCTCCAGCAGCAGCAGAGCCCGCTGAGCGTCTGGGAGACAGAAGAGGAGGAAGCAGAAGGTGAGCCGGGGATACGACAGCATCGCATCAGCATCGCATCAGCAGCTAGAACTCCTGAAAGTGCTGAAAACGCCACCTGCACCAGCTAAATGCAGACACCACAGAGCTGGAGAACACCGTAAACTCCCAAATATAGAAACATTTCAGGCTGTGGGCAGCTTTCAGGTCAGTATAAACCAGAGATGGGACCAAGTCACACATGTGCAAGTCTCAATTAAGTCTCAAGTCTTAGCTTTCAAGTCCCAAGTAATTTTTTCTTGGGCAACTCACCTTATTATTGCAGTTTTACCTGCAGAATCTGATCTTAATAAAGTGAAAACACAAAGATATAAGTAACTGTCAGTAAACATCATTGGCCAATGTGTCCAACCTGTCCACCCCGTATCATATCAAGCTAACGTTAGCTAACTACCGGCTAGGCTAACAG
This sequence comes from Odontesthes bonariensis, assembly GCF_027942865.1. Taxonomy (NCBI): domain Eukaryota; kingdom Metazoa; phylum Chordata; class Actinopteri; order Atheriniformes; family Atherinopsidae; genus Odontesthes; species Odontesthes bonariensis. The sequence goes on from NC_134519.1 coordinate 2,751,143, forward strand.
GATAATATTAGCTAATTTGACAGCACTTACTGGTCAGAATGGATCTTCAAATGACGAACAAAGTTGGAAGTTATGCTAGATGCTTAACACTTAAGTCATTGAGTCTCAAGTCTTTTATTTTTTGTCAAGTCAAGTCACAAGTCATCAGAACAGCAACTTGAGTCGAGTCCAAGTCACAGTGACTTGAGTCCCCATCTCTGGTATAAATACAGTCAGGTGGATATAAGGCAGCTTTCAGGTCAGTATAAATCAGAGATGGGGACTCGAGTCGCTGTGGCTTGGACTCGAGTCGCTGTTTTGATGACTTGTGACAAAAAATAAAAGACTCTAGACTCGACTCAGACTTGGAAGTTAAAGACTCGGCACTTGACTTGACTTGAGACACGATGACTTGAATGACTTGAGAGTTATTCAGTTCATGTTTTCAGTTTGAATATAAAACTAATAAATTAATTTAAAAAATAACATGGATTACCCGGTAGGAGCGCAGGCTGAGAATGGTGTCATGATTGGATCCCTACCCTGTCAGTCAGCCATGCCCTCTCTGCATACCTTAGTGTTTATTGGAGAGAATAAACTCATAACAGCTCAGTGCAAGACATGCGGCATCAACATCTCAGACAGCCAGACGACAACTTCCAACTTTGTTCGTCATTTGAAGATCCATTCTGACCAGTAAGTGTTCGTCAAATTAGCTAATATTATCCCGTTAGCCTAGTCGGTAGTTAGCTAACGTTAGCTTGATATGATACGGGGTGGACAGGTTGGACACATTGGCCAATGATGTTTACTGACAGTTACTTATATCTTTGTGTTTTCACTTCATTAAGATCAGATTCTGCAGGTAAAACTGCAATAATAAGGTGACTTTGATTTCCCCAAGAAAAAATTACTTGAGACTTGAAAGCTAAGACTTGGGACTTGCACATGTGTGACTTGGTCCCATCTCTAGTATAAATACAGTCAGCTGAATATAAGACAGTTTTTCCACCAGAGACGTGCAGAAATGTCCGTAAATCGGGCTCAGCGGAGGTGAAGCAGGAGCTCACGTTTTTCTAACAAGGCGTCAAACTTTCCGTTTCTGCTGCCAAGGAGACAACCGGCGGTCGATTAGGCTGAAATCACAAAGCGATGACTCCAGATTTAAGTCGATTAAATGAGTTGGATAATCCGTTATGACTTTTATAAGGATGAGCTGGGCTGCAGCTAACCGTGACCCTCCATGCGGATTAATCTGATCATCGTTCAGATACTCAAACACATGTGGAGACACAAACGCTTGTTCGGCTGTTTAAAGGGACTCATCACCAGGTCAGATTCAGGTTTGTGGAGCATCCGAACTTCTGAATCTGAATGTAATCCGACGACAAAATGAATAAAATGCTTAAAATAAAACTAGTCCAGGATGAATATGAGATGGATTCATTAAAAGTGCAACCTGCAGGCAGTCTTATAAACAAAGTTTAGACTTAATATTTAAAAATGGAAGATTTTCTCAAGATCACACGTTAATGAATAAGTCATATGAAGATAAAAGGCTCGTTTTCCCCAGAAAACAGGTTGTTATTCTGTCATTTTCTGCCATAAACCCATCGTTTTATGCAACTCTTTGTCGGAGAGTTTCTGTTAAACTACTTTTATTCCCATTTTCTGCTCCGAGTTTAGTTAAATGAGGATTTTAGCAGTTTTATTTAGCTCAGAAGTCAAAGTTTGGACATAAGCAGCAGAGTTATGTTCACGTAAAAGTGGAATAAAAAGTTCCCAGTGTTGATTAAATGAATCAGGATGATCATTTTGGCCATAAACATGCAGCCTTTAGCCGTCAGTTCATCAACTTTTCAGGAGGCGTTGAAACAAATCTGAAGAGATTTTTATAAAAACCTCAAACAGAAACGTGAATCCGACTCATTTCCATTGGTTACAGTGAATGTGTCACCAGAGGGGGCGCTATAGGCTACGTTGTTAGTGGCTGTAATTCAGTAGAAGAAGTTGTTCTAACAGGAAACGAAGCCGGAGGAGGAAAAAACAACAACTGTGGTGGACATCCAGAGGAAAATGCAGAGCGCTCTTCTTAAAGGACACACTTTCATCTCTGGGAACATCCAGGATATTAAATCACATCTGGGAACATCTGGGTTATTTAAATCACATCTGGGAACATCTGGGTTATTTAAATCACATCTGGGAACATCTGGGTTATTTAAATCACATCTGGGAAGACTCGCTGAGTTTATGGATCAGAGCAGAAACAGCTGGAGGGGCATTTTAATCTTTACAGGTCAGATTCATAAAGCCGTTTCCAGTCACCCCGACGAGCTTCGACTTCTCCAAAACGCACAAAAAAAAAAAACCCCAGCTCAAACGGGCAATTAAACTTTTACTTTATCATCTTCCATTAAGGCTTATTCACGTCTTATATATTATATATATATTATATACCTAATGTTATTTGTATATACCTAATGTTTATTCACTATTTTTATTTTATATTTATTTTATTCTATTCTATTTGCTTGTTTTCACTTTAATTGTTTACATATCTTTGTAAAAGATGCCTTTCTGTGTTCCAACTTCAGATGAAGCTTTAAAGAAAAAGTAAATCGGTGAATAATCAGCTCTAAATAAGCCTCAATCTGTCAGTGTTGGGGGGGGGGGGGACAGCGCCTCTGAAATCATCTAAAGGAACCAAACCAGAACACAGATAAAAATGCTTCAATTGAATTAGAAACAAGTAACAAGAAGTCCAAGTCTGTAAAGAAACCTAAAGGCTCTCTAAAGAAAAGACCAGCACAGAATATTCTGTTTTTAGAGCTTTCAGTTTGAATGGAAGCAGCAGAATCTGCAGTTTAAGGGCCTTTAGACCCAGAGGAGACCCGAAGCTTCAGCCTGAGCTGATCCTGATACACCGACCTCCATTTAGAGCTCTTTTCTCCATCATCTTATGGGCAAAATGATAAATAATCCATTAAAAGTTTGAAATTAGATTGTTCTGAGGCTAAAAAAACAAAGATTCCTCTTAATTGTGAGTTTTTCCTTTGACTTTTGGACTGTGAAGTCATACAAAACCAGATATTTCCCAGTTTCACTTTGGACTTGTAATCAGGATATATACCAAACATTCAATTCAATTCAATTCAATTCATTTTTATATATAAAGCGCCAAATACAACAAATGTCATCTCAAGGCACTTAAATAATAAAGTCCATTTCAAGCCAATTGGAATTCAATTAATTGTAATCATAATTATTTATGAAATAATCCAATTCATTCATATAGAGCCAATTCAAAAACTATTTCTTAGCTAAGGAAACCAACAGATTGCACCGTAACTGTTGGTTTCCTACAACATTAGTTGGTCCACTGGCAGCATCACTCAGCTGGGTCACATGGCACCGAAAGGATCGGATTATTGGCTAAATTACAATCAGACTGAGTTATTAAAGTGTAATTCTCCTTGGACATATGGCGGTGAATGAATGGGATCAGAGGCACAAAGCGTGTCATACCCCGGTATGATAGGTGGCGCTGTACCCATTCCAGCTGTTGCTAATAGAGCCACTTCCTGTTGACCTCTTCACCACCAACAACAACAACAAACTCAGGCGTTGGAGAAAGATGGAGAACGCAGAGCCAGATGAAGCTACGTCCCTCTACATTTGCTCTGTGATGAGCTGCTTGTTGCACAAACTCGATGCCCAACGGAGCATTCTCCATCGCGTTGTTTGTTTCTTTCTGACGGCGACAACAACAGGAATATCGTCTCCTTTGACTTCCGGGTCACGACCCCGGGAAAACATCTGGAGCATGCGCAGAACGCAAAGTCTGATTCACCACGTGCTTCAGCGTCTACAAGCAGGTTTAGAGTGACTTTCAACCCAGTTATCTCGGGGTCTGAATCCCATCCGATCCAATTCTTAGTCAGATTAAGGTGTATACATGCACTTAATAACTCAGTCTGATTGTAATTTAGCCAATAATCTGATCCGATCCAATTCTTAGTCAGATTAAGGTGTCTACATGCACTTAATAACTCAGTCTGATTGTAATTTAGCCAATAATCTGATCCGATCCAATTCTTAGTCAGATTAAGGTGTCTACATGCACTTAATAACTCAGTCTGATTGTAATTTAGCCAATAATCTGATCCGATCCAATTCTTAGTCAGATTAAGGTGTCTACATGCACTTAATAACTCAGTCTGATTGTAGTTTAGCCAATAATCTGATCCGATCCAATTCTTAGTCAGATTAAGGTGTCTACATGCACTTAATAACTCAGTCTGATTGTAATTTAGCCAATAATCCAATCCGATCCAATTCTTAGTCAGATTAAGGTGTCTACATGCACTTAACTCAGTCTGATTGTAATTTAGCCAATAATCCGATCCAGTTCTTAGTCAGATTAAGGTGTCTACATGCACTTTATAACTCAGTCTGATTGTAATTTTGCCAATAATCCGATCCAGTTCTTAGTCAGATTAAGGTGTCTACATGCACTTAATAACTCAGTCTGATTGTAGTTTAGCCAATAATCCGATCTTTTCAGTGCCATGTGACCCCACTGACTGATTCAAATGATCTTTAGTTCCGGTGGGGAATCAGAACAACCTAATTTCTTTGGTTTTGGGGGGGTTTAAAGGTCCAACTTTCCAATGAAAACGCGCTGAAATTTATAGAAATGCTAAAAAACCACAGATATACCAGATAACTGAAATACTGTGAGCATTTTGGCTGTTTTTATCCGATGTTAGGGTAAGTGATTGATAGTTAAGCTGCCTCTCTCCCCCGGCGTCCCAACACAATTTAAAAAAAAAAAAAAAAAAAACTACAGATCAAACAATTAGTTGAACAATGACTGAATCAATGAGGTACATCTCATTTCCTCTTCGTTGGGTTTATTGGACAACAATGATTAAAACGATCTTTAGAGCCAGCTGTAAAACAGGATTCATTTCAGGATTAATCTATTAGTGTTCAGGGAGGTTTTTCCTGTTTGATCACATGTTAGGACAGTTATTTAGAAATTATTGCGCATTAAGGCTTTCCCTTTGAAAGAACTCTCCAGTAATGACTGGGAACACCAGATTTACTAAATATAAATATAATTAGGTTGCCAAATGAGCTACTTCCTCCATCTAAAACTAGTTCTCAGTTACTTTATAAACAGAATATTTAACCTGCAATAAAGTGTGTGGAATCTAACACGATTTTAAAGCTAAAAAGCCAAATAATCCTCTGAAATGTTAGGTTTTTCCTTCAACTTCGTACAAAATAAGATGTTTCCTGGTTTTATTATAGTCTGAAGACCAAAAAACTGGTTTGTTTTAGTTCATTTGTGGATTAATTTCAGTTTTAGGTGGTTTAATTTTTCACATCCATGATGGAAATGTGTGAAAGCTCCTCTTAATGTCAAATAAACTTTGGGAAAAGCTGTAAAACACTGATATCAACAATTATTTGAAATATTTTTTGACACTTTCCATAAAAAAAAAAAAAAAACAACATAATGAATAAAGTATAATCAGGTTGCTGTTCACTTACTTTTTTCCACTTCGGGCTCAATTTGTGGATTAATTTCAGTTTTAGGTGGTTTAATGTTTCATATCCATGATGGAAATGTGTGGGAGCTCCTCTAAATGTCAAATAAATTTTGGGAAAACCTGTAAAACACTGATATTCAACAAGTATTTGAAATATTTTTTAGCACTAGCCACAAAAAAAACCCACAAACGTGATGATTAAAGTGTAATCAGGTTGCTGTTCACTTACTTTTTGCCACTTCGGGCTCAATTAGGTGGTTTAATGTTTCATATCCATGATGAAATGTGTGAGAGCTCCACTTAATGTCAAATAAACTTTGTAAAACACTGATATTCAACACTTAATTGAAATATTTTTAACACTTTCCATAAAAAAAACCACAAACATAATGAATAAAGTGTAATCAGGTTGCTGTTCACTTACTTTTTGCCACTTCGGGCTCAATTTGGGGATTTATTTCAAGGATGAAAGCAAAAGTATTCCAACTTTATTCAAATCTGAAGTTTAATGTCTGAAAGTTCTGAAGTGAAGAAGGTTTTTTTCAGCTTTAATGTGTAAATATTTTAGTTTATTTTTAGTTCAGACAAGGTGCCCCAAATCCAACTTGGTTAGCAGCCGCAGCTAACAGGCTAACTTTAACTCACTTCACCTGACCGGCTCGGCACGGCTCAGGGAGGCTAAACTGGGCCGTGTGGCCCGCCTGGAGGGACACCCGTGTCCGCGGGATCCGTATCCGCGTTAGTTTCGGAGTTGTGTTTCTTTCCTAAGAAGCTCCGGCCGGAGTTTTCTCCCGGCAGGTAACCGTTAGTAACCGTTAGTAGCCGTTAGCCGAGCTAGCTTGCTAGTTGCTCCGTGAAGTGAAAGCGGCTTACCTTTCTTTCTGACTGGCATGGTCGGGTCTGGCTCGGCTCGGTGTGGGAGCTACTTCTGCGTTAGCCGCATACACTCCTCGCACGGGACGGGCTTTTGTCGGTTATGACTCCGGTTAAATCCCCGCTGTCACCGCTCCAAGAAAAAAAATAATCTATCCACGACGACACCGAGTTCCCCTCCGAGCTGAACTGACTGTCAGGGGGGAACCGAGCCGTCCAGCGCCAACACCCGCACTAATAATCCAGGCGGCGGTTAGGACCCGGAAAGAAGCTCCGGCGAGACACCGACTCTCCGAGCCGTACTTCCCCGCCTGAGAGGCTCCCTGTGCCGGCGTGCACCGCGCAGGCTGACCGCGGCGGTGGTGGTGGTGGTGGTGGTGGAAAAAGTGGAAATCTAGTTTTCACCGGCTGGGACCAAACTGCTGTGTTTCCAAACTCACTCAGAGTTAAAAAAGAAAAGAAAAAAAACAGTCCGGTTTCCGAGCAGAATGAGCCAACAGCCGCAGGGGGAAGCGATCCGCTCCGGAGCTCCGCAGAAACTTCAAAGTCCGGCCGGGCGGCACACCTTAAAGTCAGGCCGAGCCCAGTCCGATGCGCCCGCACTGCTCCGCACCGCTCCGCACGCTTTCAGCCTGCGTTCTGCTTTCGTGTCAAACTTCAGTGAGAGTAAATCCCTCCTCTCTTTTTCCTGCTCTTCCTTCTCCTCCTCCTCCGCCTCCTCTCTGCTCCCTGCACCTCCCCAGGTCTGCAAATTCCAAACTTTCCTCCAAAATGGCGTCTCACAGGGCTGCAAAACGTGAACATGTGATTTCCAAAAGACTCCCCCCTGCGACCTGCCGCCCAATCATGCAGCTCACCTTCAAGACCGAGGGGGGGGGGGAGGGTCAGGGCGGGGGGAGGAAAAGTTTAGGATTAAAGGAAAGAGAGGGTGAAAGTGTGGGGGGGGCAAGAAGGCAGGAGCAGGGAAAGTGAGGGGGCAAACTGGAAGGGGTTCAAAGTGGGGGGGTGGATCAAAGGGTCGGAAACTTTATGGCATCATTTAAAAGCAGCAAAGTGTGGATGATCAGAGTCCAAACTAAACAATAAATCTGTTTAATCCAGTTTTACAATGCTACAATTGGATTAACATCATGAATAAAGTTGCTGTTCACTTACTTTTTGCCACTTCAGGCTCAATTTGTGGATTAATTTCAGTTTTAGGTGGTTTAATGTTTCATATCCGTGATGAATATGTGTGGGAGCTCCCCTTAATGTAAAATAAACTTTGGGAAAATCTGTAAAATACTGATATTGAACTATTATTTGAAATATTTTTTAACACTTTCCATAAAAAAAACACAAACATAATGAATAAAGTGTAATCAGGTTGCTGTTGCTTTTACAATGGTAAAATTGGATTAAATAGATATTAATAGATAGGTACAGTTCAATTCAAGCCAATTAGAGTTCAATTCATTGGAATACAATTAAAAAATGGAAGTGAATTAGTCCAATTCATGCGTCACCAGCTCAATAAAAGGCAGTCGAGCTAAGGAAGCCCGTCCTCAACTCAACTCAACTTTATTTATAAAGCCTTTTAACACAGCCGTGGCTGAAACAAAGTGCTGTACAACACAAAAAAACAAGGCATAAAACACAAGAACAATGCAAAAACAACAACAGTATTAAAACAATAAAACAATAACAGGAACATCAGCCCCTTTTCACACTGCGACCCGCTACCAAATTGCCACTTCGTCCCGCGTCGAGCAATGTGAACGCTTGGCGTGTTGGTGACCCGTGTCGCCTGAAGCCGAGTTCAGGGGGCGTGGCCTAGTGGCAGAGCGTCACACCAAACACATAAAATGCTGGGCGTGCACAATGACGTAGGCACAAGCCATGCGTCGGAGGTAGGGTTAAATACACCTTGAGGACTCGTTTTTGCAATTTTATATGCAGTTCATGGAGATGTTATTTTACGGGGTGTGGATGGTTACAACGTGGGATGCCGCCGAAGAACATATGCAGAGAATACAAGAGCACTATAGTCCCTGACATGTGGCGGTAAATAACGTCCTCTGCTCGGAGGCTGAGGAGCTCGCGGACCTCCTTGTCTCCCAGTTGGCCATATTAAAAAATGTTTCGAACTTGATGTAAAACAGAGTGAAACTTGTCCTCACCTGTTGCTGTTGTTCTGAATCAGCTGTCCATTCTGTCTTTTAAACTCCTCACGCCACGCCCACGTCCGACCCGCGTCGATTGCGTTCACACCAAACTCGGCTCGGCAGAAAGACTAGGGTCCGACGCGGGTCGGCAGTGTGAACGCAACAGCGGGCACGCTAAATTCGCGGATTAAACGCGGGTTATTCCTCAGTGTGAAAGGGGCTACAGAGTCTCATGCTGGGTTAAAAGCCAGGGAATAAAAATGGGTTTTAAGACGAGTTTTAAAAATGAGCGTGCACGAGGCGCCCGTGGAGGGAAACGAAATGAAAACAGACCAGTTTAAAACATCCTAGATGTCCATAAGTGTTTAATTTGAATAAGTCCAGAACTTTACCCGCACCTGTTATTTTTATTTATTATTTTTATTTATTTATTGTCATTGTTTACATCAAACCAAAAGATGCCTGATAAAGCGTCCGCGGTGAAGGTCACGCCCTGATTGGTCAGCTTCTTGGACGTGTCATTTAAAAAAGTTACGAGTAAAACGTTAAAGTCAGAACTTCCCGATTGGCTGTGAAGGACTCGGTGTTTCCGACACCATAGAGCCTCGTTTCCACTATGCGGTCCGGTACGGGTCGGTACAGTCCGGTACGGTACGGTACGGTTCAGTTCAGAACGGTACGGGTCGGTTCGGAACGGTACGGTACGGTACGGTTCAGTACGGTTCAGTACGGTTCAGTTCAGAACAGTACGGGTCGGTTCCGAATGGTACGGTACGGGTCGGTACGGTATGGTACAGTCCGGTACGGTTCAGTACGGTTCAGTTCAGAACAGTACGGGTCGGGTCGGGTCGGTTCCGAATGGAACGGTACGGTACGGGTCGGTTCAGTTCAGAACGGTACGGGTCGGTTCAGAACGGTACGGTTCAGTACGGTTCAGTAAGGTTCAGTAAGGTTCAGTTCAGAACGGTACGGGTCGGGTCGGGTCGGTTCGGAACGGTACGGGTTTTCACTCAGAGCAGCTTCAGTCCAGCGGTTCTCAGTTGGTGAGTGTGGAGCTTTTCTCTGGACATTTTCTGCTTCTTCCCTCATTTTCAGTCCATTTTTTCTTCATTAAAGCGGCAGTAGGCAACTATTTTTTAGTCATATTAGCTTGAACTGTCATGGGATTCTGGAAGTAGAATATTAAATAGGCTGTTTAGGAAAAATAACGAAATCTGTAGCTCCCTCTGAAGCCTGTAATCATGCTTGCAAAAACCGAGCGCTCCCGGCTGTTTTTAACCAATCAAGTTAGGGTGAGAGGAATCCTACCTGTCAATCACAGCTTGTGCACACGCTGCTGAGCGTGAGTCTGCCCCGGCTTGTGTGCGCTCACACTGGTGTGAACTCACGTGCACAACCTCGTCCACAGAGGGGGAGGGGTTCGGGGGGCGATTCGGAGCTTGTTAGAGGTTGGGGGAGGGACCTGAAAGTTGTATCAGTTCGAATTTTCCGACTTTAGACTCGTTATTTTGAAAACTTGCCTACTGCAGCTTTAAGCCACTGAACTCTGAGCTGTGAACCATTCAGGCAGGAAAAAGGCTCCTAACTCAAGGGATGAACCAGTGCTGTGTCCACACAGAACAGACAACTGAGCAAAGAAGCCGTTTTAAGCTGGATCTTTAGGCACTTTGTTCCCAGCAGCCTGTCACAGAGACTCTGTTTCTGCCTCAGATTCTGGGTTTATGTTCACGTTTCTGCCTCAGATTCTGGGTTTATGTTCATGTTTCTGCCTCAGATTCTGGGTTTATGTTCATGTTTCTGCCTCAGATTCTGGGTTTATGTTCACGTTTCTGCCTCAGATTCTGGGTTTATGTTCATGTTTCTGCCTCAGATTCTGGGTTTATATTCATGTTTCTGCCTCAGATTCTGGGTTTATATTCATGTTTCTGCCTCAGATTCTGGGTTTATGTTCATGTTTCTGCCTCAGATTCTGGGTTTATGTTCATGTTTCTGGGTTTATATTCATGTTTCTGCCTCAGATTCTGGGTTTATATTCATGTTTCTGCCTCAGATTCTGGGTTTATGTTCATGTTTCTGGGTTTATATTCATGTTTCTGCCTCAGATTCTGGGTTTATGTTCATGTTTCTGCCTCAGATTCTGGGTTTATATTCATGTTTCTGCCTCAGATTCTGGGTTTATGTTCATGTTTCTGCCTCAGATTCTGGGTTTATGTTCATGTTTCTGCCTCAGATTCTGGGTTTATATTCATGTTTCTGCCTCAGATTCTGTGTTTATATTCATGTTTCTGCCTCAGATTCTGTGTTTATATTCACGTTTCTGCCTCAGATTCTGGGTTTATGTTCATGTTTCTGGGTTTATGTTCATGTTTCTGCCTCAGATTCTGGGTTTATATTCATGTTTCTGCCTCAGATTCTGTGTTTATATTCATGTTTCTGCCTCAGATTCTGTGTTTATATTCAGATTCTGGGTTTATGTTCATGTTTCTGCCTCAGATTCTGTGTTTATATTCATGTTTCTGCCTCAGATTCTGTGTTTATATTCAGATTCTGGGTTTATGTTCATGTTTCTGCCTCAGATTCTGGGTTTATATTCATGTTTCTGCCTCAGATTCTGTGTTTATATTCATGTTTCTGCCTCAGATTCTGTGTTTATATTCACGTTTCTGCCTCAGATTCTGGGTTTATGTTCATGTTTCTGGGTTTATATTCATGTTTCTGCCTCAGATTCTGGGTTTATATTCATGTTTCTGCCTCAGATTCTGGGTTTATATTCATGTTTCTGCCTCAGATTCTGGGTTTATATTCACGTTTCTGCCTCAGATTCTGGGTTTATGTTCATGTTTCTGCCTCAGATTCTGGGTTTATATTCATGTTTCTGGGTTTATGTTCATGTTTCTGCCTCAGATTCTGGGTTTATGTTCATGTTTCTGCCTCAGATTCTGGGTTTATGTTCATGTTTCTGCCTCAGATTCTGGGTTTATATTCAGATTCTGGGTTTATATTCACGTTTCTGCCTCAGATTCTGGGTTTATGTTCATGTTTCTGCCTCAGATTCTGGGTTTATATTCAGATTCTGGGTTTATGTTCATGTTTCTGCCTCAGATTCTGGGTTTATGTTCATGTTTCTGCCTCAGATTCTGGGTTTATGTTCATGTTTCTGCCTCAAATTCTGGGTTTATGTTCATGTTTCTGCCTCAGATTCTGGGTTTATGTTCATGTTTCTGCCTCAGATTCTGGGTTTATATTCATGTTTCTGCCTCAGATTCTGGGTTTATATTCAGATTCTGGGTTTATGTTCATGTTTCTGCCTCAGATTCTGGGTTTATGTTCATGTTTCTGCCTCAGATTCTGGGTTTATGTTCATGTTTCTGCCTCAGATTCTGGGTTTATGTTCATGTTTCTGCCTCAGATTCTGGGTTTATGTTCATGTTTCTGGGTTTATGTTCATGTTTCTGCCTCAGATTCTGGGTTTATGTTCATGTTTCTGCCTCAGATTCTGGGTTTATATTCATGTTTCTGGGTTTATGTTCATGTTTCTGCCTCAGATTCTGGGTTTATATTCATGTTTCTGCCTCAGATTCTGGGTTTATGTTCATGTTTCTGCCTCAGATTCTGGGTTTATGTTCATGTTTCTGCCTCAGATTCTGGGTTTATGTTCATGTTTCTGCCTCAGATTCTGGGTTTATGTTCATGTTTCTGCCTCAGATTCTGGGTTTATGTTCATGTTTCTGCCTCAGATTCTGGGTTTATATTCATGTTTCTGGGTTTATGTTCATGTTTCTGCCTCAGATTCTGGGTTTATATTCATGTTTCTGGGTTTATGTTCATGTTTCTGCCTCAGATTCTGGGTTTATATTCAGATTCTGGGTTTATGTTCATGTTTCTGCCTCAGATTCTGGGTTTATGTTCATGTTTCTGGGTTTATGTTCATGTTTCTGGGTTTATGTTCATGTTTCTGCCTCAGATTCTGGGTTTATGTTCATGTTTCTGGGTTTATGTTCATGTTTCTGCCTCAGATTCTGGGTTTATGTTCATGTTTCTGGGTTTATGTTCATGTTTCTGCCTCAGATTCTGGGTTTATGTTCATGTTTCTGCCTCAGATTCTGGGTTTATGTTCATGTTTCTGCCTCAGATTCTGGGTTTATGTTCATGTTTCTGCCTCAGATTCTGGGTTTATGTTCATGTTTCTGCCTCAGATTCTGGGTTTATGTTCATGTTTCTGCCTCAGATTCTGGGTTTATGTTCATGTTTCTGCCTCAGATTCTGGGTTTATGTTCATGTTTCTGCCTCAGATTCTGGGTTTATATTCATGTTTCTGCCTCAGATTCTGGGTTTATGTTCACGTTTCTGTGTTTAGGTTCATGTTTCTGCCTCAGATTCTGGGTTTATATTCATGTTTCTGCCTCAGATTCTGGGTTTATGTTCATGTTTTTCAGTGAATATTTCCTGTTTTTTCCTGCTTTTTAATGAAAATACAGAAAGAAATCAGAGGATTTTTGACTGTTTAGTGAACACGAATGATAATTCTGTTTAATTTATTTCTCTTGAATCTGTTAGAGACATAAAGAGGACGTATTTCAGATCTCAGCCGTTAATGAGCGGGTTTTGCTTTCATGCGGACGTCTCTTTATGTTTCCTGCTGCATGATGCAGAATGATCTCAACCTGCAGCTTCAGATGCCAAACGCTGGGGTCAGAGGTGGAGCCGTGCGTCCCTCTGATGAGCAGAACACTCGGCCGGTCACCATGAAGATGAAACGCCCTCCTCCTCCTCCTCTTTGTCTCATGTGCTGATGCAAAGCACTCGAAGCTCTGGCCCAGATTAAAGAGAGCAGTTCCTGTGAAAGGAGGAGGCTTTTATTTTTAGACGGTCATGTTTAATGAATGGCCTCGCCGCCGGTCTCGGCCTCGTCGTCTCGGCGCTCTGCAGGAGAGCTCTGCTTCACTTCTCACGCCATCCGTCGGCCCGCCGCCGCCCGGGCGGCATCAAGCGTGACAGGATGGAGTCAAAGGTGCAGCTGATGAAGCTCCGCTGAGGTCTTATAACACGTCCATGTTGGGTCAGGGTTGGAGCATCACCTCAGCAGCGTCCTCCATCATCAGAAGCAGTGCAGCCTGAACATAAAGGGCTGTTTCTGCTCATTTTTCTGTCCATTTCAGGTGGTTTGTGGGATTCTGTGGACATTTTGAGGCTGTTTTAGGTGTTTTATGGTCATTTCGAACACCTTTAATGTTAATTTGCATGTCCTTAAAGTTAAAGCCATTTTATCTTGTCTTTTTTGAGGTGATGGTTGTGTTTTTTTGGTCTTTTTGTGGAAGTTTTTCATAGTTAACCCAGACTTTTATACCACCAATCACTTCCTATTGGTTTTATATCATTACGTATGTTCCTTGTCTTGTGTTTTCCGTGTAATTTAGATAATTTTATGCTGTTTTTTGGGTGATGGAGAGGAAAACAGCTGGAACAACAGATGTTTATGGACGGATGAAAACCTGCAGCTTGGTAGATCTGCGTTGGAGGAATTGCACAAAGCTCCAACATCAACTCCATGCAGAAGCCCGCTGGGACCATCATGTGATGTGTAAGAATCGAGTGAAAACAACCAATCAGAGCCAGGAAGAATCTAAAGGCACATTTCCACCAAACGCACCATTTCCTTTAAGAAGATTTCAACTTTTTGTATCTGAAGCCCTTTTTACACCGGTCAGAAAACCCATCGACACCCACTGAAGCTGCTTTTTTGGTCTTTAAGTCTCCTCAGCCAATTTAAAAAAGCTGCGTAACTACGGAAACCACCAGGCTGCACCAAAACAATCCAATCCAACAGGAAGCCATCCATCAGAACCAGAACCAGAACCAGGACAGGTCCAGGGTCCAGACTGGTCCTCGTCTGCTGATGAACCAACAGGAAATGCAAATGTTCTTTCATTAATGACCGTTTGATTTAATGGGTGTCACGTCCATGGGGTTTTCCCCATGATTGTAGTTCTTTTGTGTTTTATCATGTTTTAGTTTTTAAGTTTTCCCCACAGTTTCTGTTTCCTCAGTCCCCATGTTCAGATCATTAGTTCAATCACTTCACCTGTAAGTTCTCATCAGCTGCACTCAATAGCAGCATTCCCACTGTAGGAACCTTCTGCAGTTCCTGTAACCTTTTCAGGAACGGGGACGTTTTTCCCCTCATTCGCACATACAGGAACTAAGGACCGCGGCCCTCGGTTCCTGGAACCATTTCAGCTCCTTCTCCTCAGCTGGGTCTGTTCTGGTTTCCATAGGAACACTTCTGAAGGAGGTGTTTGGTGGTTGGTAGGAGAGAAAATAGGGCCAAGAGATTGTGAGGTCTGACTTTTTCCTGGAGAACCATTTTGTGATGCAAATGTATTACTCTGTTGAACGCATATTGTTCTGAGAAGCAAAACGCTTTATTTTTTAAAGTGACCATCCGGGATTTTGGACACAGGACCTCATTTCCAAGTCAGCCGGGGTGTAAGAAATGTGTCCAGGTGTTTTTTTTGCATTCCATGCAGTCCTTGTGAAATCCCATATCCCTGTTGCTAAGCTAGCGCAAGTGAACGGCTGTGCTCTAGCCTGTCCCAAAAACAGTCTTATCCAGTTTAAACAACATTCAAAACAAAACCGTAATTATGCCAGGCTCCGAATGTAAATGTTTGTCTTGATATAGTGAGGTTTGAAATAAAACCGACCAAGCACTGCCTGGATTATTTTCTCGGGGTGAGCGGAATTTTACCTCGCTGTCTTCAGTTGTGATGTAACCACACTGTCACCAACAGGTGAGGCGCAAGAGACGTCGCTTAGCAAGGCTAGTTGTACAACTCGCTTTCGGATCGAATAGTATATTAAAAAACAGCGACATAGCAACATGGTACATCAATGTGCATATATAAACTGCAACAATAAAGCCCACAGATGGGTACCGGCAAGTTTTCACTATTTTCCGGTAAAAGATGTGGAAAGAACCAAACTCTGGCTCTTGGCTGCAGGACTAGACATCAACACGCCGATGGAGACGCTACGTACCCGGGTGATCTGCAGTGATCATTTCAGTCCTGACGACTTCACAAAGTCCTTCTCGAAGTTCGCAAACATAACTCTAAAAGTGTCTGCGGTGCCATGATAATTGAGTTTCTTTCAGTGTGAAATAAATAGGTTATAGAGTGTTTTCGGGGCAGGCTAGAGCACAGCCGTTCACTTGCGCTAGCTTAGCAACAGGGATATGGGATTTCACAAGGACTGCATGGAATGCAAAAAAAACACCTGGACACATTTCTTACACCCCGGCTGACTTGGAAATGAGGTCCTGTGTCCAAAATCCCGGATGGTCCCTTTAAACCCCAGCCAACTAGCCGGACTACCTTCATCAGCACCAAAACGAGGCTGGAACTCTGCTCACAGGACGCAGCAGGGGGTAAGAAGATGTTCAGAAATGATGCTGCTGATATGGGATGTTACACAGCTTCATGTCAGAAGAGGCGAACTGTCCCTTTAAACGTTCTGCACTTTACAAAGTAAACGAGTTCTTTCACACGCTCTGCATCTCGTCTCCCATTCGTTCAGAGGAAGCTGGAAACTGGAAGCTGGAGGAAACTGCAGCACAGAACCCTCTGAAGCCTCCAACAGCCGTCTGAATATTGGATGAACGTGATGCACGGCTGGAGGAGAGAAAACTGAAAACCACATCCTCATCTGACCCAGGTGTGGCGCATCTGTAGCTCAGAGGTTCTGAACGGGATCAGGCCCGCAGCCTCGGCTCAGGAGATGCTGGTCACACATGTGGAGGGCAGGATTTATCCGTCCATCTGCACCAGGCTGTGAACTGAGCCTTAACGCTGCTGTCCGACGCTGTAATATGATTACTGCACATGTCAGTTTTCATCCGATCTGGACAACATGCTCATAATTAATCTTGGCATTAATCTGGGTTTTGGCAGCCTGAGCCTGCCCCACACACTCATATTCAAATAAACATAGCGATACACAGCCGCACACGAGGCTTAAGCACACACACATCTGTGTCTCCATCACTCTGTTCTGATTTATTCAGTCTGTGGAACATGCCTGCGACTCAAAATCAGGTCTCAAATCCAATCGTTTACCTTTATCGGGATTTGCTTTGTGTCCCGAAAAAGACCGGGTCCTCACAACATGAGTAAAAAACACGCAGCATGTGACGTTCACTATAAGCTGCACAGCAGCCAGTCTGGCTCCGACTTACATTATTATGTCATCACATCTACAGAAACATCTTATCAGAAACATATTTTCACTCTAAAAACAAATCATCATCATGAAGGAGAGATGGTTTGTGTTCATACCAAACTGGGCAGCGTTTGGGAAGGTTAAAGGTTTCAGGCTAAAGCCGGAGATAATTATCCCAACAAACAGGTGCAAATAAATTAAGATTTTCTGTCAGAATCAACACCAAAACAGACAGAAATAATGGAACTGTCACTTCACATGAAAAACATGAAAATACAGTGCACAGTGAAAATGAGTACACCCCTGTTGAAAAGTAACATTTTGAACAATATTTTAATACACACACAAGTTATTCCCAAAACGTGCATAGAGTAAGTTTAATACAACATCTGTTCAGCTTACAACAGAAAAGAAAGGTCAATAATATAACTTAAATGACATATTTGTCCATTTTTGTGAAATTATGCTGGTGCAAAAGTGAGTACACCCCTATGTTAAACTCCCTGAGAATGGGCCGTGTTGGCCCGAAATGTCATGAAATGAAAAGGCATTAAAAGGGAGGTCATCGTTGTGCGTTTCATCCTTGCCTTACATTGAAATTTTACATTTTGAGTCTGCACCAGGCTAAAAGAGACGTGTGTGAGATTTGACTGAAATCCTATGGAGAGTATCATGATCTGCTTCAGTAGTCACAGTACATGTTGACAAGCATGTTTCTTTTGGTGAAATTCAGCTTCCTACTGTTGATGGCATCCATACAGCCCCAAACCATGTCACTCCCACTGCTATGCTTGACTTTAAGCATGGGGCACTTTTCTTTGTACAAATCACTTTTTACCACCACACAGGCTTGACACCATCGAAAGCAAATTTGTTCATCTTGGTGTCATCAGATCACAGGACATGGTTCCAGCAATCCATATCCTTAGTTTGTTTGTCTCTGATGAGACAATGATAAACAAATTTGCTTTCGATGGTGTCAAGCCTGTGTGGTGGTAAAAAGTGATTTGTGCAAAGAAAAGTGCCCCATGCTTAAAGTCAAGCATAGTAGTGGGAGTGACATGGTTTGGGGCTGTATGGATGCCATCAACAGTAGGAAGCTGAATTTCACCAAAAGAAACATGCTTGTCAACATGTACTGTGACTACTGAAGCAGATCATGATACTCTCCATAGGATTTCAGTCAAATCTCACACACGTCTCTTTTAGCCTGGTGCAGACTCAAAATGTAAAATTTCAATGTAAGGCCAGGATGAAACGCACAACGATGACCTCCCTTTTAATGCCTTTTCATTTCATGACATTTCGGGCCAACACGGCCCATTCTCAGGGACTTTAACATAGGGGTGTACTCACTTTTGCACCAGCATAATTTCACAAAAATGGACAAATATGTCATTGAAGTTATATTATTGACCTTTCTTTTCTGTTGTAAGCTGAACAGATGTTGTATTAAACTTACTCTATGCACGTTTTGGGAATAACTTGTGTGTGTATTAAAATATTGTTCAAAATGTTACTTTTCAACAGGGGTGTACTCATTTTCACTGTGCACTGTATTATTTAAGATATGATGGAGCTCGGTCATTAAGAGCTTTATATGTGAGGAGAAGAATCTTAAATTCTATTCTGAATTTAACAGGGAGCCAATGAAGAGAAGCTAAAACTGGAGAAATATGATCTCTCCTGTTAGTTCTCATCAGAACTCTGGCTGCAGCATTTTGGATCAGCTGGAGGCTTTTCAGAGAATATGTGGGACAGCCCAATAATAAAGAATTACAGTAGTCCAATCCTGAAGTAACAAATGCATGGACTAGTTTTTCTGCATCACTCTGAGACAAGATGTTCCTGATTTTAACAATATTACGAAGATGAAAGAAGGCAGTCCTAGAAACCTGTTTTATATGCGAGTCAAATGATAAGTTCTGGTCAAAAATAACTCCAAGGTTCCTCACTGTAGAACTAGAAGCCAAGGAAATACCATCTAGAGTAACTATATAGCTAGACAATTTCTCCCTGAAACACTCAGGTCCAAAGATAACGACTTCAGTTTTGTCTGAGTTTAGAAGCAGACAGTTCTGAGTCATCCAGGTCTTTATGTCTTTAAGACATGCTTGTAGTCTGACCAACCTATTGGGTTCATCTGGTTTTATAGATAAGTACAGCTGAGTATCATCAGCATAGCAATGGAAATTTATGCCATGCTGTCTAATAATGTTACCTAATGGAAGCATGTATAAAGTAAAAAGAATCGGTCCAAGCACAGAACCCTGGGGAACTCCATGACTTACTCTGGTGTGTGAGGAAGATTCTTCATTTACAAGAACAAACTGAAATCTATCAGATAAATATGACTTAAACCAGCCTAATGCAGTTCCTTTAATCCCAATAACATGTTCAAGTCTCTGTAATAAGATACTGTGATCGATGTTGACGAAACTCTTCAAACAGATTATTTCTGTGGAAATGATCACAAAGTTGAGCTCCAATGAATCTTTTTACCCATCAGAACAGAACCAGTTGTGAGGTTTGGAAACCTTATCTGAATTACTTGGATCATAATGTATCTTCCGTTCTTTTACAGGGATTCTCTGGAAGGTCATAACAACGGGACCCATTCTTCTTTTCTTTTATTTACCCATTTATGCACTTCTTTTTTACTGTCTTTACCGATATGGATACTGATTGTGTGTAACTGAGTCATTGTGTGTTGCTTGAGCGTTATGTTGGAGTTTTGTGTTTGTTTATGTTGAAAAAGGAAAATTAATAAACACATTTTAACCACTTAACGCCTGAATTTATATAGCTGTATATAAAAGAATGTTTTGTGTGTGTTTTAGCCTTTAAGCAGATGGTAAATAATGCTGAGATTATTAATTTCACTTTTGCACAAAAATAAATAGAAATTTTGGTATGTTGCTTATTTGCGACACCAGGCATAATGTTCAATAATAAGATAACAACAACACAGTAATATAACAGTGAAAAAACAATGTTTTTTTATTCACCCTTTTTCATATTTTTTCACATTTATTTATATAAAGGTTCCTGGGTCCGTGGTGAATATGGACTAACCGGCATTGGGGGAATAAAGATGCTATCTCAGCTGGTTGATTGAGTCAAACGGTTTGTAGCATTTATGACAAAAGGCGTTAAGGGGTTAAAAAAGAAAAAAAAAAAAAGGGGGGTTAGGGTTAGAGAGAACGTCTCGAGACTGAAACATACAATCAGCTGTAGACTGGAGCAGCGTTGGTTTACAATGCTCCGTCTGATCCGAACCACAATGGTGCAACAGTGTGCCACAGCGTCTCCAGACGGAGTGAGTGTTACTAAACAAGCGCTCCCTCTGTCAGCTGCCCGCCCAGCCAGCGTGTCGCAGCGCCAACAATGGAGCTCTTATGGCCGCCGATGACACCAGCAGGCCCACCAGAACCACAGCGTGGTGCCCAGGGGCGAGGCTCGGTGTTTTTAGTGGTGCCAAGGCCCCAAGGCACCCCCTGGCTCAGCACATTTTTAAAATATTATATTATGCAAAAAACTTGCTCTGCCCCCTGCACAATACTTTGGTGCGACTGGCCGATCTGGCAACCTTGTGTGTCTGGCAACCCTGCTTCAAAACGAGGCTCGTGACCAGTCCACTTATCAACTACATCTCTTCTGATTGGTTGGCACATTCACGCGACTGCTTGCCGCTGGAGTTGTCTACGGCTTGGCATTTTGTTCTGGTCGTAAGCTGTTCCACACATAGAATTATTATTATTTTATTATTTCTATTATTATTTATTTTCTGGCATTTGTTTTTTGTTTTAACGCTTTACTCCCAAAACAAATGTTGAGTTATCTTCAATATTTGTCTCAGGCTCTCTGTTATCTGTCACGCCAGGGAACTTATGTTTCAAGTTTTATCTTTTAGGTCACGTTTTGGTTTTCAGTCCATGTTTAGTTTTTAGTTTTGCCATGTTTTAGTTTCCCTGCACCTGTTCATTCCCCACCAGCTGCACTCACTCTCCAATCACTCTCAGTCCCTATTTAGTTTCCAGTCTCCCCTGTCTTGTCGCCGGATCTTTGTTTGCCACACTTCCCTGACCTGTCTGTTTATTTACCTCCCTGTGCGTCCCATGATATTCGTCATTCTTGAAGTTAAGTATTTATTCCATGCCATGCCTAGATCTTTGTTTATTTTGTCACAGTTTGTTTTTTGAATCCGGCAAAGCCGCGCCTTTCGTTTGAACTTTGTTTGTTTTTGTATAATAAATCCAGTTTTCCTTTTGAAAAAGGACCTTCCCCTCCCAAACCCCAAACCTGACATTATCCCTGTCGAGCCGCAAGTCTTTTGAAATGAAGAGGTCAAAATTGAATGTTGCAGGGGAAAACACTACTCAAAGCAAAACTAATACGGCTCCAAAATTTATAAATGTACTAGTTCGCCTCAATTAGTGAGAAATAATGTGCCTCTGTGAGCACTGGGGGCTGGGCCCCCCTGAAGACCAGACCCTAAAATCGCCCCTGGTTGTCCCTGTGCCCGCTCCGACCTGCAGATCATCTTAGCGCCACCTGAACGCCCCAGATCCCCGTCAAACGCAGCCGAGACGGTTTGAAACAACGGGGATGAAAGCAGCAGCTGCGTGCCGAGGATTTGGCGGCTGATTGTGATCCGTCAGTGCAGGATAAGGAGGATTAACACTCGCTCTTATGTCATCCTCTGTGTGTGTAGTGGAGGTTAAAGGTTAGCGGTTACCAGCGTGCGTAACACCATGATACAACTCTTCTTGGACCATCTCCTGGATCTCTGGATTAGCTACTGATATCATGACGCACACAGCAGGTTTTTGACTTTCTAACAGAGATGGGGTCTCGAGTCACTGTGACTTGGACTCGAGTCGACTCGAGTCGCTGTTTTGATGACTTGTGACTTGACTTGACAAAAAATAAAAGACTTGAGACTCGACTCGGACTTGGAAGTTAAAGACTCGGCACTTGACTTGACTTGAGACATGATGACTTGAGTGTTAAGCATCTAGCATAACTTCCAACTTTCTGACCAGTAAGTGCTCGTCAAATTAGCTAATATTATCCTGTTAGCCTAGTCGGTAGTTAGCTAACGTTAGCTTGATGTGATACGGGGTGGACAGGTTGGACACATTGGCCAATGATGTTTACTGACAGTTACTTATATCTTTGTGTTTTCACTTTATTAAGATCAGATTTTGCAGGTAAAATTGCAATAATAAGGTGACTTGCCCAAGAAAAAATTACTTGAGACTTACTTGAGACTTGAAAGCTAAGACTTGGGATTTACTTGAGACTTGAAAGCTAAGACTTGAGACTTACTTGAGACTTGAAAGCTAAGACTTGAGACTTACTTGAGACTTGAAAGCTAAGACTTGAGACTTACTTGAGACTTGAAAGCTAAGACTTGAGACTTACTTGAGACTTGAAAGCTAAGATTTGAAAGTTCTGCTTTCAGAGATCCAGAAAGAACAACTTTAGGAGCTCTGAGACTGAAGTTCTGCTTTCAGAGATCCAGAAAGGAAAATCTGTCATTTTTAGCAGAGTCAGCAGTGGAATATTGGGACCTGCTAAAGCCAAGAAATGGGAAGTTATTACGAGTGCTGTTAATTCCGTGTCACGGATGTGTAGACATCGTCTGTCTACACGGTCTCAGAACGCACGCTCTCTTCCAAGAGCCTGACGTGCTAAGGCATCCAAAAGCAGAAAGTCAGTCGCTGGTTACGCTTCCCATTGACCTTGTTATATACAGAGTCAGATTAACCTTCAATTAGTGCATAATTTAAGTCAAACAGAATAATTTCAGCATCATTATGGGGTATAATGTAGATATTTATTTATGTTTGCTTCAAAGTAGTTAAATGTACAATCCATTAGTCAAGCAAACTTGATTGGAATAACAGCGGACTATTTTAGGAAACTCCTACGACAGCTCTGGATCACTCATAAATTCTGTTCGTACCTGAAAGAAAATGTAAAATATGATGCCAAAGGAGCATCCAGCCTGCTGTCAGCAACCAGAACAGAAATATTCAGGTTCAGAGGTGGAGCAGTGATTTTAAATGTGTGTGTGGGGGGGGGGGGGGGCACATGAGCACCACATCAAGCCCATAAACACAACGCTGAAGTTGGCCTCCGATTCATGAATTAAATAGATGGGCATAAAGGGCCATTTCACTGCATTTTGATCGCCCTAAACTAGATCCTGAATGGAAACTACAATAGTTACACTGCTCAAATCTGGATGGAATTATTCTAAAGAGGCTGTAGATTCATCAAAACCTTGTTTGGAATTTGTGAAACCTTTTTCTGATCTAAAAAGTGGGCGTCACCAGAAAGAGAAGCAGAAGAATGGTTATTGCTGCCTGATTTGTTGATTTAACACGTTTGATTAAAACTGTGTTAATTTTTCTGCATCCAGACCACCAGAGAATCATGGAAAGATTGTTCTGTCGATACATTAATATTTAATGTTTGTTACCAGGCTGGATATAAGAGAAATAAGCTCAACATCATACAGGATATATATGGAAGTGTACAGCTCAGGAAGTAGAGCAGATTCAGTCTGAACTCTGCTGCCACCTGGTGGCTGCTCCAGCACACTGCACCTAACACCAACACCACTGTTACAGTTGGTCAGACATGTTTACTGGTTCTTTTATGACAGTAAACATGTAAAACATGCCAAATTACAGTTTTAATAACCACTTTTATGAGTTTGGGCTATCTGAGTGCGAATTCAGCCGTATTAATATGCTCTTAAACTTTAATGTTTTTACAAAAATATGGATCTTTGGAGCATGAACAGAGCACCTCGGACCACCTGAGTCTGGCTCAGTGTTGAAAGGATTCAAACCTAGCAGGATTATCTGGTTTGGCTGGCTTTGAGATCCTTGATTTTTGTACAAATTTGGTTGGACAAAGGACAGTAATTGTCTTGATTTTTAATCACATGTACAATGGAGCAACTTCCTCCATTTTGAGCGTAATCATTCACATACTGACTCGTGTCCTACACCTGTAAGACCAGAGGAACCAACCTGGGGGAACTCTGGGTGAATCAGAACAGAAAAAAACACACCATCATCACCAAAACTTTCCAACATGCACTGATCTTTTGCTATTTTTGACAAACACGTTTGTCTGTGCAGTGGCAAAGTCACGTCATAAAGATAAAGGTCTTTCTTTTTTAGCTCGTCTTCAAATCATCTAGATATTTATTCAGCTGCCGACTCTAAATCTGTTCAAATGCGGCTTATCGCTCACCTGCATGTTGCAGCTTACAAGCACATGGCGTTGATTTCTGAAGACGTTCCAAACAGACCCAGAGTACATGAGGCGGCCATGACAAACACACTTATCCGTCACGCTTCGGAGTGGAGGCGAGGAAGGAGGACCCAGGTGCACTTAAGCTCAGTTTATTCAGGAATAGAAATGAAAATCGCAGCCACGCTGGAATACCATAAAACTAAAGTTAAACACCAAAGAAGAAACAAACCCAGACTGTATATTACTGAGGAGCAGGACCGAGACTGACGGGGAACAACGACGGAGGATCTGACAAAGAGTGAAGAAAACAGGGAGTCTAAATACTGAGGGGAGAGTGATTAGTGCGTAGAGCTGCAGCGATACTCTAATCTCACGATATTCAGCCAACGATTCGATGCGATGCGATACACTTACATCATTTTCTGAAAGAAAGGAACAGTGCGATTTGACATGAATGGTCGCTGATTGGACATCGATCCCAGGGTGGATTGGGTTTGTAAAATTTGCTTCACTATCACTGGGCGGCTAATATTCAGAACATCATATACTGGTTTCACGTTCCAAAACTGTCGTGGTGCGAAATCTAAAATGAGTCGTGCATTCTGACATCCCTCCCCGCCTTGGTTACTTCGAGGCTCCCTCTGTCTACTTCACCCTATACCTCTAACCCTGCTGTTATCAATACTTTACAAATTTGGTCACAATTTCAAAACCACTTCGGTCTAACAGATTTCTCTCATCTGGCCCCATCTGTGACAATCATCTTTTTGTCTCGCCTAGATTAGACAATACCTTCGCCCTTTGGAAAAGACTTGGCCTCTCCAAATTTAAAGATCTCTACAGCGAGGGTGTCTTCTCTACCTTTAGTCATTTCTCTCAAAAATTCAACCTCAAATCGTTTCCGATATTTCCAGGTCCGACATTTTATGTTAAATATAGATTCAAACTTCACCAATGCACCTAAACCCACTGCTATGAATAACATCCTCCAAATTCCCTCCAATCCATAAGGCTTCATTTCGAGAATCTCTGCCAACATATCATCTCTCGGAGACACCTCTCTCAATGAAATTAAAGGGAAATGGGAGGAGGAGCTTGGGAATGTGAGTTGGGGGATGGATGCATGTGTGAGTTAGTTCTTTCTCTTCTTTTGCACCGTGGAAGAAGTAAATGGCTGCATATAGAGCGGATGCTGGCAGGGCTGGTGTTTAGCTGAAGATTTCAAAGAAAAATCTGAGCTGCAGAACTCTACGATTGACCATCAAAACACATCAGAAGAAAACACAAAAGGAATTTCAATATAATATTTAATATCGATTATTTCAGCAAACAACACTAAATTTACACACTTTTTATGGTGTGACATCATCCTGCTGCTTTTCTAATAAGGATAAAGGATATGAGGAGAGTTTATAAGAGTTCAAAGATTACAATTCCAAAAGAGACAATAAAATTAAAGTTAAAGGATTATAATAAAGGTTAAAAATGTTAAAAATGTGTTTAAATCGGGGCGGTCGGTGGCATAGTGGGTTAAGCAGCCGCCCCATGTACAGCAAAGGGCTGCCCCCCGCACCGAGCGGCCCTTTGCTGCATGTCTTCCCCCTCTCTCTGCCCCCTGCTTCCTGTCTCTCTCCCACTGTCCTATCATTAAAGGCATAAAAATATTAATAATAATCATTTAAAAATAAGTGTTTAAATCACCTCGTGTTCCCTTTTTATACATTCTTAGGTGTGATGTAGAAATAAAGTAATAAAAAAACAACATAATTCTTTGGTCTCTGCAGGGAAACCAGTCTTCAAAACATCGTCACTAAACAGTCACTGCGGTATACGATATATCATGAATTTACTCATTTGCTTTGACTGTTCCAACAGAGATCAGATTCCTGCTTTGATCAAAGAGCCAAATATCCAATAAAATTCACTCTATTCAACCAGAGTCCCAAACAGAAGAGAAGCGGTTCAGTTCCAGCTGGATCTATAACTGAATGGAGCTGAATGCTGCTGCATGCAGAGAAACTGGTGGATGCCATGTTGGTGAGTCAGTTACCTTAAAGCTGAATGGGACTTTAAGGAGAAACAAACACTCAAAGAAAGTCTGAATCTCGGTTTAGATTTCATCAAATTTGGGCTTAATCTTGGTTGGTATCTCACTAATCTTTGTCTGAGTCAGTTTTTGCTTCGTCTTGGTCTGTGTTCCCTGGGTTGATCTGGCTTTGGTCTTGGTTGGTATCTGTCTCTGCTTCAGCGTTGGTTTGTATCACTTTGGGTCTTATCTTGGTTCTAACATCACTGTTGACAGCTTTCTTCTTCCTCTCTGTTGGGTTACATTGCTGGAGGCCCATTTATGAACGCTGTAAAAGATTCTCTCCCTTCTCTACTTTCATCATGATCTCTGCTTTTTCTTTCATCTCCATCAGTGACTCAACTCGTTTGTTCCAGCCTGGTTTGGCCTCTGATTTCTCCCCTTCAATCAGCAGGTCAATGTTCTCTGGAGTAGAGAGAGGATTTGGCCTCAGTGCTATCTCCTGAAGTCTGTTCAGACACTCAGCAGATTTCTCCATCAGGTTCACCACTTCAAGCTGTAAATCATCATATTCAGCCTCCAGCTTTCCCATCATTTGCTGCACAGTCACCTTCTTTATGGTACTGTGGTACATCTTCTTCATGTTGGTACTGAAAAGGTAATTCTCATTTCTGCGGATCTCTGCTTCATGTTCTTTGAGTTTTTCACTCGTCTCTTTTATCTCTCCAAGCTTGGCTAAACCCAGTCTGACCTGCTTCTGCAAACTCTCAACTGAGACCTCCAGCTGTTTTCTCTCTCTCAGGACCTGCTTTGTCAGTGTCAAGCTTTTGGTTTCCATGAGATTTAGAGCAGCAAAAAATCTCTTCATGCTGTTTGTCCCCATGTTCCAAAACATCTGATCAACGTTTCCATCATCATCATCATCCTCACTCCTGCTGCCTGCTGCAGCTGATCTGTTATCTGCAAACAATGCTGAATTGTTGAATTTGAAGTGAAGTGGAAGTCCATCTTTTCCTTTAGGACACGGTACACCAGACTCTCTGATCCCCTCTAGAACTGGTGGTGGCTGGCCGTCTGCAAACGTCACCAGAATCCTGATGTTTTCTGCTACATCTTTGCCAAAGATTGAGAGCACTGAATCAAACACATATTTCTGTGTTGGTGTAAGTCGTGCTGAAGAAGCCTGAGCTACAAAACACACAGCATCGATCTCAGAGACACCGAGCTGAGTAGAGAAGAGATTACGCAGCTGCTCGGTGATCTCTCTGTCTCTTTCTATGCCTCTGGTGTCTCCAAAGCCTGGAGTGTCCACAATGGTCAGTGAGTGTTCTATTCTGAAACCCTCCTGGTGATTGATTTTGTACACAGTAACTTCAGAAGTCTGGCTGTGAGCTTGTGATTTTGACTGGTCCTCATTAACCAACACAAACCGATATGAGTCATACCATTCAACACCAAGAATGTGATTTATCATCCCGTTGATAAGAGTCGACTTCCCTGCACCAGGGGCTCCGAGAACCATGATGGTGCGGTTAGGTTTTCTGGATTCTTCCCCATAACTGAAACACCTGCATCCTTTTATATTGATCTCTTTTTCTGTCAGTGGAATCACATAAGCTGGTAGAGGCCCTGCCGGTGGTTCCAGTTGTTTGCTTTTTTCTCTGACAGCATCACTGAGCCGTTTTTTAGTTTTAATGAGGTCACTGACTACAAAGGCAGGTCCACCACCCAGCGGGGTCACTGCTCTGCATCTGAACACATACTCTGTGTTTGGCCTCAGGCCGCTCACTGTGAATCCTCCAGCTTCTTTCCCCTCCTTCTGTTTCCATTCATCCTCTCCACTGACACAGAACTCAGCAGAGTAGGAGGTGATGTTCTCTGTTCCATATCTGGGAGGAGAAATCTTCAGAGTCACACTGTTAGGGCTTATGTCGGCTGCTGTCACACTTTCAGGCTTTGAAGGAGGCTCAAAGTTCTCACTGACAGTGAAGCCATCTTTATAAAGGTAGATGGTTGAACCTTTGTGTGTTTCATCTGTTAAACCCGCTGTCAGGAACTTTGTGTTCTTGTTCTCCTTGTTGGCTTCTGCAAAATCACTGAAGAGCTTGGCTTTGGTTCTCATTGCATCCATCACTTCCTTTGAGGCGTACCACTGTTCCTTCTCTACATCGTGACTCTGTGGATCTTGAGGATCTTCTGGTTGGGTTCCTTTCAGGTAGTTTGATAAAGCTGAGAGGTACGGCTCATCACTTCCCAACGAGGTGAAGACAAAGCACACAGCACGTTCTACACTGTGAACTTCCTTAAACAGATGACTCTGAGATGGGAGGATCTTTGTACCTGTCATCTTCTCTGTAAAAGACACCAGGATGTAGATTTCTCTCTCTTTAAAGTCCATCCACTGTTTCAGGTTTCTGTTGTTGAAAGGTGAAGAAAGTCTCTTCTTCAGGATCTCTGCCAGCACAGCTTCTTCTTCTCCTCCTCCTCGGATCGATGGAAGCTTTTTTGCCAGAATTTGTTGAAAGTCCATCTTGAACTCGGAGCACAATTCTTTAAAAAGTTGAAGTTTTTCACCAATCTGTGGGAACTGTTGCACAGCGGGGGTTTTCAGGGCGTCATTGCACCTGATTTCCAGCTCACTGAAGTCCTCCAGGACCCGCTGTGCCTGTTGAACTAACCGAACACTGATCTGACGGACCAGTTTAGCAGCAGAAGAGTCTAAGCTTGTCAGAGGCAACATCCAGACCTTCACTGGTACGGTGTTTTCTCCCCTTGTTCCCAGTAACTTTGGCAGGCTTTGATAAACCTGGATGGCATCCTGGAAGGTTGTTGGAGTTTTCTGAAGGCAGAAGTCTCCAAAGAATCTGCAGGATAATTTTTCAACTTTCTCTTTTTCCTCATCCTTCAACTCTAGGGATCCTTCACCCTCAACAGCAAGGAGTGGGATTTTTTTTATGATAATCTTCAAATTTCCGCGAACATCTTGATGATTTTCTCTTTCAGAAACTTCACGGTCGAACACAAAGAAAGCCTGTGCCCCGTAAAGAATAGCTGTGACTACATGTGTTGCTAATCCCTTTTCAAAGACACGTGGATGCTTCACATCTCCAAGATGATCCATTGACAGCTCCTGGAAATTTGTAGTTGCCTTGTAGCTCAGAGTTACCCTGGCCTGGTTTTTAGAGTTCTTGTTGTCATTCAGATATTTGGCAGATCCTCCAACCTCAACCAGTCCACTCAGGAAACTTGCCTTCAGGGATGCATCAACATTTAGTGCAGACGATTTGTCCTCAATTGATTCAGAAGCGACTATTTGAAAATCATTATAGTTTTGTGCTCTGTCTCCTATATGTTTCATCAGGTCATCGCGGTCCCACAGAGTCATTCCTGAAAAGAAGAAGAAAACAAAATATTAAGTTCAAAACAGACACTTATATAAACCTAATTTAGTAAGTAACTTGGCATCGACTTCTTTTTCTAATTGAGTATCATTGCATTGCCCTTTACAGCACTGAATTAAATGTTAGCATTGTTGAAATGTTTTATGAGGTAGATTTTTCAGTCCAAGCCAGTTTATGTTTATGTTTGTTTATATATTTGGCAGACCCTTTTATACAAATCAACTTACACCGGTAGGTGGGTAGTGTAAGGGGGTCTTGCCTGGTTCAGGTAGGGTGTAGAAATAGAAGAGGTAAAGATAAGTAGGAGTGGGATTCAAACCCTGGTTCGGGTAGGGGGTAGAAATAGAAGAGGTAAAGATAAGTAGGAATGGGATTCAAACCCTGGTTGGGGTAGGGGGTAGAAATAGAAGGACTAAATATAAGTAGGAATGGGATTCAAACCCTGGTAGGGGTAGGGGGTAGAAATAGAAGGACTGAATATAAGTAGGAATGGGATTCAAACCCTGGTTGGGGTAGAGGGTAGAAATAGAAGAGGTAAAGATAAGAAGGAGTGGGATTCAAACCCTGGTTGGGGTAGGGGGTAGAAATAGAAGAGGTAAAGATAAGTAGGAGTGGGATTCAAACCCTGGTTCGGGTAGGGGGTAGAAATAGAAGAGGTAAAGATAGGTAGGAATGGGATTCAAACCCTGGTTGGGGTAGAGGGTAGAAATAGAATAAGTAAAGATAAATAGGAATGGGATTCAAACCCTGGTTCGAGTAGGGGATAGAAATAGAAGTGGTAAAGATAAGTAGGAGTGGGATTCAAACCCTGGTTCGGGTAGGGGGTAGAAATAGAAGAGGTAAAGATAAGTAGGAATGGGATTCAAACCCTGGTTCGAGTAGGGGATAGAAATAGAAGTGGTAAAGATAAGTAGGAGTGGGATTCAAACCCTGGTTCGGGTAGGGGGTAGAAATAGAAGTGGTAAAGATAAGTAGGAATAGGATTCAAACCCTGGTTTGGGTATGGGGTAGAAATAGAAGAGGTAAAGATAAGTAGGAATAGGATTCAAACCCTGGTTTGGGTATGGGGTAGAAATAGAAGTGGTAAAGATAAGTAGGAATAGGATTCAAACCCTGGTTTGGGTAGGGGGTAGAAATAAAAGAGGTAAAGATAAGTAGGAATGGGATTCAAACCCTGGTTCGGGGAGGGGGTAGAAATAGAAGAGGTAAAGATAAGTAGGAATGGGATTCAAACCCTGGTTCGGGTAGGGGGTAGAAATAAAAGAGGTAAAGATAAGTAGGAATGGGATTCAAACCCTGGTTGGGGTAGGGGGTAGAAATAGAAGAGGTAAAGATGAGTAGGAATGGGATTCAAACCCTGGTTGGGGTAGGGGGTAGAAATAGAAGAGGTAAAGATGAGTAGGAATGGGATTCAAACCCTGGTTGGGGTAGAGGGTAGAAATAGAAGAGGTAAAGATGAGTAGGAATGGGATTCAAACCCTGGTTGGGGTAGAGGGTAGAAATAGAAGAGGTAAAGATAAGTAGGAGTGGGATTCAAACCCTGGTTGGGGTAGGGGGTAGAAATAGAAGAGGTAAAGATAAGTAGGAGTGGGATTCAAACCCTGGTTCGGGTAGGGGGTAGAAATAGAAGAGTTAAAGATAAGTAGGAATGGGATTCAAACCCTGGTTGGGGTAGAGGGTAGAAATAGAATAAGTAAAGATAAGTAGGAATGGGATTCAAACCCTGGTTGGGGGAGGGGGTAGAAATAGAAGAGGTAAAGATAAGTAGGAATGGGATTCAAACCCTGGTTCGGGTAGGGGGTAATGAAAGTATAGAGGGTGCCAGAGGTGGAGGCAGGATAAGACACACTAGCAGATTCAGCAGACAAACTCACCTAAACAGTCCTACAATCACTAAAAATGCCAGCAAAAACAAAGCCATAGAAGCCAACTCACCTAAAATGGCCGCCTGGTTTCAAAAGGCTCACGTGGGCCACACCCTCCACTTAAATATCTTGAACTTCTTCTTTCCTTCTTCTAAGAATCTGTTTACCCTAAGTGCTCACCCTACTAGGCCCCCAGCTGCTATTGCTTCTTCTAATCCAAATCCACTTACTGGACTTTACTGTCTCATCTGACACTTCCTTCACTATTTTCCTCACATTCTGTCCACTTACACCCAGCTCCCTCAACAATGAGACAACAGACTTTGCAACAAATCCTCTACATCCTACTTCCACTGGACATATCCTAACTTTCCATCCTCGCTGCTCTGCTTCTGCCCCCAACTCCACATATCTAAGCTTTTTCCTTTCATATGCTTCTAGGCAAGCTAAGGCAATTTTATTTATAGAGCACAATTTGTACACACGGCAATTCAAAGTGATTCACAGCTACATAAAATCACAAGGCAATAAAATCATTAAAAAGAAAAAAAATTAAAAAACTTTTTTAATTAAAAAGTGAAGAGTGCAGATAAAATACTTTCAGGTGTCATATGCACAGCTAAATAGAACTGTTTTCAGCCTGGATTTAAACATTGTCAGAGTTGAGGCCTGTCTCACATCTTCTGGAAGACTGTTCCAGATTTTAGGAGCATAAAACTGAAACGCAGCCTCACCTTGTTTAGTCCTGACTCTGGGCACCAGGAGACCCCTCCCTGGGGCAGGAGACCCCTCCCTGAGGCAGGAGACCCCTCCCTGGGGCAGGAGACCCCTCCCTGAGGCAGGAGACCCCTTCCTGGGGCAGGAGACCCCTCCCTGGGGCAGGAGGCCCCTCCCTGAGGCAGCAGACCCCTCCCTGGGGCAGGAGACCCCTCCCTGAGGCAGGAGACCCCTCCCTGGGGCAGGAGACCCCTCCCTGGGGCAGGAGACCCCTCCCTGAGGCAGGAGACCCCTCCCTGGGGCAGGAGACCCCTCCCTGGGGCAGGAGACCCCTCCCTGAGGTTCTCAGAGCCTGAGTTGGTTCATATGGCTCTAACATGTCAGAGATGTACTTTGGCGCTTGACCATGAAGAGACTTGTACACAAGCAGAGCTGTTTTAAAGTCTATTCTCTGAGCAACAGGAAGCCAGTGCAGAGACCTGAGCACTGGACTAATATGGTCGTATATCCTGGTTCTAGTCAGGACTCGAGCAGCAGCATTCTGGATGTACTGCAGCTGTCTTACAGCCCGTTTAGAGCCCAGTGAGCAGGCCGTTACAGCAGTCTAACCTGCTGGAGACAAACCCATGGATCAGTCTTTCTCAGTCTGGTTTAGACACTATTCCTTTGATTCTGGCAATGTTTTTTAGATGGTAAAAAGCATCTACTACTAATTCCTCCCAAGGAACAGTCAGCTCTATGAAATAGACTCTCATTCTACTCCTAGACCATAAGACTATATCAGGCCTTAGATTTTTAGAGGCTATCTCCTGGGGAACAACAAGCTTATTTACTAAATCTACCTGCATCTCCCAATCACAAGCATCCTCCAAGCTGCCGTGCCTCCTTATCGTCTTATTAACTTTCTCACCCTCTTGAAGTACTTTCAAGAGATTTTGTTACAATTGGCAGCTATGAATCTGAGCGAGTGGCCATGACTTGTGGAGTCCCCCAGGGGTCAATTCTTGGACCTCTTCTGTTTAACTTGTATATGCTCCCTTTGGGTCAGATATTGCAGAATTTTAACATCAATTATCACAGTTATGCAGACGATACACAACTTTATGTGTCTCTGTCACCATGGCGACTGCAGCCCAGCAGACGTACTGTGTCAGGGTCTGGAGGAAGTAAACACCTGGATGAGAGAGAATTTTCTACAATTAAATGAAGACAAATCTGAGATCATTCTGTTTGGGAGCAAAGAGAAGAGGGTCAGCGTTGGTAAATATCTTGAGACTCGGGCCCTTACAATCACTGAGCGAGTTCGTAACCTCGGAGTGTTGATAGACTCAGATCTGACTTTCAGCAGCCACATCAAAGCTGTCACCAAGGCAGCTTTTTACCACCTCAGAAACAGCAACAGAATTAAAGGTTTCCTCTCCCAAACAGACCAGGAGAAACTCATCCATGCATTCATCTCCAGCAGACTCCATCACTGTAACGCTCTTTTAACTGGACTTCCCACAAAGAGCATTAAACATCTGCAGCTCATCCAGAACGCTGCTGCTGGAGTTTTAACCCGGACTAAGAGATCTGAACACATCACAGCGGCTTTAAAATCTTTACTCTGGCTTCCAGTCAGTCACAGAACAGATTTTAAAAGCCTGCTGATGGTTTACAATCTGTGATCTGTTCAGAGAATATAAAGCCAGCAGAGCTCTTAGATCCAAGGACTCAGGTCAGCTGGTCCAGTCCAGAGTCCAGACTAAACATGGAGAAGCAGCATTTAGCTGTTATGCTGCAAACAAGTGGAACAAACTGCCAGTGGAGATTAAACTTTCACCAAATGGAGACATTTTTAAATCCAGGTTAAAAACATTTCTGTTCTCATGTGTCTATGCATGAAATCTGCACGATATCTTTTAACTTATCTGGACTGTTGCTTGTTTTTAAATTCATTTAAATGATTTTATTTGTTTCTCTTTATATTCTTTTATGTATTTTTTATGCTTCTTGCACTCCCTGCTGCAATGCTTTTATTTGATGTGAAGCACTTTGAACTGTTTGTACATGAAATGTTCTATATAAATAAATTTGATTTGATTTTGATTTGATTTGAACAAACTGAATTGCAACTCTCTTCACCTTAGACCCTCCTAAGTTTACCTGCCTTCGTTTATCTTCAATACCTGCAGCTAAGCTTCTTAATACTTGGTCCTTCATATCAATGCGTACAGCCACCTAGCGATAGCCGCGCCTGTTACAGTGTTTGCTGCTCGGTCTGCACAGCAGGCAGTGATACGAAGGGAGAGAAAATAGGGCCAAGAGATTGTGAGGTCTGACTTTTTCTGGAGGGAGGATTTTGTGATGCAAATGTATTACTCTGTTGAACGCATATTGTTCTGAGAATCAAAACGCTTTATTTTTTAAACCCCAGCCAACTAGCCGGACTACCTTCATCAACACCAAAACGAGGCTGGAACTCTGCTCACAGGACGCAGCAGGGGGTAAGAAGATGTTCAGAAATGATGTTGCTGATATGGGATGTTACACAGCTTCATGTCAAAAGAGGCGAACTGTCCCTTTAAAGAGGCGAACTGTCCCTTTAAGAACGGCTTCCTGACAGCCACCCTTCCATGGAGCCCATTTCTGATGAGGCTTGGGCCAACAGCAGATGGATCAGCTGAAGGTGGGTAAGAAAATGTTCAAAATGTCCCTAATTATTGGAATGTTTTCTTCATCTATTACAAGCTTTCTATCACTTAATTTCCCTCTACTTATTGAGATACTTCTAGGCTTAGTGGCAGAGATGGGGACTCGAGTCGCTGTTTTGATGACTTGTGACTTGACAAAAAATAAAAGACTCTTGACTCGACTCGGACTTGGAAGTTAAAGACTCGGCACTTGACTTGACTTGAGACACGATGACTTGAATGACTTGAGAGTTATTCAGTTCATGTTTCCAATTTGAATATAAAACTAATAAATTAATTTAAATAATAATATGGATTACCCGGTAGGAGCGCAGGCTGAGAATGGCGTCATGATTGGATCCCTACCCTGTCCATCAGCCATGCCCTCTCTACATACCTTAGTGTTTATTGGAGAGAATAAACTCATATCAGATATGCATCAACATGTCAGCGGGACCGAGAGTCTTCGGCTTTCCTAATCACCATTTTGACGGCAAAAGACGAACAGCTCAGTGCAAGACATGCGGCATCAACATCTCAGACAGCCAGACGACAACTTCCAACTTTGTTCGTCATCTGAAGATCCATTCTGACCAGTAAGTGCTGTTAAATTAGCTAATATTATCCTGTTAGCCTAGCCGGTAGTTAGCTAACGTTAGCTTGATGTGATACGGGGTGGACAGGTTGGACACATTGGCCGATGATGTTTACTGACAGTTACTTATATCTTTGTGTTTTCACTTTATTAAGAACAGATTCTGCAGGTAAAACTGCAATAATAAGGTGAGCTGACCAAGAAAAAATTACTTGAGACTTGAAAGCTAAGACTTGAGACTTGCACATGTGTGACTTGGTCCCATCTCTACTTAGCAGGTTTGATCTTAGGTTGTAGGTTTGAAAACAACATCACTGATTAGGGAGGCGTGCATCGGGATGCCGGCCTGCCCTTACATACATATCATGTTTTCCCTCTGTTGTTGACTCAGACATAAGCAGTTTAATAAGACTTTCATGCTACCTCTGCATTATCAGGCATGTCACAAACGATTAGCAAATGCACACTTCTCACGGGTAGAAAGGCATCGTTAAAGAGAAGCCTTTAGTTATCGAGTAGTGATCCTTAGTTCTTTTGCCTCCCAAACTATTACACATCTGCACCTGGAGGGATATCTATGGTTAGATAATCTGACTGGATTTTTGTCCAACTTTTTAGAGATGGTATCAGAATCTCTTCCAGCTTGATAAACATCGACTTCCCATTTGCTGAGGACCTCAAAAAATCTCATATTCATGCAGTAATATCGAATTTTGTAAAGTATTTGCAAACTTTCAAATGCAACTGTAAAACTTAAGGACTTTCTCTCAGATATAAATGGTTGTGATGCACTGATTGAATTTGTGTGGGACTTCTTACCAGGGACGAGTGAGTCTTTGCGGCAGTCGTACAGCATGCCAAGGGCGAAAGGCCGGCCGAGCGCCGCGATCTCCATCGTACCACCAGGGTCCATCACTCAGTCTGAACTGGACAAGCCCAACAATCAAAAAGAAATGTAGTTTAACTTGGTTTAAAGAGCATCCTGTCACAGTTTGAACTGAAATACATAATCTTACAACACTTTTTTAAACTTGGTTACTTGCCAACATAAGACATTGAGACAACCAGGAAGTGACTCTGACTATTTACAACGTGACACGCACATCATGAATGCCATTCTTTCCCTTCACAGCAGTATCTCTCTTTCTTTTAAAGTAACTAAAGACGCTCTCAGAAAATGATTCTGCATGTTGTTTGACCTGACAGACTAATAAATAACAACACATGCAAACACAAGTTGCATAAACTTACAGGATCTGCTGCTCCTAACCGAGTTAAAGCAAATAAATTTGGTTTAGCTTCCTCACTACAGCAGACTTAGCTCATATTTCTTCTGGAGTTTGTTACAAATACGCATCTTTCATGGATTACAAACTAAATATTAATAATATCTTTCTCCCTGAAACTTTATTAAATCTGCTCCTGGATCTAACAGATACATATTATTATATTATACATATCTTGCCAATTCTAAATGGTGTTAAACTTAAACACAGTGTTAGAGCCATGATAATATTTAGGGATATAATTTAGAGTGTAAGAATTTATATATTTAGTTTTTGTCATTTCTAGGTTATTTATTTACTGAAAAAAATGTTTATTTTAAGTTCAGAGAAATGTAAGTCATTTTAGATTCGGGACTTTTAATTTGATTGCGTGCGTAAAGGAAGACGCATCCTCAGAACTGATGCAACGGTGGAAAGAGCTAGACGGATTTAGTGAAGCACAGATGTATATAGTTTTTTGACCGTGCTCGCTGTGTAATTAAGAAACAAGGACATTGTATTGGAATACCTTTTTTGTTAACCCTTTTTATTAGATAAAGATTTTTTGTTTATGAAG
Organism: Odontesthes bonariensis; assembly: GCF_027942865.1. Classification (NCBI taxonomy): domain Eukaryota; kingdom Metazoa; phylum Chordata; class Actinopteri; order Atheriniformes; family Atherinopsidae; genus Odontesthes; species Odontesthes bonariensis. The sequence continues at coordinate 2,788,313 of NC_134519.1, forward strand.
AACCCAGCTTGCTCGCGTCCATTCTTTTCAAAAGTGCTACCTGAATCCTGAATGACACAGATATTGGATCTGCTGCCATAACATTAGTCAAAAAACTTCTACAAGTGGAAGGAACGGACAGTCAGCTGTGGAAAAGGACTGGAAATTGGACGAAGCTGATTGATGGTATAAGTAAGGAGCCATTCTCAAGATTGCTGGTGCTTTGTAAGTACAGTTTTCCTGGCGAAATTGCCTATAGAAGCTAGCCATGCAAACGGAGCCGGAAAGGAAAAGGATTGCCAAAGTGATTCATTTCTAAGATGCCTAAATGGATCGTTTTTGAACTTCATTCAAGTTTAGTGTATGTGTGAAGAGATAGAAGAAGACAACAGAAGTTCGTTTGGAAATATTGCTGAGTCATTACTGAACACGTTTCCAAGATGGCGGATGAAAATTTGTTAAATGCAGCACAGCAGAAGGTGTAATACCTGCATCCCGCCAGAAGAGGGAGCCCAAGTACACACAAAAGGCTCTGGGAGAAAGACTCCAAAGGCTTATCAGTCACAGAAAAGCGAAAATGGCTCAGATTTCAGCCAAAATGAAAGAAATAGAGAACATGAAAATTAATGAAGAGCATTTTAGCCGAGTTGAATCAGAAATACTGCCACACTTTATAACGCTGTATGAAGAGTTAATCTTGCTCAATGAGAGTGTTATGCAGATGTTACCAACTGATGAAGCAACTTCAAATCAGTTATCATGGTATGAGCCAAAGGCAACTGCCATAAGGGGATTTGTCATAGACACAGAAAGATGGATTAATGAACAAAGGAGCAAAAAAATGGATGATGGTGTTACACCAGATGACAGTGTCTCAGTGGTATCACTGCGCAACAGAAGCAACAAGAGTAGAGCTGGCTCCAATAGGACGTCTTCAGTTGCATCTTGTACTAGCTCAGTGGTGCGCATGAAAGAGGAAGGCAAAAGAGCAGGGCTTTTAGCCCAAGCAGAGTCACTGAAAAAGAAGAGCGCCATACAGTTACAGATGGAGCAGTTAAAGGTAGATATGGAGCAGTTGGATTTGGAAACTGCAATAGCAGCCTCTACAGCTAAGCTGAAAGTATTTGCGGAACATGAGGGCCCTCGTGACGCCATGAATGACTATGTGGCAGCCAGGTTGCCAGGTGCTGATGCAGGCAGCCGTGCAGGGTCGTATGTTTCTCTGACTGGATCTGTTGCACGTGTCTTTAGAAGTCCACCTGTGTCTGAAGCTCATGCGCCAATGGCTGGGGAGGAAACCAAACTGAAAACAGAGACGTGTGTGTTCTGTGAAAGGAGCCACATATTGGAAAACTGTGAAAAGTTCAAGAAACAAGCTCACACTGACAAGATTGAGTTCTTGAAGTCTAAAGGTCTCTGTTTTGGATGCCTTGTGCCAGGTCACATGAGCAAGGATTGCACCAGGAAGTTGTCTTGCCAGATATGTTCTAAGAGACACCCAAGTGCTCTACATGTGGTGCACAAGGATGAAACAACAACGTATAAGAGCAACAAGAACAGCATGTCAGTCACAAGCCACAAGTGCTGTAGGACAGGAAACCTGTGGGTACACTGGGGCCGGAAACAGCCAAGGAATTTTGGCCATTGTGCCGGTACGACTCAAGTCCAAGAAAGGTACGAAGACGATGGTGACTTATGCCTTCATTGACCCAGGCAGTTCGGCAACGTTTTGTACAGAGGCAGTAATGTCAGCGCTGAATCTTAGAGGCAGGAAGACGGAGATCTTACTCTGAACTATGGGGCAGGAGAAGCTTGTCCCTAGCCATATCCTGCCAGACCTGGAAATCTGTGGACTTGAGGAGAACAGGTACATGGACTTACCTTCAGTGTTCACACAACCTGAAATTCCTGTGAAAAGAGACGATATACCTTGTCAGAGAGACATTCAGATGTGGTCTTACCTGAAGGAAGTACGCCTTCCAAGTATCGAAGCTGAGATCGGTCTATTGATTGGTGCCAATGCTTACAAGGCCATAGAGCCATGGCAAGTAATAAATAGTCGAGATGACGGTCCATACGCTGTGAGAACCGCAATTGGATGGATTGTCAATGGCCCCATCACCCGAGATCAACTTCATGACACTGATGAGGAACTGCTGAGAGTTGCCGCAAACAGGATTTCTGTGGAAAACATCGAAGAGTTGTTAATCCAGCAATTCAACTCTGACTTCTCAGAGCGCAGCTGTGAAGACAAAACTGAGATGTCTCAGGAGGATCGACGGTTCATGAAGGAGGTGAAACAGTCATGCCAGCTTGTTGAGGGACATTACCGCATCAGTCTTCCCTTCAAGGACAAGTCTATGAAGATGCCCACTAATCGCAATCATGCAGAACAAAGAGCCATCAACCTCAAGAGGAAGCTCAACAGGAACCCAGAGTTCTGCACCGACTACAAGGGCTTCATGGAAGATATTATAGCTAAGGGCTATGCGGAAAAGGTGCCTGAAGAAGGTCAGGAGGTCAAGGAAGGAGAGGTTTGGTACATCCCACACCATGGGGTGTACCATCCCAAAAAGAAGAAAATTAGACTCGTCTTCGACTGCACAGCTACGTATCAAGGCGTCTCTTTGAACAACCAACTACTCCAAGGGCCTGACCTCACGAGTACCTTAATTGGAGTGTTGACAAGGTTCCGAGAGGACTCAATTGCGATGATGGCCGACATAGAGGCAATGTTTTACCAGGTCAGGGTTCCTCCCAAGGACTCTGACTTCCTGCGTTTCTTCTGGTGGCCGGATGGAAACTTGAATGGACCTCTGGAGGAGTACAGAATGACTGTACACATTTTTGGGGCTACTTCATCCCCAAGCTGCGCTTGTTTTGCGCTAAGAAAGACAGCGGAAGACGGAAGAGACAAGGCCTCAGCTGAAGCAGTGAAAACAGTTGAAAGGAATTTTTACATGGACGACTGTTTAGCCTCGGTGGCCTCTGAGGAACAAGCCATAGCACTTGCACAGTCTCTGAAGGCTTTATGCCTAAGTGGTGGATTTAACCTGACAAAATGGGTTAGCAACAGCAGACACGTTCTGTCATGCATCCCAGCCAATGAGAGAGCCGCAGAGGTGAAAGACCTTGATTTGAGCAAAGACACCCTGCCAACAGAAAGAGCCTTAGGGGTTCATTGGTGTACAGACACAGACACCTTCAGGTTCAGAGTGAACGTGCCAGAGAGACCAACCAAGAGAAGAGGGATACTCTCAATAGTCAGTTCAGTCTATGACCCTCTTGGTCTCGTTGCTCCATGCATCCTCCCAGCCAAGCTGATTTTGAGAGAGCTTTGCCAACAGAAGTTGAGCTGGGATGAGGAAATTGGTGAGAAGCAATCGCGAAGGTGGCACCAGTGGCTTGATGAGTTGCAGGAGCTATCTAACTTCCAAGTGGACAGATGTATCAAGCCAGCTGATTTCGGTCCCACTCTCAAGGCCCAGATACACAATTTCTCAGATGCAAGTGAGAGCGGTTACGGTACAGCTTCATACATTCTGCTGACCAGTGAGGATGGACAGAAGGTCTGCTCAATGCTTATGGCCAAATCAAGGGTGGCACCTCTTAAGAAAGTAACAATCCCCAGAATGGAATTGACTGCCGCAGTCATAGCAGTGAAGGTGGATAAGCTGTTAAGACAGGAAATGGAGACCAAGCTTGAAGAGTCTGTTTTCTGGACAGACAGCCTCACTGTACTTAAGTACATCGAAAATGATGCGTCACGCTTCAAGACATTCGTGGCCAATCGAGTTTCGTTCATTCGAGAAGCTACTTCACCATCACAGTGGAGATATGTGAATACCTCACTCAATCCCGCAGACGTAGCTTCAAGAGGGATGAGGTTCACCTCACTCATCAACAATGACCATTGGATACATGGACCACAGTTCCTTTGCCAAAGTGAAAGTGAGTGGCCTACAAGACCTGACATTCGCAGCACCATGGAAGACGATAGCGAGCTCAAGTCAACCCTGGTCAGTCTCGTCAGTATGACCAAAGGCACAGGCCTGACAACGTTGGTGGAATACTACTCGGACTGGCATAGGCTGAAAAAGGCTGTTGCATGGATGCTACGATTGAAAGACTTGCTTCACTTCTTGGCAAAGAAGAGAAAGGAATATGTGGTTGATGTTGCTCTGAAGGAGATGGATAAAGAAAAGCAAGACCTAAAGGTGGAAGAGGAAATGAGGAGATTGAGACAGACAGTGGACAAGAAAGCATTGTCAGTACAAGATTTGGAAGATGCAGAAACTGTGCTGATAGGCTTCAGTCAAAGGGAGATGTTTCCAAAGGAGTTGGCCTCACTCCAACAGAGAGATTCACATGTTATGAAGACGAGTGTACTCTACAGGTTGGATCCTGTTCTGCTCGATGGTGTCATCAGAGTGGGTGGCCGGTTGAACAAGTCCGCCATGCCAGAGGAATCCAGAAACCCGGCTGTGCTACACAAAGATCACCACATTGCAAAGCTGATTCTACGGCACGTCCACCAACAAAATGGTCACTGTGGAAGAAATCAGTTAATTGCAAAGGTCAGGCAGCATTACTGGATTCCTGGACTGAACAGAGCGACCCGCACAGTGATGTCCCAATGCATCGCATGCCGAAAACTGCACGCAAGGCCAGCAGAACAGAAGATGGCAGACTTACTTGAGGAACGTGTACTGCCAGACCAGCCTCCCTTTACACATGTCGGCGTAGACTATTTTGGACCGTTTGAGGTCAGAAGAGCACGCAGCACAGTGAAACGCTATGGCGTCCTGTTCACATGCCTCGCTGTAAGAGCAGTCCACATAGAGGTGGCTCACTCTTTAGATACCTCATCATGTATCAACGCCATCAGACGATTTATCAGTCGAAGGGGTCAAGTGACTACAATGCACTCTGATAATGGCACAAATTTTATAGGTGCCGAGAGAGAACTCAGGGAGGCTCTAGAAGAGCTTGATCACTCTCAGATCAGAGATGACCTGATGCAGAAAGGTATCAAGTGGATTTTTAACACGCCAACTGCCTCCCACCAAGGTGGAATATGGGAGCGACAGATTCGCACTGTCAGAAAGGTGTTGAATTCTGTGTTGAAACAGAAGGTGTTAGACGATGATGGCCTTCACACTCTGCTATGCGAAGTTGAAGCAATTATCAATGACCGTCCCTTGACTGCTGCTTCTGATGTTCCAGGCGACGTAGAGGTTTTGACACCAAATCATCTTCTGCTATTGAAGAAACAACCAGCCCTTCCACCAGGTGTCTTCAACACGGATGATATCTACTCCTGTAGAAGATGGCGTCAAGTACAATACATGGCCAACTTATTTTGGTCAAGGTGGACCCAGGAATACCTCCCGTTGCTACAGGAGCGACAGAAGTGGCACTACAGGAAGAGAAACTTCACCCCAGGAGATCTTGTGCTCATCGTGGACAATTCCGCCCCCAGAAATACCTGGCTGACTGGAAGAATCCGGCAGACTTACCCAGACGCAAGAGGCGTCGTCCGAAGAGTTCAAGTCCAAACCAAGTCCAGCTTATTAGATAGGCCTTCTAACAAGCTTTGTCTTTTGCAGGAAGCTGAATGAGTCCAGGACGACCGGCGACTGATGGACGTTATATTCTGAGTTTGATGGATCGAGTAATTGACATTTACAGTACAGTAAATGTAGCCTTGCTAATGTGTTTATGGCTCTATTTTTGTAGTTTTTAATTGTTATGCATCCTGCCTATACAATTAGGGGCCGGAGTGTTAGAGCCATGATAATATTTAGGGATATAATTTAGAGTGTAAGAATTTATATATTTAGTTTTTGTCATTTCTAGGTTATTTATTTACTGAAAGAAATGTTTATTTTAAGTTCAGAGAAATGTAAGTCATTTTAGATTCGGGACTTTTAATTTGATTGCGTGCGTAAAGGAAGACGCATCCTCAGAACTGATGCAACGGTGGAAAGAGCTAGACGGATTTAGTGAAGCACGGATGTATATAGTTTTTTGACCGTGCTCGCTGTGTAATTAAGAAACAAGGATTGGAATACCTTTTTTGTTAACCCTTTTTATTAGATAAAGATTTTTTGTTTATGAAGAACTCAGCTTGCTCGCGTCCATTCTTTTCAAAAGTGCTACCTGAATCCTGAATGACACAGATATTGGATCTGCTGCCATAACACACAGTATTGTTTGCATTAAAATGTGAATACAGCAGGGTATTCCTTAAAGTCTGTGTACCGATAATACTAACTCTGTTATTGTTAAAATGAGGAGAACAGGAAGAGCATTTTCTTTGTCGTAACTTTGAAATCATCCACCTCCATTCCAAAAAGAAGTTTCTAAAAGATCATTTAGATCCATTTAAGGGGACAGTTTAATAAAAATAAAAATAAAATAAAATAAAAGTGATAGAAATCTCTGAATGGCTGATATGTTGTCCCGAGACTTAAAATAAAGCAAAAATGATGAGTTACTTACAGTAGCTGAGGGATCTTCTGAGGGCTTTACACGGTTTTAGTCTTTAAATTCTCTCTGATAAACGCCTGTTCATCGACTGAATGCTGTACAGAAGGCAGTCAGACGGTTTCTTATAAAGGGTGGGACGTTTGGAAAAACGGGGGGGTGGAGCCTATCCCAGGCGTCATTGGGTGAGAGGCAGAGTACACCTGGACAGGTTGCCAGTCTCTCACAGAGACACACGCTCACACTCACTCCTTGCCACACCTTGGCTCATTTATGGAATTACTCTGTGTCAATTTGTATTGATAATTCTATTATTTATACATATAAATGAACTACAAATGAAATTCTGAACTACACAATCAATTTATCAAAGTATCATCTTCCCCAACTCTTGAATCCCCTTTTGAAATGTGGTATCTGAGTCACCAGTCAACCCAACATGCATGTTTCTGGGTGGTGGAAAGAAGCCGGAGAGAGCATACGCTGGAATGTGGCTCTTCCTGACAAGCAGACTAAAGCAACTCAGGCTGTTAAAGCTGGATTAAAACAAACATGTTTCTTCACTTAGACTCAGTAAAACATGTTTTTGTCCATTGAAGCTGAAACTTGTCACCTTGTTGAGGCTGCAGCCGTCTGTTAACACCATCATAGAAAGGTCAGACGTTTGAATGAGTAAACCCATGCTGTGTCACGTTCATGGTTCATGTTTTTAGTTCTATGTTTTAGGTTGTTTCATGTCTTGGTTTTTGAGTTCATGTTTAGTTTGGTGTTTCCATTGTTTTTCCCTCAGTCCCCATGTTCTGCTCATTAGTTTCACTCACAGCACGTGTATTCATCGTCCCCAGCTGCACTCTTTCACCAATCACTCCCAGTTCAGTGTTTAGGTTCCAGGTTTCCTCATTAGGTTTATGAAATCCTCTCTGTTTTTCACCCCTCATGCCTCGCCACATCTAAGCTAATGCATTCATGTCATGTCAAGTTTTTTGTTTTTGTTTTTTTGTCACAGTCTAATTCATGTTTTGTCCCACAGCTTAGTTTTGTCATCCTTTTGTTAACCTTGTTTGTGAATAAACCAAGTTTGCTTTACACCTCTGGAGTCCGCAGCTGTGTCCTGCCACCCCCATAACCTGACTTTGTGAAAATCATATTGATTCATGTAAATAAACAGCGTCTCATCTTTTTGTTTTTTTCTTCCCTTTCAGATTCTCAGCTTTGATTGAGTAGTTTATATTCTTGATTCATCATCGATATGACTTCTATAGAAACTTCTCAATTAAACAAAAGGCTTTAGGTAATAGACTGAACGCACTTTTTGTGGAATATCATGTTAACAGCAGTCGTTTTTGTGCTATAGCTGTTTACCCAGATCTTTGCAGTTCAGTGGTTTTTCTTTAATGCTTTGTTTGCATCAGAGTCGGGAATACAACCGAGTTGACCGTATTCCACTTAGAAGTCAGAAAAGGAGTGTGAATTTCTCATTGCTGCGATAACGGACCGGATGAGCTGGCAGGCTGGAGGGCCTGAAAGCCATTTCACCACATATCAGAACTACGTTTTCCTGACCGGCACAACAACGTTTAGCTTTACGGTTCCACAAAACCCTCTAAAGCTGGAGGGGAAAGAAAAACTCTGTGGCAGAGAAGAGGAGAGCAAGAAGAGATAAAGTGTGTTTATTTCAGCGCTTTGCATCATGACTACCAGGAAATACACAACAGCAGCATGTTCAGCCCCGTTATTCATCATAAGTTCAACCTTATCGTTATGATCTCCGACTCATAGATGAAGCCTCAGTCCTTTGTCCTTTATAGTCTCTTGGTGTTTTTGGTAGTTTCTGGTCTTGTGTCAGCCTCAAAAAGCATTACTGAGTGTATTGCTGTGCATGTACAAGGTTCAGACGGAGATCCCAAAGCTGTACGAGCCAAAGAGCTCATTATAGCCGCATTCCCTCTGTAGGAACCTTCTGCAGTTCCTAGAACCTTTTCAGGAACGGGGACGTTTTTTCCCTCATTCAGACATACAGGAACTAGGGACCACAGCCCTCGGGAACTAGGGACCCTCGGGAACTCGGGACCACGGCCCTCGGGAACTAGGGACCACGGCCTTCGGGAACTAGGGACCACGGCCCTCGGGAACTACGGGACCACGGCCCTCGGGAACTAGGGACCACGGCCCTCGGGAATAGGGACCCTCAGGAACTAGGGACCACGGCCCTCGGGAACTAGGGACACTCGGGAACTAGGGACCACGGCCCTCGGGAACTAGGGACCTTGGGGAACTAGGGACCTTGGGGAACTAGGGGACCACGGCCCTCGGGAACTCGGAACCACGGCCCTCGGGAACTAGGGAGCCTCGGGAACTAGGGACCACGGCCCTCGGGAACTAAGGACCCTCGGGAACTAGGGACCACGGCCCTCGGGAACTAAGGACCCTCGGGAACTAGGGACCACGGCCCTCAGTTCCTGGAACCATTTCAGCTCCTTCTCCTCAGCTGGGTCTGTTCTGGGTTCCATAGGAACACACCTGACGGAGGTGTTTGGTGGTCGGTAGCTCCGCCCCTTGGTGGTCGGTAGCTCCGCCCCTTGGTGGTTGGTAGCTCTGCCCTTGGTGGTTGGTAGCTCCTGCCCTTGGTGGTTGGTAGCTCCTGCCCTTAGTGGTTGGTAGGTCTGCCCTTGGTGGTTGGTAGCTCCGCCCCTTGGTGTTTGGTAGCTCCGCCCCTTGGTGGTTGGTAGCTCCGCTCCTTGGTGGTTGGTAGCTCTGCCCTTGGTGGTTGGTAGCTCCGCCCCTTGGTGGTTGGTAGCTCCGCCCCTTGGTGGTTGGTAGCTCCTGCCCTTAGTGGTTGGTAGGTCTGCCCTTGGTGGTTGGTAGCTCCGCCCCTTGGTGTTTGGTAGCTCCGCCCCTTGGTGTTTGGTAGCCCCGCCCCTTGGTGTTTGGTAGCCCCGCCCCTTGGTGGCTGGTAGCTCCACCCCTTGGTGTTTGGTAGCTCTGCCCTTGGTGGTCGGTAGCTCCGCCCCTTGGTGTTTGGTAGCTCCGCCCTTGTCATGCTGTCAGGCTGAAATGTTTCCTCATACGACACGGACACAACCTTGGCGTGTTTAATAAGTTAAACTTCCACGTTGTCTCCTTTGTCTGCGGCGCTCTGCTCTCCTTCCTTCATGAAACCAAGAAGTACGGCCTGCGCTCCATCCTTTGTCTCCTGACTCTCTCTGTGAGCTCTTCCAGCCTCCATGTTAGACGCCTGATGTGATCGTCCATGATTAATATCACCATCATGCAGACCATGAACACGGTGGCCTCCCCGCTCTCCATCTTAGCTTCTTGGTGCTGTTTTCTTCTTCTCTCCTTACTTTTACCGGGTTTTGTTTTGTTCGGTTTTGTTGTTGAATGTGGCGCTAAAGTAACACGTCGCTGTCGCAGACGGTTGCGTCGCATCAGTCCCTATCAGGTCCGACTCATGTGGGAATGCAGAGTGAAACAGTTCCCCTGGGGAAGGGCAGCTATCAGAACGGCTCTGTCTGAATGTGGCTCATGTCAGCTGTAAGAAAGGTCTTTAAGTCATTTGGAAGTGAGGAGAACCGGACTATGGTCTGATTTTCCTAACGGAGGACAGGCAGAGGAGCTGTTTGCATCTTTTATATCTGCTCAGAATAAATCCAACCTTTTATTTCCTCTGGTGGATCAATGCGATGCCTCCACCTTCATCACTGTTTCTGTTTCTGTCGGCTCGTCTTAAAGCCCCTGGAGAGCTGTTGGAGTCCAATGGAAGCTCCTGCAGCCGTTTCTCAGTGAAACACCAGATTCTTTCCATTCTGTATGTGTCCTCGAGCTCGTCCTCGTGTTGTTGGCGTCTCACATTTCCTTTGAGGAAATGTTGGGAAGACTGGGTTTAAACTTCCTCCGTCATGCTGCTGGTGTTTCTCCTCTTCAGCTTGTCAGGGATTTTTGCTTCTTTTTTCTGACTTTAATTGACATTTTAAAAGCTTCATCAGCCTCTGGTGCAGCTCATTATGGAAAAATTAGCTTGATTTGTGTTTCTAAATGGACTTTCGGTGTGAGCGTGCATGGTTAGCTATGATAGGATCCAGCACCCCCACAGACCTGAACAGGTACAGAAAACAGATGTTCAGATTGAATGGTTGAAAAACTCTCGTAATCTTTAAAGGGACATTATGTAATTTCTTCCCCCATCTAGTGGTGCAATTTTATTTTGCAAAGTCGAAATGTGCGCTGCAACTTCTTGAACTACGGCAGGCGGTATGTGTCAAGATTCAAGAAGCTATAGCTTCAGACTCAAGGTCCATACAAACAAAAAGACATCAAGACACACAGTACAAAGGATTACATAACACACATACAACCACACTATAAATACAGATGCAGGGCCGTTTCTAGCTTTGTGGGGGCCCTAAGCAAGATACCGTTTGGGGGCCCCTAGGTTGTCAAACTACAATGAAGAGATTCCTAACCATTTAGATGGAAGACTAAGATCTATTACACTTTATGAGCAAAACAGGCTAGAGTTTAAATTAAACATCTTAAGTTGAACCACTCAGGCAAGTTAAACTAATAAGAATATATAATACAAAGAAAACAATAAATAGAAGATTTTGAGTTTTTTTTAAATATTAAACTGTAATGTACAGCGTCCCTTTAAAGATTTTACCCAATTACAAAGTAGATAGATACTTTATTGATCCCGAAGGAAATTCAAGCATCCAGTAGCAAGACATAAAGCAATGAAAAATGTTTATACAATTATAAACACTTTAAAAACAATCTAAGAATTTAAAAAACTGTTTAAAAATCTAAAGTGATCAGTGAAATAAGACTAAAGTGAAATATAAAGTGAGCAGTGAAATACAGAAGCGCCATCACTTAAAGCTGTTGTACATCCTGATGGCCAGAGGAACAAAAGAGTTTTTGAAGTTGTCACTTTTAAGAAGTTTCTGCATTTATCTACACATTGTACTAGTTAAAGTAATAATACTAAGAAAAATGATCCACTGCCACAATATTCTAAAATAATCAACAGGATGCCTAATATTTGTATATCACTTAAAAAACTAACAGTAGAACACTTCTAATTAGAGGCCTATAAATAACACACCAAACTTAGTAAATGAATCCTTAGTAATGCCAAAATCGTGTCAAATACCTGAGAGACAACTTCCACTGAGCAATGACAGAGCAGGACAACAACATGCCTCCCTCCCTGCTAGAATCTGAATAAACGGGTCTGGAGTCAGTCAGTCATCCCGTGGCAGGACTGACTGTTCATTCACATGTGACATACTCATCTTATATAAGCAAACTTTCATGAGGCAAACACTGAAGCCGAGTTTATAACGAACAAATCCCAGCCAGCTACATAACATTTATCCGAGACTAGCTAGCAGGACAAATAAACACAAAAAACGGCCCACCTCCAGCTATCCAGCCCACATCACCCAACACATGCCTTACCTTTATTCTCGGGCTGTTTTTCTACCTCCGTTTTTTCCGCGCCACTAATAAAACTTCTTTATGATGCCATTACGGCGTTTGTCTTGTTAACTTTTCTCGCTTTTTAGGGGAATGATGGATAGATGTCAATCATTCCCGTCACACCTGTTGGCGGCCTGCTACGCCACTCAACGTGTGACAGTGCTGTACTTTACACAAACTCTACACACGGTTGCCAGCATTTAGTAGATTTTGTTCATAACTCCAAACTTTTCGTCAAATCCAATCGCTAACCAAGCCTAGGTTGCTGACGTTAGCTGGCAGCAATATCACTGAACGTTAGGTTAGCAAAACAATTACACCAAAAACACGAACTTACCAGCAAGGGATGCACGAGCGTCATCTCTCTGTTTTCTTTTCTTTCTTTTGTCAGCGCCACAATCATGTGGCCTTTTACTTGACATTCTAAATCTTCTTCACTGTTAACGGGCATAACTCGGAAAACGTCAGGTAGGAGGATGCTCCACCACCTCCGATGCGGTAACTTTGAAGACTGTACCATTTCAGAGAGGGGGCGGGGGTAGATAAGGTAAACACATCTAATTTGCCCGAATCGAGTAATAGGGCACACAATTAAGAAAAACAACGCTGGGCCTGTTCATAACTAATTTATATAATTTCTTTAATGTAATAATATAATAACTATCATGATTTTTTTTTTAACAACCTTCATTTTGGGGGCCCCTGCCAGGTACTTGGGGCCCTACGCGCTCTGCGTACTCTGCGTATGCGGAGCGGCGGGCCTGTACAGATGACAGATAACATGTCAGATAACAGAAGTTGACATAGCCTTTGGTGTGCAAGCAATGCAATTAGTCATATTCCGGGAGTTACCGGAAGTGACGTTGACGCAGCGGTAGCGTTAGCAGCGGTAGCGTTAGCAGCAGTGTGTAGTTGCTATCTGGAAAGTGTTCTTTTAAATAAACTCCCAGTAAACTTACAAACTCTTCTAATGCCTCGTTTTGTGAGTTAAGAGCCTATGTGTACTACGGCAGAAGTTATGTAACAATCAATGCATTATTAGTGGGATAATTTACCAGATAAAATCTATTTAGCATTAGCGGCTGTAATAAGCCATTCGGCGTTGGGGAAACGCGATTCGAAGTGCTTTATGTCCCTCTCGGCACTTTGTCCTTTTTGGCATGGCATGGCAGCCTCCATAGAGCTCGCCCGCTCTATGTAGATACAGACAAGTTATTCTTCACTCAGGAGGATCAGTGAGATTGTTGACAGAGATAATTTTACACCAATGAGGACTAATTTATAAATGAATATGTTGATTTGAGCTAATAAATGACTTAATTTATTACATGGTGTCCCTTTAATCTAACACTTGAAATCAGAGCATACTGATGTCCTTTACCTTCAGCGTCCTCTGCATCATGTTTGATGTTCTAAGATGTCTCCAGCTCAGCCCATCTCACCTTACTGCCTCTGCACGGTTTCTAAAACCAGAGGAAATAATTCATTTATCTTCTGCACCCATTTTATTCTGGTACAGAATCAGAATTTCTGAATAATTACATTTTTATTCATTCACTCGACCACCTGGAAGCTTTGGGGAATTCAGCTGTTGCACCGAGTTTCTGGTCCAAAGCTCAGCTGGGTTGGCCCGTCAGAGATCAGGAAGTGGAGCAGATTCAGCCTGAACTCTGCTGCCACCTGGTGGCTGCTACAGCACACTGCACCCAGCACCACCGCCTTTACAGTCGATTCAGATGGAGATTGAAGCAGGGGCGTTGCTGGGCATACAGCTGTACGGGGGCCCAGGCCCCCAGCCAGAACCCCACCACCAACACTGCCAGAAAATGAGCCTGTGCTGGATGTATAAGAACATTTATTCAAATGTGCACAAACCTCAACAGGTTTAACGGAGCTGTAGGCTATCTAAGCAAATAAAAACACCTTTGAGTTCAGCCATTTAGCTTTTCAATTCCTCCTTCTGTAGCTCATCAAATGTAATCAAGTCAGCCTTTAACAAGAGGAAATATTACTAAAAACCACAATATGCACCGTGTTACAATATTTCAGTCCAGGTACTGAACATGTTTTAATCTTAATGCAGCACAGTCAATAAATACTTCTGCAAGAGGGAATATTGCAAAATAAATCTTAAATTAAGAGTCCCTGATATGGTCTGATAAGTTATTCCCCTGATTGAGGGAGGCTTTTAAACTAGCCTACCCACATTTTACCCATTATTAATGCCTAAGGTAGTTTAGTTAATAGGCAGGATATTGTCGCATTTTTCATCTGCCGTGGAACCAGACGCTGTTTATTTGGTGTAAGAATTACAGCGGCCTGTAGGTAGGCGTGAGAGAAAACAAATCTCTCACCTCCCTCCACTTCATGCTCAGTTCTCCATGTTGCTTCTGACTCTCCTCTGTAAGAAGTTCCTGATGTCCATGACCACGATGGCATCCAGGGACCACGATGGAAATAAGCCTTAGGGCTTTTTTTGTGTTATCCTTGACTATTTATTTCTTTAATGTATGGTTCAGTTGCTGTACCATGTTTTACAAAATAATAGTCAAATAAATTAATTAATTCATTCAATCCATCAATGTGTAGTGGTTCATACAGCCGACTAAGCTTTGATTGGCACAATGTGTGGCGACTATCCGCTGATAAATATGACGTGCGGGCCGCAGGATCTTGCCTTCCAACTCTGATTTCGTGCTACGCGTCACACACGGTCCATTCGCTGAACATCCAAAGCCTGCGAATACAACTTCTTCACTCTTTGGTAGATCTGTGCAGCATTAAAGGAGGTTACGTGGTTGAAAGAGGGAAACCGCATACTTCTCCTACTACTCATACTGACTTTTTTTTTCCCGGATGCATGCTAGATTCTCCTAAATGTTGGGTATGCATCATGAGGTTACTACTCATACTCAAACTACCCAAGATGCAACGTAACGTGACGTCGCCGATCGTCATTTCCTGTCAAAACGGCAGTTTCAAGCTAGCTACAACGAGGGTAGGTTCACTTCCTGTTTTCAAAACAAAAGCACCAATTGTATGGTAATGGCTTTCCCTATGATAAAAGGCAACGGGTATTTTATTTTGTGAAAATAACAGGAAGTGCTTTGCTCACTGCGGCTAGCTTTAGTAGCGCCGAATTCGTGGGAACAAAATGGTAAACAGCCGGTATTTTGTCAGGTTTTCAACACGTTGGGGATCTAAACGACTACTTTCTCACCTGAAAATGTTTCAAATGTTGCTAAAGTTTACAGAGTTTAGAGCTTAAGAGAAATCAGCTTCAGGCCGGCTGATTTCGGCTCGGGCAGGAGCCAAATGCATTGTGGGTAAACACAGAGCCGGCCCAAGGCATATGCCAACTACGCGGTCGCTTAGGGCCCCCACGCCACCAGGGGGCCCCAGAGAGCACCGAGACGTTGTGATAAAAAAGTAAATATATACATGAAATTAAAATAACATTAAATAATTTAAACGAAATTGTATTACACCAGAATTTTTTTTTTTTAATTTTGACAAAATACTAATATTAGGTTAATTTCTGCCTCCTGTTGGCTGCTGCCACCGTTGGGCAAAATTATTTAAGTATTGTATTTATTATTTCATTTTGATTACAACTTTATTTTTCTGTAAGATAATGTGAATATCATTTGATTCTATTTTGGATTTTGAACATTTTGCACACCATTGCACATCTGAAAGAAATTAAACTATTTAACGTGTTTAGTATAAATCCAGTCTCCAGCCTGCTGATGTTACTTTCAAATAGTTAAATTAATGAGCCGTACTTATACATCACTCTTTATGTAGAAGTTAATTAAACCATATTTATGAGTTTGCTATCCCTTTAAGGTTAAAAACAAGAATGACACCTGTATAATGTAAGATGATTACAAATAATGCTAATGATTGTGGGTCCGTTGCACACATAGCAGTGTAGCCTATGGAATAATGAGGCATCTGGAGCTGGGGTGGTGGTAGGGGGGCCCCAAATGAAATTCTGCTTAAGGCCCCATAAAGGCTTGGGCCGGCCCTGGGTAAACACTCTGCATACTGTCTGATCGATGAGTATGCTGTATGCGGTATGTAGTGTGCGGTTTCGAACACAGCCCATGTTATTCTTACTTGGCACATATCAGTCGTAGTAGTCTGAAGGATGTATATGTTTTTTTTTTAACAGGGCACAACGCATGTTTACCCGTGCTTTCACCAAATGGAGACATTTTTAAATCCAGGTTAAAAACATTTCTGTTCTATATTTTCGATTTCATTTCTATGCATGAAATCTGCACGATATCTTTGAACTTATCTGGACTGTTGCTTGTTTTTAATTGATTTTAATTAATTTGTTTCTCTTTCTATTCTTTTATGTATTTTTAATGCTTCTTCCACTCCCTGCTGCAATGCTTTTATTTTATGTGAAGCACTTTAAATTGTTTTGTACATGAAATGTGCTACAAATAAATTTGATTTGCTTTGATTTAGTTTACATCTACGTGTGGTTTCCAGGTGATTTAAACAGCTGTTCGCACCTGTAACAGCTCAGACTTTGTGCACATACACAGCAGGCTTCAAATGTCTGAGAGCACACTGAAAACTACACCTGAAAACCATCTGAAAGTTTAAATAATACAGAAACTTATTTTAATTCCTTTGTACAAAAGATTTCCTCGAGCTTTTTCAGCTTTCAGTTGACTCTCAGGTGAGTTTAATCAACTCATCAGAGGCTCGTTCAGCTGAAACATCGTTTATTAAAGAAGATGAGACGCCAGTCAGAAGAAGGCTGCCAAGTCTCAGAGGATGAGGAGTGTCTCTAAAGCATGATTCAGAAGGGGAAACAAGGACTCTGGGGGGGTTTAACCAGCATTTCAGAGTGGAAAACAGTTTACTGATGAGTCCAACAGCTGAGAGAAGAACTCTGATTCACAGGGAAACATGGCGGGTTTTCTAGTGAATATTAGAGATGGGACCAAGTCACACATGTGCAAGTCTCAAGTCATTTTTTCTTGGGCAAGTCACCTTATTATTGCAGTTTTACCTGCAGAATCTGATCTTAATAAAGTGAAAACACAAAGATATAAGTAACTGTCAGTAAACATCATTGGCCAATGTGTCCAACCTGTCCACCCCGTATCATATCAAGCTAACGTTAGCTAACTACCGGCTAGGCTAACAGGATAATATTAGCTAATTTGACAGCACTTACTGGTCAGAATGGATCTTCAAATGACGAACAAAGTTTGAAGTTGTCGTCTGGCTGTCTGAGATGTTGATGCCGCATGTCTTGCACTGAGCTGTTCGTCTTTTGCCGTCAAAATGGTGATTACGAAAGCCGAAGACAACGACTCTCGGTCCCGCTGACATGTTGATGCATATCTGATATGAGTTTATTCTCTCCAATAAACACTAAGGTATGCAGAGAGGGCATGGCTGACTGACAGGGAAGGGATCCAATCAGGACGCCATTCTCAGCCTCAAGTCAAGTCAAGTGCCGAGTCTTTAACTTCTGTAGAATATATTTTGGATGCTGGTGTACACAGTCTGGCCTTAGTCTTCTGCTAGAAAAACTGCAGCTACTCCAGAGGTTTCTTTAAATCTTATTTATTGATCCACACAGATCGGAACAGGACACACCATTTGTGTTAGTTGTGGTTTCCTAAATATGGAAATAAATAAACAATAATAAAGAAATATGTCACTGACTTGAATAAACAATTAAACAAGCACACAGTACTACATGCAGAATGCAGTGAATAATGAATCTAGTGACGATAATAAGTAATACTATAGAACGGCCACACAGGGGCGCTTCAGACCACATCATTACAACAGAAAGTAAATAAAGCAGATATTGTCCGATATAAAACCCATCCACGATCATAGACACTCAATCCCAACAGTATTGTATGTTTTGTAACACATATGTAACTTAAATGGACATATGAATAGGTCTGTGGAAATATATATCTAACATAAAAACTCCGTGAGTGAGAACAAACTCTACAACATGGCGGCCTGCTAGCAACCACGGCGCACACATTAGAAATGGCATGATAATGTTAAACAGTCAATGCAACACTTACATTGTACTCACGCACAACCGACACTTATAACAGTAATGACGGGTCCGGCCCGGTTCGGTTTACACCGTTATGAAGGTGCTCAGCGACCAACAGGTAACACTGCTGCAGTCAGGCTATATTGTTCACGTGTAAATCCAGGACTAATCGGGTCCTTCCGGATGTGATGGTGACGTCACACGCACGGCAGAGCAGGGAAGTTTGCACAGCCGCCCCCGAATTCACTTGGTGAATTTGTAGTACCACAAAGGTCTCTGCTGTGCTATATGATCAGTCTCAGTCCTCTGGCATGCCTGGCAGGGGGATGAGTTTGGCCACTGGTCGTGTATATGTAGATCCTTTTATGTTTACCTCAGCTGCACGTATCCGACCGTCGTCACTGGGGATCACTTTGGTGACTCGTCCAACCGGCCACAGTGCTCTGGGCAGCTGTGGGTCGATGATCATGACCACCTGATCTGGTGTGAGGTCCACAGTAGATCTATGCCACTTCCGACGATGTTGAAGGTTGGGGAGATAGTTCTTGGTGAACTGGAGCCAGAAGTGATCTGCCAGCACCTGGCTGTGTTTCCAGCGGCGACGTCCAAGCAGGTCACTGTTGTGGTACACAACTTGTGGTAATGATGAATCCCGCCGCCCCATGAGCAGGAGATTTGGCGTTATGGGGTCGGGATCTGCAACGTCTGATGTAGCATAGCACAGGGGCTTAGAGTTAAGAATCCCCTCAACTTCTATAAGCACTGTCATGAGGACTTCCTCTGAGAGCACTTGGTCTTTCAGTACAACTTGCAGAGAAGTTTTAACAGATTTGATTTCTCTCTCCCAAGCACCGCCGAAATGTGGTGCCAGTGGCGGATTGAATCTGAAATGAATGCTCTGCTCAGCAAGTTGGTTCTGTAATGCTGGCTCAAGTGAGGCGAAGGCTTCTTGCAGTTCTCTGTCGCCTCCCCGGAAATTGGTGCCTCTGTCACAAAGAATTTCGAACGGCTTCCCTCTTCTTGCAACAAAGCGTCGTAAGGCGAGTAAAAAGGAGTCAGTGTCCATGCTGCACAGAAGGTCCAGGTGCACACACCGAGTGGTGAGGCATTTAAAGATAATTCCCCACCTTTTCTCGTGTCTGCGGCCTATTTTAATGGTGTACGGGCCAAAACAATCTACTCCAGTAGACCAGTATGGCGGTTGGTTGATGCGCAACCGTGCAGCTGGCAGGTCAGCCATCGGAGGAATGACAGGCTTGCTGCGCCATTTGCGGCACTCTGTGCAGCCATGCTGATGTTTCTTCACAGCTTGACGTCCTCGTACGATCCAGTATGTCCTTCTTATCTCTGCGAATACACGGTCAGGGCCTGCATGCAGCAACCGGTCGTCATAGTCCTTAATCAGCAACTTTGTGACGTGGTGATTTGGTGACAGAATGATAGGATGAATGGTGTCCTCTTCTAGCTTCTCTGCCTTTCGAAGTCGCCCTCCAACCCTTATCAGCTCCACATCTCGGTCGTAAACAGGGGATAGAGACAGCAAGTGGCTATTGGAGCTGAGAGGTTTACCTGCTTGCAGGGCTGTGAACTCTGCCGGGAAACTCTCCTGTTGTGCTCTCTTTAAAATGGCAACTTCTGTGTTAACTCTGTCGGCTGCAGTCATGGGAAGAGCAGCCGCCCCGTGCTGGGCCTGGAATGTGGAGTCTACTATTTCAGACCATGATTTCACCTGCGTTACGTCTGGGACAGGAGGACTGTTTACAGTGATGTTACCACAAAAAGTGATGTCACGGGTTTCTTCAGCTGGAGTAGATGTGGAACTTACAGCAGGATTAACTGGCCACTCGGCTGGAGGCTGGTGGAGGAAAGCTGGACCACATGTCCATCGATTGGGCTTTGCTAGATCTGCCAGAAATTTTCCCCGGGTGATATCGTCAGCGGGATTCTCTGCTGATGGAACATATCTCCAGTTGTCTACTCCGACCAGCTCCTGAATCTCTGCTATGCGGGTCCCCACAAACACCTTGTACTGCTGAGATTCAGCCTGGATCCAGTGCAGGACAGTCGTGGAATCTGTCCACAGTGTTGTTTTCTTTACTGGCAGAGTCAGCTCTGTGTGCAGGACCTTGGCTAGTTGTGCACCTGACAGAGCCGCACACAGCTCCAGGCGGGGTATAGAAAGTTGTTTCTTCGGCGCAACACGAGATTTTGCCATCACAAATGTCACCTGCACCTTTTCTTCACTGTCTTCAATTCTCATGTATGCTACAGCACCGTAGGCTTCTCGGAGGCATCGCAGTAGATGTGTAGTTCGACTGGTGTGTCAGCAGGAACATTGGTGGTGTAACAGCGTGGCAGTGTGATGTGTTGCAGCTGTGGGAGCTCGCACTCCCACGCTTGCCATATGGGGAGGAGACTGTCCACTATGGGCTCATCCCATCCTCTCTCCTTCCTCCACAGGGCTTGAACCAGGACTTTGGCACGAGTTGTATATGGTATGATGTAGCCCAGAGGGTCGTATTGGCTGGCTAAGACCCGATATACATATCTCATGGTCGGTTCAGTCACTGGGATGGTTCGGTGTTTGTAGCCGAGTGTGTCAGGTCTGCAGCGCCACAGGAGGCCAAGTGTTGACTCCTGGGGGTCAGTCTTATTTGCAGTCAGCCACAGCTCACATGCTGCTGATTTGGCTTCGGGAGGCAGATGGGCGATTACCTCAGGAATGTTGCTGGACCACTGTCTCATATCGAAGCCTCCACTGGCAAGGAGATCTCTCATCTTGTCAATGAGCTGTCTGGCTTGATCCTGAGACTGAATAGACTGAAGACAATTATCCACATAAAATGATTGCAGCACAGACTGGACCACTTCTTCATTGCCCTCACTGTGTTCTTGCACATGATGCTGCAAAGCATAGGTGGCGCAGCAGGGGCTGCAGGTAGTCCCAAATGGCAAAACACGCCACTCGTAGACATCAGGGCTGCGTTCTCTTTCACCATCACGCCACAGGAAGCGGAGGAGTGGCTGGTCTTCAGGGAGGAGCCTGACTTGGTGAAACATGCCACGAATATCTCCGCTGATGGCCACAGCATGTTCTCTGAACCTCAGTAGCACACCGAGCAGTGGTGCACTCAAGGTAGGGCCAGGAAGCAGGTTGTTGTTGAGGCAGGCTTGTTGATAGTTGAAGGAGCAGTTAAAGACAACTCTGGCTTTACCGTTATGATAAACAAGATGGTGAGGGAGGAACCAAGATTCCTTTGAACTGCTCACCTCGTCAGCGTTGATCCTGACAGCATATCCAGCTCTCTCCAGCTTGTGTATCTCTTCATTATACACTGCAGCTTGTTCAGGGTTGGAAGTAAGGCGTCGCTCTGTTGCTCTGAGGAGAGCCATCGCAGCTGTGGGTGGAGCATGGAGTGTGGGTGCATTTGGTTTATGCAACAATGGAGTAGCATAGCGGGACACACCGTCGACTGTGACTCTGATAGTCTTCTGCTCCAGTTGTTCCATAGCTGCTTTATCTTCACTAGAGCGGGTCACTTCCTTGCTGTTTCTGAACGGCAATGTGTCAAGCTTCCAGAGCCTTTCAACATGTTGGTGTAGCTCTTCTGAAGGAGAGAGGAATGTAGAATGAAGACAGCTGTTCTCACCTGATGACTGATGTAGGAAGGTGGCAGGTCCCTGCACAGCCCATCCCAGAGCCGTGCACACAGCTACAGGTCCACCGATTGGGCCAGACCGCACTGGGGATACTGGTGTTATCAGGTGAGGGTTGTCGGAACCGATGAGTAGCATAGGCTTGACTTTACTGTAGGAGTGCAATGGAATGTCTCTCAGGTGCTGGTAGTTTTGTTTCAGGCTGTCTGCTGCACATGATTGTTCAGCCAGATTCAGGTCTGCTGCTGTGAAAGCATGTTGAATGTCATGTTTCACACCTTTCTTCATCATGGGTGACATTTTGAATGAAACTGTAGCTCCCTTTAACTGCACCTTGTCCTGTCTGATTGTTCTTAGAGACAGGGTTTCTTCATCCCCCTTGAGACCCAGGTGACGCACAGCAGCTGGTAGTATGATTGTCCTTTCAGATCCGTCGTCTAGAACAGCGTAAGTATTGAGTGTTCTCTTCCCATTGTGCAGGCGTACTGGGACGACCTTCAGCATCACTCTGCCTGAATGGCTGATTTGGTCCATGTAAATCATGCTGGGGGAGGTACTCACGGTCAGAACAGTCTCTGTTTGAGCTACATCATGGAGCACAGTGAGGTGTTGTTCTCCACAAGTTGAACAGGGCTTCTTCAACGTGCAGTTGTCAGGTGGATGTCCTCTCCCACACCTCCAGCATCTTTTCTTCTCCTTTATCCAGCCAGCCTTTGCATTGTTGGTGAGCTTGGCAAAGTCGCTACAGGCGTTGAGGTAGTGTTCTTGGTTACTACAGTAAGGGCAATAGGGCTTAAACCTGTCACGCTTGGATGACTGTAGTGGGGTGCTGGATGCAGGAGCTGGATTATGTTGCTGTGCCCCCTGGTGGTTGCCGAGTAGAATAGTTGCAGATTTCACTCTTGGCTGCTTCACAGTTCTGCGCTCGCGACTGTCAGCATGTGTGGGTTCTGGGGGACATGCACTTATCCGACGGGATACCTGCAGCGTCTGGACTTTCCTCTCGAGCCAGTCTGCCAGATCTGGAAGGGCATATGTCCTGTCACTGCCACTCTGGATGATTCCCCTGTTGAAGCAGTAATCTGCGAAGGCATCTCTGAAGTTGGGAGGCAGCTTAGTGAGTAGTGTGTCAACATTAGAACCACACATCAGTTCTGAAGAGGAGGGACCTTGCATTGTACTTAACATGCCCACTAGCGTTCCAACTGATGCTGCAAAATCTTCAATACCTTGATAGTCTCCGGCCTTGACAGGTGGAGCGTTCAGGATGGCATTGAGTTCTCCCTGCACAAGCTGTCTAGGCTGACCATATCTTTGCATGAGAGCTTGCATGGCAGTAGTGTATGGCGTTGCACTGTGGATGAACCGCTTGGCTATTTGGAGTGCAGCAGGGAATCTGAGGTGGTCAAGAAGGACTTGGTACTTGTAGTCTTCACTTAAGTGTCTGTGGGGCCCAAGAACACTGTCCAGGCCCTTTTTAAGCATCAGGAAGTCACTTTCCTTCCCGGAGGCAAAAACGGTCAGTTTGGGCTTGGGGATGCCATATGATGAGGCAATAACCATCTCTAAAACACCTGGTGTATTAGTGTTGTCTGGTGGCTGTACAGGTGGAAGAGGCTGCTGAGGATAATAGTGTTGGACAGGAGGAGCAGGATAATATGCAGGCGGATAGGGGTATTGCTGAGGAGGAGGCTGCCAATACTTGGGTGCACTGTTGGCTGGTCGTGATGGGGCATGTGCAGTCTGAATCGGTGGGGCATGAACTGCAGAGACTGCAGGTGGCACCATCGAGGTAGTTGGATGTGCTGATGAGATGGAGGCTACAGAGTCCACACGTCCCATCTGTGAAAGGGGAGCCGATCGTATAGATTCACCTTCTGATGCTTGGTCCACATCAGCCTGCAGTGCAGAAGAAGCTTGGTTCACAGCCTCCGCAGGTGTAGCAGAGGGTGCAGCGCGCGTTGATGGAGCTGCAGCCCTGTCCTGATCCTGAGAGAGCACCATCGGAGCTGGGATTTTTGATGAAGATGGATAATGGATCCCGGTGGTACCGGGACACATCTTCTCAAGATGGGGAAGGCTACTGTACTGAGACATATCGGCAGCATAAGGGTGTGAGCGATATGTGGGGTGAGTGTAACCAGCCTGAGGGTGAGGAGTCAGTCGTACATTGTTCATTTCAGCCTCTAACTCTCTCATTTGGTGTCTCACGTTTTGCCAGCGTGCCTCTAGGCGCTCAAGTCTGTCATCAGGGCTCTCATAGGACGGATATGTGGACACTGGATATGGAGGGAATCCTCCAATGTTGGGTGGTGCTGCATATGTTGTCATAGGCGACACTGTCCTTGTCACGGTGTGATGAGGGGGTTGAAACGGGTAGCCAAGCTCATAGTCCTCCAGATGTCCGGGAATGCGTCGCATCCTGCTGGGACGGGGACTAGGTGGCTGCTGCTCGTCGTAATATCCTCTGCTTGTAGCCATAGCGCAGCTTGTGTACATCCGGCTCGAAGGACCACTTGTAGAATATATTTTGGATGCTGGTGTACACAGTCTGGCCTTAGTCTTCTGCTAGAAAAACTGCAGCTACTCCAGAGGTTTCTTTAAATCTTATTTATTGATCCACACAGATCGGAACAGGACACACCATTTGTGTTAGTTGTGGTTTCCTAAATATGGAAATAAATAAACAATAATAAAGAAATATGTCACTGACTTGAATAAACAATTAAACAAGCACACAGTACTACATGCAGAATGCAGTGAATAATGAATCTAGTGACGGTAATCAGTAATACTATAGAACGGCCACACAGGGGCGCTTCAGACCACATCATTACAACAGAAAGTAAATAAAGCAGATATTGTCCGATATAAAACCCATCCACGATCATAGACACTCAATCCCAACAGTATTGTATGTTTTGTAACACATATGTAACTTAAGTGGACATATAAATAGGTCTGTGGAAATATATATCTAACATAAAAACTCCGTGAGTGAGAACAAACTCTACAACATGGCGGCCTGCTAGCAACCACGGCGCACACATTAGAAATGGCATGATAATGTTAAACAGTCAATGCAACACTTACATTGTACTCACGCACAACCGACACTTATAACAGTAATGACGGGTCCGGCCCGGTTCGGTTTACACCGTTATGAAGGTGCTCAGCGACCAACAGGTAACACTGCTGCAGTCAGGCTATATTGTTCACGTGTAAATCCAGGACTAATCGGGTCCTTCCGGATGTGATGGTGACGTCACACGCACGGCAGAGCAGGGAAGTTTGCACAACTTCCAAGTCCAAGTCGAGTCTTTTCTTTTTTGTCAAGTCACAAGTCATCAAAACAGCGACTCGAGTCCCAATCGCTGGTAAATATTCAGTTTTTAAACAACAACTAAAACTCAACATTATTTTTCCAAATAAAAGCCACAAATACAGCTCAGAGAAACTAAGTGAACCCCTGATCCAGCAGCTGGTAGCAGCAGTGAGTGAGAAACTAAGTGAACCCCTGATCCAGCAGCTGGTAGCAGCAGTGAGTGAGAAACTAAGTGAACCCCTGATCCAGCAGCTGGTAGCAGCAGTGAGTGAGAAACTAAGTGAACCCCTGATCCAGCAGCTGGTAGCAGCAGTGAGTGAGAAACTAAGTGAACCCCTGATCCTGCAGCTGGTAGCAGCAGTGAGTGAGAAACTAAGTG
The DNA here is from genome assembly GCF_027942865.1 of Odontesthes bonariensis. Taxonomy (NCBI): domain Eukaryota; kingdom Metazoa; phylum Chordata; class Actinopteri; order Atheriniformes; family Atherinopsidae; genus Odontesthes; species Odontesthes bonariensis. Next base: position 2,813,678 of record NC_134519.1, read on the forward strand.
AACCCCTGATCCAGCAGCTGGTAGCAGCAGTGAGTGAGAAACTAAGTGAACCCCTGATCCAGCAGCTGGTAGCAGCAGTGAGTGAGAAACTAAGTGAACCCCTGATCCAGCAGCTGGTAGCAGCAGTGAGTGAGAAACTAAGTGAACCCCTGATCCAGCAGCTGGTAGCAGCAGTGAGTGAGAAACTAAGTGAACCCCTGATCCTGCAGCTGGTAGCAGCAGTGAGTGAGAAACTAAGTGAACCCCTGATCCAGCAGCTGGTAGCAGCAGTGAGTGAGAAACTAAGTGAACCCCTGATCCAGCAGCTGGTAGTTGAAGTGTTGGTTTCCCTTTTACACCGAGTTCTTTTACCTGCTTTTACCTCCACCAGGAAACCCGACACCGAGCTGCCCTCTCTGAGGAGTGTGATGGGGGGGGGGGGGGGTGTTGCATCCGAGGCAGCAGCAGTTGCCAGGTGAGCCGCTGGTTGCAGGGGGAGATGCAGTCCATGGGGAGTGTGCCTGTGGTAAACGGGGACATTTTGTCCAGAGCTGAAGGCCTGGAGCTGTTAGAGGGGTCTTCAACGTTTTTCAGGCCAGGGACCCCCCTACTATTTATATGGCATACAATTGTGTTTTATATTTGACGGGGCCTAGTGCCGTGTATAAACATAGCTACTCTGTTATTGTACATTCAATACTAAGCTATTCAAATAATACACAGGTTAATATATTCATGTTTTTATTTTAAACATGTGCAAGGTACAGGGTGGCCGTGCCACTGCCATTTATAAACAAACATCTTGCATACAACACTGAGCTATTCAAATAATCCACAGATTTTAACTTTAGACATGCATGTAGATGGGACAATGAATCCTCAAACCATCTGTGGATGGCACACATCTGCACACAATTTGTGAGAAAAAACTGTTTGAAAAGAAAAAAAAAAAAAAAAAAAGTTAAAAATCGTCTAATCAACCAAAGATTTCGCGACCCCCCTGCAGTACCTCCGCGGACCCCCTGTTGAAGACCTCTGTGTTAGAGTGTTCGACTTCAGGTAAAAGTTCAGGGAAGGCTTTGTGTTAACGGGAAAGCTCACAGAGATTCAAGGGCGTCAGTTTGGTTTTAGAAGTGGTGGGGACAAAAAACATAATGCATTCTGTGCCCCCCACGGACCACCCACCACATTAAAAAGTAACGCATTCTAGGATCTATTCCAGCGTCATGTTTAATTAGCTGCTCTTTTTTTGATGAACACATACAGAGTTTATAAATGATATCCTTTAATTTCATGTTTCCATATCATTATGATCTGATTCGAAATGATGTATTTATTCATGAATTAATTACAAAAGATTTAATAAGTTAAGGTTAACACCTCTCCACCATAGCCCTTTTTATCTCGCGTACCCCCTAGAAGCATCTCGCGTACCACAGTTTGGGAATCCCTGTTCTACAGTGTATTGTCAGGTGTTGAAAATCCTATTCGAACAGTAAAAGTTGAAAACCACGGATTGTGTTTGGCTTGTTTTGCAAAACGGCGTTGGAAACACCAGGGTATTGGCTCGGGATATGTAATACTAATACACATAGGACAAAGAACAGTGTTGGCAATTTAACACTTCTCTTGACATCAACAAAGCTTACCAGACAAACAATGGCAGACTTTAAAGGGGGTACGAAATGAAACGAGGTGCTGAGCATCAGCCTTTTGAAGACGAGCCAGGGCTGCTGGTAGCTTATGTTATGCTGCATTAAAAAACAGAAGAAAAAAAAACAAGCGCCCAGAGAATTGCATCTGTCAAATCCTGACCACCAGTAAACACTCGCAAAGGACCAACGTAGACTTCACTCGTTACATCATAAGCAAATTGCCCGCAAATAAAATCCCCTACAGTTTAGGATAATCACACAGGTTATGCGAGAACATATTTATGTTAGGATAGGCCTACCAGGCTCCAAGTCTAACGTCACATATCTCAATCAGACAAAACGACTATAAGGTTCCACATTGGTATAGCAATCCCACCGTGTGTAGCTGGTACTAGCTGACCATCAGCCAGAATCAGACCACAATCGTAGCTTAGGACCATGGGTAACCTTTGGCCAGGTCATCACGAGCAAACAAAACCAGCAGCAAAAATACGTAAACCAATTTCTTACCTTATGTGGCAGACAGTCCACAATCCACATGCAGGCTAGATGATGTATCCATATCGTTATCCAGTGTCACAAGCATGCTTTTTACAGGAAGCAAAAGGACCGGCTATTTTCTGAATAAAAATGTCAATTTTTTCTGTCTGTCTTGAAAATGATTTAAGCCACTTCTCCATTATAACGCTGTGTACATACAGCACATGTTTACCCTCCTCCCCCCTGCGATGATATCAAATATTTCATAAATTATACAAACAAAAAAAAGGCTGAAGTCGCAAAGCTATTTAACTGGATCCATAATGTCCAAGAGAAAAGCTGGAACGGATATCGGATCCTTTTTCAGCAAGCAAAAATGCGCTGTAAGTGCAGAGAAACCTACAAATGACCTTGTTTTACGATGATATTAACTCCGTTAACTGCTAGTTCTCATCTATTGCTAACGTTAACGTTAGCTAGCAGTAACACTGCAGTTAGCTACATACATACCGGCTTTAGCTACTACAAATTTCTGTCTTCCACTTTTATTGGTTGAGTGGAATACCTTTTGTACAGTAGTAGCAATGGTTTCTAGTGTTCCATATACATCTCAAGTTAATTCCATGATATTAAGTTAGCCTTTGCTAGTACTAGAAGTCATAAAAGCTAGGCTAGGAAAGCTAGCCTTTCAAGTTAACGTTCTCTCAAGTCACAATGTTCAATCATGCGCCACCATTGGAATGCACCGACTCCGCTGTCATTTTACAACTTCATGTTTCTACAGTGGCTCACAGTCGGCAAATCAAACGACTAGATACCAAATTGCGTTTTTCACATGTTCGTGCGCGCCTATCGCATGATTTAGACTCGACGATTTCGGTTGAGTATGTGGGGATATTTTTTTCGGTTGCAATTGGACATCAGAGCACATTTTTAAAAGTGGTGGGGACAAAATTCAAATCATAAATAGTGGTGGGGACATGTCCCCACCGCCCCCCCGTAATCTACGCCTATGCAGAGATTTAGGCTACGGCTACACGAAAACGTTTTTCACTGTAAACGATACTTTTTCTTATCGTTTGGCTGTCGCGGCCACACGGAGCCGGCGTTCCCACTACCCCAAAATGATAGTTTTTGAGAACGGGTTCCAGAGTGGGAAGATTTGGAAACGGTGTCGTTTCGTTTCCATTGTTACAGCGAAAACGTTTCTGCGTCAGCCACATGGCCAACGCAGTGACGTATACACATACGTCAGTGACCAGAACAAAAAGCGGCTTCCATTCAAAATCCGGAAGAAGAAGACAACACAACAAGGACAGACAGCGATCATCATGGAGCCCACAGCATTGATAGTAGCACTGCTGCAGACACTGCTAACTACAGCGGCGTTGTTGAAGGAACAACGTGAGCTTCGCGCTGGTAGAAGTAGGGGCGTACACGCATGCGCATTGCTTCTTCTATTGTTCTGGTGTAACCGGTGGGGGTGGCTTACAGCGCACCTAGAGGTGTTTCGTGTGGACTGCATCGTTTTCAGCAAGCGTCGCGTTTCCATGAGGACACAGAAGCTTTCCTGTGTGGTCGCAATAATTTTCGTACCCGTTTTCAAAAAAACCCTCGTTTCGTTTTCGTGTAGCCGTAGCCTAAAGCTCTAACATGGTTTTCTGTGGGGAACGGTTGTGAAAATGACACAATGAAGGCGGGTGGGGACAGCATGGGGGGGGGGCCTTTTGTTGTGCTTTCAAATGGAGGTTAGTTCTCTGGTGAGAAGCAGGTTTGCTGCTTACATGGCAGTAAAGAAATGAGCTGGGTGGAGGAAACTTTTCTTTTCTCAGTCAGATGTTTTTCCTTCTCTTCTGTTTAGTGTTAAAACTCACCATCAGCACAAAAATCAAACCGTTAGCCTGGTTTACATCAGATTATCACAGGAATAACACACTGGGTGCAGTTAAACAGCTTCAACAGCACCTGTCCGACCGTGTCACAGGTGTGGAAGCGTCTCCCATCACCTGCTCAGTCCCTGCAGGAGCCTGGCGGGTGGAGTCAGAGGTCAGCTTGGTCACCTGCTCCGACTGTACCTGAGCTGAAAGAAAACATGAAACTTTGTCTTTTAAATAGAATCAGAGTCATCCGTATCTGCACAGTAAGTCTTCATAAGTTACACAGATTTAGTTTAAAGGGCCAAGCGATTGTGAGGTCTGACTTTTTCCTGGAGAATGATTTTGTGATGCAAATGTATTACTCTGTTGAACGCATATTGTTCTGAGAAGCAAAACGCTTTATTTTTTAAACCCCAGCCAACTAGCCGGACTACCTTCATCAACACCAAAACGAGGCTGGAACTCTGCTCACAGGACGCAGCAGGGGGTTAGAAGATGTTCATACATGATGTTGCTGATATGGGATGTTACACAGCTTCATGTCAAAAGAGGCGAACTGTCCCTTTAAAGAGGCGAACTGTCCCTTTAAGACTTTCATCAAAAAATATTGGATGAAACGTTTAAGAATTACAGAGTTTTTGATTCGTAGTAACTGAATTTACAGGCTCAGAGAGGATAAGTGGCTGCAGGTTTCCTCGTGATTTCAGGGCCAATTATGGATATAAAAGATCTGGAGTTGTTAACCTCAAAAACCAGGAATAAACCGGAACAAGAGACCACTAAACTAAAAAAATATTTTTTATTTACAATAAGATAAAACGCTTCAAAAAGGTTAAATTAGTAATATAAATGCTGACATCACAAAGATTTAATTTCAATTCAATTAGTTTAACAGACCAACAAAGACATCGAGCACAAAAACAAACGATCTGGCGTTAATATGGAGGCCGTGGTGGAGAAATACGTAGCAGGCTGAACGAGCACCATACAAAACAACCGAGAAAGCAAAGAAAACACCACAAATAAAGGTACTAACAACACAGCAAAAACACTATTCTCCCAAAGAATCCGCCTAATCAGTGCAGAAAATGTCTCAAACAAACAAAGATAAAAAGGTCCAGCAGAGAAATCAGCGGTTAGAACCTCTGATGCAGGTAGTGATGTTACCTCCAGCACCGAAGCTCCGAAGCACGCTTCAAACTCGACAGGGTAGTTATAGTGAAGCAGCTTCATGTGACGTCACTGATGACGTTTGAATGACTTCACTGCTTCATTCAGACCGAGTCAGCTGACTGCTTCCAGCTGATGGGCGGAGCTTTGAACATTTGCGTGATTCAGTGTATTCAAGATGGCCGAAGCCCCGGTTCATGTCCCCGTTCTACACGTATTATACGTTACGAACAGCTCTCGTTTTTTGATATTCAGAGTTTTGGATTATTCTCTCATGGAGCAACCATCGAGGAAGCGTTCCAAAGTGTGGGAATATTTCGAGCCAAACATTTCCTTGTTGCACCAGCCTCCTCTGTTCCCTGTGACAGAGGATTTTCCAAAGCTGGAGAAATTGACAAAAAAAAAAAAAAAAAGAAACCGTTTGAGCCCTTCCACTGTGCAAAAACTACTTTTCTTTGATTAAAAACACCTGAAGTAACACAAGCACCCTCTTTATTACACCAAGCACACTCCCAAAGAAAATATGAATGACAAACCAGAACTTTTCACATTGTTTTTAAATTATTATTCCATCCATCCATCCATTATCTTCCGCTGGTCCGGGGGTCGGGTCGCGGGGGCAGCAGCTTAAGCAGAGAAACCCAGACGTCCCTGTCCCCGGCAGCTTCCTCCAGCTCTTCTGGGGGGACCCCGAGGCGTTCCCCTGCCAGAGATCCAACGTGTCCGGGGTCTTCCCCGGGGTCTCCTCCCAGTGGGACGTGTCTCACCAGGCGTCCAGGAGGCATTCTCACCAGATGCCCGAGCCACCTCATCTGACTCCTCTCGATGCGAAGGAGCAGCGGTTCTACTCTGAGCCCCTCCCGGATGACCGAGCATCTCACCCTATCCACCTACTGTCCTGGCGGTGAATCGCCAGCAGCACACGCAACCGCCGGCAAAGCAAAATGAAGCATAAACGTCTCGAGCCATTAACACAAGCGCAAGACGCAAGCGCAAGGGCAGTTAAAAGAGGTATAACTCAGCCTTAAGGGAGAGCCCAGACACCCTGCGGAGGAAACTCATTTCGGCCGCTTGTATTCGCGATCTCGTTCTTTCGGTCCCTACCCACAGCTCGTGACCACAGGTGAGGGTAGGATCTCGTTCTTTCGGTCCCTACCCACAGCTCGTGACCACAGGTGAGGGTAGGATCTCGTTCTTTCGGTCCCTACCCACAGCTCGTGACCACAGGTGAGGGTAGGAACGTAGATTGACCGGTAAATCGAGAGCTTCGCCTTCTGGCTCAGCTGATGGCGCACCGATCCGCCCGTCAACCTCCCGCTGCATTCGTCCCTCACTCGTGAACAAGACCCCGAGATACTTGAACTCCTCCACTTGGGGCAGGATCTCATTCCCGACCCGGAGAGAGCAAATTATTATTTCATGGGTAAATTACTCAATCTTTAATGAGGTACTACAAACCCATATGTACAACACACATACATAAGTATTATTATCGTGTTATTATATGCATCACATTCGCAGGGCTTCGTATGGTGCAACAATCGCTACGCTAGTAGGTGTCACCCAAGGGAACTGAATGAAGCTTCGAGTAGTGAACCACTTTATGACACAATGGTTCAAAATGATTCAATGCTTCAAAAAGCCTCGTTTTGCCATCACTAGATGCTGGTAAAAGAACAAAAATAAATGTTAGCATCAAATAAAACATTTACCTGGCAGAGACACACAGGTGACTGAAAGCTGTAGAAAACACAACGTTTCATGACTCAAATCAGCAGGCAGAGGCTGCTCAAACGCTGCTTCAGGTGTGTCAAATCAAGAAGAATTAACCCTCCGCCCCTTTTTATAGACTCCGCCCCTTGGCTCAACTCTACTGCTGTGCATCCATTAACCCACCTGTGCACATGTGCAGAAATCATTGGGTTTAGTGTGCTTTAAAGCCTTAATCGGGCCCTGGGAATGGAGGTCAGAATGCTGAGTAAAATGTACATTTTAAACAGAATGCAATGATTTGGAAATCTCATAAATCAACATTTTATCCTTGTAGCACCCACATTTGCAGATATGCATCAAGCTTTTTATTTATTTACATTATATTTTTATTTACATTACATTATTTGATTTTTTTAAATTTACATACATTATTTACATTCATGTGTAATATTTTTTTACATTACATTTTATGTGCTGACAGTTGTCACAGCATCATTTTCTTGGCTCAGTGAATCACACTCTGCTCTGCTGTGGTCTGTTCCAGTTGGTTCTGCTCTCGTTTGGTGTGCTCTGCTTTGTCCACCTTTCACAGCGCTAATGGGAGCTCAGCTCTCCAAATTGTATTATTATGATTATTTTTTGGGCTTTTTTTATTAGCTTCATGTGCACATTTTTTTATTTACATTACATTTTTTGCATTTTATATGTGCTTCACTTTTTCACAACAAAGATCTGTGAAATCTGTTTGATTTGTTGTTGAATGAAAAGTTTATGATGGTTGCGTTCCGCACTTTGTATTAAGAAGGTTCAATAAAGGTTTATTATATACATTTTATTGTGGTAGCAGCAGTTACTGGTGAACTTTCACTATACCTTTTTTGCCAAACGATCTGCAGAGAATGACTTGGTTTTGTGAACAAAATTAATCAGGAAAGCCCACAGATGCAAATATGCAACATTGCCTAAAATGATCAAAAATAGATCAATTCCAAAAATTCCAAAAATATTGGTTTATTCCCACCCAAAAAGATGCAAGAAGAGACAAAATGATTTTTTTCAATGATTCTTCATATGCTTGGGTGCTTAGGTTATTCATGATAGAGAAAATAAAACATGTAAAATGTTCAAAGTGAGACATTTAGCTGGTTCGTTCATCTTAAATCTGATGTAAACAACATGTCTCCTAAAAGCAGGACTGGAGCAACAAAAGGCTGAAAACAGCTGGAGGAGCATGTTGGAAATAATTAGCTTCATTAGCAACTGATCAGTAACATGACTGGGTATAAAAAGAGCACCTTAGAGAGGCAGAGTCTCTCAGAGGTAAAGATGGAGGTTCTGTGGATAATTTTAGAATAATGTTCATCAATGGGACATTGTGAAGACTTTGAATGTTCCATCATCTACAGAACATATTATCATCAAAAGATTCAGAGAATCTGAAGTCGTCTCTGTGACCTTCAGGCAGCAGCGAATCAAAAACCTACCTGATTCCGTCCTGGAAATCATTGCTCTAAATATCAATTACATAACTAACTGTATCTAATTGCACCAAATTGTCTTAAAACTACCTTTAAATGTGTGGTGTGTGGTCATTTTTATTACATTTAACCACTGACGGAATGTTTTTAGATGATGAAATCAGCTCCTTGTTAGTTTTGCAAAATATGCGGTAAAAGTGACATTAGACTTTGTTCAGAAATGTTCTCAAGATAAAACAATCTTGATGTGTGAATGCATAATTGAAAATGTGACACGCGTTAAAATTAGCATTTAGTGCCTGTGGAACTGGAAACCTGCACATCTGGAAAGGCTCCATCAATGCTGAAAGGTGTAAACAGGTTTTAGGGCAACATCTGCTCCCTTCTTCAGGGAAGGCCTTGCTTATTTCAGCAGGACAAAGTTAAACCACATCCTGCATCTGTTCCAGCAGCAGAAGAGTTCGGCTGCTGGAAGAGATGTTTCACCGTCTGAAAACATCTGCATTGTCCTGCCTGCAGTCCAGATGTTTCACCACCTGAAAACCTGTCAAATACAACAAAGAAGACCCAGGAATCCTCCATCAGACAGGAATGGGACAACATTCGTCTCCCAGAGGTCCAGCAGCTGGTCTCCTCAGGTCCAGATGTTTACAGATGTTAACCCTCCTGTTGCTTTGCGGGTCAAAAGTGAGCCACCACCATGTTTAGCTGTAGAAAAAATACCTTAAACTATCTGTTTCCAACCTGAAATGTTATGACTTTTCCTAAAGGGACCCCATCATTAGAAAAAGTCACACTTTATTTCTGTTTATGTTTCCATGTGGGCTGTACACCACTAGGGTACAAAGATTGTCTTATGGGTCATTTTTGACCCGTGAATTATAAAAACATTTAAACACCAGAAAAAAGTTCAGTTTTTTTTTCCCTTTCAATATAATTAATTCAGAAGTAATTACTTCACATTTATATAATAGCAATAATAAACCTTTATTATGTAAAAGAAAACTGAGAAAACAAGAAAACTGTTGGGCCAGCTGACAGTTTGTGGTTAAAAAAAAAAAGTGTAATCCTGAAAACTGGTGATTGTCTTTTTGTATTGTGTACAAAAAATACATGATAAAAAATGTATTGAGTTGAGTTGAATAGATAAATAACAGGTGGTTTCATCATACAAGTTGCTTTATTTTGGGGCTTTGGTAGGGCGGCTCGTTTTTTACCCAAAGGACAAAGGGAGTAAACACAATGTTAAGACCGCACAAAGGGTTATAAGAAGAATGGATGCTGCACAGTGGGAAACACGGAGCTGTCCCAGCTTCTTTATTTTCTTCTTTAACTCGTTACAACAGATAAATTTTTACCCATCAGAGATTTCTTTGGAATGTGCCCGAGGCTTGCAATGCAGAAGCGGATGTTCATGTGAATAATTCCACTTCAACTTTGAGCAAATCAAACCCATCTTGACGACAACAAACGAGAGGAAACAAAATGTACATCAGAGTTTGGACACCAGGGGGCAGCAACGCACCAGGGAAGAGTTGAGCTGCTGCTGTTTCTGTGGTTTTCAGGAAGGTTTTGGTTCAAGATTTATTCTTTGATTTGAACCCTTTGCTGTTAAACATCTGAGCTCACAAAAATTTTTAATCGTTTAAAAGTTAAAACAATTGAAATTTTTAAACTTTTTAAGTCACATGCACTGAATTAAACCTAAAAACCTAGAAAAAACATCTGTTTTATCTTAGAAAACATGTTTTTAACCAAATTTAGGAAGTTTTTTGGTCTGAAACTAATTTTTAAGGATTCCTAAAGATCAGGAGTCCCTTTGAAACAGAGAAAATAGTCTGAAATCATTGTTCAGCAATGATTTAATCACTCTTATTTGGTTTAGAATCAGGCCTGTTTACCTGGTAGGCTTGTGAATGTTTGGCTCTGAGGTACAACACAGCATTTAAAACTATTTTACTGGAGCTTTGTGAGTAAATGATCTGAATGAAGGGAGAGAAAGGGAGGAATGGACGACAGGAGGAATAAAATATCGGCCGATTGTGGAGCTGAGCAGCAGCTTTAAAAGGCTGCAGTATCAGTAGAATGATTAATATAAATAATGTTCTTTATGAGGTTTAGTAAGAAATGAAAGTGAATACCTGATGATGCTGCTTTCTGATTGGCTGACAGCAGCATAAAAGCAGTGGCTCTGCAGTTCAAATTCCACAGTCATTGCCCCTGATTGGACGGTTTCTCTTCAGGCCGCAGGCAGGAGAGCCAATCAGCTCGCAGCTGAAGACTGCGCATGTTTCTAACCGGCAGCAGATCAAAAGTTTTCAGATCAAAAGTTTTCAGCCCGCAGCTGCGACATGTCGTCGAGTCCGGACTCATCTGCGTTCACCTGAAACACGGCGCTGCGAGGTAAAGAATCCGGAGCATTTATGCAGAAACTGTCCTAAAGAGGAAGGAAAAAAGATTTAAATGCAGATTAAATGCAGAAATACATGCAGCGTCAGGTTCAAGGAAACTGAGAGAAAGATCATAAAGAGGAACTGTAAACAGTCCACAGAGTGAGAAACAAAGAAGGAAATATGAGATGTAAATCATACACGAATAATAATAATTAAGAAGAAAATAAGATGAAAAAATAATATGAATAAAATACTAAAGAATAAAATCTAAATATACTGAAAACTACATGCAAAATAAACTGTCACTGTGGGAGAAACTAAGTGAACCCCTGATCCAGCAGCTGGTAGCAGCAGTGAGTGAGAAACTAAGTGAACCCCTGATCCAGCAGCTGGTAGCAGCAGTGAGTGAGAAACTAAGTGAACCCCTGATCCAGCAGCTGGTAGCAGCAGTGAGTGAGAAACTAAGTGAACCCCTGATCCAGCAGCTGGTAGCAGCAGTGAGAAACTAAGTGAACCCCTGATCCAGCAGCTGGTAGCAGCAGTGAGTGAGAAACTAAGTGAACCCCTGATCCAGCAGCTGATAGCAGCAGTGTGTGAGAAACTAAGTGAACCCCTGATCCAGCAGCTGATAGCAGCAGTGTGTGAGAAACTAAGTGAACCCCTGATCCAGCAGCTGGTAGCAGCAGTGAGAAACTAAGTGAACCCCTGATCCAGCAGCTGGTAGCAGCAGTGAGAAACTAAGTGAACCCCTGATCCAGCAGCTGGTAGCAGCAGTGAGTGAGAAACTAAGTGAACCCCTGATCCAGCAGCTGGCAGCAGCAGTGAGTGAGAAACTAAGTGAACCCCTGATCCAGCAGCTGGTAGCAGCAGTGAGTGAGAAACTGAGTGAACCCCTGATCCAGCAGTTGGTAGCAGCAGTGAGTGAGAAACTAAGTGAACCCCTGATCCAGCAGCTGGTAGCAGCAGTGAGTGAGAAACTAAGTGAACCCCTGATCCAGTAGGTGGTAGCAGCAGTGTGTGAGAAACTAAGTGAACCCCTGATCCAGCAGCTGGTAGCAGCAGTGAGTAAGAAACTAAGTGAACCCCTGATCCAGCAGCTGGTAGCAGCAGTGAGTGAGAAACTAAGTGAACCCCTGATCCAGCAGCTGGTAGCAGCAGTGAGTCAGAAACTAAGTGAACCCCTGATCCAGCAGCTGGTAGCAGCAGTGAGTGAGAAACTAAGTGAACCCCTGATCCAGCAGCCGGTAGCAGCAGTGAGTGAGAAACTAAGTGAACCCCTGATCCAGCAGCTGGTAGCAGCAGTGAGTGAGAAACTAAGTGAACCCCTGATCCAGCAGCTGGTAGCAGCAGTGTGTGAGAAACTAAGTGAACCCCTGATCCAGCAGCCGGTAGCAGCAGTGAGTGAGAAACTAAGTGAACCCCTGATCCAGCAGCTGGTAGCAGCAGTGAGTGAGAAACTAAGTGAACCCCTGATCCAGCAGCTGGTAGCAGCAGTGAGTGAGAAACTAAGTGAACCCCTGATCCAGCAGCTGGTAGCAGCAGTGAGTGAGAAACAAAGTGAACCCCTGATCCAGTAGCTGGTAGCAGCAGTGAGTGAGAAACTAAGTGAACCCCTGATCCAGTAGCTGGTAGCAGCAGTGAGTGAGAAACTAAGTGAACCCCTGATCCAGCAGCTGGTAGCAGCAGTGAGTGAGAAACTAAGTGAACCCCTGATGCTGCTGTGTTAGGGATCTTTGTCCTGTTGATGAGCCAGTTTCAGCAGTCGAACAGACGGCCTCACATCTGACTCTAGAACACTTTGGGATCCAGAGGAGTTGATGGTGGACTCAGTGGCTGCAAGGTGCCCAGGTCCTGAGGCTGCAGAACCAGCCCAGATCATCAGCCCTCCACCACCGTGCTTGACAGCTGGTGTGAGGTGTTTGTGCTGATATGCTGTGTTTGGTTTCCTCCAAACGTGCTGCTGTGCATTATGAGCAAACATCTCCACTTTGGTCTGCTCTGTCCAAAGGACATTGTTCCAGAAGTCTTGTGGTTTGTTCAGATGCAGCTTTGCAAACCTGAGCAGAGCAGCACTCTGGTGCTCAGGAAATCATGCAGAGGTCTGAGATACAGCTCAGAACCAGCTCCAGATGGCATTTAAAAATAATGAGTAAAATTTACAAACCAATCTCCAAACTTACAGCACAGAGATGCCAGAATGGTTGCAATATGGAACCTGTTAAGATCCTGGCAGCCATGCATTGATGAGAAACAGAGCTGCGGCATAACGAGGTGATACAGGGAGGCCATTAGAAGTCTCTATGTTCTGCAAACAAGTCATGTGTCTATATATCATCAATATTTCTTCGTTCCAGTCGGCGAAACCAATGAAACAATAAAGCTGAAGAATTGAGGGTTTGAACTGCCATAAAGAAGATGGCGTCAGGTACCAGAACATCTGCAAAGAAAGAGAGCAAAGCTTGGACCTGGATACCACCGGCTGGAAAACTGCAAACAGAACAACTGGTTCACAGCTGGACAGATTTCTGCTGGTGAAACCCAGTCAGGAACGTCCAACACTGCAAACCCCAGCTGGAAAGTTTCTGCAGCTTCAGAAAGAGCGACTCAGAGCAAGTCACTGCCCACATGAACGGACAGAACTGTAGGACAGACTGTAGGTTCTACAGCCCGTCCTACAGTCATCCTAGAGTGAGTCGGCCGGATTAGTCGTTGCTAACTTGCCATATATCGGCCAAAACTGGCCCAAACATGTTTCAACAAAGGTGGGCCAAGTGTGTTTCCTTATATGTGGGCCATTTTAGGCTCACATCCGGATTAGTCGATACTCACTTGCCATATATCGTTTTGTGATATTTGGCCCAAATGTAGCATTTACTACACGGGCCAGTTCAGGCTCACATCTGTTTTGTCCGGGCCAGAAGAATGCCTACAGTGCCGGATCGTTGCCTCCAGTGGCCCACATCCGCATGCTGTCTGGGTGAGGGCCCAACCTTCAGAGCAAATTAAAGTATTTCTGATTTTTTTTACAAAACAAATGGTAAAACAGTCCAAAGTTAACCTGAACTTGAGCTGCAGCCTGGTTTGATGAACCATTAAAGCTGCTGTTTACACCTCACACCGCCAGCAGCAATAACCTAATTAGATGATAAGTTGTGGACACAATCACACTGTGAAACAAAGGAAGTGAGCACTTCCTCCTGCACTGGATGGAGAGGAGGGTCGCATACTTCTTCGTTGTATCCCAGATATTTCTGGTGGCTGTTTGAGTTAATAGTGGGTGAACTTGATCTGCAGAAGCATCTGGTGCTGCAGCTGCTCCGTCAGTCCCAGTTTATTCTCATTTTAACGCACATGTTGCAGCTTTGAGTCCAAAATAATTGATGTGTTAACAGAAACGTGAGCTGCAGCAGGTAAACAGAGATGAAAGGTTTAGTGATACTGTGGGGAGGGGATGTCGTCTTTCTGTGGAGGGTCCAATAATAACAAAGACAATTTGCACAACTGCTCATTTTGCACTAATTACATTTGCACAAATATCATCATAGTACAATATAATGTAAATGATCCATATACCCCATATTTCTTATTGGTTCAGTCTGCTCAGTTAAATTTATTTTTACCTTTATTGTTAAATGTACAAATCTGTTTTTATTTAGTTTACTGATGTTTATTATTATTACTATTATTATTATTTACCCTACTCTTCATACTGTAGATTTATTTATAGCTGATGTTTATTCTCTATTTTTATTCTATTCTATTTGCTTGTTTTTCCTTTTCCTTTGTTTACATATCTTTCATACTGTACGCTGTTGCAACACAATAATTTCCCAAATTGGGATGAATAAAGTATCTATCTATCTATCTATCTATCTATCTATCTATCTATCTATCTATCTATCTATCTATCTATCTATCTATCTATCTATCTATCTATCTATCTATCTATCTATCTCACTGATGAGACACAGAAAGTGACCCTTGTTGACCCCCCCCACCTGAACCCTGCAGCCTTGGACTCTCCCTGCACCCTACTGTGCTGCTCTGCGTTGGAGCGAACCATGTGGGAGCTGTGGGGGTGCTGCTGCGTCAGACCACCTGCTGAGGTAAGGCGGATTTCAGGTTGTCAAGCTGCAGCAGACTCACCCACTAATACCTCTGTAATACTGACCCGCTGGACGGGACGCAGGTTTAACTGCTCCTCACATACACAAAAATACAGAAACACATTAATATTTGATGCTGAATATTGAGATTAATCTGCAGATGGTGACAGAAAAATAAATATTTATATATTTTCTGCTGTTAGAATGAATCCAATAATATTTTATTAAAGGGTTGCAGTATCTATTTTTAATAATGAATAGATAGATACATCTTTAATAAAAGATGACCATCGTATATTAGTGTGAGAAGCAAAGATTCATAATAATATAATTCGACTTAATCTTCATTAATTGTAAAAACACATAAGTGCATCAAACATTTAAACGATTTGTCAATTGATATGAAAACAAAGTATTTATAAAAATATTGTTATGAAAATAAAATCATATTATTATACATTTAAATTGAAAGAATATGTATAATGGCCCTTATGTATGAATACATTCAGACAGCAAAAATAAGACTAATTATGAAGAAATAAATTCAATATTGTGGCTCCAAAACAGGAAAAAGTAAGAGAAAAAAACATTTAAAAGTGCATCTGAAAATACATCCTAATAGAATTAATAATAAATAAAGTGAGTGATTATTTTCTTCCTCCATAACATCAACGTAACTTTTTATTTATTTATTTGTTTATTTAGTCATTTATTATTATTATTAGTTAGTAATAGTGTTTTTACTAGAATTGGTATTATTATTGTTGTTGTTAATATACAATAATTGTAAATATTAAAAAGTTTTTTTTTTTTGAGCTACTTGACTAATTTGAATTTCCCCCATTGATAAAGTATTTTTCTATTCTATTCTTTCTATCAGTTTTCTTTCCAGAACAGAAAAAGCTGACGCTGCCTCGGTGAAACTCACCTGGTGGAATAAAACCGGGTCGAAGTGACGCTGCAAACCGAAACCGAACCTGAAAAATCCAGAAACCCAACAACTGCACAAAGAAAGACGAAGAAAACAAAGAGTTCAGCATCAAGTGTTCAGCTTTCATCCTGACGCTGCTTTTAACATTCCTGTGTGTGTGTGTGTGTGTGTGTGTGTGTGTGTGTGTGCATGTGAGTGTGCACGTGTGTGTGTGCACGTGTGTTTTTGGGCCCCGCAGGCTGAAGTCAACATGACTGAACACAGATCAGATCCTCCTTCATCGTTCAGGCTCCGTCATGTTCGACTCACACTGACACACTGACAGTAAACAGTTCCCAGCTGCCACGGTGGAGGCGTGCACGGTGGAGGCGTGCACGGTGGAGGCGTGCACGCCTCCACCGTGCACGCCTCCCTGAACCCTCCTGTGCACCTGGAGGGAAAATACACGAGTGTTTCACCAACATGGACTAATGGAGCTGAAGTAAATCACAAGTTAACAGCAAAGACACAAAGAAAAACCTTTTAACTCAACTCTGAGATTAAACTCAGCTCTGAGATTAAACTCAGCTCTGAGATTAAACTCAACTCTGAGATTAAACTCAGCTCTGAGATTAAACTAAACTCTGAGATTAAACTAAACTCTGAGATTAAACTAAACTCTGAGATTAAACTCAGCTCTGAGATTAAACTCAGCTCTGAGATAAACTAAACTCTGAGATTAAACTAAACTCTGAGATTAAACTCAGCTCTGAGATTAAACTCAGCTCTGAGATAAACTAAACTCTGAGATTAAACTAAACTCTGAGATTAAACTCAGCTCTGAGATTAAACTCAGCTCTGAGATTAAACTCAACTCTGAGATTAAACTCAGCTCTGAGATTAAACTAAACTCTGAGATTAAACTAAACTCGGAGATTAAACTCAGCTCTGAGATTAAACTCAGCTCTGAGATTAAACTAAACTCTGAGATTAAACTAAACTCTGAGATTAAACTCAGCTCTGAGATTAAACTCAGCTCTGAGATTAAAGTAAACTCTGAGATTAAACTAAACTCTGAGATTAAACTCAGCTCTGAGATTAAACTAAACTCTGAGATTAAACTCAATTTAGAGATTAAACTCAACTCTGAGATTAAACTCAGCTCTGAGATTAAACTCAGCTCTGAGATTAAACTAAACTCTGAGATTAAACTCAGCTCTGAGATTAAACTAAACTCTGAGATTAAACTCAGCTCTGAGATTAAACTAAACTCTGAGATTAAACTCAGCTCTGAGATTAAACTAAACTCTGAGATTAAACTAAACTCTGAGATTAAACTCAGCTCTGAGATTAAACTCAGCTCTGAGATTAAACTAAACTCTGAGATTAAACTAAACTCTGAGATTAAACTCAGCTCTGAGATTAAACTAAACTCTGAGATTAAACTAAACTCTGAGATTAAACTAAACTCTGAGATTAAACTCAGCTCTGAGATTAAACTAAACTCTGAGATTAAACTCAGCTCTGAGATTAAACTCAGCTCTGAGATTAAACTCAGCTCAGAGATTAAACTCAGCTCAGAGATTAAACTAAACTCTGAGATTAAACTAAACTCTGAGATTAAACTAAACTCTGAGATTAAACTCAGCTCTGAGATTAAACTCAGCTCTGAGATTAAGTCAGCTCTGAGATTAAACTCAACTCTGAGATTAAACTCAGCTCTGAGATTAAGTCAGCTCTGAGATTAAACTCAACTCTGAGATTAAACTCAGCTCTGAGATTAAACTCAGCTCTGAGATTAAACTCAGCTCTGAGATTAAACTCGACTCTGAGATTAAACTCAGCTCTGAGATTAAACTCAGCTCTGAGATTAAACTAAACTCTGAGATTAAACTAAACTCTGAGATTAAACTCAGCTCTGAGATTAAACTCAGCTCAGAGATTAAACTAAACTCTGAGATTAAACTAAACTCTGAGATTAAACTAAACTCTGAGATTAAACTAAACTCTGAGATTAAACTCAGCTCTGAGATTAAACTCAGCTCTGAGATTAAGTCAGCTCTGAGATTAAACTCAACTCTGAGATTAAACTCAGCTCTGATATTAAACTCAGCTCTGAGATTAAACTAAGCTCTGAGATTAAACTCAACTCTGAGATTAAACTAAACTCTGAGATTAAACTCAACTCAGAGATTAAACTCAGCTCTGAGATTAAACTCAGCTCTAAGATTAAACTCAGCTCTGAGATTAAACTCAGCTCTGAGATTAAACTAAACTCTGAGATTAAACTCAGCTCTGAGATTAAACTAAACTCTGAGATTAAACTAAACTCTGAGATTAAACTCAGCTCTGAGATTAAACTAAACTCTGAGATTAAACTAAACTCTGAGATTAAACTCAGCTCTGAGATTAAACTCAGCTCTGAGATTAAACCAAACTCTGAGATTAAACTAAACTCTGAGATTAAACTCAGCTTTGAGATTAAACTCAGCTCTGAGATTAAACTAAACTCTGAGAATAAACTAAACTCTGAGATTAAACTCAGCTCTGAGATTAAACTAAACTCTGAGATTAAACTCAATTTAGAGATTAAACTCAGCTCTGAGATTAAACTAAACTCTGAGATTAAACTCAGCTCTGAGATTAAACTAAACTCTGAGATTAAACTAAACTCTGAGATTAAACTCAGCTCTGAGATTAAACTAAACTCTGAGATTAAACTAAACTCTGAGATTAAACTCAGCTCTGAGATTAAACTCAGCTCTGAGATTAAACTCAGCTCTGAGATTAAACTCGACTCTGAGATTAAACTCAGCTCTGAGATTAAACTCAACTCTGAGATTAAACTCAGCTCTGAGATTAAACTCAGCTCTGAGATTAAACTAAACTCTGAGATTAAACTAAACTCTGAGATTAAACTCAGCTCTGAGATTAAACTAAACTCTGAGATTAAACTAAACTCTGAGATTAAACTCAGCTCTGAGATTAAACTAAACTCTGAGATTAAACTAAACTCTGAGATTAAACTAAACTCTGAGATTAAACTCAGCTCTGAGATTAAACTCAGCTCTGAGATTAAGTCAGCTCTGAGATTAAACTCAACTCTGAGATTAAACTCAGCTCTGAGATTAAGTCAGCTCTGAGATTAAACTCAACTCTGAGATTAAACTCAGCTCTGAGATTAAACTCAGCTCTGAGATTAAACTCAGCTCTGAGATTAAACTCGACTCTGAGATTAAACTCAGCTCTGAGATTAAACTCAGCTCTGAGATTAAACTAAACTCTGAGATTAAACTAAACTCTGAGATTAAACTCAGCTCTGAGATTAAACTCAGCTCAGAGATTAAACTAAACTCTGAGATTAAACTAAACTCTGAGATTAAACTAAACTCTGAGATTAAACTCAGCTCTGAGATTAAACTCAGCTCTGAGATTAAGTCAGCTCTGAGATTAAACTCAACTCTGAGATTAAACTCAGCTCTGAGATTAAACTCAGCTCTGAGATTAAACTAAGCTCTGAGATTAAACTCAACTCTGAGATTAAACTAAACTCTGAGATTAAACTCAACTCAGAGATTAAACTCAGCTCTGAGATTAAACTCAGCTCTAAGATTAAACTCAGCTCTGAGATTAAACTCAGCTCTGAGATTAAACTAAACTCTGAGATTAAACTCAGCTCTGAGATTAAACTAAACTCTGAGATTAAACTAAACTCTGAGATTAAACTCAGCTCTGAGATTAAACTAAACTCTGAGATTAAACTAAACTCTGAGATTAAACTAAACTCTGAGATTAAACTCAGCTCTGAGATTAAACTAAACTCTGAGATTAAACTCAGCTCTGAGATTAAACTCAGCTCTGAGATTAAACTCAGCTCAGAGATTAAACTCAGCTCAGAGATTAAACTAAACTCTGAGATTAAACTAAACTCTGAGATTAAACTAAACTCTGAGATTAAACTCAGCTCTGAGATTAAACTCAGCTCTGAGATTAAGTCAGCTCTGAGATTAAACTCAACTCTGAGATTAAACTCAGCTCTGAGATTAAGTCAGCTCTGAGATTAAACTCAACTCTGAGATTAAACTCAGCTCTGAGATTAAACTCAGCTCTGAGATTAAACTCAGCTCTGAGATTAAACTCGACTCTGAGATTAAACTCAGCTCTGAGATTAAACTCAGCTCTGAGATTAAACTAAACTCTGAGATTAAACTAAACTCTGAGATTAAACTCAGCTCTGAGATTAAACTCAGCTCAGAGATTAAACTAAACTCTGAGATTAAACTAAACTCTGAGATTAAACTAAACTCTGAGATTAAACTCAGCTCTGAGATTAAACTCAGCTCTGAGATTAAGTCAGCTCTGAGATTAAACTCAACTCTGAGATTAAACTCAGCTCTGATATTAAACTCAGCTCTGAGATTAAACTAAGCTCTGAGATTAAACTCAACTCTGAGATTAAACTAAACTCTGAGATTAAACTCAACTCAGAGATTAAACTCAGCTCTGAGATTAAACTCAGCTCTAAGATTAAACTCAGCTCTGAGATTAAACTCAGCTCTGAGATTAAACTAAACTCTGAGATTAAACTCAGCTCTGAGATTAAACTAAACTCTGAGATTAAACTAAACTCTGAGATTAAACTCAGCTCTGAGATTAAACTAAACTCTGAGATTAAACTAAACTCTGAGATTAAACTCAGCTCTGAGATTAAACTCAGCTCTGAGATTAAACCAAACTCTGAGATTAAACTAAACTCTGAGATTAAACTCAGCTTTGAGATTAAACTCAGCTCTGAGATTAAACTAAACTCTGAGAATAAACTAAACTCTGAGATTAAACTCAGCTCTGAGATTAAACTAAACTCTGAGATTAAACTCAATTTAGAGATTAAACTCAGCTCTGAGATTAAACTAAACTCTGAGATTAAACTCAGCTCTGAGATTAAACTAAACTCTGAGATTAAACTAAACTCTGAGATTAAACTCAGCTCTGAGATTAAACTAAACTCTGAGATTAAACTAAACTCTGAGATTAAACTCAGCTCTGAGATTAAACTCAGCTCTGAGATTAAACTCAGCTCTGAGATTAAACTCGACTCTGAGATTAAACTCAGCTCTGAGATTAAACTCAACTCTGAGATTAAACTCAGCTCTGAGATTAAACTCAGCTCTGAGATTAAACTAAACTCTGAGATTAAACTAAACTCTGAGATTAAACTCAGCTCTGAGATTAAACTAAACTCTGAGATTAAACTAAACTCTGAGATTAAACTCAGCTCTGAGATTAAACTAAACTCTGAGATTAAACTAAACTCTGAGATTAAACTAAACTCTGAGATTAAACTCAGCTCTGAGATTAAACTCAGCTCTGAGATTAAGTCAGCTCTGAGATTAAACTCAACTCTGAGATTAAACTCAGCTCTGAGATTAAGTCAGCTCTGAGATTAAACTCAACTCTGAGATTAAACTCAGCTCTGAGATTAAACTCAGCTCTGAGATTAAACTCAGCTCTGAGATTAAACTCGACTCTGAGATTAAACTCAGCTCTGAGATTAAACTCAGCTCTGAGATTAAACTAAACTCTGAGATTAAACTAAACTCTGAGATTAAACTCAGCTCTGAGATTAAACTCAGCTCAGAGATTAAACTAAACTCTGAGATTAAACTAAACTCTGAGATTAAACTAAACTCTGAGATTAAACTCAGCTCTGAGATTAAACTCAGCTCTGAGATTAAGTCAGCTCTGAGATTAAACTCAACTCTGAGATTAAACTCAGCTCTGAGATTAAACTCAGCTCTGAGATTAAACTAAGCTCTGAGATTAAACTCAACTCTGAGATTAAACTAAACTCTGAGATTAAACTCAACTCAGAGATTAAACTCAGCTCTGAGATTAAACTCAGCTCTAAGATTAAACTCAGCTCTGAGATTAAACTCAGCTCTGAGATTAAACTAAACTCTGAGATTAAACTCAGCTCTGAGATTAAACTAAACTCTGAGATTAAACTAAACTCTGAGATTAAACTCAGCTCTGAGATTAAACTAAACTCTGAGATTAAACTAAACTCTGAGATTAAACTCAGCTCTGAGATTAAACTCAGCTCTGAGATTAAACCAAACTCTGAGATTAAACTAAACTCTGAGATTAAACTCAGCTTTGAGATTAAACTCAGCTCTGAGATTAAACTAAACTCTGAGAATAAACTAAACTCTGAGATTAAACTCAGCTCTGAGATTAAACTAAACTCTGAGATTAAACTCAATTTAGAGATTAAACTCAGCTCTGAGATTAAACTAAACTCTGAGATTAAACTCAGCTCTGAGATTAAACTAAACTCTGAGATTAAACTAAACTCTGAGATTAAACTCAGCTCTGAGATTAAACTAAACTCTGAGATTAAACTAAACTCTGAGATTAAACTCAGCTCTGAGATTAAACTCAGCTCTGAGATTAAACTCAGCTCTGAGATTAAACTCGACTCTGAGATTAAACTCAGCTCTGAGATTAAACTCAACTCTGAGATTAAACTCAGCTCTGAGATTAAACTCAGCTCTGAGATTAAACTAAACTCTGAGATTAAACTAAACTCTGAGATTAAACTCAGCTCTGAGATTAAACTAAACTCTGAGATTAAACTAAACTCTGAGATTAAACTCAGCTCTGAGATTAAACTAAACTCTGAGATTAAACTCAGCTCTGAGATTAAACTCAGCTCTGAGATTAAACTCAGCTCTGAGATTAAACTCAGCTCAGAGATTAAACTAAACTCTGAGATTAAACTAAACTCTGAGATTAAACTAAACTCTGAGATTAAACTCAGCTCTGAGATTAAACTCAGCTCTGAGATTAAGTCAGCTCTGAGATTAAACTCAACTCTGAGATTAAACTCAGCTCTGAGATTAAGTCAGCTCTGAGATTAAACTCAACTCTGAGATTAAACTCAGCTCTGAGATTAAACTCAGCTCTGAGATTAAACTCAGCTCTGAGATTAAACTCGACTCTGAGATTAAACTCAGCTCTGAGATTAAACTCAGCTCTGAGATTAAACTAAACTCTGAGATTAAACTAAACTCTGAGATTAAACTCAGCTCTGAGATTAAACTAAACTCTGAGATTAAACTCAGCTCTGAGATTAAACTAAACTCTGAGATTAAACTCAGCTCTGAGATTAAACTCAGCTCTGAGATTAAACTAAACTCTGAGAATAAACTAAACTCTGAGATTAAACTCAGCTCTGAGATTAAACTAAACTCTGAGATTAAACTCAATTTAGAGATTAAACTCAGCTCTGAGATTAAACTAAACTCTGAGATTAAACTCAGCTCTGAGATTAAACTAAACTCTGAGATTAAACTAAACTCTGAGATTAAACTCAGCTCTGAGATTAAACTAAACTCTGAGATTAAACTAAACTCTGAGATTAAACTCAGCTCTGAGATTAAACTCAGCTCTGAGATTAAACTCAGCTCTGAGATTAAACTCGACTCTGAGATTAAACTCAGCTCTGAGATTAAACTCAACTCTGAGATTAAACTCAGCTCTGAGATTAAACTCAGCTCTGAGATTAAACTAAACTCTGAGATTAAACTAAACTCTGAGATTAAACTCAGCTCTGAGATTAAACTAAACTCTGAGATTAAACTCAGCTCAGAGATTAAACTAAACTCTGAGATTAAACTCAACTCAGAGATTAAACTCAGCTCTGAGATTAAACTCAGCTCTGAGATTAAACTAAACTCTGAGATTAAACTAAATTTTGAGATTAAACTCAGCTCTGAGATTAAACTCAGCTCTGAGATTAAACTAAACTCTGAGATTAAACTCAGCTCTGAGATTAAACTCAGCTCTGAGATTAAACTCGACTCTGAGATTAAACTCAGCTCTGAGATTAAACTCAACTCTGAGATTAAACTCAGCTCTGAGATTAAACTAAACTCTGAGATTAAACTAAACTCTGAGATTAAACTCAGCTCTGAGATTAAACTAAACTCTGAGATTAAACTAAACTCTGAGATTAAACTAAACTCTGAGATTAAACTCAGCTCTGAGATTAAACTCAGCTCTGAGATTAAACCAAACTCTGAGATTAAACTAAACTCTGAGATTAAACTCAGCTTTGAGATTAAACTCAGCTCTGAGATTAAACTAAACTCTGAGAATAAACTAAACTCTGAGATTAAACTCAGCTCTGAGATTAAACTAAACTCTGAGATTAAACTCAATTTAGAGATTAAACTCAGCTCTGAGATTAAACTAAACTCTGAGATTAAACTCAGCTCTGAGATTAAACTAAACTCTGAGATTAAACTAAACTCTGAGATTAAACTCAGCTCTGAGATTAAACTAAACTCTGAGATTAAACTAAACTCTGAGATTAAACTCAGCTCTGAGATTAAACTCAGCTCTGAGATTAAACTCAGCTCTGAGATTAAACTCGACTCTGAGATTAAACTCAGCTCTGAGATTAAACTCAACTCTGAGATTAAACTCAGCTCTGAGATTAAACTCAGCTCTGAGATTAAACTAAACTCTGAGATTAAACTAAACTCTGAGATTAAACTCAGCTCTGAGATTAAACTAAACTCTGAGATTAAACTAAACTCTGAGATTAAACTCAGCTCTGAGATTAAACTAAACTCTGAGATTAAACTCAGCTCTGAGATTAAACTCAGCTCTGAGATTAAACTCAGCTCTGAGATTAAACTCAGCTCAGAGATTAAACTAAACTCTGAGATTAAACTAAACTCTGAGATTAAACTAAACTCTGAGATTAAACTCAGCTCTGAGATTAAACTCAGCTCTGAGATTAAGTCAGCTCTGAGATTAAACTCAACTCTGAGATTAAACTCAGCTCTGAGATTAAGTCAGCTCTGAGATTAAACTCAACTCTGAGATTAAACTCAGCTCTGAGATTAAACTCAGCTCTGAGATTAAACTCAGCTCTGAGATTAAACTCGACTCTGAGATTAAACTCAGCTCTGAGATTAAACTCAGCTCTGAGATTAAACTAAACTCTGAGATTAAACTAAACTCTGAGATTAAACTCAGCTCTGAGATTAAACTAAACTCTGAGATTAAACTCAGCTCTGAGATTAAACTAAACTCTGAGATTAAACTCAGCTCTGAGATTAAACTCAGCTCTGAGATTAAACTAAACTCTGAGAATAAACTAAACTCTGAGATTAAACTCAGCTCTGAGATTAAACTAAACTCTGAGATTAAACTCAATTTAGAGATTAAACTCAGCTCTGAGATTAAACTAAACTCTGAGATTAAACTCAGCTCTGAGATTAAACTAAACTCTGAGATTAAACTAAACTCTGAGATTAAACTCAGCTCTGAGATTAAACTAAACTCTGAGATTAAACTAAACTCTGAGATTAAACTCAGCTCTGAGATTAAACTCAGCTCTGAGATTAAACTCAGCTCTGAGATTAAACTCGACTCTGAGATTAAACTCAGCTCTGAGATTAAACTCAACTCTGAGATTAAACTCAGCTCTGAGATTAAACTCAGCTCTGAGATTAAACTAAACTCTGAGATTAAACTAAACTCTGAGATTAAACTCAGCTCTGAGATTAAACTAAACTCTGAGATTAAACTCAGCTCAGAGATTAAACTAAACTCTGAGATTAAACTCAACTCAGAGATTAAACTCAGCTCTGAGATTAAACTCAGCTCTGAGATTAAACTAAACTCTGAGATTAAACTAAATTTTGAGATTAAACTCAGCTCTGAGATTAAACTCAGCTCTGAGATTAAACTAAACTCTGAGATTAAACTCAGCTCTGAGATTAAACTCAGCTCTGAGATTAAACTCGACTCTGAGATTAAACTCAGCTCTGAGATTAAACTCAACTCTGAGATTAAACTCAGCTCTGAGATTAAACTAAACTCTGAGATTAAACTAAACTCTGAGATTAAACTCAGCTCTGAGATTAAACTCAGCTCTGAGATTAAGTCAGCTCTGAGATTAAACTCAACTCTGAGATTAAACTCAGCTCTGAGATTAAACTCAGCTCTGAGATTAAACTAAGCTCTGAGATTAAACTCAACTCTGAGATTAAACTAAACTCTGAGATTAAACTCAACTCAGAGATTAAACTCAGCTCTGAGATTAAACTCAGCTCTAAGATTAAACTCAGCTCTGAGATTAAACTCAGCTCTGAGATTAAACTAAACTCTGAGATTAAACTCAGCTCTGAGATTAAACTAAACTCTGAGATTAAACTAAACTCTGAGATTAAACTCAGCTCTGAGATTAAACTAAACTCTGAGATTAAACTAAACTCTGAGATTAAACTCAGCTCTGAGATTAAACTCAGCTCTGAGATTAAACCAAACTCTGAGATTAAACTAAACTCTGAGATTAAACTCAGCTTTGAGATTAAACTCAGCTCTGAGATTAAACTAAACTCTGAGAATAAACTAAACTCTGAGATTAAACTCAGCTCTGAGATTAAACTAAACTCTGAGATTAAACTCAATTTAGAGATTAAACTCAGCTCTGAGATTAAACTAAACTCTGAGATTAAACTCAGCTCTGAGATTAAACTAAACTCTGAGATTAAACTAAACTCTGAGATTAAACTCAGCTCTGAGATTAAACTAAACTCTGAGATTAAACTAAACTCTGAGATTAAACTCAGCTCTGAGATTAAACTCAGCTCTGAGATTAAACTCAGCTCTGAGATTAAACTCGACTCTGAGATTAAACTCAGCTCTGAGATTAAACTCAACTCTGAGATTAAACTCAGCTCTGAGATTAAACTCAGCTCTGAGATTAAACTAAACTCTGAGATTAAACTAAACTCTGAGATTAAACTCAGCTCTGAGATTAAACTAAACTCTGAGATTAAACTAAACTCTGAGATTAAACTCAGCTCTGAGATTAAACTAAACTCTGAGATTAAACTCAGCTCTGAGATTAAACTCAGCTCTGAGATTAAACTCAGCTCTGAGATTAAACTCAGCTCAGAGATTAAACTAAACTCTGAGATTAAACTAAACTCTGAGATTAAACTAAACTCTGAGATTAAACTCAGCTCTGAGATTAAACTCAGCTCTGAGATTAAGTCAGCTCTGAGATTAAACTCAACTCTGAGATTAAACTCAGCTCTGAGATTAAGTCAGCTCTGAGATTAAACTCAACTCTGAGATTAAACTCAGCTCTGAGATTAAACTCAGCTCTGAGATTAAACTCAGCTCTGAGATTAAACTCGACTCTGAGATTAAACTCAGCTCTGAGATTAAACTCAGCTCTGAGATTAAACTAAACTCTGAGATTAAACTAAACTCTGAGATTAAACTCAGCTCTGAGATTAAACTAAACTCTGAGATTAAACTCAGCTCTGAGATTAAACTCAGCTCTGAGATTAAACTAAACTCTGAGAATAAACTAAACTCTGAGATTAAACTCAGCTCTGAGATTAAACTAAACTCTGAGATTAAACTCAATTTAGAGATTAAACTCAGCTCTGAGATTAAACTAAACTCTGAGATTAAACTCAGCTCTGAGATTAAACTAAACTCTGAGATTAGACTAAACTCTGAGATTAAACTCAGCTCTGAGATTAAACTAAACTCTGAGATTAAACTAAACTCTGAGATTAAACTCAGCTCTGAGATTAAACTCAGCTCTGAGATTAAACTCAGCTCTGAGATTAAACTCGACTCTGAGATTAAACTCAGCTCTGAGATTAAACTCAACTCTGAGATTAAACTCAGCTCTGAGATTAAACTCAGCTCTGAGATTAAACTAAACTCTGAGATTAAACTAAACTCTGAGATTAAACTCAGCTCTGAGATTAAACTAAACTCTGAGATTAAACTCAGCTCAGAGATTAAACTAAACTCTGAGATTAAACTCAACTCAGAGATTAAACTCAGCTCTGAGATTAAACTCAGCTCTGAGATTAAACTAAACTCTGAGATTAAACTAAATTTTGAGATTAAACTCAGCTCTGAGATTAAACTCAGCTCTGAGATTAAACTAAACTCTGAGATTAAACTCAGCTCTGAGATTAAACTCAGCTCTGAGATTAAACTCGACTCTGAGATTAAACTCAGCTCTGAGATTAAACTCAACTCTGAGATTAAACTCAGCTCTGAGATTAAACTAAACTCTGAGATTAAACTAAACTCTGAGATTAAACTCAGCTCTGAGATTAAACTCAGCTCTGAGATTAAACTCAGCTCTGAGATTAAACTCAACTCTGAGATTAAACTCAGCTCTGAGATTAAACTCAGCTCTGAGATTAAACTAAACTCTGAGATTAAACTAAATTTTGAGATTAAACTAAACTCTGAGATTAAACTAAATTTTGAGATTAAACTAAATTTTGAGATTAAACTCAACTCTGAGATTAAACTCAGCTCTGAGATTAAACTCAGCTCTGAGATTAAACTAAACTCTGAGATTAAACTAAATTTTGAGATTAAACTCAGCTCTGAGATTAAACTCAACTCTGAGATTAAACTCAGTTCTGAGATTAAACTCAGTTCTGAGATTAAACTCAGAGATTAAACTCAGCTCTGAGATTAAACAGTTCTGAGATGAACTCTCGCTCAGCTGTTAACTGACGCTTTAACTGTTGTTGCGATGGCAGAAAGTCGAGCTGAAGCCAGCAGAACTGTGGGAGGAACTGAGGAATTCCAGTGAAATACACCAACGAAGCAGAGATAAATTGATTCAAAGCAAAGTCTTTCAGCTGAAAGATCTTTGTAGGATTATTCAAATATTGTTAAACTGCAGCTTAACTTTATTTGAAAGCAACACTTTTTTAAACCTTTCAGTTTTGCATCTTTTCATCACTCATGCGTACAGCCGCACATGTGCAGGGATCACGTGGAGATTTGTTCTCTCGACTGTGGTGTTACATCCTTCAACTGTCGGGGGAGCCCATGGGCGTCGCACCCGTGGGGGATGGGGGTGTTTCGACACCCCCACTTTTACAGCAAGATGATTTCACCCAATCCCCCACACATTTTTCAAAGGTAAACCCGTTTGCCCACCCTCATAGTGCACCAATATACGAAAATCGAGCGCACCTCAGCCCCCTTACGCTGCACGAAAAGACATTGGTCAAACTGAACGGACATTCACCCAATCACAAGCTGTTTTCACACTGAGACCCGCTACCTTAGCGAGTCTAAATTGCCACTTCATCCCGCGTCGAGCAATGTGAAAGCTTGGCGTGTCAGGGTGACCCGTGCCGCCTGAAGCCGAGTTCAGGGGGCGTGGCCTAGTGGCAAAGCGTCACACGAAACACATCAAATGCTGGGCGATGCGTCGGAGGTAGGGTTAAATACACCTTGAGGACTCGTTTTTGCAATTGTATATGCAGTTCATGGAGATGTTATTTTACGGGGTGAGGATGGTTACAATGTGGGATGCCGCCGAAGAACATATTCGGAGAATACAAGAGCACTATAATGTCCAAGTTAAGGAAATCCATCGACAATTTGAAGCAGAAGAACGCGAACAGCCTGTCTCTTAAACTCCTCACGTCACGCCACGCCCACGTCCATCCCGCGTCAATTGCGTTCACACCAAACTCGGCTCGGCAAAAAGACTAGGGTCCGACGCGGGTCGAAAGGCGAGTCGAGTTGACGCGGCAGCCCGGGTCGGCAGTGTGAAAGGAACAGCGGACACGCTAAATTCGCGAATTAAACTAAATTAAAGAGCTATGGACTGTTGTCCGCGACCCGGCCCGGGAAATTTGATATTACGTCAGAGACGAACAATATTGTGAGACACGTGCCAGTCGGACCTTCTTCACCGATGGCTGACAGTGAATAAAATTGAGAAGAGAATGGACTAGGCAGCAGAAAATTTACTTATTTTTCAAGTCAAGTTGTCATGTACCCCTAAAGTCAACACCATCTCTCTGTCGGCGGAGACCCTCCTAACTCCCGCACCAAGCCACACATCGGAACTTAATGGGGAAACATAGTGATCAGAAGCTTAATCTGTTGGCGATCTACGGTGGGCTCAGGGCAATTATATCTTTTCGAGAGAGTTTTCAATCAAGCCATGAAGTTTTTTTTCAGGAACCTCGTGGCCTACAGTAAATCCACGATGATAACTCCATGATAGAGATTAAATGTTACATTTTGTGATTAAAAACGTGTAAATTATGATACCGGACCTCTATTGTGAGGCTTGAGCTTTTTATATTCAGTCTATGGGGCTTGATGTGGTGCCCATGTGCCACCCCTGGAACATTTAAAATCACGGCTCCACCCCTGGGGGAGCCAAACAATTTACCGAATTCTCAAGCATTGTTTTAATCACCGTCTTTAGTGACAGTTTCCTGCTCCATGCAGACAAGTACAACAAAAACACTGAGATACTCAGAGCAGATGCACCAGGAAATATTCTTTACTACGCTGAAGCTGCAGGAAGTCCAGAAATAGTCCTCAGAGTGACTCCAGAACTTTCTGTATCTGGTCCGGCTGCTGGACCTCCCTGTTTATCTGGACCTTCTGCTTCTTATAAGATGTGAGGAACTTAAAAAACAGATTCATCTAACTGATTTGACCTTTACTGAACTGAGGTCACAGAGTGTGTTTACATCCTGAGTTACGCATGTAGACATCCTGCTTTCAGGAACCTGGGTGTTATGTGCAGTACTCTGACACACACCAGGATACTTTGGTAACAACAGAGCTGATCCCCATCTCCCAATATTCAGAGACGGTGAGGAATTCATGCATCAACGATCATCTACTCACTACTGATCTGTACCAGGGTCAGTACTAGGTTCTGTACCAGGTTCTGTACCTGGTTCAGTACCAGGTTCTGTACCAAGTTCTGTAACAGGTTCTTTACCAGGATCAGTAACAGGGTCAGTACCAGGTTCAATACCAGAGTCTGTAACAGATTCTGAACCAGGATCAGTACCAGGTCCTGTACCAAGTTCTATACCAGAGTCTGTAACAGATTCTGAACCAGGATCAGTACCAGGGTCTGTACCAGGTTCTGAACCAGAATCAGTAACAGGTTCTGTACCAGGTTCTATACCAGAGACTGTACCAGGTTCTGAACCAGAATCAGTAACAGGATCTGTAACAGGTTCTGAACCAGAATCAGTACCAGAGTCTGATGGCACACTGAGTCGGATACGACTGATTTTTCAGGCTTTAAAGCTTGAAGACGTGTCAGATGCAACATGGTCACCGGTCATGATGCCCAGATCTTAGTTATGAAATCACACCATGTCAAACATGGCCGCTTGTTTACTTTTAACCTTCATCAGAACATTAACTTTGGATCATGATCCATGTATTATTCATCCAAATAAAAATCTATGGAAGCATTAAACGGACCCAGTCAAGACTTTTTACTCACCAATATTTCTGACTTCTCTCCAATAAAGTCAAATGTTCCAGGAAGTTATTAAATGATAAATCAGGTTTGAAGCCCTACAGAAGCCCATCTGTACGTTGTAACCCGTCAGATTTCCATTTAAACTTTAATGAAGTCTGAATCAGAAGCTAAAACTAAAGTTTCATGTCAGACTCATCAGCTCAGTGACCTCAAACCTCCTTCAGAGACGCTCGTGAGCTCATCTCCTCCCGATCTGTCGGTCGGCCGCCGGCAGGAGCAGCAAAAACAAGCAGAAATGTAAAGTACAACTCACAAAATAAAAGTCCGGTTTATTGTCAAACAACAAACTTCGCACATACATCAAAACAGGCCGTCATAAAACAAAAAGTCGCTGACAAAAACAAAAAAAGGAAAAAGAAAAGAGGCTCTTTTCTTTGGCCTTACCCTCCCATACAAACAAACTAGTTATGGTACAGCTAAAGTACATACATTAAATTTACTGGAATGCTCTGAGTTCAACGGCTTTAAGAGTTTTTTTTTCTTTTTTAAGCTTTTTTTTTTTACATGTTTTTCTAGTATCTGTTGAGATATTGTAACATGGTCAACCAAGTAAAATCTTTTGTTACAGAAGAAGCACCGATTTGGTCTGACGAGATCGCTGCCGAGAGAGAAACTGCCCCCCCCCCCCTCTCCTAACAATATGTACAAAAATATAAAATGTAAATAAAAATACAAACAAATTCTCCTTTTCGTGGTGATGTTGTTGAAGAGAAGCCGGATTTCTGCGTGGGTGTGGTGGCGGGTTCCTCTAGAAAATTTGTTTTGCAGCTTTGGGGGGAGATGGTGGACGTGGTGGATGGTGGTTGAACTCTACTCGCTAATGACCATGTTGAATTTTTTTTTATTTATTATTATTCTTTTTTTTTTCCTTTAGATCAGTCCTCCAGCCCCTCCACCTGTGACGTATATAAAAGCGGTCAGAGGTGAAGAATCAGGAAGTGGTTCAGCAGGACGGGCCGGGGGGAACGCATCAATCGTCATCGTCGGTTTTCTGCTTCTTGGTTTCGACGTCGTCCTGAAAGAAGAAGAAGAAGAAGACGAGCGGTTAGTCAGTCAGCGGCTCGGCGAACTCAAACGGGCTCGAATCGAGCGGGGCGCCGCCTCACCTCGTCGTCATCGTCGTCGTCGTCAGCTGCCCGTTTTGTGCCGCCCTCGATCTCGTCGTCGTCCTCCTCCTCGTCCTCCTCGTCGCCTGCGGGGCAAACGATGAGCGTTAAGGGTCTGAAAGTTTGGGAGAGCTGGAACAACTCCGGATCGAAAAAAAAAATCCTCCGATCTTACCTTCTCCGTCATCTTCCTCGTCCTCCTCGTCCACCTCTTCGTCCTCCTCGTCGTCTACCTCGGGCTCGCCGTTCTCCTCGTTCTCCTGGAAAACGGCAGAAAGGTCAGCTTCCTCACTCTCAGAAAATAAGAGTTGTACCTTTAGGGGTACGATGGCTCGTCAAGGGGGCAGTACCCACGGAAGGTATAGTTTTGTACCCTTGTGGTTTGTACCTTACAGAGACCAATCGTGTACCCTTATACTGAAGTAGCCCAACACAGACTGTCTATTGTACCCCAGCATGTAGGAAAAAAAAGTACATACATGTACCTTTTGCCACTTGACTACATATATGTACTCTTTTATGTACCTTTTGGACCCTCAAAAAAGGTACATATATGTACCTTTTACCACTTGAGTACATATATGTACTCTTTTATGTATCTTTTGGACCCTCAAAAAAGGTACATATAGGTACCTTTAGGTCTCATAATGAACCCTAGGGGGTACATTAGTATAGATTGTACCTCAGGGGACCAAAAGGACTCGTACTGTCCTAACCAAAGAGTCAGCAGTTACCTTTCCGTTGGTGGCAGCATCTTTGCCGTTCTCCTTCTCCTCCGCCAGCTTCTTCTCTTTCAGGTCCTGCAGCAAATAAAAACAAACATTGAGAAACGGCAGCAGAGAAAATGCCCCCCCTCCTGGCTGCTACCTGCCCTTCTGCCCGCTGGCCTACTTACAGCTGCACATTGTTCAGAGTGAAGCCTTCCTATTTAAACACCGTCTCTGCAGATCCTCCCCCTCTCTCTACTCCATCCCTCTAATGTGTTGTAATCTGATACTTTGATGTGGCCCCTGGGGCATTCTGGGTATTGTAGTCTTCGCGGGCTGCCATCGCAGCCTTATGTCACGAGACACGCCCGGGTGAGGCACTGCAATACCCAGGATGCACCGCTCCGTTTAAAATAACACAGGAGGGCGCAGGAGCAAGAGGGAGCAGAAGGAGGGGGTGATGGTGATGAAGGGGGAGGAGGAGGGGGAGGAGGCAGCGAGCGCGACGCACGCCGCTGCTGCTGAACGCTCGTTGTAACAGAGGCAGGAAAGGACAATAGAAAACGACACATGGCAGCCGAGAAAAGCGAAAATAAAGCCCCAAACACACCGAGAAAAGCAGCCCCGCTCCCCGGTGCCACCGGAAAACCGCCCGCCGAGCCTATTAATAGCGCTCCGTTTCCTCGTTTTGTCGACATCGTCCGTTCACAACACATTATCCCCGCTGCGCGCGCGCGCGCCCCCCGCACATCCAGGAAATATACCGTTA
Source organism: Odontesthes bonariensis (assembly GCF_027942865.1). NCBI lineage: Eukaryota > Metazoa > Chordata > Actinopteri > Atheriniformes > Atherinopsidae > Odontesthes > Odontesthes bonariensis. Next base: position 2,847,412 of record NC_134519.1, read on the forward strand.
TTGATTAATTGCTAAACGTAAACTGGCTGGTTAAGACTCCATGAAGCTGGTCGGCAGCATCAGCGGCGGCCCGGCGGGAGGCATCCATGTTCGGTTCCGCTCCGCTCGCCGCGCGTAAAAGCGCGCCGCTTCTGCGTAAAAATGCTCCAAAGCCGGAAAGAGCAGCAGAACATGCACCCCGGAGCACCACAGCTAATACACGGCGCCAGCTCCCCCCTCTCCGCCTTCTCCATATATTCATTAGTTATAATCTGAGTTATTGAGCTCCGCGGCAGCTCCTGGTCGGGAGGCTGGATCCGGTCCTCCCTCCCCGCCGCGCAGACACGACTCCCCCCCTGAGGAGCCGATTAAACTTTTACCAAATCTGATCCAAAGTCCAGCTTCACGCAAATTAACATTTTCCTTTTTTAAATAAAGAAGCACAACAGATAAAGGAAGAAACCCTGAAATCATTACACACCACAAAGAGGGGAAAACCAGCCCCGTCACATCACACCTCCACAGCCCGGCCGCGCGCATCCGCGCACACACACACAGAAGTGGGTTGCATTACAGAAAAAGAAAGAAAGTTTCCCCCTGAGATACTATCGCGCCCTGCAAACGTGCTCTAAAAAAACACAAGAGGAAAAAGCGGAAGGCGCGTGGAGCTGCGCGTTGGATCCTCTCCGGTAACCGGAGCTGCGGCGGCGGCGGCAGCCGACCTCCCCACGTCGGTAAACAAACCGGGTCGGACGGCGAGGGGCCCCGCAGGTGCCTTTTTTTTTTTTTTTTTTTTTACAAACACGGGGCCACTAACAAGCAATAAAAACAACAAGCGGACTGAAAGTTGACATCCGTGTTTCCGCAGCGCCTCCCCCCCTCCGAGCTCCATTCAAACGGAGCAACAACCGTCCGGAGCCCCGGAGAAGCTCCGGAGAAGCCCGTTCAGCCCGCTGCTCAGCCCCGCTGCTCAGCCCCGCGCCTCCCGTCCACAGCACCAGCAGCAGCGCATTAAAGAGTTGCCCTCAGAGTCCAAACGGGCTCTACCTCCGGAACATTTCCCCAAAGAACTCCAAAAGAAAATGTTTTAACAGACGCGTCGATTCAACAACAACAAGAGACGCCAGAAAACGAGCTGAAAAAGCCCGAAAAGTGCGTGTTGGTGCGAGCGCCGTGCGCCGGTTCTGACGGGATGTGCGCGCTTCAGCGCGGAGAACCGAGCCGCCTGTATAAACAAAGACCCCGCGCAGACTGTTACTCTCCGGACAATAAGACGCGGAGCCCCTTTCCATGATGCGGTGCGCGGACCCCCCGCTTCATTACGCACCAAAGTGCGGAGCTCCGGGGGCCGCAGCACCGGCTCCGCGGGTCGCGCTATCCCGTCCGGCTCCGCGGAGCCCGAATGAGCGCGAAGCCACGACAGAAAGCTGTTTTTTTTTTTTTTTTTTTTTTAATCTAGGTTACAGCCTGGAAAGGCTTAATTCTAGCGGCGGCTTAGGGAAGGTGCGCGGCGGCTTACCTTGGCAGAGATATCCGAGCCAGAGTCAACTTTTGTGTCTGCCATTGTTTTAGGTCAATAAAATAAAGGACGGCTGAAATGAAAGGTTGAATAAAGTAAATCCCTTCGCTCTGCTCGCGGATCAATCAGTATTATGTTGTGCCAGTGGCCGCTGATGCTGACGGCCGGGGCTTTAATATAGGCTTGTGGGCGGGGCCTCCGGGGAGGACGGCCGCCGCTGATTGGCTGTGGCCCAACAGAGGTGTTCTCTTCGCGCGTCGGAGTGGAACAATGGGGTAGAATTTCTAAACCCGGAGGCCACGCCCCCCTCCTGTTCTGCCACTGCAAACCGTCTAACTCTCCGCTAAAAACAATAATCCGACCCGATTATAAAGCCCACAAGAACCGGGACCAGAACCGGAGCCGCGGCGCCCGTGCAGCACCGTGAAAACCCCCAAAAACATTTTAAGTTTACCAAAAATCTGCCGAACAGACGGCGGTTAGTCTGCCGTAGTGTCAGTTTGATTGATTGATGTTCGGAGGCGAACACGGAGCGTTTTCCCGCCCAACCGCCGCGACCGGGGAACACAGGCGGGGAGGCGAGAGAAACGTCCAGAGCGGGCTGCTTGGGTGGATTAAACCGTTTAATAACGTCACTGTCACCGCTCAGCCGCCACTTGAACGCCATCAGGCAGATGAGGAGATAGTGTGAGAGCGGAGCCGCCGCCATGGCTCCGCGCAACCCTTCACCGTCCGCTGCTGGCCCCGCCCCCTTCCAGGCGGCCATGTTTGAAACTCCCTCTCATCTGTGTATGTGCGCACTTGACACTTTTTTTTTTTTTTTACATAACAGCCCATAAACTCGTGCGCGAAGGTCGAGGCACAAATAAATAAAAAAATAAAATAATATAAACAAACAAATTCCGTCGAACTAAAGCAAAAAACAACAAAAACCCGCGCGCTGTGACGGTGTAATGTGTGGCGGGTGCAGCTCAGTGCTGGTGGCCTCATTTCCTCCAACCTCCATTGTTGGGAGCCCACAGAGAAGAAAAAAAAAAAAAAGCCCCGTCGTGGAGGAGGGTTTAAAAAAAAAAAAAAAGCAGTGCGACATGCGATGAAACGAGTGCGAGGAGAAATAATTATGTGCTCGTGAGCTGACAACAAGGGCAAACACGTGGTTTTTCTTACCGGGCTTTGCACATTGGCTTTTACAAGCGGAACATGAGAAGGACAAAGCGGCACAAAGAGCCGCCGCCATTGCTGGGTCGAGGTGGGGGGATGGGGAGCAGAGAGCGCGCTCCCGGGACCCGGGAACGCGCAGCCCACATTCACATTCTGCTCTGATGACGCACTTTGGCCGCCGCGGACGGCTGCGATTGGTCGGCTAAGTGGAATAAATACGGCTTTGGCGCACGGCGGCCGCTGATTGGCTGCGGCGGACGTCCGTCAGTTCAAACCGCCGCTCGGTCGGACCGGGGTAAGCACCGGCTCCGGGCCGGGGATCCGGACTGTGGGGAGAGTTTCACCTCAGCCTCTGGCCATGTTAGCGTTCCCTTTTGATGCTTCTTCCTCTAACCGCCATGATCTCTGAGGGCCACACTCATTATGCTTAATAGTTACAAATAAACCGGCTGTGCAGCTGTTAGAATGAAATATTCATACCCGGGCATCACTCAGAGCAGATGGAGGAAGTGATCCTCCAGCAGAACCAAACTCTGTGTCCCGGCTTCATCCCGCTGACCGTGTTTTGAATATTTGCTTCATTCACACCGAAAAATGAACTTTCAAACAAATCAAACCCGGCTCGGTTTCTCTCAGCTGGAGCTCAAACACTTTTATTTTCAGCCCGCAAATTAAGACTGGAAATGCAGGAAAGTTAGAGATGCCACCAAAAAGTTTCCAGCCTTCTGAAGGCTCAATTAAAGGCAAATTTGGGAACTTGGTATAGATAATGACGGGGATAAATGGACTCAAACAAAGAAAATATCTGTGTAACCGGGCCGGATTTTGAGGGTCCAAAAGGTACATATGTGTACTCAAGTGGTAAAAGGTACATATATGTACTCGAGTGGTAAAAGGTACATATATGTACTCGAGTGGTAAAAGGTACATATATGTACTCGAGTGGTAAAAGGTACATATATGTACTAAAGTGGTAAAAGGTACATGTATGTACTCAAGTGGTAAAAGGTGCATATATGTACTCAAGTGGTAAAAGGTGCATATATGTACTCAAGTGGTAAAAGGTGCATATATGTACTCAAGTGGTAAAAGGTACATATGTGTACTCGAGTGGTAAAAGGTACATATATGTACTCGAGTGGTAAAAGGTACATATCTGTACTCAAGTGGTAAAAGGTACATATATGTACTCGAGTGGTAAAAGGTACATATATGTACTCAAGTGGTAAAAGGTACATATATGTACTAAAGTGGTAAAAGGTACATATGTGTACTCAAGTGGTAAAAGGTACATATATGTACTCGAGTGGTAAAAGGTACATATATGTACTAAAGTGGTAAAAGGTACATATATGTACTCGAGTGGTAAAAGGTACATATATGTACTAAAGTGGTAAAAGGTACATATATGTACTAAAGTGGTAAAAGGTACATGTATGTACTCAAGTGGTAAAAGGTGCATATATGTACTCAAGTGGTAAAAGGTACATATGTGTACTCGAGTGGTAAAAGGTACATATATGTACTCGAGTGGTAAAAGGTACATATCTGTACTCGAGTGGTAAAAGGTACATATATGTACTCGAGTGGTAAAAGGTACATATATGTACTCAAGTGGTAAAAGGTACATATATGTACTCGAGTGGTAAAAGGTACATATATGTACTAAAGTGGTAAAAGGTGCATATATGTACTCAAGTGGTAAAAGGTACATATATGTACTCGAGTGGTAAAAGGTACATATATGTACTCGAGTGGTAAAAGGTACATATATGTACTCGAGTGGTAAAAGGTGCATATATGTACTCGAGTGGTAAAAGGTACATATATGTACTCAAGTGGTAAAAGGTACATATATGTACTAAAGTGGTAAAAGGTACATATGTGTACTCAAGTGGTAAAAGGTACATATATGTACTCGAGTGGTAAAAGGTACATATATGTACTCAAGTGGTAAAAGGTACATATATGTACTAAAGTGGTAAAAGGTACATATATGTACTCGAGTGGTAAAAGGTACATATATGTACTCGAGTGGTAAAAGGTACATATATGTACTCGAGTGGTAAAAGGTACATATATGTACTCAAGTGGTAAAAGGTACATATATGTACTAAAGTGGTAAAAGGTACATATGTGTACTCGAGTGGTAAAAGGTACATATATGTACTCGAGTGGTAAAAGGTACATATCTGTACTCGAGTGGTAAAAGGTACATATATGTACTCGAGTGGTAAAAGGTACATATATGTACTCGAGTGGTAAAAGGTACATATATGTACTCAAGTGGTAAAAGGTACATATATGTACTAAAGTGGTAAAAGGTACATATATGTACTCGAGTGGTAAAAGGTACATATCTGTACTCGAGTGGTAAAAGGTACATATATGTACTCGAGTGGTAAAAGGTACATATATGTACTCGAGTGGTAAAAGGTACATATGTGTACTCAAGTGGTAAAAGGTACATATGTGTACTCAAGTGGTAAAAGGTACATATATGTACTCGAGTGGTAAAAGGTACATATATGTACTAAAGTGGTAAAAGGTACATATGTGTACTCAAGTGGTAAAAGGTACATATATGTACTCGAGTGGTAAAAGGTACATATATGTACTCGAGTGGTAAAAGGTACATATATGTACTAAAGTGGTAAAAGGTACATATATGTACTAAAGTGGTAAAAGGTACATGTATGTACTCAAGTGGTAAAAGGTGCATATATGTACTCAAGTGGTAAAAGGTACATATGTGTACTCGAGTGGTAAAAGGTACATATATGTACTCGAGTGGTAAAAGGTACATATCTGTACTCGAGTGGTAAAAGGTACATATATGTACTCGAGTGGTAAAAGGTACATATATGTACTCAAGTGGTAAAAGGTACATATATGTACTCGAGTGGTAAAAGGTACATATATGTACTAAAGTGGTAAAAGGTGCATATATGTACTCGAGTGGTAAAAGGTACATATATGTACTCGAGTGGTAAAAGGTGCATATATGTACTCGAGTGGTAAAAGGTACATATATGTACTCAAGTGGTAAAAGGTACATATATGTACTAAAGTGGTAAAAGGTACATATGTGTACTCAAGTGGTAAAAGGTACATATATGTACTCGAGTGGTAAAAGGTACATATATGTACTCAAGTGGTAAAAGGTACATATATGTACTAAAGTGGTAAAAGGTACATATATGTACTCGAGTGGTAAAAGGTACATATATGTACTCGAGTGGTAAAAGGTACATATATGTACTCGAGTGGTAAAAGGTACATATATGTACTCGAGTGGTAAAAGGTACATATATGTACTCGAGTGGTAAAAGGTACATATATGTACTCGAGTGGTAAAAGGTACATATATGTACTCGAGTGGTAAAAGGTACATATATGTACTCGAGTGGTAAAAGGTACATATATGTACTAAAGTGGTAAAAGGTACATATATGTACTAAAGTGGTAAAAGGTACATGTATGTACTCAAGTGGTAAAAGGTGCATATATGTACTCAAGTGGTAAAAGGTACATATGTGTACTCGAGTGGTAAAAGGTACATATATGTACTCGAGTGGTAAAAGGTACATGTATGTACTCAAGTGGTAAAAGGTGCATATATGTACTCAAGTGGTAAAAGGTACATATCTGTACTCGAGTGGTAAAAGGTACATATATGTACTAAAGTGGTAAAAGGTACATATATGTACTAAAGTGGTAAAAGGTACATATATGTACTCGAGTGGTAAAAGGTACATATATGTACTCGAGTGGTAAAAGGTACATATATGTACTTGAGTGGTAAAAGGTACATATATGTACTCAAGTGGTAAAAGGTACATATATGTACTAAAGTGGTAAAAGGTGCATATATGTACTCGAGTGGTAAAAGGTGCATATATGTACTCGAGTGGTAAAAGGTACATATATGTACTCGAGTGGTAAAAGGTACATATGTGTACTCGAGTGGTAAAAGGTACATATGTGTACTCGAGTGGTAAAAGGTGCATATATGTACTCGAGTGGTAAAAGGTGCATATATGTACTCGAGTGGTAAAAGGTACATATATGTACTCGAGTGGTAAAAGGTACATATATGTACTCGAGTGGTAAAAGGTACATATATGTACTCGAGTGGTAAAAGGTACATATATGTACTCGAGTGGTAAAAGGTACATATATGTACTCGAGTGGTAAAAGGTACATATATATGTACTCGAGTGGTAAAAGGTACATATATGTGGCAGTCTGTGTTAGGCTACTTCAGTATAAGGGTACAAAACTATGGTAAAACATGGTACCCCTAAAGGTACATTCTGTACTTTATTTTCTGAGAGTGTAACAAAAGGATTGTGATCTGGGGTGTATTTTATTTTATTATATATACTATATCTCTTTTTCTTTTTTTCTACAGAAAAGTGTGGTAACATGGGCTATTTTCTGTTTATTATACATTATACTGAATGCATGTGAGATATAATTGTGCACGGACTGTCTTGACCAATGTTGTACAGAGCAATGTTGTTTTATAGTTGTAGTTTTGTAGATATGTATGTGTGTATATGTATATATACACTGGAAAAAATGCCCCTCCAAAAATAAGTAAAAAAACAACAAATAAAAGACGTTTTTGCTTGAAATCAGCAAAAAAATCTGCCAATGGAACTAGTGAAAATCGACTTGTCAAGATTTCTTGAAATAAAATGTGATATTTAGGACTTTTGAGATAAAAGTGATCTTGAAATTAGCTTAAAAACCTCTTCAAATGTGAAAAAAAAGCTTGTTTCATATGATATGTGACTCAAAACAATTTGTTTTCAAGACTTTTTCATTTAACAAGATATTCCAGATGTATTGTATTAAAACAAGTCCCTATATCTGGCTGAAATAGTGCTTGTTAGGCAGTTGTGTCTGATATTAAGTGTAATGAGATACTCAATGAGACAAATATACTTGGTAAGATTTAGATTTTTTCCAGTGTACGTATATATGTAAAAAACTCAATAAAAATATCTGAGAAAAAAAAAGAAAATTTAGAAAGAAAATGTTGAACACAAGGATCTTTTGATGTAAACCAAAGTGGAGGTTCAGACACAGAAGATCGATTAACTTTCAGAACGTGTGACCCACAGAAACCTCATGTTTTAATCACGATCCCCCTCACATGAGCTTTGTGAATAACTTCTAATTCATTTCCTTTAGCTGATTCTCTTCTTCTTTAGTTGTGCAACACTTTGGTGAGATTGTACCATAAAAACACTGTTAATGGAGACGTTTTAAACTGGTGTCAACAGAAGCAGGAAGTTCACAACAGTCGGGGCAGCAAAATAAAAAGGGTTTGTGGTAAAACATGAATCCATGATCCTGCTCTCACAGTCAAAGTAAAAGCCTTCAAAGTGAAAGTGGAATATTCCTCATTATTAAACCAAACGATGGTCTTTCCCTCAACCTAACCAAGTGTTTGTGGCTTTTAAACTAGGGAATAAACAAAAGCTAACATTTGCTTTTCAAAGCCAGTCAGAAGCTTCCATCTTTCCCTCTGGTGACCTCAGGAGGAGTGTAACACCTGTTCCTATGTCCTCCAGAATCATTTAACTGTCCATCTCTGATACTTTCCACGTCTGAGAGACGCCGCCGGCGTTGATAGAACAGGCGGTATTAGCCGCCCTGGGTATGAGAACCGGCTGTATTTAATCATTTGCTGGTTTGTTACACCTGCAGTGATATCACATCCAAAGTAGCTTTTTGAAACAGTTTCAGGTCATTTCTGAATCCACCACTGACATGATTCCACACAGTAGGACTCAGAGTTAGCTGCCAGCCGTCTGACAGATGGTGAAATCGATCGATCTTTTTGTCTGTGGGTTGTTGCTGTCCATGTCACAGTTCCCATGTGAGATGATACGTAAAATAAATGTTAGCTCTGTCAAGAAAAATATACATCTGTGCCCACGCCTGCAGCCGTGAGCGCAGCACCCTCATTAAGAATTAGCATCTTCCTATCAATGCCGATCAGAGTGGCAGCAGATAAATACCCATGACTGCTGCTGAGTGGTTCAGTGCAGGTCTTAAAGCTGATCAAACACTGTCAGCAGCAGGATTTTTACCAAAGTAAAAAGGCCTGTTAAAACGTAAAGTTAAAACATAAAATGAACCTCACACCAACGCTTTGGTACGCAAGGGAAATGGTCTAGTTCAGAGATACTCAGTACGCGGCTCCTCAAGCTCTTATTGGCGGCTCGCACTCGCATAGTAGCTTATAACAATATGGTAACAATAACAATACATTTTTTGAAATAACACACAGCGAATACTGCACAGTATTCAGTATTTTTATTAAGTATTAATTAAACTAATCGTCACACTTGACCGCAGTGCACGTTAGCTACTTTAGCCAGCGCGAGATGCAGGCACAATGGATCAGTTTTTTATTAAAAAAGGGCAAAAAACAGGACAAAAAACAAACGAAAATCAGCATGAAGACGCCAGAGAGGGGACGAGCAGGCAAACGTTAGGTGTACCACGAGATGCAGGCCCAATGGATCGGTTTTTAATCAAAAAAAGGCAAAAACCAGCACAAAAACCATGCTCATCCTGAATGTCTCACTATGATTACAACAACAAACTACAAATACAACATGAAGAAAGTCAAGGACATGCAGGCCAGCTCCCGCTCATCCCAGTATTAAGGTAAATGTGGTCTGAACTGAACATGTATTGGCTGTGTTGTTTCTTTTTTATATGTAGAAATGCATATTTGCAAAAGGGGACTTTAGTATGTTGTGGTAAAAGTGGCTCTTCCCTTGATTTTGCTGCCAATGTGGCTCTGGTGAAATAAAAAGTGAGAAAAAAGAGCAACTGAAAAAAGAGCAATAAACGGACCAACAGTGGCCTGAATCAGGCTCAGGATGGTGAGTATGCCGGTCAAACCATATGCTATTAATGAGGCCAGCAGCTGCCTTGGTCCAGAATCCAAAAAGGTTCCGAAAGCCACAGGTTTAATGTGCCTAAATTGGTTGGACATAATTTGATTAACTGCACATTTGTTTTGTAATCTGTATCTCTGAGGTACAGAGTCAGCAATGTTTAAAAATGTGGCCTCAAATACAGCCTTAAAACTGGAGTTAATTTCCTTATCATAACCCAGTAATTCCAATGCATAACAAAGTGCTACAGTAGAGGAAAGGAGGTAAAAATAAAGACGACACGAATGAAAAGGAGGAAGTGAAAACAGCAGCATCGAGGTCGGTTTCATACATAAATCTGATTAATAAGCAGCTGTAGATCAGGTCCCAAAGAAGCGTCTGTAAGTGACGTGTTGGGAATGAGCTAACAAGGTAAAGCTGTGCCTTAACCTAAGTGTTGGATATTTGGTTAATAATAAATAAGTGGTCACAATAACCAGTTTTAACAGGTAAAAACATTGGTACAGAAGGTTGTTTGACATGTGATTCTACGTCAGGAGACCCCAGTTGGTCTTCCACTGGACTCATAAACTATAACCATGAATTAATTCATTTTAACTAACATTTTTGGTTCAGTTCCTGCTTTAAAAACTACTTTGTTATGGTTGGGAAAACATGGCTTTCCTTAAAATGCACCCTCACAACATTTATCGTATGTTATAGATTTATTAATATATTTAGGATGAAAAATGGCTTTAAAAGTTGTTCTGGATGCCATTAAAAAAGCCAAATTAGGTTCTATTAACATGAATAAGACATTTTTTTGCGCTTATTTCATGTTTTACTGAGTTTGGGAATAAAACTGACTGACAGTGGTTTGTTGTACTTGGACAACGAGTCTTTAGGAGATATTTGAGCCTTTAAAAGTGATGAGAAACACGACTTTTAGCCACTTATGGGCGTAACACCAGCGAGCTGCTCAGGGTTACCTGGATTAAAGACAGATTTTACTATAATAAAACAGATGTAATGTGTAAATCTCAATAAATAAAACTTGCTGTATTTGTCCTAGAATCAAAGATACCTTCCAAGTTAAAGTTTAGTCTGAATATTCAACCCAAATATATATATATTAATTTATAGATATTAGGGCTGGGCGAGTTAACTCGTTGATTATTCAACGCCGATAAATATTTTATCGCGCATTAACGCAGGATTTATTTTTTTTATCATTTTTTTATTAAAATATACATTTTTGGGGGCTTTTGTGCCTTTAATGGATAGGAAAGCTCAGAGAGACAGGAAGCAGGGGACAGAGAGAGGGGGAACGACATGCAGCATAGGGCCGTCCGTCCTAAAAGCTATACACTACTTTAGAATTCATTTTTGGATTCTGCGAACAAATGCGATTAATCGTGATTAATCAGGGAAATCATGTGATTAATTAGATTAAACATTTTAATCGTTGCCCAGCCCTAATAGATATGTATATGTAACTGAAAAAAACCCACTTTCTTTTACAGGAAGTGTTGGTGTCATGTTGGCTCCAAAACTTTTGGCTGCTCTTAAGTATCATAGAGTTCATAGATGCGTATTTGAATTGGTGTAAACAATAATCCAGGATTCAAGTTAAAACACAGAAAGTTGCAGTTAAAACACAGGAAGTTGCAGTTAAAACACAGGAAGTTGCAGTTAAAACACAGAAAGTTGCAGTTAAAACACAGGAAGTTGCAGTTAAAACACAGGAAGTTGCAGTTAAAACACAGAAAGTTGCAGTTAAAACACAGAAAGTTGCAGTTAAAACAGGAAGTTGCAGTTAAAACACAGGAAGTTGCAGTTAAAACACAGAAAGTTGCAGTTAAAACACAGAAAGTTGCAGTTAAAACAGGAAGTTGCAGTTAAAACAGAAAGTTGCAGTTAAAACACAGGAAGTTGCAGTTAAAACACAGAAAGTTGCAGTTAAAACACAGAAAGTTGCAGTTAAAACACAGAAAGTTGCAGTTAAAACACACGAAGTTGCAGTTAAAACACAGGAAGTTGCAGTTAAAACAGGAAGTTGCAGTTAAAACACAGAAAGTTGCAGTTAAAACACAGAAAATTGCAGTTAAAACACAGAAAGTTGCAGTTAAAACACAGAAAGTTGCAGTTAAAACACAGGAAGTTGCAGTTAAAACACAGGAAGTTGCAGTTAAAACACAGAAAGTTGCAGTTAAAACACAGAAAGTTGCACTTAAAACACAGGAAGTTGCAGTTAAAACACAGAAAGTTGCAGTTAAAACACAGAAAGTTGCAGTTAAAACACAGAAAGTTGGAGTTAAAGGGATAGTTCGCCTCTTTGGACATGAAGCTGTATGACATCCCATATCAGCAACATCATTTCTGAACATCTTCTTACCCCCTGCTGCGTCCTGTGAGCAGAGTTCCAGCCTCGTTTTGGTGTTGATGAAGGTAGTCCGGCTAGTTGGCTGGGGTTTAAAAAATAAAGCGTTTTGCACTACCTTCGTCAACACCAAAACGAGGCTGGAACTCTGCTCACAGGACGCAGCAGGGGGTAAGAAGATGTTCATAAATGATGTTGCTGATATGGGATGTCATACAGCTTCATGTCAAAAGAGGCGAACTGTCCCTTTAAGAAGGGTCGTTATCCCTTTAACAGCTAAACTCAGCTAACCTGAACAGCTCCACGGTAACACCCACATCTGCAGCCTGAGCAGGTTTCAGTTCTTCCTCCACACTTTGGACTCTGACCTACTGTGTCGGTTTAATCAGATTTTTTTCTTTTTTTTGGCAATATGTGATTATTTCTCCACAAAAACTGTGTTTCCAGGTTTGGCTGGTTCTCAGAGCCTCAGCTGTGTGGAAATAAATCCAATAATGTGTGTGTACAAGTGAGCTGAGAGTACGGCCAGCTACTAAAGGGGTTTCCTGACATGTAAATCAGTGTTTATATCAAGCAAAACAACGGCTTCTTAATAATGTTCATTTGAAATCACTTTCACATGGATGTCAAACAGACACCATGGCTGTGCTTCTGGAAAGATTTGATCAAATGTGGGTTCTCAGGAGTCAGTTTGTGTCTCTTAATGCTGGTCATGGACTATCTGCCTGTGTATGGAAACACCAGAGACAAACCATTCCAGACCTGACAGAGGCTGATATGTGGAAGCATTCTGCTGATCGGCCTGAACCTGGAGCTGCAGCGCAGGCAGCGTCTGGTCAGAGCTGTCAGAACAAAGCATCTCAGGAGCGTCTGGAGCTTCCAAATGTGCAAATAAATGTCTGCACATCAGCTAACAAAGTCAAAGTCAAGTTTATGTGTAGCACATTTCATGTACAGAACAGTTCAAAGTGCTTTACGTAAAATAAAAGCTTTGCAGCGGGGAGTGGAAGAAGCATTAAAAATACACAAAAGAACATAAAGAGAAAGCAATAAAATGATTAAAATGAATTAAAAACAGTCCAGATAAATTAAAAGCTAACAAAGTTAAGACATGAAAAGGCTAAAATAAAAGAGAACTTTGCTCTGACTTTACACATATTGATAAGGAGATAGAATAGAATAGACTTTATTCACATGTAGTATACGCACATAATTTGCATTACACTGAAGGTTTTCCCTGATAGTGGTTAAATACAGAGTCTGGGTCATTTTCCTTTGAGTGAAGGACCATATTTGCCAGGCATCAGAGATAGTTTCCATCCAGCTTCTCATCTACAGTTTCAGCATCAAAAGCCTTTTGTTTAAGGTTCAGGAACTATTGTGGTTTGGTCAGACTGTTATTTAACGCTTTCTGAGAGCAGACAGAGACATTTTAATAGGACGACGTCGGACATTCAGATGAAATAAAGGTTTCTTTTTTAAATGCTCTACTGATACTTTCTGGATCAGTTTGCCAGATACATCAAATTGAGCAATTTTCTCATTGAGCTGATAGAAAATGAAAGCCAGCCGTTTCCTTTAAAACATGCTAGCTCCTGCATTAGCAGCCTGGGGTATGCAGTTTCTATGAGAAAGGATTCTTAAATTGATCTTTTACAGAGTGCTGCGTAATGTGGATTCTCCTTTTTACATCATAACATCTGGTTTATTCAGAATAAGCATCAGACATACAGTCAGTGTATCAATCCAGCAATGAATGCGGGAAAAGGCAAGGCATTTAAAAGAACAGCATAAAGCAGAATAAAAACAAGCAATTTAAAGAAAAAAACATAGAACAAAAATTAAAAGCAATCAAAGTAGAGGGAAAAAAGAAAAATATAAACTCAACCATAAGCACACGGAAAGAGAAATGTTTTTAACCTGGATTTAAAAGTGCTCACAGTTGGGGCTGATTTCAGTTCTGCTGGTAGTTTATTCCAGTTGTGTGCAGCATAACAGCTAAAAGCTGCTTCAAAAGAGCAAAGTAGAATAGCATCAACTTTCACAGACACTAAGGGAACAGAAATCATTTATAAAGGGACACAGATACATGCACATTTATACGTTATGGGCTGCAGTGACAGACCTACCAGTCTGCATCATTGCATGGGAGAACCAGGAAAGACTCGTTCTTTACTTCCACCACATAAACACACAAACCACATGAAAACATGTGTAGTTCTAACAGGACTGGATTTTAATCACTTCCTTCCCTCAAAGTTTATGGAGCAGCCACACGACACAGGATCTGAAATGGGTTCCATTTAAAAGTCTGTCAGCCAGAAAACCGAATTATTGGATCAATTCAACCACTTTTAAACACTGTTTAAAGTGCAAAGGAGTCAAAAGTTGTTACAGTGGGTTTTTTAACAGAGTATTTTATTCACTGTTTGTCACTTGAGGGACAGCCTTGTAACACGTATATATCTATAAATAAATAAATGTTTCCCAACAGTTAAATTGTGCAGTGAAACTATAGATTCAACGTTGAATAACTGACTCAACCAAGAGCTTTAAAATTCTCTGAAGTTAATTAGCACATAATAAGACAGAATGGGTCCATTCATTCCAAGTGACTGTAATCCTAAAGTCACAGCAAAGTGTCACAGCAACGTTTTCATGCATGAACAGCACCAGCCAACAGACCTGCCGTCGGGTCCAGGCCCGTCAGAACCAGGACAAACGGACTGAAACACAGCTTCTTTCCGACCGCTGTCAGAGCCATAACTGCCTCCTTACGGGGAAGTGCAATACACTGCTTTAATACAGAGTCATATTGTTTTATATTGTTTTTCTTTATTTAGTACATACTGTCCCTTTATAGTTCTATTGTTATATCTCTGCACTGAAAGGCCTGCACCTTACTTTTCGATGTACTCGTTACAATGACATTAAAGAAAATCTGAATCTGAATCTGAATCTGAATCTGATCTGAATCAGATCTGAATCTGAATCTGAATCTGAATCTGATCTGAATCTGATCTGAATCTGAATCTGAATCTGAATCTGAATCTGAATCTGATCTGAATCTGAATCTGATCTGAATCTGAATCTGAATCTGCATCTGCATCTGCATCTGAATCTGAATCTGAATCTGAATCTGATCTGAATCTGAATCTGAACCTGAACCTGAATCTGAATCTGAATCTGAATCTGATCTGAATCAGATCTGAATCTGAATCAGATCTGAATCTGAATCTGAATCTGATCTGAATCTGAATCTGATCTGAACCTGAACCTGAATCTGAATCTGAATCTGAATCTGAATCTGATCTGAATCAGATCTGAATCTGAATCTGATCTGAATCTGATCTGAACCTGAACCTGAATCTGAATCTGAATCTGAATCTGATCTGAATCAGATCTGAATCTGAATCTGAATCTGAATCTGATCTGAATCTGATCTGAATCTGAATCTGCATCTGCATCTGCATCTGCATCTGAATCTGAATCTGAATCTGAATCTGATCTGAATCTGAATCTGAATCTGAATCTGAATCTGAATCTGATCTGCATCTGCATCTGAATCTGAATCTGAATCTGAATCTGATCTGAATCTGCATCTGAATCTGAATCTGAATCTGATCTGAATCTGAATCTGAACCTGAACCTGAACCTGATCTGAATCTGAATCTGAATCTGAATCTGCATCTGAATCTGAATCTGAACCTGAACCTGAACCTGAATCTGATCTGAATCTGATCTGAATCTGTATCTGAATCTGAATCTGATCTGAATCTGAATCTGAATCTGATCTGAATCTGAATCTGAATCTGAATCTGATCTGATCTAAATCTGAATCTGAATCTGATCTGAATCTGAATCTGAATCTGCATCTGCATCTGCATCTGCATCTGCATCTGATCTGAATCTGATCTGAATCTGATCTGAATCTGAATCTGATCTGATCTGATCTGAATCTGAATCTGAATCTGATCTGAATCTGCATCTGCATCTGAATCTGAATCTGAATCTGAATCTGATCTTAATCTGAATCTGAATCTGAATCTGAATCTGAACCTGAATCTGAATCTGAATCTGAATCTGAATCTGATCTGAATCTAATCTGAATCTGAATCTGAATCTGATCTGAATCTGAATCTGAATCTGAATCTGAATCTGATCTGAATCTGAATCTGAATCTGATCTGAATCTGAATCTGAATCTAATCTGAATCTGATCTGAATCTGAATCTGAATCTGATCTGAATCTGAATCTGAATTTGAATCTGAATCTAATCTGAATCTGATCTGAATCTGAATCTGAATCTGATCTGAATCTGAATCTGAATCTGAATCTGAATCTGAATCTGAATGTGATCTGAATCTGAATCTGAATCTAATCTGAATCTGATCTGAATCTGAATCTGAATCTGAATCTGATCTGAATCTAATCTGAATCTGATCTGAATCTGAATCTGAATCTGAATCAGGTTCTGTTCGGTGAGAGCAGCTGAGACGGAGGCTGATCAGGACTCGGACGTTTGGACCTGGTGGCTGATCTGATGAAATCCTGCATGTGTGTTTCCCAGCGGTGGATCTGACTCACCTGTCTGAGCAGAGAAGGTGGCTAACAGACCTCTAAAAGTCTGCAGAACATTAGAGACAGAATGGGTTTGCTTTGCCCCGTAATGATCAGAAATAACCCTGATGGGACGCAAACATCCAGGCGGCTGTTACAGAGTGTGCCAACAGCAGCCAGTGTCTAACCCACCTTATCTGGCACAAGAGGAAGTGCACACAGCTCGCCTGACTTCCTCTGGTGCTTCGCTGAGGCAACGGCGAGTCGCTCTGAAGCAGCTGAATTCTGTGAGACAGAGGAGGCGTGGCCAGCTGTGCTGCTCCTGCAGGTTACCGCTGGTGTTTATTTTCCCCACAGACAGAATAATCATCAGAGGAAAGGAGGGTATCTGGGCTGAGAGGAGCTAGAGAAGCTCCAGAGTTTAACCGCTGCAGTGTTTAACCAACACATTCAAGCTTACAGCAAAGCTAGAATGACTGTTGCTCTGTCCAGATGTTTGATATATCAGGTCAGAGCCACATTAAAGCTTCATTTAACCATGTTCTGCCTCGGAAAAGTTCAGGAAAAGTTCAGGAAAAGATCAGGGCCACAAAAATAAAGCGTTTTTATTTTGGCGCGCCTGTTACGGTGTTTGCTGCTCGGTCTGCACAGCAGGCAGTGATACAATGGGAGAGAAAATAGGGCCAAGCGATTGTGAGGTCTGACTTTTTCCTGGAGAACCATTTTGTGATGCAAATGTATTACTCTGTTGAACGCATATTGTTCTGAGAAGCAAAACGCTTTATTTTTTAAACCCCAGCCAACTAGCCGGACTACCTTCATCAACACCAAAACGAGGCTGGAACTCTGCTCACAGGACCCAGCAGGGGGTAAGAAGATGTTCATAAATGATGTTGCTGATATGGGATGTCATACAGCTTCATGTTAAAAGAGGCGAACTATCCCTTTAACTCCAACTTCCTGTGTTTTAACTGCAACTTTCTGTGTTTTAACTGCAACTTCCTGTGTTTTAACTGCAACTTTCTGTGTTTTAACTGCAACTTCCTGTGTTTTAACTGCAACTTCCTGTTTTAACTGCAACTTTCTGTTTTAACTGCAACTTTCTGTGTTTTAACTGCAACTTCCTGTGTTTTAACTGCAACTTTCTGTGTTTTAACTGCAACTTCCTGTGTTTTAACTGCAACTTCCTGTGTTTTAACTGCAACTTCCTGTGTTTTAACTGCAACTTTCTGTTTTAACTGCAACTTCCTGATTTAACTGCAACTTTCTGTGTTTTAACTGCAACTTCCTGTGTTTTAACTGCAACTTTCTGTTTTAACTGCAACTTCCTGTTTTAACTGCAACTTTCTGTGTTTTAACTGCAACTTCCTGTGTTTTAACTGAAACTTTCTGTTTTAACTGCAGCTTCCTGTGTTTTAATTGCAACTTTCTGTGTTTTAACTGCAACTTTCTGTGTTTTAACGCCAACTTCCTGTTTTAACTGCAACTTTCTGTTTTAACTGCAGCTTCCTGTTTTAACTGCAACTTTCTGTGTTTTAACTGCAACTTTCTGTGTTTTAACTGCAACTTTCTGTGTTTTAACCGCAACTTTCTGTGTTTTAACTGCAACTTTCTGTCTGGAGTCTGAACGGGAGAAAAGTGTCACGTCCATGGGGTTTTTGCCATGTTGTTACTTCCTGTTTAGTTTTTAATTATCATGTTTTAGTTCCTGTTTAGTTTTTAATTATCATGTTTTAGTTCCTGTTTAGTTCTTAGTTTTGCCATGTTTTAGTTCCTGTTTAGTTCTTAGTTTTGCCATGTTTTAGTTCCTGTTTAGTTTTTAGTTTTGCCATGTTTTAGTTCCTGTTTAGTTCCTAGTTTTGCCATGTTTTAGTTCCTGTTTAGTTCTTAGTTTTGCCATGTTTTAGTTCCTGTTTAGTTCTTAGTTTTGCCATGTTTTAGTTCCTGTTTAGTTTTTAGTTTTGCCATGTTTTAGTTCCTGTTTAGTTCCTAGTTTTGCCATGTTTTAGTTCCTGTTTAGTTCTTAGTTTTGCCATGTTTTAGTTCCTGTTTAGTTTTTAGTTTTGCCATGTTTTAGTTCCTGTTTAGTTCCTAGTTTTGCCATGTTTTAGTTCCTGTTTAGTTCTTAGTTTTGCCATGTTTTAGTTCCTGTTTAGTTCTTAGTTTTGCCATGTTTTAGTTCCTGTTTAGTTCTTAGTTTTGCCATGTTTTAGTTCCTGTTTAGTTCTTAGTTTTGCCATGTTTTAGTTCCTGTTTAGTTCTTAGTTTTGCCATGTTTTAGTTCCTGTTTAGTTTTTAGTTTTGCCATGTTTTAGTTCCTGTTTAGTTCCTAGTTTTGCCATGTTTTAGTTCCTGTTTAGTTTTTAGTTTTGCCATGTTTTAGTTCCTGTTTAGTTCTTAGTTTTGCCATGTTTTAGTTCCTGTTTAGTTTTTAGTTTTGCCATGTTGTTACTTCCTGTTTAGTTTTTAATTATCATGTTTTAGTTCCTGTTTAGTTCTTAGTTTTGCCATGTTTTAGTTCCTGTTTAGTTCTTAGTTTTGCCATGTTTTAGTTCCTGTTTAGTTTTTAGTTTTGCCATGTTTTAGTTCCTGTTTAGTTCCTAGTTTTGCCATGTTTTAGTTCCTGTTTAGTTCTTAGTTTTGCCATGTTTTAGTTCCTGTTTAGTTCTTAGTTTTGCCATGTTTTAGTTCCTGTTTAGTTTTTAGTTTTGCCATGTTTTAGTTCCTGTTTAGTTCCTAGTTTTGCCATGTTTTAGTTCCTGTTTAGTTCTTAGTTTTGCCATGTTTTAGTTCCTGTTTAGTTTTTAGTTTTGCCATGTTTTAGTTCCTGTTTAGTTCCTAGTTTTGCCATGTTTTAGTTCCTGTTTAGTTCTTAGTTTTGCCATGTTTTAGTTCCTGTTTAGTTCTTAGTTTTGCCATGTTTTAGTTCCTGTTTAGTTTTTAGTTTTGCCATGTTTTAGTTCCTGTTTAGTTCTTAGTTTTGCCATGTTTTAGTTCCTGTTTAGTTTTTAGTTTTGCCATGTTTTAGTTCCTGTTTAGTTCCTAGTTTTGCCATGTTTTAGTTCCTGTTTAGTTCTTAGTTTTGCCATGTTTTAGTTCCTGTTTAGTTCTTAGTTTTGCCATGTTTTAGTTCCTGTTTAGTTCTTAGTTTTGCCATGTTTTAGTTCCTGTTTAGTTTTTAGTTTTGCCATGTTTTAGTTCCTGTTTAGTTCCTAGTTTTGCCATGTTTTAGTTCCTGTTTAGTTCTTAGTTTTGCCATGTTTTAGTTCCTGTTTAGTTCTTAGTTTTGCCATGTTTTAGTTCCTGTTTAGTTTTTAGTTTTGCCATGTTTTAGTTCCTGTTTAGTTTTTAGTTTTGCCATGTTTTAGTTCCTGTTTAGTTTTTAGTTTTGCCATGTTTTAGTTCCTGTTTAGTTTTTAGTTTTGCCATGTTTTAGTTCCTGTTTAGTTCCTAGTTTTGCCATGTTTTAGTTCCTGTTTAGTTTTTAGTTTTGCCATGTTTTAGTTCCTGTTTAGTTTTTAGTTTTACCATGTTTTAGTTCCTGTTTAGTTTTTAGTTTTGCCATGTTTTAGTTCCTGTTTAGTTTTTAGTTTTGCCATGTTTTAGTTCCTGTTTAGTTCCTAGTTTTGCCATGTTTTAGTTCCTGTTTAGTTTTTAGTTTTGCCATGTTTCAGTTTCTGTTTAGTTTTTAGTTTTGCCATGTTTTAGTTCCTGTTTAGTTTTTAGTTTTGCCATGTTTCAGTTCCTGTTTAGTTTTTAGTTTTGCCATGTTTTAGTTCCTGTTTAGTTTTTAGTTTTGCCATGTTTTAGTTCCTGTTTAGTTCTTAGTTTTGCCATGTTTCAGTTCCTGTTTAGTTTTTAGTTTTGCCATGTTTTAGTTCCTGTTTAGTTTTTAGTTTTGCCATGTTTCAGTTCCTGTTTAGTTTTTAGTTTTGCCATGTTTTAGTTCCTGTTTAGTTTTTAGTTTTGCCATGTTTCAGTTCCTGTTTAGTTTTTAGTTTTGCCATGTTTTAGTTCCTGTTTAGTTCTTAGTTTTGCCATGTTTTAGTTCCTGTTTAGTTCTTAGTGTTGCCATGTTTTAGTTCCTGTTTAGTTCTTAGTTTTGCCATGTTTTAGTTCCTGTTTAGTTTTTAGTTTTGCCATGTTTTAGTTCCTGTTTAGTTTTTAGTTTTGCCATGTTTTAGTTCCTGTTTAGTTTTTAGTTTTGCCATGTTTTAGTTCCTGTTTAGTTTTTAGTTTTGCCATGTTTTAGTTCCTGTTTAGTTTTTAGTTTTGCCATGTTTTAGTTCCTGTTTAGTTTTTAGTTTTGCCATGTTTTAGTTCCTGTTTAGTTATTAGTTTTGCCATGTTTTAGTTCCTGTTCAGTTCCTAGTTTTGCCATGTTGTAGTTCCTGTTTAGTTTTTAGTTTTGCCATGCTTTTAGTTCCTGTTTAGTTTTTAGTTTTGCCATGTTTTAGTTCCTGTTTAGTTCCTAGTTTTGCCATGTTGTAGTTCCTGTTTAGTTTTTAGTTTTGCCATGCTTTTAGTTCCTGTTTAGTTTTTAGTTTTGCCATGTTTTTAGTTCCTGTTTAGTTCCTAGTTTTGCCATGTTTTAGTTCCTGTTTAGTTTTTAGTTTTGCCATGTTTTAGTTCCTGTTTAGTTTTTAGTTTTGCCATGTTTTAGTTCCTGTTTAGTTTTTAGTTTTGCCATGTTTTTAGTTCCTGTTTAGTTCTTAGTTTTGCCATGTTTTAGTTCCTGTTTAGGTCCTAGTTTTGCCATGTTTTAGTTCCTGTTTAGTTTTTAGTTTTTGCCATGTTTTAGTTCCTGTTTAGTTTTTAGTTTTGTCATGTTTTAGTTCCTGTTTAGTTCTTAGTTTTGCCATGTTTTAGTTCCTGTTTAGTTTTTAGTTTTGCCATGTTTTAGTTCCTGTTTAGTTTTTAGTTTTGCCATGTTTTAGTTCCTGTTTAGTTCTTAGTTTTGCCATGTTTTTAGTTCCTGTTTAGTTCTTAGTTTTGCCATGTTTTAGTTCCTGTTTAGTTTTTAGTTTTGCCATGTTTCAGTTCCTGTTTAGTTTTTAGTTTTGCCATGTTTTAGTTCCTGTTTAGTTTTTAGTTTTACCATGTTTCAGTTCCTGTTTAGTTTTTAGTTTTGCCATGTTTTAGTTCCTGTTTAGTTTTTAGTTTTGCCATGTTTCAGTTCCTGTTTAGTTTTTAGTTTTGCCATGTTTTAGTTCCTGTTTAGTTTTTAGTTTTGCCATGTTTCAGTTCCTGTTTAGTTTTTAGTTTTGCCATGTTTTAGTTCCTGTTTAGTTCTTAGGTTTGCCATGTTTTAGTTCCTGTTTAGTTTTTAGTTTTTAGTTTTGCCATGTTTTAGTTCCTGTTTAGTTCTTAGTTTTGCCATGTTTTAGTTCCTGTTTAGTTTTTAGTTCTTAGTTTTGCCATGTTTTAGTTCCTGTTTAGTTTTTAGTTTTGCCATGTTTTAGTTCCTGTTTAGTTCTTAGTTTTGCCATGTTTTAGTTCCTGTTTAGTTTTTAGTTTTTAGTTTTGCCATGTTTTAGTTCCTGTTTAGTTTTTAGTTTTGCCATGTTTTTAGTTCCTGTTTAGTTCTTAGTTTTGCCATGTTTTAGTTCCTGTTTAGTTATTAGTTTTGCCATGTTTTAGTTCCTGTTCAGTTCCTAGTTTTGCCATGTTGTAGTTCCTGTTTAGTTTTTAGTTTTGCCATGCTTTTAGTTCCTGTTTAGTTTTTAGTTTTGCCATGTTTTTAGTTCCTGTTTAGTTCCTAGTTTTGCCATGTTTTAGTTCCTGTTTAGTTTTTAGTTTTGCCATGTTTTAGTTCCTGTTTAGTTTTTAGTTTTGCCATGTTTTAGTTCCTGTTTAGTTTTTAGTTTTGCCATGTTTTTAGTTCCTGTTTAGTTCTTAGTTTTGCCATGTTTTTAGTTCCTGTTTAGTTCTTAGTTTTGCCATGTTTTAGTTCCTGTTTAGGTCCTAGTTTTGCCATGTTTTAGTTCCTGTTTAGTTTTTAGTTTTTGCCATGTTTTAGTTCCTGTTTAGTTTTTAGTTTTGCCATGTTTTAGTTCCTGTTTAGTTCTTAGTTTTGCCATGCTTTTAGTTCCTGTTTAGTTCTTAGTTTTGCCATGTTTTTAGTTCCTGTTTAGTTCTTAGTTTTGCCATGTTTTAGTTCCTGTTTAGTTCCTAGTTTTGCCATGTTTTAGTTCCTGTTTAGTTTTTAGTTTTGCCATGTTTTAGTTCCTGTTTAGTTCCTAGTTTTGTCATGTTTTAGTTCCTGTTTAGTTCCTAGTTTTGCCATGTTTTAGTTCCTGTTTAGTTCCTAGTTTTGCCATGTTTTAGTTCCTGCTTAGTTTTTAGTTTTGCCATGTTTTAGTTCCTGTTTTGTTCCTAGTTTTGTCATGTTTTAGTTCCTGTTTAGTTCCTAGTTTTGCCATGTTTTTAGTTCCTGTTTCGTTCTTAGTTTTGCCATGTTTTAGTTCCTGTTTAGTTTTTAGTTTTGCCATGTTTTAGTTCCTGTTTAGTTTTTAGTTTTGCCATGTTTTAGTTCCTGTTTAGTTCTTAGTTTTGCCATGTTTTAGTTCCTGTTTAGTTCCTAGTTTTGCCATGTTTTAGTTCCTGTTTAGTTTTTGGTTTTGCCATGTTTTAGTTCCTGTTTAGATTTTAGTTTTGCCATGTTTTAGTTCCTGTTTAGTTTTTAGTTTTGCCATGTTTTAGTTCCTGTTTAGTTTTTAGTTTTGCCATGTTTTAGTTCCTGTTTAGTTCTTAGTTTTGCCATGTTTTAGTTCCTGTTTAGTTTTTAGTTTTGCCATGTTTTAGTTCCTGTTTAGTTCCTAGTTTTGCCATGTTTTAGTTCCTGTTTAGTTTTTAGTTTTGCCATGTTTTAGTTCCTGTTTAGTTTTTAGTTTTGCCATGTTTTAGTTCCTGTTTAGTTTTTAGTTTTGCCATGTTTTTAGTTCCTGTTTAGTTCTTAGTTTTGCCATGTTTTTAGTTCCTGTTTAGTTCTTAGTTTTGCCATGTTTTAGTTCCTGTTTAGGTCCTAGTTTTGCCATGTTTTAGTTCCTGTTTAGTTTTTAGTTTTTGCCATGTTTTAGTTCCTGTTTAGTTTTTAGTTTTGCCATGTTTTAGTTCCTGTTTAGTTCTTAGTTTTGCCATGCTTTTAGTTCCTGTTTAGTTCTTAGTTTTGCCATGTTTTTAGTTCCTGTTTAGTTCTTAGTTTTGCCATGTTTTAGTTCCTGTTTAGTTCTTAGTTTTGCCATGTTTTAGTTCCTGTTTAGTTTTTAGTTTTGCCATGTTTTAGTTCCTGTTTAGTTTTTAGTTTTGCCATGTTTTAGTTCCTGTTTAGTTTTTAGTTTTGCCATGTTTTTAGTTCCTGTTTAGTTCTTAGTTTTGCCATGTTTTTAGTTCCTGTTTGGTTCTTAGTTTTGCCATGTTTTAGTTCCTGTTTAGGTCCTAGTTTTGCCATGTTTTAGTTCCTGTTTAGTTTTTAGTTTTTGCCATGTTTTAGTTCCTGTTTAGTTTTTAGTTTTGCCATGTTTTAGTTCCTGTTTAGTTCTTAGTTTTGCCATGCTTTTAGTTCCTGTTTAGTTCTTAGTTTTGCCATGTTTTTAGTTCCTGTTTAGTTCTTAGTTTTGCCATGTTTTTAGTTCCTGTTTAGTTCTTAGTTTTGCCATGTTTTAGTTCCTGTTTAGTTCCTAGTTTTGCCATGTTTTAGTTCCTGTTTAGTTTTTAGTTTTGCCATGTTTTAGTTCCTGTTTAGTTCCTAGTTTTGTCATGTTTTAGTTCCTGTTTAGTTCCTAGTTTTGCCATGTTTTAGTTCCTGTTTAGTTCCTAGTTTTGCCATGTTTTAGTTCCTGTTTAGTTTTTAGTTTTGCCATGTTTTAGTTCCTGTTTAGTTCCTAGTTTTGTCATGTTTTAGTTCCTGTTTAGTTCCTAGTTTTGCCATGTTTTTAGTTCCTGTTTCGTTCTTAGTTTTGCCATGTTTTAGTTCCTGTTTAGTTCTTAGTTTTGCCATGTTTTAGTTCCTGTTTAGTTCCTAGTTTTGCCATGTTTTAGTTCCTGTTTAGTTCTTAGTTTTGCCATGTTTTAGTTCCTGTTTAGTTTTTAGTTTTGCCATGTTTTAGTTCCTGTTTAGTTCTTAGTTTTGCCATGTTTTAGTTCCTGTTTAGTTCCTAGTTTTGCCATGTTTTAGTTCCTGTTTAGTTTTTGGTTTTGCCATGTTTTAGTTCCTGTTTAGATTTTAGTTTTGCCATGTTTTAGTTCCTGTTTAGTTTTTAGTTTTGCCATGTTTTAGTTCCTGTTTAGTTTTTAGTTTTGCCATGTTTTAGTTCCTGTTTAGTTCTTAGTTTTGCCATGTTTTAGTTCCTGTTTAGGTTTTAGTTTTGCCATGTTTTAGTTCCTGTATAGTTTTTAGTTTTGCCATGTTTTAGTTCCTGTTTAGTTCTTAGTTTTGCCATGTTTTAGTTCCTGTTTAGTTCCTAGTTTTGCCATGTTTTAGTTCCTGTTTAGTTTTTGGTTTTGCCATGTTTTAGTTCCTGTTTAGATTTTAGTTTTGCCATGTTTTAGTTCCTGTTTAGTTTTTAGTTTTGCCATGTTTTAGTTCCTGTTTAGTTTTTAGTTTTGCCATGTTTTAGTTCCTGTTTAGTTCTTAGTTTTGCCATGTTTTAGTTCCTGTTTAGTTTTTAGTTTTGCCATGTTTTAGTTCCTGTATAGTTTTTAGTTTTGCCATGTTTTAGTTCCTGTTTAGTTCTTAGTTTTGCCATGTTTTAGTTCCTGTTTAGTTCTTAGTTTTGCCATGTTTTAGTTCTTGTTTAGTTTTTAGTTTTGCCATGTTTTAGTTCCTGTTTAGTTTTTAGTTTTGCCATGTTTTAGTTCCTGTTTAGTTTTTAGTTTTGCCATGTTTTAGTTCCTGTTTAGTTCTTAGTTTTGCCATGTTTTAGTTCCTGTTTATTCCTAGTTTTGCCATGTTTTTAGTTTCTGTTTAGTTTTTAGTTTTGCCATGTTTTAGTTCCTGTTTAGTTTTTAGTTTTGCCATGTTTTAGTTCCTGTTTAGTTTTTAGTTTTGCCATGTTTTAGTTCCTGTTTAGTTTTTAGTTTTGCCATGTTTTAGTTCCTGTTTAGTTTTTAGTTTTGCCATGTTTTAGTTCCTGTTTAGTTTTTAGTTTTGCCATGTTTTAGTTCCTGTTTAGTTTTTAGTTTTGCCATGTTTTAGTTCCTGTTTAGTTTTTAGTTTTGCCATGTTTTAGTTCCTGTTTAGTTTTTAGTTTTGCCATGTTTTAGTTCCTGTTTAGTTTTTAGTTTTGCCATGTTTTAGTTCCCGTTTAGTTATTAGTTTTGGCATGTTTTAGTTCCTGTTCAGTTCCTAGTTTTGCCATGTTGTAGTTCCTGTTTAGTTTTTAGTTTTGCCATGCTTTTAGTTCCTGTTTAGTTTTTAGTTTTGCCATGTTTTTAGTTCCTGTTTAGTTTTTAGTTTTGCCATGTTTTTAGTTCCTGTTTAGTTCTTAGTTTTGCCATGTTTTAGTTCCTGTTTAGTTCTTAGTTTTGCCATGTTTTAGTTCCTGTTTAGTTTTTAGTTTTGCCATGTTTTAGTTCCTGTTTAGTTCTTAGTTTTGCCATGTTTTTAGTTCCTGTTTAGTTCTTAGTTTTGCCATGTTTTTAGTTCCTGTTTAGTTCTTAGTTTTGCCATGTTTCAGTTCCTGTTTAGTTCTTAGTTTTGCCATGTTTTAGTTCCTGTTTAGGTCCTAGTTTTGCCATGTTTTTAGTTCCTGTTTAGTTCTTAGTTTTGCCATGTTTTTAGTTCCTGTTTAGTTCTTAGTTTTGCCATGTTTTAGTTCCTGTTTAGTTCTCAGTTTTGCCATGTTTTAGTTCCTGTTTAGTTCTTAGTTTTGCCATGTTTTTAGTTCCTGTTTAGTTCTTAGTTTTGCCATGTTTTAGTTCCTGTTTAGTTCTTAGTTTTGCCATGTTTTAGTTCCTGTTTAGTTTTTAGTTTTTGCCATGTTTTAGTTCCTGTTTAGTTTTTAGTTTTGCCATGTTTTAGTTCCTGTTTAGTTCTTAGTTTTGCCATGTTTTAGTTCCTGTTTAGTTTTTAGTTTTGCCATGTTTTAGTTCCTGTTTATTCCTAGTTTTGCCATGTTTTTAGTTCCTGTTTCGTTCTTAGTTTTGCCATGTTTTAGTTCCTGTTTAGTTTTTAGTTTTGCCATGTTTTAGTTCCTGTTTAGTTTTTAGTTTTGCCATGTTTTAGTTCCTGTTTAGTTCTTAGTTTTGCCATGTTTTAGTTCCTGTTTAGTTCCTAGTTTTGCCATGTTTTAGTTCCTGTTTAGTTTTTGGTTTTGCCATGTTTTAGTTCCTGTTTAGATTTTAGTTTTGCCATGTTTTAGTTCCTGTTTAGTTTTTAGTTTTGCCATGTTTTAGTTCCTGTTTAGTTTTTAGTTTTGCCATGTTTTAGTTCCTGTTTAGTTCTTAGTTTTGCCATGTTTTAGTTCCTGTTTAGTTTTTAGTTTTGCCATGTTTTAGTTCCTGTATAGTTTTTAGTTTTGCCATGTTTTAGTTCCTGTTTAGTTCTTAGTTTTGCCATGTTTTAGTTCCTGTTTAGTTCCTAGTTTTGCCATGTTTTAGTTCCTGTTTAGTTTTTGGTTTTGCCATGTTTTAGTTCCTGTTTAGATTTTAGTTTTGCCATGTTTTAGTTCCTGTTTAGTTTTTAGTTTTGCCATGTTTTAGTTCCTGTTTAGTTTTTAGTTTTGCCATGTTTTAGTTCCTGTTTAGTTCTTAGTTTTGCCATGTTTTAGTTCCTGTTTAGTTTTTAGTTTTGCCATGTTTTAGTTCCTGTATAGTTTTTAGTTTTGCCATGTTTTAGTTCCTGTTTAGTTCTTAGTTTTGCCATGTTTTAGTTCCTGTTTAGTTCTTAGTTTTGCCATGTTTTAGTTCTTGTTTAGTTTTTAGTTTTGCCATGTTTTAGTTCCTGTTTAGTTTTTAGTTTTGCCATGTTTTAGTTCCTGTTTAGTTTTTAGTTTTGCCATGTTTTAGTTCCTGTTTAGTTCTTAGTTTTGCCATGTTTTAGTTCCTGTTTATTCCTAGTTTTGCCATGTTTTTAGTTTCTGTTTAGTTTTTAGTTTTGCCATGTTTTAGTTCCTGTTTATTTTTTAGTTTTGCCATGTTTTAGTTCCTGTTTAGTTTTTAGTTTTGCCATGTTTTAGTTCCTGTTTAGTTTTTAGTTTTGCCATGTTTTAGTTCCTGTTTAGTTATTAGTTTTGGCATGTTTTAGTTCCTGTTCAGTTCCTAGTTTTGCCATGTTGTAGTTCCTGTTTAGTTTTTAGTTTTGCCATGCTTTTAGTTCCTGTTTAGTTTTTAGTTTTGCCATG
The DNA here is from genome assembly GCF_027942865.1 of Odontesthes bonariensis. Lineage (NCBI taxonomy): Eukaryota > Metazoa > Chordata > Actinopteri > Atheriniformes > Atherinopsidae > Odontesthes > Odontesthes bonariensis. Next base: position 2,875,258 of record NC_134519.1, read on the forward strand.
TTTTTAGTTCCTGTTTAGTTTTTAGTTTTGCCATGTTTTTAGTTCCTGTTTAGTTCTTAGTTTTGCCATGTTTTAGTTCCTGTTTAGTTCTTAGTTTTGCCATGTTTTAGTTCCTGTTTAGTTTTTAGTTTTGCCATGTTTTAGTTCCTGTTTAGTTCTTAGTTTTGCCATGTTTTTAGTTCCTGTTTAGTTCTTAGTTTTGCCATGTTTTTAGTTCCTGTTTAGTTCTTAGTTTTGCCATGTTTCAGTTCCTGTTTAGTTCTTAGTTTTGCCATGTTTTAGTTCCTGTTTAGGTCCTAGTTTTGCCATGTTTTTAGTTCCTGTTTAGTTCTTAGTTTTGCCATGTTTTAGTTCCTGTTTAGTTCTTAGTTTTGCCATGTTTTAGTTCCTGTTTAGTTTTTAGTTTTGCCATGTTTTAGTTCCTGTTTAGTTTTTAGTTTTGCCATGTTTTAGTTCCTGTTTAGTTTTTGGTTTTGCCATGTTTTTAGTTCCTGTTTAGTTCTTAGTTTTGCCATGTTTTTAGTTCCTGTTTAGTTTTTGGTTTTGCCATGTTTTAGTTCCTGTTTAGTTCCTAGTTTTGCCATGTTTTAGTTCCTGTTTAGTTCCTAGTTTTGCCATGTTTTAGTTCCTGTTTAGTTTTTGGTTTTGCCATGTTTTAGTTCCTGTTTAGTTTTTAGTTTTGCCATGTTTTAGTTCCTGTTTAGTTTTTAGTTTTGCCATGTTTTAGTTCCTGTTTAGTTCTTAGTTTTGCCATGTTTTAGTTCCTGTTTAGTTTTTGTTTTGCCATGTTTTAGTTCCTGTTTAGTTCTTAGTTTTACCATGTTTTTAGTTCCTGTTTAGTTTTTAGTTTTGCCATGTTTTTAGCTCCTGTTTAGTTCTTAGTTTTGCCATGTTTTTAGTTCCTGTTTAGTTTTTAGTTTTGCCATGTTTTAGTTCCTGTTTAGTTCTTAGTTTTGCCATGTTTTAGTTCCTGTTTAGTTCTTAGTTTTGCCATGTTTTAGTTCCTGTTTAGTTCTTAGTTTTGCCATGTTTTAGTTCCTGTTTAGTTCTTAGTTTTGCCATGTTTTAGTTCCTGTTTAGTTTTTAGTTTTGCCATGTTTTAGTTCCTGTTTAGTTCTTAGTTTTGCCATGTTTTAGTTCCTGTTTAGTTCTTAGTTTTGCCATGTTTTAGTTCCTGTTTAGTTCTTAGTTTTGCCATGTTTTAGTTCCTGTTTAGTTTTTAGTTTTGCCATGTTTTAGTTCCTGTTTAGTTCTTAGTTTTGCCATGTTTTAGTTCCTGTTTAGTTCTTAGTTTTGCCATGTTTTAGTTTTCTCTTTAGTTTTCTAGTCCAGGTTCGGTATTTTGTTTAGCCATGTTTTCCCCATAGTTTCTGTTGCTCTGCCATCTCCTTCATTCACGCCACCTGTGTTTTTCCCCTCAGCTGCACTCACTCACCTATCACTCACTCACTATTTAGTTTCCAGGTTTCCTCATTGTGTTGGCCAGAATCTACCCGTCAATATCCTTCATGCCAAGTTAAGTATTATCATGTTAAGTAAAGTTCTTTGTTTTTTCTCAGCCATAGTGATGTTTTGTTTTCTCACAGTTTAGTTGTTGTCATTGTGTTAGCCATGTTTTTTTCGAATAATAAATCAAGTTTGCTTATTGAAGTCCGCATCCGTGTTCTTTTACACCTCGCACCACCCCAACCTGACAAAAAGCCTCCAGATGTGCTGTGGAAGCTGATCCCAGACTGAAGGTGTTCTTCTGCATCCGTTTATTTTTTCTAACCAACAGCCAATCATCACTCTGCTCCTGGAGTCACGTGACCCCGCCTCCTGTTGGCTCACCCACAGCTTGATCCTCCTCCATCGATCAGCCAGCAAGGACACGGTGCTGATGTATTACAGCCGGAAAGGATGGAGAGAGATGGCTGCTTACAGCCTCCACTACAGGCTCCTTTTCTGCGTCACTCTGTTTCACTCACTTCTCTGAGTTTGTTCTCTTAACCCCAGTTTTCTCACATAATGTCTCCTATAAACACGAGTTAGTGGCCGTCTGGGAGGTAAGAACACACAGAGGCTGATTCTTTTCTGTTAAATAAACAGCCTGATACTTAAATCCCAGACGGATCAGTCCTGAAAACCTCAGGCCAAAGCGAACCCTGTCGGTCATCAGCCAGAGGAAGTGTGTGTTTGGGCAGGGGAAAATGTAAACGTTCGTTTTTCTTTTTATTATTTATTATTCTATTATTTAATACATATAAATGAACTACAAATGAAATTCTGAACAACACAATCAGTTTATCTAAGTATCATCTTCCCTTTTGAAATGTGGTATCTCCCAGCCCCCCCTCCCCTCCCACGAGATGACGGAGCCTGGAGGTCAAAGCTGAAGTTATTAGCAGGATTTGTTGTTTGCTAATTAATGTAAAATATGAAAAGGAAGCAGAAAACTTTAGATTTATTTATCACCAAAAAAATAGATTTAGAAGAAGAAGAAGTTCCTTCAGAAGGATCTACAGGTTCTTCTGATGGACACCAGCAGGACGCTCCTTCATTTGGACGCCGTTTGCTCTGATTTAGAAGAAGAAGTTCATTCAGAAGGATCTACAGGTTCTTCTGATGGACACCAGCAGGACGCTCCTTCATTTGGACGCCGTTTGCTCTGATTTAGAAGAAGAAGTTCCTTCAGAAGGATCTACAGGTTCTTCTGATGGACACCAGCAGGACGCTCCTTCATTTGGACGCCGTTTGCTCTGATTTAGAAGAAGAAGAGGTTCCTTCAGAAGGATCTACAGGTTCTTCTGATGGACACATGCAGGATGTTCCTTCATTTGGACGCCGTTTGCTCTGATTTAGAAGAAGAAGAAGTTCCTTTAGAAGGATCTACAGGTTCTTCTGATGGACACATGCAGGACGCTCCTTCATTTGGACGCCGTTTGCTCTGATTTAGAAGAAGAAGTTCCTTCAGAAGGATCTACAGGTTCTTCTGATGGACACCAGCAGGACGCTCCTTCATTTGGACGCCGTTTGCTCTGATTTAGAAGAAGAAGTTCCTTCAGAAGGATCTACAGGTTCTTCTGATGGACACATGCAGGACGCTCCTTCATTTGGACACCGTTTGCTCTGATTTAGAAGAAGAAGTTCCTTCAGAAGGATCTACAGGTTCTTCTGATGGACACCAGCAGGACGCTCCTTCATTTGGACGCCGTTTGCTCTGATTTAGAAGAAGAAGTTCCTTTAGAAGGATCTACAGGTTCTTCTGATGGACACCTGCAGGACGCTCCTTCATTTGGACGCCGTTTGCTCTGATTTAGAAGAAGAAGTTCCTTTAGAAGGATCTACAGGTTCTTCTGATGGACACATGCAGGATGTTCCTTCATTTGGACGCCGTTTGCTCTGATTTAGAAGAAGAAGAAGTTCCTTCAGAAGGATCTACAGGTTCTTCTGATGGACACCAGCAGGACGCTCCTTCATTTGGACGCCGTTTGCTCTGATTTAGAAGAAGAAGTTCCTTTAGAAGGATCTACAGGTTCTTCTGATGGACACCAGCAGGACGCTCCTTCATTTGGACGCCGTTTGCTCTGATTTAGAAGAAGAAGTTCCTTTAGAAGGATCTACAGGTTCTTCTGATGGACACATGCAGGATGTTCCTTCATTTGGACGCCGTTTGCTCTGATTTAGAAGAAGAAGTTCCTTCAGAAGGATCTACAGGTTCTTCTGATGGACACCAGCAGGACGCTCCTTCATTTGGACGCCGTTTGCTCTGATTTAGAAGAAGAAGTTCCTTTAGAAGGATCTACAGGTTCTTCTGATGGACACATGCAGGATGTTCCTTCATTTGGACGCCGTTTGCTCTGATTTAGAAGAAGAAGAAGTTCCTTCAGAAGGATCTACAGGTTCTTCTGATGGACACCAGCAGGACGCTCCTTCATTTGGACGCCGTTTGCTCTGATTTAGAAGAAGAAGTTCCTTTAGAAGGATCTACAGGTTCTTCTGATGGACACCAGCAGGACGCTCCTTCATTTGGACGCCGTTTGCTCTGATTTAGAAGAAGAAGTTCCTTTAGAAGGATCTACAGGTTCTTCTGATGGACACATGCAGGATGTTCCTTCATTTGGACGCCGTTTGCTCTGATTTAGAAGAAGAAGAAGTTCCTTCAGAAGGATCTACAGGTTCTTCTGATGGACACCAGCAGGACGCTCCTTCATTTGGACGCCGTTTGCTCTGATTTAGAAGAAGAAGAAGTTCCTTCAGAAGGATCTACAGGTTCTTCTGATGGACACCAGCAGGACGCTCCTTCATTTGGACGCCGTTTGCTCTGATTTAGAAGAAGAAGTTCCTTTAGAAGGATCTACAGGTTCTTCTGATGGACACCTGCAGGACGCTCCTTCATTTGGACGCCGTTTGCTCTGATTTAGAAGAAGAAGTTCCTTTAGAAGGATCTACAGGTTCTTCTGATGGACACCAGCAGGACGCTCCTTTAATTGGACGCCGTTTACCCTGATTTAGAAGAAGAAGAACTTTCTTTAGAAGGCTCTACAGGTTCTTCTGATGGACACCGGCAGGACGCTCCTTCATTTGGACGCCGTTTGCTCTGATTTAGAAGAAGAAGTTCCTTTAGAAGGCTCTACAGGTTCCTCTGCTGGACACCAGCGGTCCTACAGGCGGTATATTCAGGGCAGGCCTACAGTGTCAGATTTCTCCTGGTGATATCACTTCCACGTGCTGTTTGCCAGCAGGTCACGTGGTGCTTCATGCCATCCTCCTCAGACTCGTTTACTCAGTGATAAACTGCAGCAGTGGGCTTCACACAAAGAGTCTGACTGTGGATGCATGAATGTTACTCATTCATCTGTCAGAGGAATCATCCTTCAGTCAAGTGTGGAACACACAAAGCGCACGGTCTGAGGTGCATTAAACATGCTAAAATATTGAATAATATATGAAGTGTGCTGGCAGCAGCCGACAGTATAAAAGCTGACATGTGTTCGGCTGCATGGGAAATATCATGAGCTGAGTTTCATTAATATTTAACAGCCTGCCGGCCCGAGAGATAAAAGAACAGTTCAGCCTGTTGGAGCTGGTCTCTGTTGGTCTGAATATCAAACGAGGACAACTCTGATAGGAAGTTTGGGACGGAGGAGCTGATTTTGTCTGCAGGACCCTTCCTGTTCCCTGTGAACTTTAAAGTGTCCTGATCAACAGTTCTGCAGCTTCCTGAAGCTCTTTCAGAGCTTATCTTTGGCTCATTTTCAGTCCATTTTTTCTTTGTTAAGCCACTTAACTCTGAGCTCTGAACCATTCAGGCAGGAAAAATGCTCCTAACTCAAGGGATGAACCAGAGTTGGGTGCACACAGAACAGACAACTGAGCAAAGAAGCCGTTTTAAACTGGATCTTTAGGCACTTTGTTCCCAGCAGCCTGTCACAGAGACACATCATCATTCCCATTTCTTTAGCTGCATGTGTGAAAAACAGCAAAGATAACACAGTCTGACAGACAGAAAACAGGATTTCTGCAGCAACAAGGTGATTCCCAAAGAGCTGTTAGCTGAAAACTTGGCATATCTCAGCATGGTGTGCAGTGTGTCCTTAAAACATTTGAGGAAACTGGACAAGTGGAGGACAGAAGAAGAAGTGTCGGGCCTAAAGAACTATCTCCAGCAGATGAACAGGATCTGAACGGGCTGCAGCGAGGACTATAGCCTCTGTACATGCCTGCTCAGCCCACTACGCCACAGACCACCCCTGTTTTATTATTTATTTTATTCTGTAAAAGTCTGTTGCTCACAGGCTTTTATTTTGTAAAAGTCTGCTGCTCACAGGCTTTTATTTTGTAAAAGTCTGCTGCTCACAGGCTTTTATTTTGTAAAAGTCTGTTGCTCACAGGCTTTTATTTTGTAAAAGTATGTTGCTCACAGGCTTTTATTTTGTAAAAGTCTGCTGCTCACAGGCTTTTATTTTGTAAAAGTATGTTGCTCACAGGCTTTTATTTTGTAAAAGTCTGTAGCTCACAGGCTTTTATTTTGTAAAAGTCTGTTGCTGTCTGCTGTGGAACAGGAAAAGAAAGTAATCGGCGGATCCACCAAACATGGAGAAGGGTACGGAACTTTTACTCGGCCATTTTCATGTTAAAGTTCTTCCAGACGGCGGAGTCGACAGAACCAAAGTCATCTGTAAACACTGCCAAGTTGAATTGTCTTCTCAGCGTAGTAGTTCCAGTCTAAAATATCGCTTAAAGGCAAAACACACAACTGATAGCAGCAAGTCATTCAAGGAAACAGACAGTGGAGCGAGGCTTCTACATAAAAACTACAGAAAGATGCTGATGTTAAAAGTGTGTTTGCACAACAAATGTTATGGCACTTTCATTCATATGGCAGCACATTTAAAATAAAGCTAAATGCTAAAAGCTATACGCTACTTTTGGATTCATTTTTGGATTCTGCGTACAAATGCGATTACTCGTGATTAATCAGGGAAATCATGTGATTAATTATAAACATTTTAATCGTTGCCCAGCCCTGTTTTAAACACATCTGTGGACGAACTGGAGCTCCTCTGAGCATCTCTGCTGCTCTCAGACTCATCATGGAGGCTGATTTAGGACCAGATCCTGGTGACAGTCACAGAGGGAAACACCCATCGGCCATTTAAAAGTTGAAAAGTTAAAAAGAGAAGCAGCTCCAGGGTCACACAGTGCATGTTTCAGCCCTGCTCTGTGAGTGCTTCAGAGGTGTCTGCAGCTTTATGAGCTCGCAGCCTGAGGCTCCACATTTACTGCAGGAATTCTGTTTGAAGCAACAAGCTGAGACAGTGAGGGGCTGCTTCTCCACAACCCCCCCACCCCTCCGCTGCCCCTCTAACCTGCTCAGTGACATTTTTCCTGGGAAACACTTGGAGATCTGTACATGCTAAATGGGCTGTACTCTATTCTGACTGACCACCCATTCACCCACACTGGAAAAAATCAAAGTCTTACCAAGTATATTTGTCTCATTTCTAGTCCAAATATCTCATTACACTTAATATAAGACACAACTGCCTAACAAGTACCATTTCAGCCAGATATAGGGACTTGTTTGAAGACAATACATCTGGAATATCTTGTTAAATGAAAAAGTCTTGAAAACAAATTGTTTTGAGTCACATATCATATGAAACAAGCTTTTTTTTTTTTCATTTGAAGAGGTTTTTAAGCTAATTTCAAGATCACTTTTATCTCAAAAGTCCTAAATATCACATCTTATTTCAAGAAATCTGGACAAGCCCATTTTCTCTAGTTCCATTGGCAGATTTTTTTGCTTATTTCAAGCAAAAACGTCTCGTATTTTCATATATTTTATATATTTTATAAAAATATTATATTATTTTAATATATTAAAATATATTATTTTAAAATATATTTATATATTTTAATATATATTTCTACACAGCAGGCAGTGATACGAAGGGAGAGAAAATAGGGCCAAGAGATTGTGAGGTCTGACTTTTTCCTGGAGAACCATTTTGTGATGCAAATGTATTACTCTGTTGAACGCATATTGTTCTGAGAAGCAAAACGCTTTATTTTTTAAACCCCAGCCAACTAGCCGGACTACCTTCATCAACACCAAAACGAGGCTGGAACTCTGCTCACAGGACGCAGCAGGGGGTAAGAAGATGTTCAGAAATGATGTTGCTGATATGGGATGTCACACAGCTTCATGTAGAAAGAGGCGAACTGTCCCTTTAACATCTTCTTTCAGAGAAAGGAGGGAGATCTTCCCATCTTTAGCTGATTGCATCTTTAATGCTGCTGGATGGAGCTGGTCTCCGGGCTAAAAGCTGCTGAATGTTGCCCACTGTGAGGCGGTTTGGTGGCTCTGCATACACACCATTGTTTTTATTCCTCACAGGGAAGTTACAGCGTTACCGCAGCGCATGACAAAGACTGCGTTTGTGTGTTGGGCTGCAGCTCACCAGCAGATGTTCTGCACTGAGAAACCTTCGTCTGAATCCATCCCTGACACCGAGGACGTTTATCAGAGCTGCTGCAGCCCCCCCTGCAGACGCTGGGGGTCTCACTACCAACCGCTGATCAACCCGTTCAGGTTCTGTACCGTAGTTACACTCATTCTTAGTTTATTTATTTTTATTTCATGTCACTTCACTAACTCTGCTGTCGCTTCAGATCCTGCCATGCAAGCTACTCATTTCCCTCACACTGGAAAAAATGCCCCTCCAAAAATAAGTAAAAAAACAACAAATAAAAGACGTTTTTGCTTGAAATAAGCAGTAAAATTTGGAACTAGTGAAAATGGGCTTGTCAAGATTTCTTGAAATAAAATGTGATATTTAGGAGTTTTAAAATAAAAGTGATCTTGAAATTAGCTTAAAAACCTCTTCAAATGTAAAAAAAAGCTTGTTTCATATGATATGTGACTCAAAACAATTTGTTTTCAAGACTTTTTCATTTAACAAGATATTCCAGATGTATTGTATTAAAACAAGTCCCTATATCTGGCTGAAATGGTGCTTGTTAGGCAGTTGTGTCTTATATTAAGTGTAATGAGATATTTTGACAAGAAATGAGACAAATATACTTGGTAAGACTTTGATTTTTTCCAGTGTAAAAGCTGGAGGAACAACGATGGCTCGGTTGTTATCATGATAAAGGTTCTGAAGCCCGTCCCTAAACAGCAGACTGCTCCTTTAACAAAGCAGAGAAAAACACATCTCACTAGCTGAACTCCAGATTTCCCTCCTGCAGAAACGGTCTCACAGTGTGGGGCGCCCGTTTCCTTTGTGCCGGTCGCATTAGCGTGAAAAGAGAATCGGTGTGAGGACAGCAGACAACCTGCAGCTCCACCCATAACAAAAGGAGGTGTTTGGTCCAAAGTTACCCCGGGGGGGGGGGCAGCCGCTGGGGGCAGGATGGCAGGATGTGGGGGTGGGAGGTTTTTTAAGCCTTTAGGTGCCAGTATTTTCAAAATATGGAATGCAAAGTGGAATTATTGAGTAGGGATAATTATGGTCTGGGATATGTCAGTGATCAGCAACAACATTTATTTTTAGGGATTTTTTATTTTTTTGTTCTGCCTGATTTAAAAAAAAAAAAAAAAAAAACTCCTTAAATTCAGACATGGCAAAAAAATTAAAAATCCCTAAAAATCGATGTTGTTGCTAATTTAACATTGATTAAATGTTGGCGGTGCGTTCCAGATAGGGTTGCCACCTGTCCAGGATATTCATGGTCTGTCCAGGAAAATAAAAATAAAAATCCTGGACACTGAATGTCCCGCATTTTTGTACATGATGCGCAAAATGTGTGTTTCAGTTTAATTGAAGCGTGCCTACGTCCATAATACACAGCCTTATTGGCTCTACAAAAATGACGTAGCATAACATGGGTGGTGGTGGGGGGGGCGCACCTGGAGGTTCATTAGAAATGGTAAGGTGGAGACGGAGAGTGTGTCCCCCAGGTGTCCACAACTAAAAACTGTTGAAAATATAACAAAATAATAAAGGTCTGCTATTAAATAAAGCAATTAACTAAACAAATAACTAGAAATTGTTATTCTTACTAATTTTAGCTATACAATTGTCGCTGAGAATGACGGTTTTTATCTTGGGTTAGATGTGCGAAAGGCGCCGTTGCTTACAAACATAAAGGTCGATTCGATGGTCAAAATGTCCAGGATTTTTGTCAGACACAGGTGGCAACCCTAGTTCCAGACCAGGCTTCAAACTTTCCTTTCTGATAAAGCTTATAGTTAGGGATGGCTCAGGTGAGCCTGAAACATCCCATAGTTAAGCTGCTATAGGCCCAGACTGCTGGGGGGCCTCATCTGTCACACTTTACTCTCTTTATGTATATATGATATTATTGTGGTCATTAACTCGTGTTTCCCTGTTCCAACAGATATCCTTTAAATGGTGTTACAGTGTTTGTTGTCCCCTCTTTTCTGTCCTCTCAAACCCCAGCTGGTCCTGGTTCTGATGGCCACCCTTCCTGGTTCTGGTTCTGATGGCCACCCTTCCTGGTCCTGGTTCTGATGGCCACCCTTCCTGGTCCTGGTTCTGGTTCTGATGGCCACCCTTCCTGGTCCTGGTTCTGATGGCCACCCTTCCTGGTCCTGGTTCTGGTTCTGATGGCCACCCTTCCTGGTCCTGGTTCTGATGGCCACCCTTCCTGGTCCTGGTTCTGGTTCTGATGGCCACCCTTCCTGGTCCTGGTTCTGATGGCCACCCTTCCTGGTCCTGGTTCTGATGGCCACCCTTCCTGGTCCTGGTTCTGATGGCCACCCTTCCTGGTCCTGGTTCTGATGGCCACCCTTCCTGGTTCTGGTTCTGGTTCTGATGGCCCCCCTTCCTGGTCCTGGTTCTGATGGCCCCCCTTCCTGGTTCTGGTTCTGGTTCTGATGGCCACCCTTCCTGGTTCTGGTTCTGCCAGAGGTTTCTTCCTGTTCAAAGGGAGTCGTTCCTCTCCACAGTCGCCTCAGGCTCAGGCGAGAGATTGGACTGAAGACGAGTTTCGGTGCAATCTGTTGGTTTCCTTAGCTAGGAAACTGTTTTTGAATTGGCTCTATATGAACGAATTGGATTATTTTATGAATTATGATTACAATGAATTTAACTCCAATTGGCTTAAATTGGACTTTATTATCTAAGTGCCTTGAGATGACATTTGTTGTATTTGGCGCTATATAAATAAAAATGAATTGAATATTCCCATTCATAAAAACACCTTGATGGCCCGTTACGCTGCCTGCTGGGTTCTGTTGGGTTCTGTTGGGTTCTGTTGGGTTCTGTTTGGTTCTGTTGGGTTCTGTTTGGTTCTCTTTGGGTTCTGTTGGGTTCTGTTTGGTTCTGATTGGTTCTGTTGGGTTCTCTTTGGGTTCTGTTGGGTTCTGTTGGGTTCTCTTTGGGTTCTGTTGGGTTCTGTTTGGTTCTGATTGGTTCTGTTTGGGTTCTGTTTGGTTCTGTTGGGTTCTCTTTGGGTTCTGTTGGGTTCTGTTTGGTTCTGTTTGGTTCTGTTTGGGTTATGTTGGGTTCTGTTTGGTTCTGTTGGGTTATGTTTGGGTTCTGTTTGGGTTCTGTTGGGTTCTTTTTGGTTCTGTTTGGGTTATGTTGGGTTCTGTTTGGGTTCTGTTTGGGTTCTGTTGGGTTGTGTTGGGTTCTGTTTGGGTTCTGTTGGGTTCTGTTTGGTTCTGTTTGGTTCTGTTGGGTTCTGTTTGGTTCTGTTTGGGTTCTGTTGGGTTCTGTTTGGTTCTGTTGGGTTCTGTTTGGGTCTGTTTGGTTCTCTTTGGGTTCTGTTGGGTTCTGTTTGGGTTCTCTTTGGTTCTCTTTGGGTTCTGTTGGGTTCTGTTTGGGTTCTGTTGGGTTCTGTTTGGTTCTGTTGGGTTCTGTTTGGTTCTGTTTCGGTTCTGTTTGGTTCTGTTGGGTTCTGTTTGGTTCTGTTTGGGACGATGAGTCGCTCAGAAGGAACAGAACCGGGCCGACACTTGTACGTTCAGCCATGAGATCCTCCTGGAGGAATCCTTCAGCTCAGGATGTAAATCTGCCAGTGAGACAACGAGCCTTTATCTCCCGGCTGAACGGCCCAGTTACTGAGTGGGAACGCCGGCAGAGATAATGCGCCCTTCTCTGCACAATTACTGATGAACTGTGGCGCCGTTGTGGAGGCGAGCTGCAGCTACTCATGCATGTGAGCTGGGAGCTCCACGCCGCTTCTCCCAGAGGCTGACGCTGCGTCCCAGGCACGTGAGAAGAAGCGGGACAGGGGGAGATCTTTGGTGGAACCCTGAGGTTTCAGAGGAGCATCAGGACGCCTTATTTACTGAAACATGGACTCTCCAGGTCTCACTGCTCACTTCTGTCAGGAATGAAATGTTCTCTGGAGCTCTTTTAAAAGCTGCATTTGGACACGTTTTCCATTTAGTTCATTCAGGGGGGCAGATTAGTTAGGTTTGCCCCACAGTGGGGGCATCCATGGGTGGAGGGGTGATGGGGGTCCAGACCCGCTCTGATTGGATAAAGAGAGAGCTGTCCAACTCAAACTTTTACTGTAAACTAATCAAATCAAATTTATTTATATAGCACATTTCATGTACAAACAATTCAAAGTGCTTTACATAAAATAAAAGCATTGCAGCAGGGAGTGGAAAAAGCATTAAAAACACATAAAAGAACATAAAGAGAAACAAATAAAATCATTTAAATTAATTTAAAAACAAGCAACAATCCAGATAAGTTCAAACATATCGTGCAGATTTCATGCATAGACACATGAGAACAGAAATGTTTCTAGCCTGGATTTAAAAATGTCTCCATGTGGTGAAAGTTTAATCTCCACTGGCAGTTTGTTCCACTTGTTAGCAGCATAACAGCTAAATGCTGCTTCTCCATGTTTAGTCTGGACTCTGATAGATAATTATTGACAGATAAAACTAGAAAATTTAAGATTATAAATGGAGAGCTCTGATTCTTTTAAGTTTTTTTATATTTTACTGCAGCGAAAACCTACTTTGACTGTAAATAACTTTCATATTTTACTCCAAACAGCAGAAAACTGCAGGTGTGTCTCTCTTTTATGCACCATATCATGAACATTAAACCATGAACCATCAATTGAACATTAATTAAACATGAACATTAATTCCAGTTTTCACTCATCTCAACATATTAAAGTTCCTCAGAGAAGTTATTCAGCAGATCATAAAACAACAACTAGCTATCCTTAGCTATCTTTAGCTAACAGTGCTATGTAGAGAAGACAGAAATGAGTTTGAAATGTTTTGTTAGATTAATGAAAAATCAAATATTCTGCATGTAAATTGCCTTTTTAGAGAATTGAGAACGGCTGGAAAGTTAAAGATCTCGTTCCGTTCTCTTTACATTTTCTTCCAGTCAGAGCTCAGAAACTCCAGGTTCCCGTTGGTCAGTAGTGCGTGTCTGCAGCGTCTCAGCAGCTGGAAGAAGCTCGTCTGCAACTTAACTTTTTATTTCAATCAAAATCATCGTAACTCACTGAACGTTCAACCAGTCTTCAGACAGTTTGGTTGGTTAGAAATACCTTTATATATAATTATCTATGATTCAGGGCAGTTACTATATTCATTCAACATTTGGTCTCTCCTCACCCACATTTTCTGAGGGACTGGTCTTTGTGCTTTGTGGCCGGTAGTAAAACTAATTTAAATGTTCTGCACATAAAATTGTAGCTCAAATTCTGTGTGAAACACCTGAAGTATCGCAGAGAATTTGCCAGTTGTTCATGAATAGAGACCCATCGAATGGGTCCGTTGGGCTCTGAGGAGCTCGGCCAGGACTCTTGGTTAGTTTAGGAACTAACTAACTAACCGAAGGCTTTACTTCACCAACCTTCAAATCCAATACCTGGGAATGGACAGTGTAGTGGTAAGATGGCCACCTTTCATGTGGGTGACCTCGGTTCAAGTCCGCATGAAAGGTACTACCTCCAGTAGGGGTCCTTAGGTAAGACCCCTGTTACCCTACTGGCCTACCTGTAAGTCGCTTTGGATAAAAGCGTCTGCCAAATACATAACCATAAACAATAAACAAACAGTGTGCAACAAGCAGCTGAAAACATTGAAATGATGTGTGAAAGAGTAGCAGCGACGGAACCGATGGGGACCCGAAGGACCAAAGGACCCGAAGGACCAAAGGATTCAGAGGTTGGGGTCCTGAAGGGCCAAAGGATTCAGAGGTTGGGGACCCGAAGGACCAAAGGATTCAGAGGTTGGGGACCCGAAGGATCAAAGGATTCAGAGGTTGGGGACCCGAAGGACCAAAGGATTCAGAGGTTGGGGACCCGAAGGACCAAAGGATTCAGAGGTTGGGGACCCGAAGGACCAAAGGATTCAGAGGTTGGGGACCCGAAGGACCAAAGGATTCAGAGGTTGGGGACCCGAAGGACCAAAGGATTCAGAGGTTGGGGACCTGAAGGACCAAAGGATTCAGAGGTTGGGGACCCGAAGGACCAAAGGATTCAGAGGTGAAGCCACGGAGCCGTTGGGGACCTGAAGGACCAAAGGACCCGAAGGACCAAAGGATTCAGAGGTTGGGGTCCTGAAGGACCAAAGGATTCAGAGGTTGGGGACCCGAAGGACCAAAGGATTCAGAGGTTGGGGACCCAAAGGACCAAAGGATTCAGAGGTTGGGGACCTGAAGGACCAAAGGATTCAGAGGTTGGGGACCCGAAGGACCAAAGGATTCAGAGGTTGGGGACCTGAAGGACCAAAGGATTCAGAGGTGAAGCGACGGAGCCGTTGGGGACCTGAAGGACCGAAGGATTCAGAGATGAAGCGACGGAGCCGTTGGGGACCCGAAGGACCAAAGGATTCAGAGGTTGGGGTCCTGAAGGACCAAAGGATTCAGAGGTGAAGCGATGGAGCCGATGGGGACCCGAAGGACCAAAGGATTCAGAGGTTGGGGTCCTGAAGGACCAAAGGATTCAGAGGTTGGGGACCCGAAGGACCAAAGGATTCAGAGGTTGGGGACCCGAAGGACCAAAGGATTCAGAGGTTGGGGACCTGAAGGACCAAAGGATTCAGAGGTTGGGGACCCGAAGAACCAAAGGATTCAGAGGTTGGGGACGCGAAGAACCAAAGGATTCAGAGGTTGGGGACCCGAAGGACCAAAGGATTCAGAGGTTGGGGACCCGAAGGACCAAAGGATTCAGAGGTTGGGGACCCGAAGGACCAAAGGATTTAGAGGTTGGGGACCCGAAGGACCAAAGGATTCAGAGGTTGGGGACCCGAAGGACCAAAGGATTCAGAGGTTGGGGACCCGAAGGACCAAAGGATTCAGAGGTTGGGGACCCGAAGGACCAAAGGATTCAGAGGTTGGGGACCCGAAGGACCAAAGGATTCAGAGGTTGGGGACCCGAAGGACCAAAGGATTCAGAGGTTGGGGACCCGAAGGACCAAAGGATTCAGAGGTTGGGGTCCTGAAGGACCAAAGGATTCAGAGGTTGGGGACCCGAAGGACCAAAGGATTCAGAGGTTGGGGACCCGAAGGACCAAAGGATTCAGAGGTTGGGGACCCGAAGGACCAAAGGATTCAGAGGTGAAGCGACGGAGCAGTTGGGGACCTGAAGGACCAAAGGATTCAGAGGTTGGGGACCTGAAGGACCAAAGCATTCAGAGGTGAAGCGACGGAGCCGTTGGGGACCCTAAGGACCAAAGGATTCAGAGGTGAAGCAACAGAGCCGTTGGGGACCTGAAGGACCAAAGGATTCAGAGGTTGGGGTCCTGAAGGACCAAAGGATTCAGAGGTTGGGGACCCGAAGGACCAAAGGATTCAGAGGTTGGGGACCCGAAGGACCAAAGGATTCAGAGGTTGGGGTCCTGAAGGACCAAAGGATTCAGAGGTTGGGGACCCGAAGGACCAAAGGATTCAGAGGTTGGGGACCTGAAGGACCAAAGGATTCAGAGGTGAAGCGACGGAGCCGTTGGGGACCCGAAGGACCAAAGGATTCAGAGGTTGGGGACCCGAAGGACCAAAGGATTCAGAGGTTGGGGACCCGAAGGACCAAAGGATTCAGAGGTTGGGGACCCAAAGGACCAAAGGATTCAGAGGTTGGGGACCCGAAGGACCAAAGGATTCAGAGGTTGGGGACGCGAAGGACCAAAGGATTCAGAGGTTGGGGACCTGAAGGACCAAAGGATTCAGAGGTTGGGGACCTGAAGGACCAAAGGATTCAGAGGTTGGGGACCCGAAGGACCAAAGGATTCAGAGGTTGGGGACCCGAAGGACCAAAGGATTCAGAGGTTGGGGACCCGAAGGACCAAAGGATTCAGAGGTTGGGGACCTGAAGGACCAAAGGATTCAGAGGTTGGGGACCCGAAGGACCAAAGGATTCAGAGGTTGGGGACCTGAAGGACCAAAGGATTCAGAGGTTGGGGACCCAAAGGACCAAAGGATTCAGAGGTTGGGGACCCGAAGGACCAAAGGATTCAGAGGTTGGGGACCCGAAGGACCAAAGGATTCAGAGGTTGGGGACCTGAAGGACCAAAGGATTCAGAGGTTGGGGACCCGAAGGACCAAAGGATTCAGAGGTTGGGGACCCGAAGGACCAAAGGATTCAGAGGTTGGGGACCCGAAGGACCAAAGGATTCAGAGGTTGGGGACCCGAAGGACCAAAGGATTCAGAGGTTGGGGACCTGAAGGACCAAAGGATTCAGAGGTTGGGGACCTGAAGGACCAAAGGATTCAGAGGTTGGGGACCCGAAGGACCAAAGGATTCAGAGGTTGGGGACCCGAAGGACCAAAGGATTCAGAGGTTGGGGACCCGAAGGACCAAAGGATTCAGAGGTTGGGGACCTGAAGGACCAAAGGATTCAGAGGTTGGGGACCCGAAGGACCAAAGGATTCAGAGGTTGGGGACCCGAAGGACCAAAGGATTCAGAGGTTGGGGACCTGAAGGACCAAAGGATTCAGAGGTTGGGGACCTGAAGGACCAAAGGATTCAGAGCTGAAGCGACACACCGGAGGTCAGGAACAGGAAGAGGTGGACGTGGAACCTCGTGTCCATGCAGCGTGAAACTGCGGCGGTTCTGTGAGCTGCTCAGAGCTGCCATGAACTCTGTGCCTCCTCTGCAAAGGTTTCCAACTGACCCGAGCAGAAAGACAAACAGAAGATCTAAATTTAGCTCAGATACGGTTGAGCAACGAGTTCAAACTCAGCGTAGGAGATAAAGAAATAAAATAAAAACAGTTGCTCAGTCAGATTCGGCTTCTTTATCCTCTAAAAGGTTTCCGACACTTTCCATTCAGACTAAAGACACATGTGGCTGCAGGATGGACAGACGTTTAGCACCGCCTCATGACTCCTGGTTCCAGCCCAGGGGGCACCCTGCCTCTGGCCCAATGGCAGCTGGGATAGGCCCCACCCCCCCGCGACCCTGAGTTGGATGAAGCGGGTATTTGGATGAGTGGATAACAGACATGCTGAAGCTTGAGTTATCTGCTCTGCAGTCGTCTCCCAGACGTGAAGGTCAGAGCAGGAGCCGCCGCGTTAGCACCAAATGAAAGCTAAACTTCTGAGAACCTGCTGGACCCTCGTCCTTTGGTCCGCTGCTGCAGGTTCTGAAGAAGCCGGGCGATGGAAATGTTGCTGGTTAGCAGAAATAATGCAGAAGGCAAAGGAGCATTTGAAGGACACAAAAAGAGACAAGCCAGCGTCAGGTTTACGGTCGGTCCGACGAAGCTTTCTTTATCTTTGTTAACATTTACTTTAGCTCTAAAATCGGACCGTGTTAATCTGAGCTGACTGTGAGCATCAGTCCTTATTCTATCTCTGCGTTCTCTCTCATGCTGCCTGGCTCGTAGGTTGGCAGGTAATCTGATGGTATGTTCCATGTACATGTAGAAATGAATGTGAGTTAACATCTGGAACAGTCTTCCAGAAGATGTGAGACAGGCCTCAACTCTGACAATGTTTAAATCCAGGCTGAAAACAGTTCTATTTAGCTGTGCATATGACACCTGAAAGTATTTTATCTGCACTCTTCACTTTTAAATTAATTAATTAATGATTATTTTTAATGTTTTTTTTTAAATTATTTATTATTATTATTATTATTATTATTATTATCATTATTATTATTTATTTATTTATTTTTATTTATTTATTTTTAATGATTTTATTGCCTTCTTGGGATTTTATGTAGCTGTGAAGCACTTTGAATTGCCATGTGTATGAATTGTGCTCTATAAATAAAATTGCCTTTAAGTGAAGCGCAGTCATGTTAATATTTACGTTTACACACAGAAAACCATTTTAACTGAATTTTTAACGCATGGATGTCACCGATCGCAGTCCCGCTGTCAGTGTTACCACAGCATCAGTGCACAGACATGAGTAGCATTAATATTTAAACTGATCTCAGCTGATGTCATGTATCTGGAGGTCAGTGGGTCACCGAAGCTGCGGCCGGTTGTGATTCGGCCGAACTGAGCATGCTCACACGGAGTCAGACAGATGTCCCCGGCTGCAGCCCGTAGTCCATTAGATGTGTTTAATTATTGATCTCAGTGGAGTCCTGCAGCAGGCAGATGGACGCGCACACACAGCTATGTGTCATGATGTCATGTGTGTGTGTGCCACTCCTGATTCATGCATCATGTTGGACAGTAAAAGCATCTGAACTCAGTCATGTGCGACAGACTATTCAAATGTGTGGTTATTGTTCAAATGTGCATTTATACATCACACATCTCTCTCTCATATATGTACTTTTATATTTATATAATGTAAAACATTATCATACAGATAGCTAAATATAATTAATGAGTACAACAAAAAGTGGTCCCATTATTTTTCATATGTGGGTTAAATGGGATCTCCAGCTCAAACTTAATTTGATGATCTGAATATACTGTAATGCTATAATTATTTAAATTTTCTGTGGATAGGGCATTTTTTTTAAAGTTAATTTATATACGTAGATTTTTGGTTAGTGGTAGTTGATGTTATTGTCTTTTATTTTATTTTTTTATTTTTTTAATTTTTTTTTATTAAGTAATTTTCTTTCTATTACGTAATCTTAATTATGGTATTGGCACATGCTATGGAGAGTCCAGAAGATTTACCAATGCCAATGTTTGTGTTATGTTAATCTGGAACTGTTGTGTATTTTTCTTTATGGAAAACTAATAAAGTTCAAGTCATAAAAAATATATGGTGTAAAATATACATGTTACAATGTTGACATGTTTTCTATGTTCAGGTTAATCATTGGCTCATGAGATGTAAAAATCATTGAATTCTTCTTTTACTTCACATTTTACGCAGCATCCCAACTTTGTGGAATCGCTTGTACGTGATGAGAATCAAGAGATTTTTACATGTTAAAACCCAGAGTTCCATTTTCAGTCATCTTGGTGCCACTTCCTGTGATTTAATCTTCTTTAGTAAAAGTTTTTGTGATTGTTTGTGCCTCTGTGGTCCAGCACTGATCTGAGTGTTCGGTGCATCAGTTATTGATGAGCTGCCGTTTGTGAATAAGTCATGTTTAAGGCTCTACCTCCACCTGCTGGCAGCTGACAGACACGTCAAACAAAAACAGGCTTCCACAAGCTTTATTTCTTCTCTACATTCAGGCACCAAACACATTTATATTGTTTGGCAGTTTCAGAATATTCACTTTAATTATTCAAAGAGACAAATTTAACATTAACTGTGATTTAGAGTCATAAATATGCGGGAAAAGATTCAGGTAAAGATGTAGTTTTAGACACTGATGTTTGTATGGAGCTAAACTGATGGAGTTAAGTTCTTTTTCCTCTTCTGCTATTGATCACTCCTCATGTTGATGTTACTTTAACTTTGTGTAAAGTGATTTGGAAATAACACGTTTTACAGAAGCCGGGATCAGGATGTCTGTGAAGTTTGTCGTCGTACATTTTATAAAAGTTTTGTCAAATGTACGGAAAACTCAAAACAAACATCAAAGAGTTTGATATATCCTGTTTAGAAAACTTGACTCGACTCTTTATGTGGCTCTCTTTAATTGAGGAGTTACTACATTTCTTACTTTGTTCTTTTTAATTGCAGCACAAAAGTGGTTTTAAAATTGGAAAAACGCGACGAAACCCAAAGTATTATCAGTCGTCCGTGTCAAAGACAAACAAACACAAGGATGCTTTAAATATTAACTGTTTACTTCTCTTTTAACAAGTTTAGGAATGAAAAACAAGATTATATACGTTTAAATCCAAGTTATCACCTGTGACATTTGGCTTGTTTTATTTCTTGTACATAATTGCTAAAACCTTTTGGAATTAGTTTCATATTTGAACTGTCGAGCAGCTCGTAGAGTTGAATTAACCTCCAGTTTGAAACAAAAACAGGCTTCTTATTTATCTCATTACCAAAGTAATACAAATAAAAACACTGCGCTGATAGTTTTATTGTAATTATCTATAAATTAACTTTTCGTTCTCTGTGAAACTGACAGTTTTTCTTCAGCCTTTAATTTCTTTAAAGCTCATTTGTGGCAGTTTTACCTGCTGTTAGTTTGTGACAAGTTCACACATTTTTATATGTATATGAAAGAAATTATTAATCAGCTCATAACTGTTAAATGGTGTGAAGGAAATTCAATTAAAGCAGCTGTAACAGCAGGCAGTACAGCAGATAGAGGCTTCACCTTGTTTTTAAACCCCAGTTTGAGTCATTTTTCTGCCCTCTGGTGGCCGACAGCAGGACATTATAAATTAATAAATTATGTAAAAGCACTTAAAGAGTTGTGCACCGGATGTCCAGGTAATAATCAATGAACTTCGGTATCAACAGGATAGAAATGTATTCTAAGAAGAAAAAAAAATATTTTTTTTAATTTTGTCATTAAAAGCTTATGTAGCTTTTCCATTTTATTTCATTGTAGTTGTATCTAATAAATCAGTGTAACATTTAAAAACTCATCTTAGAAACAGAGTTCAGATGCAGATGTATCCGCAGTGTTTTGGAAGCTTTGCTCTATTACTTTGGTATTGTGCGCTGGCCTTTAGCTGAAGTTGATAGAAGACAAAGAAGGATTGCTGTAGTTTTACTGGGATCAATGAGGCTGTAGTCATTAAGGGACTTCTGACATGTTGACAGGGTTATTAACGAGCCGTTAATGTGAAAACACAAAACACATCCAAGATGTATCGACTTCCCCCGACTCATTACTCCAAAGAAATCATTCACTCACAAGATGGAATAGAGCAAAAATTATGGAAACGAGTGAAGCCGTCACATCTCAACAAATACTTTCTCACCTTTGATCGAAGTCCACGTCGTAAATGTCTTGATCCAGCCCTCATTTCTTTAGATGTTTCCATGGTAACAGCTGCAGAGATTCACTGAAACATGTTCCAACATGAACATAAACCCAGAATCTGAGGCAGAACCAGAGTTAGTTCAGTTCTGAGCAGCTTTAAAGTGAATATCTGCAGATGTTTCCATGGTAACAGCTGCAGAGATTCACTGAAACATGTTCCAACATGAACATAAACCCAGAATCTGAGGCAGAACCAGAGTTAGTTCAGTTCTGAGCAGCTTTAAAGTGAATATCTGCAGATGTTTCCATGGTAACAGCTGCAGAGATTCACTGAAACATGTTCCAACATGAACATAAACCCAGAATCTGAGGCAGAACCAGAGTTAGTTCAGCTCTGAGCAGCTTTAAGGTGAATATCTGCAGATGTTTCCATGGTAACAGCTGCAGAGATTCACTGAAACATGTTCCAACATGAACATAAACCCAGAATCTGAGGCAGAACCAGAGTTAGTTCAGTTCTGAGCAGCTTTAAAGTGAATATCTGCAGATGTTTCCATGGTAACAGCTGCAGAGATTCACTGAAACATGTTCCAACATGAACATAAACCCAGAATCTGAGGCAGAACCAGGGTTAGTTCAGTTCTGAGCAGCTTTAAAGGGAATATCTGCAGATGTTTCCATGGTAACAGCTGCAGAGATTCACTGAAACATGTTCCAACATGAACATAAACCCAGAATCTGAGGCAGAACCAGAGTTAGTTCAGTTCTGAGCAGCTTTAAGGTGAATATCTGCAGATGTTTCCATGGTAACAGCTGCAGAGATTCACTGAAACATGTTCCAACATGAACATAAACCCAGAATCTGAGGCAGAACCAGAGTTAGTTCAGTTCTGAGCAGCTTTAAAGTGAATATCTGCAGATGTTTCCATGGTAACAGCTGCAGAGATTCACTGAAACATGTTCCAACATGAACATAAACCCAGAATCTGAGGCAGAACCAGAGTTAGTTCAGTTCTGAGCAGCTTTAAAGTGAATATCTGCAGATGTTTCCATGGTAACAGCTGCAGAGATTCACTGAAACATGTTCCAACATGAACATAAACCCAGAATCTGAGGCAGAACCAGAGTTAGTTCAGCTCTGAGCAGCTTTAAGGTGAATATCTGCAGATGTTTCCATGGTAACAGCTGCAGAGATTCACTGAAACATGTTCCAACATGAACATAAACCCAGAATCTGAGGCAGAACCAGAGTTAGTTCAGTTCTGAGCAGCTTTAAAGTGAATATCTGCAGATGTTTCCATGGTAACAGCTGCAGAGATTCACTGAAACATGTTCCAACATGAACATAAACCCAGAATCTGAGGCAGAACCAGAGTTAGTTCAGCTCTGAGCAGCTTTAAGGTGAATATCTGCAGATGTTTCCATGGTAACAGCTGCAGAGATTCACTGAAACATGTTCCAACATGAACATAAACCCAGAATCTGAGGCAGAACCAGAGTTAGTTCAGTTCTGAGCAGCTTTAAAGTGAATATCTGCAGATGTTTCCATGGTAACAGCTGCAGAGATTCACTGAAACATGTTCCAACATGAACATAAACCCAGAATCTGAGGCAGAACCAGGGTTAGTTCAGTTCTGAGCAGCTTTAAAGGGAATATCTGCAGATGTTTCCATGGTAACAGCTGCAGAGATTCACTGAAACATGTTCCAACATGAACATAAACCCAGAATCTGAGGCAGAACCAGAGTTAGTTCAGTTCTGAGCAGCTTTAAGGTGAATATCTGCAGATGTTTCCATGGTAACAGCTGCAGAGATTCACTGAAACATGTTCCAACATGAACATAAACCCAGAATCTGAGGCAGAACCAGAGTTAGTTCAGTTCTGAGCAGCTTTAAAGTGAATATCTGCAGATGTTTCCATGGTAACAGCTGCAGAGATTCACTGAAACATGTTCCAACATGAACATAAACCCAGAATCTGAGGCAGAACCAGAGTTAGTTCAGTTCTGAGCAGCTTTAAAGTGAATATCTGCAGATGTTTCCATGGTAACAGCTGCAGAGATTCACTGAAACATGTTCCAACATGAACATAAACCCAGAATCTGAGGCAGAACCAGAGTTAGTTCAGCTCTGAGCAGCTTTAAGGTGAATATCTGCAGATGTTTCCATGGTAACAGCTGCAGAGATTCACTGAAACATGTTCCAACATGAACATAAACCCAGAATCTGAGGCAGAACCAGAGTTAGTTCAGTTCTGAGCAGCTTTAAAGTGAATATCTGCAGATGTTTCCATGGTAACAGCTGCAGAGATTCACTGAAACATGTTCCAACATGAACATAAACCCAGAATCTGAGGCAGAACCAGGGTTAGTTCAGTTCTGAGCAGCTTTAAAGGGAATATCTGCAGATGTTTCCATGGTAACAGCTGCAGAGATTCACTGAAACATGTTCCAACATGAACATAAACCCAGAATCTGAGGCAGAACCAGAGTTAGTTCAGTTCTGAGCAGCTTTAAAGTGAATATCTGCAGATGTTTCCATGGTAACAGCTGCAGAGATTCACTGAAACATGTTCCAACATGAACATAAACCCAGAATCTGAGTAAGAACCAGAGTTAGTTCAGTTCTGAGCAGCTTTAAAGTGAATATCTGCAGATGTTTCCATGGTAACAGCTGCAGAGATTCACTGAAACATGTTCCAACATGAACATAAACCCAGAATCTGAGGCAGAACCAGAGTTAGTTCAGTTCTGAGCAGCTTTAAAGTGAATATCTGCAGATGTTTCCATGGTAACAGCTGCAGAGATTCACTGAAACATGTTCCAACATGAACATAAACCCAGAATCTGAGGCAGAACCAGAGTTAGTTCAGTTCTGAGCAGCTTTAAAGTGAATATCTGCTCTGAGCTGCTTTCTCCTCCAGCACAGCCTGAACCCTCTCAGCGAGCTTTCTGTCCTTTCTTTAAGGAGTCTTCAGGAATAGTTCTCCAGGCTTCTTGAAGGACATCCCAAAGCTCTTCTCTGGATGTGGGCTGCCTTTTGTTGCGTTCTCTGCCAACATGATCCCACACTGCTTCAGTAATGTTGAGCTCCGGGCTCTGGGGAGGATTCATCCCTCCATCAGACCTGCTGCCACTGATTTTCAGCCCACTTCTTGTGTCCTTTGGCACAGCTCAGCCTTTTCTCCCTGTTTCCCTTCCTTAAGAACGGCTTCCTGACGGCCACCCTTCCATGGAGCCCATTTCTGATGAGGCTTGGGCCAACAGCAGATGGATCAGCTGAAGGTCCAGATGCATCTCTCAGCTCCTGTGTCAGGTCTTTGCTGGATGTTTTCCTCTTTCTTAAGGACATCACTTTCAGATCCTGTTCATCTGCTGTAGATAGTTCTTTAGGCCTGACACTTCTTGTGTTTTTTGGTGTTTTTTTGTTGTTGTTTTCTTTTGTTTTTCTGTTTTATTTTGTGTTTTTCTGTTTTATTTCGTGTTTTTTCTGTTTTATTTAGTGTTTTTCTGTTTTCTTTCGTGTTTTTTCTGTTTTATTTTGTGTTTTTCTGTTTTATTTCGTGTTTTTTCTGTTTTATTTAGTGTTTTTCTGTTTTCTTTCGTGTTTTTTCTGTTTTATTTAGTGTTTTTCTGCTTTTTTTCGTGTTTTTTCTGTTTTATTTTGTGTTTTTCTGTTTTCTTTCGTGTTTTTTCTGTTTTATTTTGTGTTTTTCTGTTTTATTTCGTGTTTTTTCTGTTTTCTTTTGTGTTTTTCTGTTTTATTTCGTGTTTTTTCTGTTTTCTTTTGTGTTTTTCTGTTTTATTTCGTGTTTTTCTGTTTTCTTTTGTGTTTTTTCTGTTTTCTTTTGTGTTTTTTCTGTTTTCTTTTGTGTTTTTTCTGATTTATTTGGTGGCTTTGGGTCAGATTTCCTCCTGTTCATCTGCTGTAGATAGTTCTTTAGGCCTGACACTTCTTCTTTTGTCCTCCACTTGTCCAGTTTCCTCAAATGTTTTAAGGACACACTGCACACCATGCTGAGATATGCCAAGTTTTCAGCTAACAGCTCTTTGGGAATCACCTTGTTGCTGCAGAAATCCTGTTTTCTGTCTGTCACACTGTGTTAGAGCAGAGCAACAGTGAGCTGACACAGTCTTTATGGGCTGATTTTCAGTTTCTGACTAAAGAAACAGAAAAATCTGTGAATGAGAGCAGCTTTATTGGGATTCAGCTGGATTCATTTACACTTTACTGTAGCTAAAAGATGAAAAACAGATTGATCTTTGGGACACAGAGCAGCTAAAATCCAGCTGAGAGCTCCATGCAGGAAGGATTCGACCCAAAACTGCATTATCTGAGTTTCATTTTTACTAAAATGACATTTCAGTTTAAATTTAATGCACATATATACAGGATGATCTGAGCTGTTGGAACTCTCCTCCACTATGATGTAGATGTGAAACTCTGAATTTGGTCATTCTAACACAATTAACACCTTATTTACTGTTTTTTAAAAGAAAAATCATTCAGTTTCCTTCATCATTTGATGGTTTTGACAAATTAATCACAGTTCATCCCAAGAGGAACTTAAATGTTTGAACCAGATTTGATAACAACCTGTCCAGACGAGTCTTTGTTACTGAGACACAAAGTGTGTGATAACAGGTCGTCGAGGTCTGAAGCATCAAGCCTCAACCTGAACCGATCTCACACCAATTCTCACTCAGCCTTAAAACATTTTCACCTCCATCATCAGGGTGTCATTTAGAAATGATGCATCAAACGGCTTTGAAACACCCTTTAAACCCTTAAAACCCTTAAAACCGGTCCTCTTAATGTCACAAACCTGATGAGAACTGAATGAATAAGAACCGTGGGGGCTAGTAAATACAACTAATTACTTAAATCAGACTAAAATAGACAAGATAAGAATAAAATAACAGCAACATTCTGTCTCAAATGGGTCAAAAGCTGCAATCTAAGATATAAACTATAATATAAAATGATATATTTCCCCCTTTAATAAGGAAACCAAACGCAGGACTTACAGGAGGAGGCGGCTGAAGACAGAGTCGGGCAAAACGGTGACTTTATTTTGAAAAAACAAAAGGAGCTGCTGAGGCTCTGGAAACAAACGAGTAAAAAAACTCTGAGGAAACACCTGGAGAAATATAGCTGCAAGCAGCGATGTGGGGGTCCTAGCAGAATGGCACAATAGGGAAGGCTTGGGCTGCTCAGGAAGGCGTCGTGAGTCCATGCACCAAGTTTGGCATCGATACATCAATGCATCGCAGAGATACGGCCAAATGTCCCATTTGCGCGTCGGCATGGAGTTTGATTGGCTGCCGCGGTTACACGGAAGTGAAATAAAAAAATCCACGTAATAACTTATGTGCGGCTTGGTCTGAAGATTCTATGTGCCAAGTCTCGTGGAGATTGGACAATCTTAGTGGCCTGAAATGCTTTTTGAAGGTTTTTGATTAAATTCAAAATGGCGGACAATCCAAGATGGCGCAAATGACGTCATTAAGTGTGTTGACCTCGACCTTATCCAGGGATTCTATTGATACCTCATTTATGAAATTTGGACCAAGGGGTCCAAAGATATGAGCAAAATTGCATTTTTGCTACTTATAGCGCCACCTATAGGCCGAACGTCACCAAACTTCTTGGGCCTCTTACCTTAGCAGTCTTGAGTTTGTGTTATAAGTTTGACGTCAAGATATCAAATGGTTGCCAAGATATGACCTCACTTCCGGTTTGGGGGCGTTAACCTCGAGTTTGATTGGCGTTTATGGAAAATCGGAAGCCTAATTAAAAATTCCACACGATAACTTTTGTGCGGCTTGGTCTTAAGAGTCTATGTGCCAAGTTTTGTGAAGATTTGACAATCTGTGTGACCTGAAATGCTTTTTTAAGCTTTTTGATAAAATTCAAAATGGCGGAAAATCTAAGCACACGCAAATTGACGTCATAGGGTGCGTTGGACTCGTCATGATCCAAGGATTCCAACGATGCCTTGTTTGTGAAATTTGGACCAAGTATTCAAAAGTTATTAGGCTGAATGCACTTTGAACTTTGACGTGTTGGTGGCGCTAGAGAGTAAGCTCTTGGGGCATGAAATTTCTTGACTTTGGCTTTGGCACTTGGCTGATTAAGTGTGCCAAATTTCACAACTTTCTCGCATTGCGTTAATGGGGCTGCCATAGACTTCAATTGCAGCAGGAACGGATCAATAATAAGAAAAGCTACTAACACAATGGGTGCCTTCGCAGCTTCGCTGCTAGGCCCCCAATAATTACTGAGGGCCAAGGTGACGCCGTCAGAAACCGAACAGCAGCTGTGAAACAGGAAGTCAACAAACCAGCGGACTCTTCAAAAGAAAACAGGATTCAGAGAAAGTAAAGAGTGATAAAAGAGATGTGAGCTGACGACAACAAGGAAACCGGAACAGAAGCTCATAGACTGATGAGTGAACTTTCTTTTAATCCTTTTCTGAGTGGCTGAGAACTGGTGCCCTAAGTTAACTGAATTTTGGTCATCTATCTGTAAAATACTAAATGATGCATTTAACACAAAGTCTGCAGATACGGCCGTCTTTGGAGTGTTGGTTGGTGAGCTCATGCTACCCAGTAACAAGATGAACGCGTTTGCCTTTGTCACGCCATGGGACTATTGTTTTTAGTTTTCATGTTTTAGGTCCAGGCTTTGATTTTCAGTTCATGTTTAGTTTTTTAGTCATGTCTTGGTTTTCCCCTTCACTCTGCTAATTAGTTAATTCCCCTCACCTGTCTGTCAGTGTCTCCAATCACTCCCAGCCCTCTTTTTAGTCTCCTGTCTCCCCTGTCTTGTCGCTGGATCTTTGTTTGCTCTCCATGCCAAGAAACCTGTTTGTTCCATGTTCCTCGGCCCTTCCCAAGATAAGTATTTATTGCTATGCAAAGAGTTTTTGTTTGCTTTTTCCAACAGTCAAGTTTTTTTTAATCCGGCTCTGACGCGCTTTTTGTTTGTTCTTTGTTTTTGTTAAATAAACTAAGTTTTTCTTTTGAAAAAAGTCCGCACCCGTGTCCTCCACCCCCCCCCCCCCCCCCTTCTTGACAGCCTTTGCATCTTTGATAGCCCGTAGAAATATAGTTTTACATTGGAAACCACCCAAAGTGTCTGTCTGGCTCACTGAATTGATGTTTTTCTTGAAATTAGAGAAAATTAAATACTTTTCTAGAGGCTCAACAAGACAATTTCACAAGATGTGGGACCCTCTAATTGAGTACTTTAAAAATCTCAAGACCCTTCCATAAGCCTATGGAGCCCTGAGATATATATCTGACCTTTCCTAATTATTCACATGTACTTGCCCCCATTGTCTGTCATTATTATTATTGTTTATTTATTTATTTTTCTCATCACTGTATGGACACTTTAATTCTTACTAGCATTACTATCATTATTACTGTTTTTCCCTTTATTTGTTTATTTAATTTATTGCATTGTTCATTTATTTAACTTTGCTATCTATGCTTATATGTGGTTTTTTTCTTCTTTACAGCAGTATATGGGTGTTGTGGGTGGGTGGGTTCTGTTTGTTAAAAAGAAAACAAAACCAATTCAAGATATTGTATTTAAATGAATCTTACTTTGTGCTTTCTTGAATAAAAAATATACTTAAAATAAAATTAAAAAAAAGAACTGGTGTTAGTTTCACCTGTTCTCAGAGTCCAGAAATCATGAGTTAGGAGGAGGAACAGCAGCTCAGTGGGCTCAGCATCTGGCACATCTGTCTCCTCCATGGCCAACAGGCTCATCAAAGTGTCTGATTTTCCCCCCCCCCCCCCGGTACTTCATCAGGACTCAGAGAAACCCGGTCCTCATCACTGCCGACGCACTGGTTTCCTGAACCTTCCACATCCAACTTTTCCCGCGTCATTACGTCACCCTCTGAATCTTCATCAAAGATTTGAACTAAAAAACATCTAAATTTCACCCGGACATCTTCATTATAAACTAGGGCTGGGCAAGTTAACTCGATATTATCGCTAACGCATTCATTATTTAACGCCAATAAATATTTTATCGCGCATTAACGCATGTTTTTTGTTTAAAAAAAAAAAAAAAAAAACATTTTAGGGGGCTTTTGTGCCTTTAATGGATAGGAAAGTTCAGAGAGACAGGAAGCAGAGAGAGGGGGAACAACACGCAGCACAGGGCTGTTCGATGTGGGACTCAAACCGGGGCCAGCTGCAGCGAGGACTATACTGTAAAAGTCTGTTGCTCACAGGCTTTTATTTTGTAAAAGTCTGCTGCTCACAGGCTTTTATTTTGTAAAAGTCTGTTGCTCACAGGCTTTTATTTTGTAAAAGTCTGTTGCTCACAGGCTTTTATTTTGTAAAAGTCTGTTGCTCACAGGCTTTTATTTTGTAAAAGTCTGTTGCTCACAGGCTTTTATTTTGTAAAAGTCTGCTGCTCACAGGCTTTTATTTTATAAAAGTCTGTTGCTCACAGGCTTTTATTTTGTAAAAGTCTGCTGCTGTCTGCTGTGGAACAGGAAAAGAAAGTAATCGGCGGATCCACCAAACATGGAGAAGGGTACGGAACTTTTACTCGGCCATTTTCATGTTAAAGTTCTTCCAGACGGCGGAGTCGACAGAACCAAAGTCATCTGTAAACTCTGCCAAGTTGAATTGTCTTCTCAGCGTAGTAGTTCCAGTCTAAAATATCACTTAAAGGCAAAACACACAACTGATAGCAGCAAGTCATTCAAGGAAACAGACAGTGGAGCGAGGCTTCTACATAAAAACTACAGAAAGATGCTGATGTTAAAAGTGTGTTTGCACAACAAATGTTATGGCACTTTCATTCATATGGCAGCACATTTAAAATAAAGCTAAATGCTAAAAGCTATACGCTACTTTTGGATTCATTTTTGGATTCTGCGTACAAATGAGATTAATCGTGATTAATCAGGGAAATCATGTGATTAATTAGATTAAAAGTTTTAATCGCTGCCCAGCGGTATTATAAACACTTCCTGTTAGCTGCATGAGCTAACGGCGTCACTGATACAGCGTTTTATTTAATTCATCAGTTTACTGGAACATTTTAAACATGAAGACACCTGAATTCAGGGGATAATTCAGATAAAACATGTCTGTTATGTGGTGGTAGAAACAAGATTTGATGTTAATGTGGGAGTGATGGGGGTGTTTAAGGGTTAAGTGTGACAGCATCGGCTGTTAGCATTCAGCTAACTGCTCTGAGCTTCTATCATTGCATTTCTCAGTTGAAGAAGATGAGGAGGAGGATGAAGAAGAGGCGGAGCTCAGGGGGTTGACAGCAGAAAGTCGAGCATTCAGTCGAGTCATTGGCTGTGTTCGAAACCGCCTACTTCTCCCACTACTCCTACTAACTTTAACTTTTTTTTAAGTTCCCGGATGCATACTAGATTCTCTGAAATGTTGGGTATGCATCATGAGGTTACTACTCATACTCAAACTACCCAAGATGCAACGTAACGTGACGTCGCCGATCGTCATTTCCTGTCAAAACGGCAGTTTCAAGCTAGCTACAACGAGGGTAGGTTCACTTCCTGTTTTCAAAACAAAAGCACCAATTGTATGGTAATGGCTTTCCCTGTGATAAAAGGCAACGGGTATTTTATTTTGTGAAAATAACCGGAAGTGCGTTGCTCACTGCGGCTAGCTTTAGTAGCGCCGAATTCGTTGGAACAAAATGTAAATATTCGGTATTTTGTCAGATTTTCAACACGTTGGGGATCTAAACGACTACTTTCTCACCTGAAAATGTTTCAAATGTTACATTGTGGGTAAACGCTCTGCATACTGTCTGATCGATGAGTATGCAGTATGCGGTGTGTAGTATGGAAGTATGTAGAATGTAGTATGCAGTTTCGAACACAGCCATTGTTTACTGGAACATTTGGAATGTAGAGACACCTTAATTCGTAATAAAAAAAAAACATGTCTGCCCTCTAGTGGTAGCGAGTGTAAATACAACCTAATGTGTATGTCGGACTTTCAACGAGTTTTATTCAGTGTGGTGTAATTTAAAGCTGCATTTAAATTAACTGCTGATCCAACAGACAGAAGGACTTTAAGTGGGCGTGCACCATCACATGCACATTGTCTGTAATAATGAGTCTGCTCACCACGTAAGCAGCCGGTACGATACCGAGGTCATCAGGTCTGATGTCTCTAAATCATCTGGAACAAAGTCCAGTAAGTCCAGCAGCAGCTCGACAGACGTGAGACACTCAGAGAGGTCAAAGTTCATCACAGCTTCTACTGATACGTACATCAGAGCTGCAGGAAAAGATTCACTGCAAACGTGAGTCAGACTGTTGATCAAAGTAAAGTCAAACACGTGAGGAAAAAGAATTCACCAAACAAGGCAAAGTGAACAGTATTTAGGGTGAAATATAAAGTTATAATCAGAAATCACCCTCCTGGACTCCGGAGGGTTAAACACATGGTGAAACTAAACGAAGGCCTGAGCCTCAGAACTGAACCAAAGCAGAGAAGGAATTACCAGAAAAACCAACACAAACACCCACAGATCATCACAAATGTTCCAAATCCTTCCTTCTAAAAATGAATTGAGCCAGAATCGTACCCTGTGCCATGTTTTAAGAACAGATGGGATCATCGTCTATGGGAGAATTCACACGTTGGAGATGAACAACTTGTTTTAATTAGCAGGTTTAAGATTAAACGAACCAGGAGACCTTTATCGGCTGAATCAGACGCCAGCAGCAGCTGTCCACATCAGGTCTGAGTCCCTGTTTTCTTTCAGCTGCTAAATGTTATTGTTTAACAGATTGATTCATGAGAAAAAACTGTAACTATTCCTTCATCGTTACTGAATTATGAAGCTGGTCGTTGTTGATGGGTGAAATGAATTCTGTGTTTTATGACTGTTTAACAGCAGAAAAGTGCCTCTCCTTGGTTTCTACAGCTTCAGTTCTTCAGCAGCTGGTGACGACTTGAAGGTTGGACAGAAGGAATCTGAGGAGGAGATTTTAGGAAATTAAAAATTATTTAGGTAATAATCATCTTATTTTCGCCATAAAAAATGAAACACAGAATAAAATCAAACTGCCTGAAGCGAGTTCAGTCTTTGGTTCACAGTTTAGTCTTTTTTAGGATGGTTTTCCTTCTTGAAAACATTCAGTGTGACTGTAATTAGTTCCCAGTGTCAGTGGTTTTTGTTATATTATATCATTTATATATGATTGTTTTTTTTGCATATTCGTGACCACTTTTTGAGCACTGATGGGAATCTGCATGAAGAAGAAACGATGCAAACACTATTTGTTATATTTGTCCTGTTACATGTTTCACTGTCATTAAAGTTTTAAAGCAACACTAGAGAAGTTAAATTAAACCTTAAATCTATTTTTAAAACTCGTCTTAAAACCCATTTTTATTCCCTGGCTTTTAACCCAGCTTGAGACTCTGTTTTTGTTTTTATTGTTTTAATATTGTTATTGTTTGTTATTGTTTTTATATTGTTGTTGTGTTTTATGCCTTATACTTCATGCTGTTATTCATGTACAGCACTTTTTTTCAGTTGTTTTAAAGGGCTTTATAAATAAAGTTGAGTTGAGTATTGTGATGCACATTGCTTAGTCTGAAACGGATCGCCCAGAGGCTGAGATACCGCAGTTTACGACTTTGGTTTCCACATCGATTCGCTTTATGGTCGCTTGATATTTTTGTGGCCTTTTCAACATGTGCAATGCTCATATGGAGACTTTTTATAGCAGTGGTGTTACATCCCAGAACTGTAGGGGGAGCTAAAGAGCAAAGAACTTTGCTAAATTCTCTAATGTTACTGTAATGTTAGCTTATTTGTTCAGAAACGTCTGCGTCTACGTCTCCCCCTTGAGCTGTCACCTTACCGTGGTGGGGGGGTTTGCGTGCCCCAATGAGTCTGGGAGCTATGTTGTCTGGGGCTTTAAGCCCCTGGTAGGGTCACCCATGGCAAACAGATCCTAGATGAGGGACCAGACAAAGAACAGCTCATAAAACCCCTATGATGATGAATATTTTTGGACACCGTGTACCCTTGCCCGGACGTGGGTTACCGGGGCCTCCCCCTGGAGCCAGGCCCAGGGGTGGGGCCCGCCGGCGAGCGCCTGGTGGCCGGGTCTGTGCCCGTGGGGCTCGGTCGGGCACAGCCCGAAGAAAGGACACGGATCCCCCTTCCGACAGGCTCACCACCCGTGGGAGGGGCCATGGGGGTCGGGTGCAGTGTGAGCTGGGCGGCAGCCGAAGGCAGGGACCTTGGCGGTCTGATCCTCGGCTACTGAAGCTGGCTCTTGGGACGTGGAACGTCACCTCTCTGCTGGGGAAGGAGCCTGAGCTGGTGCGCGAGGCTGAGCGGTTCCGGCTAGATATAGTCGGACTCACCTCGACGCATGGCTTGGGCTCCGGAACCAGCCTCCTCGAGAGGGGTTGGACTCTCTTCCACTCTGGAGTTGCCCGCGGTGAGAGGCGTAGAGCAGGTGTGGGCATACTTATTGCCCCCCGGCTGTGCGCCTGTACATTGGGGTTCACCCCGGTAGACGAGAGGGTAGCCTCCCTCCGCCTTAGGGTGGGGGGACGGGTCCTGACTGTTGTTTGTGCTTATGCACCGAACGGCAGTTCAGAGTACCCACCCTTTTTGGAGTCCCTGGAGGAGGCACTGGAGAGTGCTCCTCCGGGAGACTCCCTCGTCCTGCTGGGGGACTTCAATGCTCACGTGGGCAATGACAGTGAGACCTGGAGGGGCGTGATTGGGAGGAACGGCCCCCCCGATCTGAATCAGAGTGGTGTTTTGTTGTTGGACTTCTGTGCTCATCACGGATTGTCCATAACGAACACCATGTTCAGGCATAAGGGTGTCCATATGTGCACTTGGCACCAGGACACCCTGGGCCGCAGCTCGATGATCGACTTTGTAGTCGTATCGTCGGACTTGCGGCCGTATGTCCTGGACACTCGGGTGAAGAGAGGGGCGGAGCTGTCAACTGATCACCACCTGGTGGTGAGTTGGCTCCGCTGGTGGGGGAAGAAGCCGGTCAGACCTGGCAGGCCCAAACGTATTGTGAGGGTCTGTTGGGAACGGCTGGCGGAATCCCCTGTAAGGAGGAGTTTCAACTCCCACCTCCGGCAGAGCTTCAACCATGTCCCGGGGGAGGTGGGGGACATTGAGCCCGAATGGGCCATGTTCCGTGCCTCCATTGTTGAGGCGGCCGACCGGAGCTGTGGCCGCAAGGTGGTCGGTGCCTGTCGTGGCGGCAATCCCCGAACCCGCTGGTGGACCCCAGTGGTGAGGGAGGCCGTCAAGCTGAAGAAGGAGTCCTATCGGGCCTTTTTGGCCAGTGGGACTCTGGAAGCAGCTGATGGGTACCGACGGGCCAAGCGGAACGCAGCCTCGGCGGTTGCTGAGGCAAAAACTCGGGCTTGGGAGGAGTTCGGGGAGGCCATGGAGAACGATTTCCGGACGGCCTCGAGGAGATTCTGGTCCACCATCCGGCGGCTCAGGGGGGGGAAGCGGTGCACCGTCAACACCGTGTATGGTGAGGGCGGGGCCCTGCTGACTTCAACTAGGGACGTCGTGAGTCGGTGGGGGGAATACTTCGAGGGCCTCCTCAATCCTACCGACACGCCTTCCGATGAGGAAGCAGAGTTGGGGAGCTCGGACGTGGGACCTCCCATTTCTGGGGCTGAGGTTGCCGAGGTGGTCAAAAAACTCCTCGGTGGCAAGGCCCCGGGGGTGGATGAGGTCCGTCCTGAGTTCCTCAAGGCTCTGGATGTTGTGGGGCTGTCTTGGTTGACACGTCTCTGCAGCATCGCGTGGACATCGGGGGCAGTGCCTCTGGACTGGCAGATCGGGGTGGTGGTCCCCCTCTTTAAAAAGGGGGACCGGAGGGTGTGTTCCAACTATAGGGGGATCACACTCCTCAGCCTCCCTGGTAAGGTCTTTTCGGGGGTACTGGAGAGGAGGATCCGCCGGATAGTCGAATCTCGGATTCAGGAGGTGCAGTGTGGTTTTCGTCCTGGCCGTGGAACAGTGGACCAGCTCTATACCCTCGGCAGGATCCTGGAGGGAGCATGGGAGTTCGCCCAACCGGTCTACATGTGTTTTGTGGACTTGGAGAAGGCGTTCGACCGTGTCCCTCGGGGACTCTTGTGGGGGGTGCTCCGGGAGTATGGAGTGCCGGACTCCTTGATATGGGCTGTTCGGTCCCTGTATGACCGGTGTCAGAGTTTGGTCCGCATTGCCGGCAGTAAGTCGGACATGTTTCCTGTGAGGGTTGGACTCCGTCAGGGCTGCCCTTTGTCACCGATTCTGTTCATAATTTTTATGGACAGAATTTCTAGGCGCAGCCAGGGCGTTGAGGGGGTCCGGTTTGGCGACCTCAGAATCGGGTCTCTGCTTTTTGCGGACGATTTGGTTCTGTTGGCGTCGTCAGGCCGTGACCTTCAGCTCTCACTGGAGCGGTTCGCAGCCGAGTGTGAAGCGGCTGGGATGACCATCAGCACCTCCAAATCTGAGACCATGGTCTTCGGCCGGAAAAGGGTGGAATGCTCTCTCCGGGTCGGGAATGAGATCCTTCCCCAAGTGGAGGAGTTCAAGTATCTCGGGGTCTTGTTCACGAGTGAGGGACGAATGGAACAGGAGATTGACAGACGGATCGGTGCGGCGTCTGCAGTGATGCGGGCTCTGCATCGGCCCGTCGTGGTGAAGAAGGAGCTGAGCCAGAAGGCGAAGCTCTCGATTTACCGGTCAATCTATGTTCCTACCCTCACCTATGGTCACGAGCTGTGGGTAGTGACCGAAAGAACGAGATCGCGAATACAAGCGGCCGAAATGAGTTTCCTCCGCAGGGTGGCTGGGCTCTCCCTTAGAGATAGGGTGAGAAGCTCGGTCATCCGGGAGGGGCTCGGAGTAGAACCGCTGCTCCTCCGCATCGAGAGGAGCCAGATGAGGTGGCTCGGGCATCTGGTGAGAATGCCTCCTGGACGCCTCCCCGGTGAGGTGTTCCGGGCCCGTCCCACTGGGAGGAGGCCCCGGGGAAGACCCAGGACACGTTGGAGAGACTATGTCTCTCGGCTGGCCTGGGAACGCCTCGGGGTCCCCCCAGAAGAGCTGGAGGAAGTGGCCGGGGACAGGGACGTCTGGGTCTCTTTGCTCAAGCTGCTGCTCCCGCGACCCGATCCCCGGACCAGCGGAAGATAATGGATGGATGGATGGATGGACGTCTGCAAAGAGTCGAACTATATCAGACAAAAAGAATCAGCTGTTGTGCACGTGCCCTCAAACTGTTTTCTGACTCTTATCTTGTCAGGCTTAGCAATGTACTTGTTTCTCAAGCTTTAATTATTTTCCCTAAACCTAACCAAGTTGCCTGAATTGCCAAGTAAAAAATTGATGGTGCATAAATGAAACAAAACAACACGTAAAAGGTCCCACATGGGAATCAAAAACCATGTATTCTGGATAAAAGCGTGTTTACCACCACTCCAACCCCTAAACGTGGATCCTTTAACACTGGAGAAACGAAACACCATGATGATATACATGAAATAAAAAGCTGAAAGGTTGCATTTTGTAATGATTTAACAAACTGCTGATGCTTTACACCTGCCCTTCAACCTCTGTTGGAAACCACAGAAGCTCTTCTCGTCTCTTTAACCTTCTTGATGCACTCTTTCTCTCGTGATTGGCTGGAAGCTACAAAAACCAAACTGCGGTCATGTTTCGCTTCTTTTTCACCTATTTTCTTTGTCTCCAAAATAACTCCTGTCCTCAGATTGATCTGTAAACATCTGAGGCTGAAACTGAAATGAAATCAGTGAGCAGATGATGTCAATCAGCTGAACACACTCAGCACTAAGCTGGTTCCAATGTTCCAAACCAACCAAAAAGTCTCTTTTATGCATAGTTTATAGTTCATTTTATAAATCTCTATCATCATCCCTGCGATGCTTCTATTGTATATTATATATATATATATATATATATATATATATATATATATTTTGTATTTTCTTTCTTGTGTATTTGCCTGTCTAGGGACTTCGGAAGAAAACTAGCTTTGTAGCTATAATCCGGCATATTTACATTTGTTTTTATACTGATGTTCATTAATGTGCATTGTCCGTGTTCAAATAAATAAATAAAATAAAATAAATGAAACTATGTGCATCAGATTACAAACGGGCTATGGGCATAAAAACCAACAACTTCTACTCTGCAGGTTACAGATTAGCATCATTTGTGCAGTAAAAATGCTTCGTGGAGGCCATCAGGAGGGAGGAACACATTTTCTTAAACAGCCTTTTAAATCTAAAGCGGCGCATGAACCAGTCTTGTGCCTGAAAACCAAAACAACTTATAATAATTCTCTTTTAAACAAACTTTCACAGCCATTACGCACAACCACAAGGGAAGCAGCAGCTGTTTATAACGTCAACAATTAAGAGTGTAAAATATAAAGGAACTGGTATGAAATATGCGAACATACAAAAAAAGGCGTTCGCATCGTTTATGAATCTTGGGCCCAATGCATTAAACTGTAGTTTCATAACTAAAACTGTGTACAGACAAAGGCAAATAAATGTGCATTTCCGTTCTTTTTGCCAGATTTATAAAGCTGTGGTTCTATTTTCTGAATCGCACTCAGGGAACTGGGGCAATAATTACTGGGAATAACCTGGGATTTTGGTCCTGGTCGGCCGTAATGTTAGTTAAAACTGCAGTGGGCCAAAAAGCACCGATATAACCGGTGATGGCGCTGAGTTGTGCCAGTTTAATCGACCCACATGCATCCTCGCTGCCAACAGAAAATGAATAGTTCGTACATTTAAGGCATTTTGATGCACCTAGCTTGAGCGCTTTTACGTTTTGGCAGATTTTTTACCAACCCGGCCTTTCACCCGCTCTGTTCTGGGATATTTCTTGAAAGGAGTCGGGACAAATTCAAGTGGAGCAAAGTTTATTGGCTTCGAGTTTGGGATGCGGAAGACTTTAGCCGAACAGGTTAAAACTAGGGCTGGGCGACTTAACTCGTTATTATCGCGCTAACGCGTTAATTATTTAACGCCGGTGAATATTTTGTCGCGCATTAACGCAGGTTTATATATATATTTTTTAATTAAAATAAATAAATAAATAAATTATTTTGGCCTTTTGTGCCTTTAACAGACAGGAAAGTTCAGAGAGACAGGAAGCAGGGGGCTTTTGAATTCATTTTTGGATTTTGCGTCCAAATGCGATTAATCGTGATTAATCAGGGAAATCATGTGATTAATTAGATTAAAAATTGTAATCGTTGCCCAGCCCTAGTTAAAACACACCCTTCCTTGGAGCCACCCACCGGCCCAACCTGGGCCAGTAATAACACAGCGTCCACCACTCGATCGGGTCTCAAACTAACAGATTTTAAACTGCAGAATTGTTTTCTTTCTTATTTTAGCACCACGCCGGGTTGTTCCTCAGCCTGAGTATCCCTCCCTTTGTCAACCATCAGTGGATGTTGACGTTCCTCCAATCAATCATTTGCACAAACACGACTAAATATAGCCTGGAAAACCAGCGCCAACTGCTGGACGGCAAAATGTTTTGCCTGCGGTTGGGTCTGGCCTCGATCCACTTGTCATTTTGAAAATACTGCCCTGAATCTGGCAGATGGCAACTAAACCAATCACAACGCAGAGATGTGTTTTGAATCAACGCGGGCGGGCCAGAGGGTTCTGAGGGAGTGACGACAGAGCAGTGCGACGTTGGGCAGTGGAAGCGAACATAGACAAGCGAAAGCACAACAAGAAAGATGGCGGCGGCAATGGAACAGTGCTCGTTTGATTCAGCCTTGGCACACAGCCATTATAACGAACAGCCTTGCCACTCTCTATTAAGCCCCATTGTACCGGCTTTTTGGCTGCAGTTCCACCAGAATTCCACTGGGAGCGTCGGTGGAGACCAGAATGAATGGGGCCCAATGGAGCTAGATGCTACAAATGGTCAGTTTCACCTAAGTCTCCTCAAGAGCGCTCAGATTTGAATGTAGTTTCTGAGAGCTCAACATGGGTTTCAAGTAAAAAATCAACTGAACGAGTACATATATCCCTTTGATTTCTTACTGGTTGGCTTCTTGTTGTCCACAACGCGCTAGCATTGTGCTAATGACAGCTGGTCGACCAGCTATGTATGACGTCATATACACTTCAAATCCTTTTTTTAAGCAAATGAGTGGCTCTAAAAATCTAAAACTCAGCCATGGGTATTTTCTAAACACCCTCTTTCGAAAACAACATTCGAATTACTAGAGAAAAAATTATATCTTGAGATAAGGGCACGAAAGGGCGTATAGCTCCATAGGACTCCATTCATTCTGGTCTCCAAAATTGGGCGCCCCACGTGGAAAGAGGGTGGAACTGCAACCAAAATCGCCTCGTTGGAAACCGGAAATGCACCGTGAGTGGCGTATCTGTCCTATAGAATCTGTGCTTGGCATCAGTTTTGGAAGAGTCCCCTCCCACCAAAGCTTTCTGTCGCGCTTACTACGTCACAGTCAGTTGCGCTGATTGGTCAGAGCGTTGGCCTATAGGCACAGACGCGGTTTGAAAGACAACGGGTTGTGCTCATCAACAATGTTCCGTTGTATCCATTGATCGGTGCCAGACTAAATTAGACATCCAATCCATTTAGGCTGGTTTATCAGGCTAGACTAAATAGACACAATAACGAAGTTAGCAAAGAAGAACCACAATTTTACTGTATATCAAATTTAGCCGTTCAGTGAAATAGAGTAAATCTGAACTGTTTTATGAACTAATAAAAAAGGCAGCTGACACACGATTTACTGTGTAAACGACCCAGCGCAGGAAAACCAGATTAAAAATGAGACCCAAACAGAACTACGACACCTCGAGCATGAGCTGGTTTTATAATTCAATTCAATTCAATTCAAAAATACTTTATTTATCCCAGCGGGAAATTAAATGTTGATGCTCAATTAAATCAAGGAGTTATTATAGATGCTGATGGCTGTGGGCAGGAAAGATTTCCTGTAGCGGTCCGTTTTGCATCCAAACTGAAGAAGCCTTTGACTGAAGAGACTCTGTTTTCTGATAACAGTCTCATGGAGAGGATGTTCAGGGTTGTCCATAATTCTCTTGATTTTATGCAAAATCCTTCTTTGCATTATTGTCTCCAGAGGTTCCACAGTCGTCCCCAGAACAGAACCAGCCTTCTTCATCAGGTTGTTGAGTCTTTATAGGTCCCTGGTTCTGATGATAAGGTCAAAGCGGGTCTTTACACTGGAAAAAATCAAAGTCTTACCAAGTATATTTGTCTCATTTCTAGTCAAAATATCTCATTACACTTAATATAAGACACAACTGCCTAACAAGCACCATTTCAGCCAGATATAGGGACTTGTTTGAAGACAATACATGAAAACAAATTGTTTTGAGGCACGGACTTGCGGCCGTATGTCCTGGACACTCGGGTGAAGAGAGGGGCGGAGCTGTCAACTGATCACCACCTGGTGGTGAGTTGGCTCCGCTGGTGGGGGAGGAAGCCGGTCAGACCTGGCAGGCCCAAACGTATTGTGAGGGTCTGTTGGGAACGGCTGGCGGAATCCCCTGTAAGGAGAAGTTTCAACTCCCACCTCCTTGCAGAGCTTCAACCATGTCCCGGGGGAGGTGGGGGACATTGAGCCCGAATGGGCCATGTTCCGTGCCTCCATTGTTGAGGCGGCCGACCGGAGCTGTGGCCGTAAGGTGGTCGGTGCCTGTCGTGGCGGCAACCGCCGAACCCGCTGGTGGACACCAGTGGTGAGGGAGGCCGTCAAGCTGAAGAAGGAGTCCTATCGGGCCTTTTTGGCCAGTGGGACTCTGGAAGCAGCTGATGGGTACCGACAGGCCAAGCGGAACGCAGCCTCGGCGGTTGCTGAGGCAAAAACTCGGGCTTGGGAGGAGTTCGGGGAGGCCATGGAGAACGACTTCCGGACGGCCTCGAGGAGTTTCTGGTCCACCATCCGGCGGCTCAGGGGGGGGGAGCGTTGCACCGTCAACACCGTGTATGGTGAGGGCGGGGGTCTGCTGACCTCAACTGGAGACATCGTGAGTCGGTGGGGGGAATACTTCGAGGGCCTCCTCAATCCTACCGACACGCCTTCCGATGAGGAAGCAGAGTTGGGGAGCTCAGACGTGGGGCCTCCCATTTCTGGGGCTGAGTTTGCCGAGGTGGTCAAAAAACTCCTCGGTGGCCCCGGGGGTGGATGAGGTCCGTCCTGAGTTCCTCAAGGCTCTGGATGTTGTGGGGCTGTCTTGGTTGACACGCCTCTGCAGCATCGCGTGGACATCGGGGGCAGTGCCTCTGGACTGGCAGATCGGGGTGGTGGTCCCCCTCTTTAAAAAGGGGGACCGGAGGGTGTGTTCCAACTATAGGGGGATCACACTCCTCAGCCTCCCTGGTAAGGTCTATTCGGGGGTACTGGAGAGGAGGATCCGCCGGATAGTCGAATCTCGGATTCAGGAGGTGCAGTGTGGTTTTCGTCCTGGCCGTGGAACAGTGGACCAGCTCTATACCCTCGGCAGGATCCTGGAGGGAGCATGGGAGTTCGCCCAACCGGTCTACATGTGTTTTGTGGACTTGGAGAAGGCGTTCGACCGTGTCCCTCTGGGACTCTTGTGGGGGGTGCTCCGGGAGTATGGAGTGCCGGACTCCTTGATATGGGCTGTTCAGTCTCTGTATGACCGGTGTCAGAGTTTGGTCCGCATTGCCGGCAGTAAGTCGGACATGTTTCCTGTGAGGGTTGGACTCCGTCAGGGATGCCCTTTGTCACCGATTCTGATCATAATTTTTATGGACAGAACTTCTAGGCGCAGCCAGGGCGTTGAGGGGGTCCGTTTTGGCGACCTCAGAATCGGGTCTCTGCTTTTTGCGGACGATTTGGTTCTGTTGGCGTCGTCGGGCCGTGACCTTCAGCTCTCACTGGAGCGGTTCGCAGCCGAGTGTGAAGCGGCTGGGATGAGAATCAGCACCTCCAAATCTGAGACCATGGTCTTCGGCCGGAAAAGGGTGGAACGCCCTCTCCGGGTCGGGAATGAGATCCTTCCCCAAGTGGAGGAGTTCAAGTATCTCGGGGTGTTGTTCACGAGTGAGGGACGAATGGAACAGGAGATTGACAGGTGGATCGGTGCGGCGTCTGCAGTGATGCAGGCTCTGCACCGGCCCGTCGTGGTGAAGAAGGAGCTGAGCCAGAAGGCGAAGCTCTCGATTTATCGGTCAATCTATGTTCCTACCCTCACCTATGGTCACGAGCTGTGGGTAGTGACCGAGAGAACGAGATCGCGAATACAAGCGGCCGAAATGAGTTTCCTCCGCAGGGTGGCTGGGCTCTCCCTTAGAGATAGGGTGAGAAGCTCGGTCATCCGGGAGGGGCTCGGAGTAGAACCGCTGCTCCTCCGCATCCAGAGGAGTCAGATGAGGTGGCTCGGGCATCTGGTTAGGATGCCTCCTGGACGCCTCCCCGGTAAGGTGTTCCGGGCCCGTCCCACTGGGAGGAGGCCCCGGGGAAGACCCAGGACACGTTGGAGAGACTGTGTTTCTCGGCTGGCCTGGGAACGCCTCGGGGTCCCCCCAGAAGAGCTGGAGGAAGTGGCCGGGGACAGGGACGTATGGGTCTCTTTGCTCAAGCTGCTGCCCCCAGACAAGCGGAAGATGATGGATGGATGGATGGATGGATCATATGAAACAAGCTTTTTTTTTCATTTGAAGAGGTTTTTAAGCTAATTTCAAGATCACTTTTATCTCAAAAGTCCTAAATATCACATTTTATTTCAAGAAATCTGGACAAGCCGATTTTCACTAGTTCCATTGGCAGATTTTTTTTGCTTATTTCAAGCAAAAACGTCTTTTATTTGCTGTTTTTTTAACTTATTTTTCAAGGGACATTTTTTCCAGTGTACACACTCTTTCTTTTCTTAAAATCACATTCATAAAGCCATATTTAAACATAGCTGTTGTGCACGGCTGCAGTTATTCACCAGGAAAAAGGTAAACGTTTGGTTTCTGTTGGTTTCATTCACACTTCTGGCCTCTGCTGTCTGATTGTTGGTAGTGATGAAGAAGATAAAAGGAAAGCTGAGCCGGGCCGTAAAAAGAGCCGCGTGGTCGATAGAATTGATGAGCAGATAAAGATATTCAAACAACAATTCATCGATATTTTCTGTAAATGTCACTGAATTCAGTTCCAGATCCTCCTGAACACTCATAGTGAGTCAGTTATTTTGTGTATTATCAGCACATCTGCAGACAGAGAGCACCGGCAGGCTGGAATCAGCCAGTGAAACGCGTAAACTTCCTGTTTAGTCTGCAGATAAACTCCTCCGTGTGCAGGCTGTGATATTACACAGGAAAAAATCAAAGTCTTACCAAGTATATGTGTCTCATTGAGTATCTCATTACACTTAATATAAGACACAACTGCCTAACAAGTACCATTTCAGCCAGATATAGGGACTTATTTGAAGACAATACATCTGGAATATCTTGTTAAATGAAAAAGTCTTGAAAACAAATTGTTTTGAGTCACATTTCATATGAAACAAGCTTTTTTTTACATTTGAAGAGGTTTTTAAGCTAATTTCAAGATCACTTTTATCTCAAAAGTCCTAAATATCACATTTTATTTCAAGAAATCTGGACAAGCCGATTTTCACTAGTTCCATTGGCAGATTTTTTTGCTTATTTCAATCAAAAACGTCTTTTATTTGCTGTTTTCTTACTTATTTTTGGAGGGGCATTTTTTCCAGTGTGTGCAGGCTGTGATATTAGCTTTGGTGTGCAGGCTGTGATATGAGCTTTGGTCTGCAGGCTGTGATGTTAGCTTTGGTCTGCAGGCTGTGATGTTAGCTTTGGTCTGCAGGCTGTGATGTTAGCTTTGGTCTGCAGGCTGTGATGTTAGCTTTGGTCTGCAGGCTGTGATATTAGCTTTGGTCTGCAGGCTGTGATGTTAGCTTTGGTCTGCAGGCTGTGATATTAGCTTTGGTCTGCAGGCTGTGATGTTAGCTTTGGTCTGCAGGCTGTGATATTAGCTTTGGTCTGCAGGCTGTGATGTTGGCTTTGGTCTGCAGGCTGTGATATTAGCTTTGGTCTGCAGGCTGTGATATTAGCTTTGGTCTGCAGACTGTGATGTTAGCTTTGGTCTGCAGGCTGTGATATTAGCTTTGGTCTGCAGGCTGTGATATTAGCTTTGGTCTGCAGGCTGTGATGTTAGCTTTGGTCTGCAGGCTGTGATATTAGCTTTGGTCTGCAGGCTGTGATGTTAGCTTTGGTCTGCAGGCTGTGATGTTAGCTTTGGTCTGCAGGCTGTGATGTTAGCTTTGGTCTGCAGGCTGTGATATTAGCTTTGGTCTGCAGACTGTGATATTAGCTTTGGTCTGCAGGCTGTGATATTAGCTTTGGTCTGCAGGCTGTGATGTTGGCTTTGGTCTGCAGGCTGTGATATTAGCTTTGGTCTGCAGACTGTGATATTAGCTTTGGTCTGCAGGCTGTGATATTAGCTTTGGTCTGCAGGCTGTGATGTTAGCTTTGGTCTGCAGGCTGTGATATTAGCTTTGGTCGGCAGGCTGTGATATTAGCTTTGGTCTGCAGGCTGTGATATTAGCTTTGGTCTGCAGGCTGGGATATTAGCTTTGGTCTGCAGGCTGTGATATTAGCTTTGGTCTGCAGGCTGTGATGTTAGCTTTAGTCTGCAGGCTGTGATATTAGCTTTAGTCTGCAGACTGTGATATTAGCTTTGGTCTGCAGGCTGTGATATTAGCTTTGGTCTGCAGGCTGGGATGTTAGCTTTGGTCTGCAGGCTGTGATATTAGCTTTAGTCTGCAGGCTGTGATGTTAGCTTTGGTCTGCAGGCTGTGATATTAGCTTTGGTCTGCAGGCTGTGATATTAGCTTTGGTCTGCAGGCTGTGATATTAGCTTTAGTCTGCAGG